>NW_025421304.1:15740000-16340000 GCF_011764305.1 Mustela putorius furo
TGTGACAACCTCAATTATTTGGTGGTGCTAAGAGCCGGGAGACAGCTCCTGCTGGAGAGAGCTGTTGGGAAGCCCGGGGGTGTCAGGCTGGCTGGAAAAATGGCAGGTGACAAGGACAACATTTTTTTTTTTTTTTTAATGCTACACAGGCCCACAGAAGCTCAGCTAAAAAGACAAATTGCAGGAGCAATTTCTTATGGAGGGGAAAATTTGTCAGCATTTAAGCTTGTTCCTTTACAAAGGTTGGACTGGGGTGGGAAAAATAAGCCGGGCCGCAGACAAAGGAATGCAATCTGATATCTGCCAATCGATGCAACTGCCAATGGCTGGGTCTTCTTTGTTCAACACGGTTTGGGGGCTCGCGGCGAAGGCTGCGCACCGTACAGCACGGAACACTCCCTGCCCACTGGGAACTCATTTGGAAAGGACCCCAGTCTGCTGGAGACCTAATTTGGCTTTTTCCAAAGCCAGCTCCAGCCAGTTTTCTGGGCAAATTTCCCTCCTGAAGTTGCCCAAACAAATGGATTTATCATCCAACATGATGTCTGCATAGTAGCTCCATGAGCCAGAATACAAGCATAAAATAAAATAAATACCTTTGGATCAAGGAAATGGCAAAGCCTCTCTCTCTCTCTCTCTAGGGGTCCTTGCCAAGGACACTCTGGCAACCGAAAATGGAGTTTTTGAAGATCAATTTTTAAAGTGCAAAACAAATGCCATGATATGAAATCCTCCCATAATTTTAATTTTGCAATGTATTTGTCTGTTGTTTTTAAATGGAATAAACAAGTCAATTTACAATCCAATTAGCTATTTGAAATTTCGGTGATGGCAATTCATCGAGTTACAATTGGACACGCAAGGACATCTAGACGATGCTGGCTGCATGGAAGGGAATGGAACTACGGCTCTGCTGGTCGCCTCCTATGTGCTAGACACCATGCAAGATGGTTTAATTACACCTGTCATCTTCACTGCAACCCTGCAAGGCAGATATTGACATCCACGTTACACAGATAAGGAAAGTGAGGCTCAGGAAGGTCAGGTGACTGGTCCAAAGTCACATAGCATGGCAGAGACAGAACTCACACCTACATCAATTTGGCTACAAAGCTTGAGGAACCTTCCCTTCTTATTCTGTGGGTCGCCAGCACTCCTATCCTGGATGGATTGGTCAAGTTCATCCGTTCCCTTCAGGGCTGGTGCCCACGTCGGAAGGACGGATGATTCATTGTCCTCTGTCCTCCTCACTGCCCTCCTGTCAACCCCCAGCCACTCAGATTGAAATGAACACCTTCTCCATTACTGGCCTCCAAATGCATCCCGAGTCCTTGCCCCCAATCCATTAGTGAGATGGAACTTTCTCTATGCACAAGAAAGAAATCAGCCTCCAGGTTTGGAGGTCTCTGGCTCTTCAAATCAAAATATTCCCAGCCCAAGGGCCTCAAGACAACAGTCGGTTCCGTCCCTTTTGGCCTTAACGGAATCTGGGCTGCAACTTTTTCCGTTTCGTGTTTGAATTCTACGGGGAAGGTGAGCCAACGATCAGACGTTCTTTCTTCCTTAAAATCCGTGCTGGAAGTGGCCTTTCTAGCTTCTCGCTCAAGGCGATGCTGGGAAACAGAGATTAAGCGCAGCAGAGCAAGTCCTAAGTGAAATATAGGATTTCAAGGATGGATTTCAGTGTTTTTAAATTACCAGATCCTAGTGTAGATTTAAAGCCCTAGCTGTAGCCTTTCTTCTTTCACAGAAAAACTCAAATGTTTATCTGCAATTTGCCCAGATTAGGCTTTAAAAAAACGTGGTCATTGGTTGTCCTCGGACAATAAAGCTGGGCAGTTTTGACCTTCATTCCGCAACTTGACTTCAATATCTGCTAATTCCTTTTTATAAAACAAATTGCATCAACGGCGTTCCCATTTAACCAACTGCGGCTTAAATTGTTTTGTTCTCTTTCATAAGTTCCTTCTCCAGATTAAATGCTGCTGCACCCAACGAACTGCTCTCGGCCGAAGTGGGGAAGCGTGATTTGATTAGTATAGATTCTGGAATCGGGTAAGTACTGTATCCGTGTCCTCTCTAGAAAAGAGGTGACGTGTCATGGGATATTAAGAATGGCCATTTAATGTAAAAACTCAGATAATACATGAGTTAAATGGAGAAAATGAGAGAAAGCTTTTAAGCATTCTCCCAAGACGGATTGCAGAATAATATTATGGTACACAGAAAGGGGGGCTGAGTGACACCATCGGGAGGCCATTACAGAAGTAGGGTTTAAAATCATTATGGCAAAAAGCATTTCAGAGCTGCAGCGAGACGGCGGCAACACATAATGAATTATCAATAGAGAGCTGGTGATTCGGTTATATTACAGTATGAACAGAAAACTTCCTGTTACATCATTTTAATCTGCCACTCTGATAAATGACTTGAGGAGGGAGCCCCATTTCCGTCGTGAGCTACGGGAGTGGGGGGCCGGGGGAGGAGGAGAAGATGAACACAAGAGTCACCAGAGAACGTTTCAAATTAAGTGACCCAAGGATTCACCAAACACCCGAGCTCCAGGATTCATCACCGGAAAGACACCTATTTCCGAATGTCGTCCACTGAATGGAGGCTCGACATAATCCGTCTCTAGGTCCAGGGAAACCGTATGTACAAAAACGGCCACGCTCACACCAGAGTCTGTGAGTTTGATTTTTTGAAATACGGCCTAAAGGTAGTATTTATCTTGATTACTCAGGTTTTTGGTACTCCCTTCAACTTGGCTCGTGAGATGTATGTCTCTTGCCGCATCTAGTCTGGTGTTGCCATCTGTGAAACAGAAAGGTAGGAAATGTTATCTCGAGTTCACAGCCTGGGAAGTTGGGGTTCGGAGAGATTTTGTAACTCAGGGTCACGCTTTGTAAGCGGTGGTGTTGACATTCACTTCTAACCTGTCAGACTCAAAATCCCCACAAATTTCTACTTATCTGCTCTATCTGCGCATGTGTGTGTGTGTGTGTGTGTGTGTGTGTGTGTAGTTAAATCTTTCCTCCCCAATAGTAACACCCCAATCATAAAGTTCTTTATAGAGTTGCAAAATACTATTTGCTTCACTGCCTAATCCTAAGGCAAGGGAGTTGTTTTACTAGTTCACGTTGAAAAGCGATATGGTAGTTTTCTAAGAGGGAAAGTGCTTTTTATTGAAATATAATTGACATATTATATTAATTTGGGGTGTACAGTGTAATGACTCAATATTTGTATACATTGTGACTATCTTCGTGTAATGAGAATTTCCGAAATCTATTCTCTTGACAACTTCAAATACACAAGAGAGGATTATGAACTATAGTCGCCGCACGGTACATTACATCCCCAGGACTTATTTATTTCATAACTGGAGGCTTATACCTTTCAATGACCTTCACCCATTTACCCATTTTGCCCATCCCTACCCCCTGCCTCTGACAACCTCCAATCTGTTCTCTGTATCTAGGAGTTTGGGTTTTGTTTTGTTTTCAGATTCTATAGGTAGGCGAGATCAAATGGCATTCATCTTTATCTGTCTGACTTATTTCATTTGCCATGATGCCTTTAAGGTCCATCATGCAAGCTGTTCTCAATGGCAAGTTTGCATTCTTCTTCGTGGCCAAGTAATATTCCACTACATATAAATTCCACATCTTCTTTATTCATTCATCCATCAGTGCACCCTTAGATCGTTCCTATGTCTTGGCTCTTGGCAATAATGCTGTAGTGAATGTGGGGGCACAGATAACTTGTGGAGAGTCAGTGTTTTCATTTCCCAAATAAAGAACCAGAAGTGGAACTGTGCTCTGTGTGCTTTCGAGTTTTGTAGCATGGGTAGGGACTAGCTTTATAAATTAAGACAAGGCAAAAGTTTGGGATGGGCTGTGGATTAATGGGCCTCTCATCCTGTTTGTATCTGACCTGGAGATCCCCCTTCTAAGAAGTCACCCATGACTACATTCACTGTTGGAGGAGGCAGCAGTGTTGGCTAAAGGGAAGCATGGGAGAAACCAGGAAAAAAAAGGAGAACCAATACATTTGGGAATATTATGCAGCCATTAAAATGAGAGACTAGATCTCTTAAGTGTTGATGTAGGAAAATCTAAAAGATAAATTGTTTGCTTTCAGAAGAGCCATGGTAGTGTGTATTTTGGAATTATTTTCAAGAGGACACACACGCACAATTATATTTGTATACATACACATATATAAATATACACATGTACATATATTACATGCTTATATGTGCATGGAAAGGTCTTAGCGGCCTGTATATGAGACTGATGAAATGGATTCTCACTGGTGAGGACTGGGAGTTTCAGAGGCCAGGAAACAGGTGTCATTTTATTGCAAAGTTTTGAATTTTTGGTGATTGCATTGTCTTAATTATGCCGCTCTAGATTATCTAAATGTTTTGTAATAAACAGATATCATTTACAATCTGAAAATGGTGTTTAAAATGTTACCGTCTGGAACCATAAATGATGTGCATGGCACAGATATGTAGAATAACAGCTTTATTGAGTTTATTTCACATGTCATAAAAGTCACCTGTTTCAAGTGTATAGCTGGGTGGTTTTTAACATTTTTTTAAAGATTTATTTATTTATTTGATTGAGAGAGAGAGAGAGAGAACGTGCATGTACCAGCAGGAGGGCCAGAGGAAGAGGGAGAGAGAGCATCTCAACCAGACTCCTCGCTGAGTGCAGAGCCCAAGGCAGGGCCCGATCTCACGACCCGGAGATCATGTCCCAAGTTGAAACCAAGAATTGGATGTTTAGCCGACTAAGCCACGCAGGTGCCCCAGTTTTTAACATTTTCAGCCTTGTGCAGTCGTCATGGCAATCTGCTTAGAACATTTTCATCATCCCAGAAAGAAAGCTCAAACTCATCACAAATCCCTCCCTGTCATCCCCACCCTCACCCCAGTCCTGGGCAAATAAATACTCTTTTACTCCCTGTCCCCATAGATTTGCCGATACTGGACATTGCATATACATGAAATTGTATAATATCAGGTCATTTGTGTCTGGCTTCCTTTACTTCAACAGTGTCCATAAGGTTTATCAATGTCGTAGCAGGTGTCAATGCTTTGTTCCTTTTTTGGGGCTGAATAATATTCCATTGCATGTCTCTACCCCATTTTATTTTTCCATGCATCAGTCGATGGATACTTGGGTTGTTTTCACTATGGGGTTACTATGCATAATGAAGCAATGAACATACCACTTTGAGGATGGAATTGCTAGGTCACGGGGTTGACCTATGGTTGACATTTTCAGGAACCACCCAACTGTTTTCCAAAGTAGCTGCATCATTTTACCACCCGAATGCCAGCCCTTCCATGCCCCTGCCAACACATGTTAGTATCTTTTTAATAACGATGTGTTTTTAAATATCATATAAATAAAAATGGATGCATCCTTAAAAAAAAAAGTCAGAGGGAACCGCAATTCGATCAGGAATTCGCAATTCCCGACAGAGCTGAACGGGGAAGTTCACTTCTCACCATCGTGTCCATCGTGCCTCCCTCCCTAGAGGTAAACACAATTTTGTTCACATCCTTCTACTAACTTTCTGCCTTTTTCTTCATGTTGATATACATATCGATGATAAAAACATCCCTGTTTTTACATAAATGTAATTCATGCTACAAGAATTATGATTTTCCCTTTTCATCATACTGAGTCTTGGAATTATTAAACATATCACAATTATAAATCACCCACTTTTTTTTTTTAATGCCCTTTTACCTCGCTCTCAGAACATAGAGTCTAGATTTGTTCAAGGGTGACTGTTCAGCTTACTTTAGAGCATAGCAAGTTGCCTCAAAGCCTGCAACCCCTTTTATGAGCCTTGTCCTACCTCAGTTCCCATACGATTTTCTTCAAGTTTAACGATGCTCGTAGAGTCAAACCTATTGAGGGCAAACCATGACTCTGCCATGTACAAGTTCAATGGCCTTGAGTCTGGGCCTCGGTTTCCTCATTTGTTAAATGGAGATAACAGCAGCACTTACCCTTCTAGGTCGTTGTGAGGTTTCAATGGGGTCATAAAGGGAATAAGGCACTAAGGCACTCCACCGTGCCTGCTGTTCACGCTGTTAGCCATATACACGCAGTCTAGAAAACCAGCCAGCAGAAAAAAACCAGTTTTTCTTTAGTGTCATTCTCTCTGCTGTTAAGCTGTCTGGCCGGTAAATCAGTTCCATGTGTGTTCCTCGGGAGCTCCCAGCCCAGGGAATTAAGATCTCCGCCTTGGGGAGTTAGGTAGGGCCACACCCTTAAGCCTAACTCTCTTGATTGAAAGAAAATTGCAAAATGAATGGTAATCACGATAGTAGATCATTATGCATTGTATCCAAGCTGGGCTATCTCGAAGGATATTGATACAGCCACAGAAATGAGCTCAGGTCCAGAGGCCAAGCTCCTGAAAGAGCCAGACTGGGGGAGTGTGAATTGCCATCACAATTGAAAACATCACTGCCTGCATTTAGATCTTGCAAGTTCTGATGTGTGGCTGCCATTGCTGCTCTGGAGCAAAGGAGAAGGCTGATCCGTGAGCATTTGCTGATGAAAAAGATTGGTCCGTTGGTTCTCTGTTGACACTTCTCCTCTTTGGGATTTAACCCGACTCCACTTACTTTATTTTGGGCAGTTTTGTATATGGACGGTGATTATTGGGCCCTGTAAAAGCAATCAATAAATATTTGCTGAATTGTGTAGAATCAACTTGTCTCCTATTTACTCTTTAATTCCCAAAGCTAAGTGCTAGGCTCTTTGTCAACACTCATTGTATGTGCAAAAGAGTCTGGAACATTCAATGAGCCATTAGTTTGAAACTGGACCCGCCAACTTGCAAAATTATGGATCTGTTGGTCATTAATGGGCAAGAATTGGTTGAGAGCTATCAGCCATGATTATGGGGCTTGGTTGCAGAAGAGAGGAAGATGTATTCTCTGATCGATCCTGTCCTCTTCTGTGGCTGGTCTGAATGTCAGACCTTAGACATCTCTGAGAAGAAGAATCTTCCAGCAACCAGGATACTGGGCTTCTCCTGGCTCCTATTTTCTCAGGGAAGATTCTGCTTAGCTTGCCAGTGCCAATGCTGAGTATCCCATGAGGGGCTGTAAGTTCACACAATTTCTACGCTCTTCCATCCCTATTTCAAAACAGAAATACATTTTGTTTGTTATTGCCTGAATAAAAATTCACACTAATTTCCTTTGCTGGTTATCATACATTAAAAATCAAAAACCACTTACCTGTTGTTAAACAAACAAACAAAAAAGAGGCAAGAAGCAACTGTTCCATTGTTTATTTGCTGGAAGATAATCAGGCTGTCAGTTTCACAGACTAGTGAAGGCACACGTGTAAAGATGAGGGATGGAAGAGAGCCAGGTTGTACTAGTTCCCTTATACTGTAGCCCAGGCAGCCTATAGAACAAGAAAGTGATGGTCCATCAGTCAGCCCAGGCTAGGCTGCAGTGCCGGCCAACAGCCAGATCTCCTGAAAAGGTGATTTCATACCAATGCTACATATGTATGTCATGTCAGTGGGGGGCTCTGCTCTAATCACTCAGAGACCCATCCACCATGACCACCTCAGTAGTGGGAAGGGAACACAAGAAGCAAAAATTGTACCAGCTCTAGAGTTTTCCTACCCAGAAGTCACCTCTGCTCACATTCCATTGGCCGAAGCAAATCACGTGGTCATGCTAACTGCAAAGAAGACAAGGAAACCTCCTCATTTCTTGTGTCAGGAAGGAGGGCCAGAAATGTTTGTGGTAGATTTGTGGTAAATGGTAGATTTGACTGTCCCAGACCCCCAAGTTTACAGGCACAAAAGAGTCTGTAAATACCTCAATGTGAGTGAAACCTGAATCTAGGAGGGGAGCTGAGGGTCGACCACAGCCTCCCTAACTCAACCTTATGCAATTCCTTTGTTGCACCAAACCCCCACTCCCATCCCTTTCTTCCTTCTCCCAGATCTTCATTCTCTCACCCCACCTATCTGTGAGTGTGCAGTGCCCTTGTCACGGTGGTCTACCCAGCCATGGGTCGAGATGCAGAGGGGAGACGAGAAGGCATCTCCCGCCAAACTCTAGGGTCTCCTTCTTTGGCATGAACAGCCTGAAGAGCCCAGAGCTCTCTGTCTCCTCTGACCTCCTGAAGCTTAAAACCATAGACTTCAAAGTCCTGGGATTGAGCATATACATAGAACTCCAAGTCAAAATCAAATAGACAAACAACTTGATTTTTTTTTTTTTTGAGGACAAAAGACTTGAACAGAAGTTTCACAAAGCCCATGAGAATTTATGAATGCCCACAACCAGGTGCTCAACTTCATCACTCATCAGGAAAATGCAACTTAAAACGAAAATTTAACAGCTACACCACCCACCCACTAGAACTGTTAAAACGAAAAAGACTGACAACAGTAATGGTTGGTGAGGATGCGAAGCCATCAGAACTCTCACATCATTGATAGGAGCATAAAATGGTGCTATTGCTTTGGGAAAGCGAGGCAGGTTTTTTATACAACTGCATGTACAGCGATCAGATAACACAGCATTCCAGTGCTGGGTTTTAATTTAACCAAAAGAATAACAAGCGTATATCCATCCAACGTCTTGGGCAAGGATGTTTACAACCACTTAATTCATAATGGTAAAAAGTCTGGAAATAGCCTGGGTGTTCAGACATAGGAGAATGGACGGACAAATGGAGGTATAATCATAATATGGAATTTGACAATAAAAGGGAACAGACTACTGATACCTCTAATAACATGGATGCATCTCAAAAACACTGCACAGAGTGAAAAAAAGCCCAAGACAGTTATACCGTCTGAGCTCATGTTTCAGAAAGTTCTAGAACGGGCTAAATGAATTTATAGTGGGGGAAAAATGTGGAAGCGTTACCTGGTTCTGTGCTATGGAGGCAGGAAACGACTGGAAGAGGCACAGGGGAACTTGAATGGGAGACAGTAATGTGCAATGTCTTGAGAGGGGACCCATGTAACAAGTGTGTGTGTGTATTTGTCAAAAACATATGCACTGGCACGCTTAAAATGCATGCATTTCATAGACAAAATTTTCTTACAGAAAGCTGTAAACAGATATCAAACCCTAGTTGAAATGGGGCACCTGGGTAGTTCGGTGGGTTTAGCCTCTGCCTTCAGCTCAGGTCATGATCTCAGGATCCTGGGATGGAGCCCTGCATGGGGCTCTCTGCTCAGCAGGGAGCCTGCCTCCCTCTCTCTCTGCCTGCTTCTCTGCCTACTTGTGATCTCTCTCTCTTTCAAATAAATAAATAAAATCTTTAAAATAAAAAACAAAACAAACAAACCCTAGTTGAAGCTACACTGGCTGATATGCTTTAGGGGTAACACGTAGTGGTACCTGCATCTTAACTCTGAAATGCACACACAGAAAAACAAATAAAATGGCTTCATGAGGGGAGAGTGGATGCCTTATGTAATAAGGCACCTATGACAAAATACTAATTGTGTAATCTAGGTGGTGGGTACATGGCTGTTTGCATGGAATTCCTTCAGCCCTATTTGTACAGATGCAGAAATCCCCCAGGCTCTGGCGCTCGGTCCTGCTGGCTTTCAAGGCACGGCTCCTCCCACTTACTCGCTGTTCTTACCACATCGGACCCTGAGTTTTCTTGGTAGCGCCAACCTCCTGGCTTAGTGGTGAGCATTAAACAGGATGAAGCTTGCGTTATCCCTCACCCGTCATAAATGCCGAGGACAGTTATCTTAATTATTTTAACTATGAATCCTGTTGTTTTAATTATTATTTCCATTATTATTCCCTTGTTGGTTCTTTGTTCCGTTCTCTGCAGATGAACCACTTAAGGACAGCTCTGCCCCCGTCATTCCCAAGCTCCAAACCCACAAGGTGGACAGAGAGCCTCTGTTTACTTTAGCATGATGCCCCGCACCCGGTAGGACTTCGGGAAACGTGGGTCGTCGGGAACCGATGGGGCTGCCTTCGTCATAACAACATCATGACAATCTGAATATCTCCCCTTGCCAACCAGGGAGGGGACTCCCAGGATAATCTTGGCAGCACCTAAACAAGATCTGGCTTTCATGAGAGGGCATTCCCCAGGTGTGAGGGCTCTGGATCTTTCTGGGAAAGGAATACCCAAGATCTGTTCCTCCATTCTTTTCCTCCCTAGGGAAGGGAACACCCCATTGGACCGCCACTTCCCAAGCACTACACCCAGGCCCTGAGCTCACTTGGAAAGGAAGAAGCACAGACCCAATCCCAGGGTGGCAGTGATTGTGATCCTGGCAAGAGCTGCCCCCCAAGTTTCCTTCCTGCCCTTTTGCAAACTCAAACACAACGCTCCTTTAGACATTCACGGGACAAAGCTCAGAACTCCATCCCTCTTCTACTTTCTTCAAAGCTGAAAAGAGGATTCTGGAGAATGTCATTAAGTCACGTAATACATTTATTTAATATACTCATTACCCTCCCTAGCCCCCAGGGGGAGAGGGACCAGGGGCAGCTGAGACAAGTGCACAAGGCTGGAAAAACCACAGCTACCTGAAATGCCATTGAACGGATAAAATCTGTCTCTTCTGGCCCACGTGTCTGCCCCCAACTCAAGCCCCAGGGCCTGAAATCCCACCATTAGATTCCTTCTTTTGGGTTAAGTACAGTTCTCTCTACTTGGTCCTCTTTTAAAACATAAACATCCTGGGGTGACTGGGTGGCTCAGTGGGTTAAGCCTCTGCTTTCGGCTCAGGTCATGATTTCAGGGTCCTGGGATCCAGCCCTGCATTGGGCTCTCTTCTCAGTGGGGAGCCTGCATCCCCCCTCTCTGCCTGCCTCTCTGCCTACATGTGATCTCTCTGTCAAATAATGAAATCTTAAAAAAATAAAATAAATAAACATTCTCAGAAAAATGTGCTCAGTGGTGACATGCTGGGGACCAGACAGATCCCTTAGTTTGAGTCTCAGATCTGTCCTTCAATAGTTGCATGATCTTGGATTTGTGACTAAACTTCTCTGTACCTCGGTTTTCTCATCTGTAAAATGGGGATGATAATGGTACCTACTCTCAGGACTGCTGTAAATGTGAAATTTGAAGAAAGCTAATAAAGGCTAATTGGTGGTGGGTACAAAGGTGAATGAGTCCAGTAGGGACCCGAGATTCGCTTACAAACAGTTCTTACGCAAAGTGGGAATTTGTCGCTGATCTAAGAGGTGTGTGAACAGTGGGGAGAGACGGAGGGTGCTAACGGGCAGCGCGCAGCCACACACCTGCCAAAGGAAACTGCATCTGAGCTGGGCCATAGACGTTCTGTGAGGGGTGGAGGAAGAGGGCAGTGTGCAAGGTCTACTGGGAGCTGGGTGCCTTGCGAGCAGAGGTCAGGGTTGCCACACTGAGTGTGTGGGGAGGTCACTGCGCAGGGACTCCTGTGGAGGGTGACATGGGACTGGAAACCAGCCCTGCGTGGTTCACAAGTCTTGCCCCGTCCACCCTGCAGCTAATGGGGTGCTTTCTGCCAACCTGTGCGCAGGGACCCTCTGAGCCTCTCATCTGAATCCTGTCTAGCAGAAGTCATGCTGAGAAAACAGCAGGAAGCAGCAGGAAAGTTGCTCCGGGTGGCGGACCTCAGACCTTGGATGGTCAGCTAAAGCCGGGGCGATTTGGGTGGGCCTGGAGCCACGGACTCCCATGAAATCACTAGGACCCCATGCAGTTACAGGACCCCGGAGTTCAACAGTTATGAGTCCAATCCCCATATGACCACCTGCCAGCTGGGTGCCTTGGAGAAATTCATTGCACTTCTCCAGGCTTCATCTGCCTCATCGCTAAATGGGGATTCATTACTCCTGGCTCATGGGACATTTGGGGACTAAATGAGATAATGTTTGTGGAGCATGAGGTATGGTACAGGTGCCCACTCTGCTTGGAAGGAAGGTAGCAGCTCCCAGGAGGCCAATGTCACTGGCTTCCTAAACATGCAAAAGCCCAAGCCAAGCCCCCTGTTCTCCTGGGAGGCTGATGCATGGCACAACTGGCCTTGGGACTTGGATAGAAGCTTCAGGACACAGAAGAGGGTGTCTAGTCATGGTCTGCATTCAGGTGGGCACTGGCGGTCTTATGCTGCACTGGGTTTGTCCACATTCACACACAGGAGGCACACATCCAAATTTACGCACGTGTCTCCCACGTTCACACATGTGTGTTCACAGATACATACGCTTTTGCACCTACGTGCCCAGATACACTCACATTCTTCCACATCCACAACCACACACACTCATAGTGTTGCGTACATACATTCATACACACACACACACACACACACACACACAGACACACACAGAACTATGTCCTGAGCTACTAAACAAATTCCCAGCCCTTTTCACCTCCCAGCCTTGTGGGGAGCACCTCAGAATTTTCTCGAGTTACAACTCATGGAGGAAGTCACATGCCTTGCATGACAGTCACACGAGCCGCATTCTCCTGTCCTGTTCCAGAGGACATGTTCGTCCCCCAAGGCCGGCAGGAGAAGCCCAGAACGTCCTGGGTATGGGGCTGCCATAATAGGTTTCCTTACCCCTCGACAGGCTTTTGATCAATGGCATTTGGTCAGAACATACGCTCCTCCAATACTCTGTGTCTGTGTGCACTGACACCCATGTCCCTACCACTCAAGTGAGAGCGTAAGACCCCCACTTCTCTCTCCACTCACCACAGGACGCCACACTCCAGACAAGAAACCACCTTTTTGCACTCAATTATAACAAGCTGCCTTAACCATAAATTAAGTTATAATGCCTTTGCCCACCAGATGAGCTGGCAAGGCACCCCTTGCCCTTGTCATAAATTAACTCCTTGATCAAGTTTTAAATGAATTATAAAAGTTGAAAATTAAATCTGGCTAAATTAGGGGCTTCCCCTGTTATTTTAATGAAGCAGGAGCCACCAGTGGCATAGAACAGAGCTCTCTCGACTTCCAGCCCCGACTTCAGCTACAGACTCCTGCCAGTCGCAGGGTCGGAGGAGATATTCTGAGCTTTCAGCCTGACAATGGATTTCTTCTCTCAGTGTGATTTTTAACTATTTATTTAAAAAATATATATTTTAGGTATTTATTATTTGGGGGAAGGGGGTTCTGAGGGAGAAGGAGAGAGAGAGAGACTCTCCAAGTAGACTCCTCTCTGAACATGGAGCCCGACTTGGGGTTCGATCTCAGGACCCAGAGATCATGATCTGAGCCAAAGGCAGATGCTTAACTGCCTGAGCCACCCAGGTGCCCCAGATTTTTAGCTCTTTATTATGGAAAAACATAAGCAGGTGTAGAGACACTGATAAGATGAGCCTACACGCACTGTTACTCAGCTACACGATGAAAAATATTTTTAGGAATTAAGCCAATATGTCCTATACCTGATAATCCATGATGCCTACTTGCTAGTTTTTGTTTGGTTTCCCCCATCTCCAAATTAATTGCTTCGGGGGAAGAAAAAGATAGAATCACTGATCAACAATGTGTCTCCAAGTAGACTCTTTTGAGTATAGAAACAATGATCATTGTGGGGGAACAAAGACAGATGCAGAACTTCCCTTTATATGTCAGGAGCTAACTTGGAGGTCTGAACGTAAAGCTTTATATACACATAGCCTAGAGAAAATGGGGCTCATGATGTCAAAGGGATTCCCATCTGACAGGAAGCATGTCTCTTCAGTTGCTTGGGATGGACACAGTACAGAATGACGTCATGCCCAACCTGGAGCAGGATGGTCCAAGGGCAATGTCAAGGTGGAGAGGCAGGAGGTACTTGTCTATAGCCAGAATAAGGTCTGTTGGGTATCCAGAAATTCCCACATGGCATAGTGAAGGGATAGAGAAATCACAGGAAACAGTGTGCCAGGAGAGGGAGATAGGGTTAAGATGAGGCAGCCTCAGAAAGCAGACTTTATAACTAGAGGCCATGGCAAAGGCCAACCCAACTTCTTTGGGTTCAAGCCTGATGTCCCAAAGACCAGAAGGAATGGGACACACCTCCAGATGCCAGTATAAGGTGCTGGGTTGCCATGCAACAGTCTGTCGGACTCTTTGATGAGGCCCCCGAGAATCACCGAAGGTTTGTTAGCCCCTTTCTCTTGACTGCCATGGAGTCCTGCAAGCTTCTGCACCCAGGCGCCATATTGGACATGGCAAGGGAGAAATTACTGGAATGTGAAGAAACAGCTCTGTCAGAAACTTTTAATGGATTTTACATATTCACCCAGAAGAGACTATCTTAAACCCGAGGACACTGCCATCAATGAGAATGGGACCATAGGGAGAGATGAAGTCTATTATGGAAAATACAGAAAGTGACGTTTCTTACTACATCAGAGTTTTAGTGTGTAGACTTTAATTACACGATTTAAGGTCAAAGAATGGCATAGGATTCTTGGGGTTTGCTGATCCTAAACAAAGGTCAAAGTGCATATTTTTTAGTTTTCTCTTGGCCTGGAGTAATGATGGTGATCTAACAAAGATCTCTGGTATTCTGGGAAAAGAAGGTTGGATGGTCGCTCTTGCTACTTTTCTATGGGTGCAAGAACCATATGAGATGGGGATCACTGGTCTTAAAACCTCTGAATCAAAGTCTGAAGGATTTGGTTCCTCAGGGACACTGGGGAGAGTAACTTCTGGAATTTTCCCAAAGACCTCTACCCTGCTTGCTTTCTTCCTTCCCTCCCTGTCCTGCATTAGGGATCTCGAAGGGAAGGAAGATCATGTCTGGGTGAAGACCGAGAGGCACCTCTCAAAGCAAGCCAGAAAATGCTGGTGAACAGGTTAATTTAAATTTGCATAGTTTTTTAAAAAATCATATTTATTTACCTGAGAGACTGAGAGCAGGAGTAGGGGAAGGACAGAAATAGGGAGAAGCAGACTCCCCAATGAGCAGGGACCCTGACGTGGGGCTCGATCCCAGGACCCTGAGATGATGACCTGAGCCAAAGGCAGACACTTAACCCACTGAGCCACCCAGGTGCCCCTAAATTTGCTTACTTTGAATGTAAACCTATAGAATCAGAAGCAGAGAGGGCCAAATACTGAACCCCAAACCCAGAAATGCCCATTTTAGAGGGGAAGGTATTAAGATTACCAGTTGTCTCTCTCCTTCACATCTCGACCAGCTCATCACCACTCAGAGGCCAGCAACCACATATTCCAGGCCCCCACGCCGAGCTGCTGCAGACGACAGACCCCGGGGGATTCTAACCCCAAACGAGGCCTGTCTCTGAGAGCAGCAGCTCTAATTAACCAGAGCTGGCTCACAGAGGTGCCAGGGACGACTGGCCACTGAGCCCAAAGAGACAGAGAGTGGCAGTCGGGCTATTGAGATCTGTGCAAAGCCCCCTTCAATCAGACTTTCAAGATAATTAGGAAGCAGGAGGACAATTCATTAGTGGCCTGTGTCGATGGCGCTCCAGCCGGGCCTGTACTAACAGGAGTCTCCGCCTCTACTTGTATGTGCTTGTTCATTTCAGGCAAAGAGTACCACAGTGTTTTTCAAACTTGTTGACTGTGGCCCCACATTAAGAAAGACATTTTACATGGCAGCTTGATACACACACACACACACAGAAACAAAAGTTGCATGGTCATACTGACCTTTCTAGGTGCAAGGCACGCTGTTACCTTCTCTTCTATAGTATTCTGTTCCGTATTTTTTTAATGCTGGTCATGGGCCCACTAAATTGAATTTGCCACCCACTAATGGCTACAACCAAAAAATACTGATCTATAAGGACCGCTGTTTGTCTTGGTCTATCATTTCCACCCAGAGAGTTTCCAGGCAGACGATATGTTTGGGATTTTACACTCTGATTATTTTGAGCTTCCTCTCTCTGAGATCCAAGACGCGTAGCTATTTTGCAGGGCTGTTGGGATCCAATTATTGCTATTATGACTTTGAGCATTATTGCAGTTATAAAAAGACCCACGGGGCGTCTGGGTAACTCTGTGGGTTGAGCCTCTGCTTTCAGCTCAGGTCATGATCTTGGGTTCCCGGGATCGAGCCCCGGCATCGGGCTCTCTGCTCAGCGGGGAGCCTGCTTCCCCTTCTCTCTCTGCCTGCCTCTCTTCCTGCTTGTGATCTCTCTGTGTCCAATAAATAAATAAAATCTTTAAATAAATAAATAAATAAATAAATAAATAAATAAACCCATGATTTCTGGTTAAAAAGGCGGTGGGGACTACAAATACGATTTCTAGTCAACCACATTGAACAGGTAGGAATTCTAACAAGCCAGTTCTTCCTCTGGGTTTGCCAGTAAGCTCAGTCTTTCTGGAAATGGGGTCTTTGCAAGAAGACTGACATATTCTCGCGAAGTTAGATTGGAGCTAAGTATCGGGACACCTGGGTCCTTGACTACCTGGCTAGCATGTGATCTTGAGGGAGCCCTCAGCCCCCGTGGTGGGTGCCATTGGGTGGGCCCTAATTCAGTGCTCATTCCCTACACGCTCTACTTGGCCATCACCTTTCCTCTACCATTAGGCAGCTGGAAAGCTGAGTCCTTCTTCTTCCTCCCCCAGTGTCCTTTGCAGCCCGATGTGGTCATGTGACACAGCTCTGACCAATGAGGTGTGAGCAGAAGTCTGATGAGGACAGGATGCAGCAGGGGGAGTCTTGGGTTATCTGGTAAAAAGTACGGGGGTGCCTGGCTCCGAGCCTTTGCTCCATTCTTCCTGTCTTGAGTGCATATGATTCCGGGAACTGAAGAAACTTGTTAACAACCACATGTTGACAGGCATAAAGATAAAAACTGGCCTAGGGGGAATCACGGGAAAGAGAAATAGGGCCAGGGTTTCTGGTGCCTTCCCTAAGCACAGACACATCAGCAACTGCCAGTCCCTGAATTTCCGATTATTTGTGAAGAAGAAATGTCAGTTTTGTTAAAGCACTGGTGGTTGGATTTTCTGTTTCTTGGAGCCAAATACCTCCCTGAGTAATAGAACCTGTGTGAGCCATGTCAGATAAGGACATGAATAAGGAATCTCTCCAGCCCTACCTTCCTCCCAGAGACGTAGTGAGGGTCAAATGCAGGATTTCTCCCCTTCAGTGCTATTGACAGCTGGGCCAGATAATCCTTTGTTGGACGGGCTATTCCTTGCACTGCACAATGTTCAACAGCCTCCCTGACTTCTACCCATTAGATGCCGGTAGCAATCCCTCCCAAGTCGTGACCACCAAAAATATCTTCTGACATTGCCTAACGTCCCCCGGGGAATAAGACTGTCCCTGGTTGAGTCCCACTGATCAAACATAATGACAGCTCTGAGTGCACTTTAAAGCTTAAAATTTCTTTAAGCACCTAGGTGGCACGGTAGGTTGAGCATCTGACTGCTGGTTTCGCTCAGGTCATGATCTCGGGGTCGTGAGATCGAACCCCTACTGGGCTCCGTGCTCAGTGTAAAGCCTGCTTGAGACTCTCTCCCTCTGTCCCTTCTGCTCATGCTCTCTCAGTGTGTCTCTCTCTCTCTCTCTCTCAAAAATAAATGAATACATCTTTAAAAAATAAATAAAATTTAAAATTTCCATGAGAGTGGAAGACATTATTGTCAATGTGTGGTATTTCATTTTAGAGTTTTTTAGTTGTTAAAACTGAAGGGCTTTTTTTTTTTTTTTTTCTTTCATACATTTTACACTCAGATTAAAATTTCCCTGCTAAGGGAAGAAAAAACAACAAGGTTTCCTAAAATCAGAAGAAAAGCGCAACATTGTATCAACAGGACCCATTTGGCGGAGGAACGTGAGTTAGTGGCTAAGCTGGCCAATAGGGATGCTCTAGGTTATGTTGCATAGTGATTAAAAAATGACATTGAAACAAGGCCATCCTTGTTTGCTCCTGACCTTCTGTAATAAAAGAGTCTGGCAAATCTATTTCCTTCAGCAATGCCCCATTTCTGTAGGATTGGCTATGTGAAGATCAGAAGTACCATTCGCAAGATCTTCCTTCAAGGAATTGCCTTAAGACATTGGATCTTTGGGAGAAACATGCTTACTCTGGGTTAACAATTCTCTTTCTTTTGAAAACAAAAATCTGTATCTCTTCTGAGGCCCCCCTCTTCTCACCCCCACCTTCTGGCTCCATGTCTTGCCCCATGTGCTTTGGGAAGAGCCACTCCATTTCTGAGTGCCAGGATGAGAGGAGACCCAAGTGGAAACCAACCAGCATTCCCCATCCTCTGACCCTTTCATTCAGAGATAGGCGTGTGACCGAACTTGAACCAATGACAGATAGGCCCTGGCTGTTTCGAGAACAGGTGTGGAGGGAGAACCACGAAAGCTAGGGAGGCTGGAAGCCATTGCACAAACGAAGGAGTGAGCGTGCCTGGAGAGAGAGCCAAGGAAGATGGAAGAGGAGAGAGACCAGATCCTGTGAACGTCGTTTGATGACAGGCGCAGGCCTGGATCTCCTGCTCCTCGGGACTTCTTGCCTCTATGAGTCCGTAAGTAAATTTCCATTTATGCTTGAGGTGGTTCCAAGGGGGGGTTTTCTCCTCCACAAATCCAAGCAGAGCCGATAGAGCCAGGAAGACTTCAGGGAAGGTGGTCCTTGTTAGAGGACAGGCTGCCAGGCAGGGAGGGAGGTGCTGAGGCACTGAAGTGATAAATTTCACTTTATACCATGAAACCTCTCTGCACACTTAAAATACTGAGGAAGAGGATGGAGAAGAGGAAGGAGGCGGAGGAAGAGGAGGAGGAGGAGGAGGGGAAGAGGAAGACAAGGAGGAAGTTCAAACCATAAAAAAACAAACCCAGAGAAACTCAGGAGTCTGTGTGCCCACGTACCTCTCCTCTCCCTGCAGAATCTATCCAAGATATATGGGAGACTTGACCCTGAAAAGCCACTCTCTGGAGTCGGACATTAATAAAGATGTCTTTAGGAGACCTAGAAGCTCATAAAACAGGGTCTGGCTGAGTCTTGAGGTGTTGGAGGCCGCTTGCCTCGAGCCCTGGCAGGAACCTCTCAAGCTTCTGAAACTCTAGAAATATGGGTTCTGTCTCATTCTCTCTCCCTCAAAGAGGCACAGTTGACCCACATACTACCGTGGAATGGCATGTGCCGAGCTTGCTGGCTGAGGTGTCAAGCATCCCACCTGCTGTATGCTCGCCACGGCAACAAACAGGGAAACCACCGTCCTGTAAGGCAGCTGTCCCAGAACAGGGCACCTCGCTCCCCTCTGAGCCCCCAGGGCTGTGGGGGACACACCGCGTCAGCTGCACGACTGGGTAAGGGGAGCCTCTAGGAGGCCGCAGTTCTGGCCCCTTCTCAGACTCCCTGGCTCTTCTCTGGAGCTGACCATTTGGTTTTCACCCATTCCATGACTCTCCTTTGTCCTGTGGCTCTTAGCAAGGTACGTCCTTTAAGACGTTGCCACTGGTTTTGTGATGTGTGTCTCAGTCATTAAAAATGGCATCACACACCGGCAGCCTGGGGCCCTCTGGGCCTTGGGGGTGAGTGGTGTCTTCTCTGTCCTGAGGAAACTGATCTGGGCAGGGGACACGATCATGGTGACCAAATGCCAGAACACTCAGGTTTCCACCTTGATCTTGAGATCTTGTGCAAAGGAACTAACCTCTCAGAGCCTCTGTTTCTTTATCAGAGAAAAGAGGCTAATCATGGTCCTTCTTTCACCGAGATCTTGTGAGAACCGTGTGTCCAGCATGGACACGTGCACAAGTGGCCATCACCGGGATTAATGTCATTGTTGGGACCTCAATTCACTTCTATGCTCAGCCCACTGTGGGGCAGAGCTGGGAAGTCGGGCCCAGGGTCCTCTCTCAGTGGCAGCTCCCAGAGGGCGGCCTGAGCGACATCAGAGTGCTAACTGTGTTAGACCAGTTTAAAATAAGCAAGCGTTTCTTCCAAAGAGTCGCCCCGGCATGACAGGGAACCCTTCTTTTGTACCCCTCACCCCGTCGCACTTTCTGCACAGTTGATGTTCAGCTGCATTTAGCGGTGAAACATCATTTGTGGGTGAGAAGTTACTCAGGTGGTGGTGGGAGGAACCACCGGGTGTCCTTAGGCTAGGGATGGGCAGTGACGTCATTGGAGTAGGACTCTGAGCCCCTCCCACGGGAGGGATCCCAGCAGGTATAAAGCCCTAATTCCCTTCTCCAACCTTATGTCGGGCCACAGACGCCCAAACAGCTCCATCCAGAGCTCTGCTTCATAAATAATTGGTCAGACACAAGTTTGACTTAATCAAGAAAGGCTATGGAAAGCAGATTAATGACATTTTGATGAACTTTTCAACTCAATTTGAAAAGCCATGCTACGTTAAGCACAGTTTCCAATTACCCTCCAGGAAAAACTCCGGGGAAAGTCGAGACCTCCCCGAAGTACAGAATGTACTTGGAGGAGAGATGGTGATCTAAACCACAGTCCTTTCCTGAGACCCTTTCTACATCGATGGTCAAGGAAAAAAACAACGGAACCAAACAAACGAAATGAGTTATCTTTCTTCAAGGAAAGGATCCAGTCTGTTCAAATGGAAAGTGCAAGTCAGCACCGTTTAGTGGGTAATTGTAATTCAATGGGGCCAAATCAGGATAAAGGACCAGGGTAAATCTTTCTACTAGACGTACCTCAATTTCCCCTCTGTTAATAGCACTAAGGGTAGACCTGTGGCCTTCAGGGTCTCTCCCCTAATGTGGGAGGAGTCAGCTGGGCAGCCTCCCTAGCAAAAATATACAGATCCCCAAGGGCAAGGACCTTTGTCTATTTCATTATTGCTGTGAAGTGATCAAGGATAGAAGGCATGAGTGGCTCAGTCGGTTGAGTGTCAGCCTTTGGCTCAGGTCATGATCTTAGGGTCCTGGGATCGAGTCCCGTGTGGGGCTCTCTGCTCAGCGGGGAGCATGTTTTTCCCTCTCCCTCTCCCTCTGCTCCTGGTCTCTCTCTCTCAAATAAAGAAATAAAATCTTGAAAAAAAAAAGAAAAAGAAAGGGAAGGAGGAATGGGACCTGAATTAATTTTTAAATGGTCTGTTTAATGGTAAATAAATGCGGTTTTTGTGGGGCGCTTGGGTGGCTCAGTGGGTTAAAGCCTCTGCCTTCGGCTCAGGTCATGATCTCAGGGTCTTGAGATCGAGCCCTGCATCGGGTCCTGCTTCCTCCTCTCTCTCTGCCTACTTGTGATCTGTCTCTGCCAAAGAAATAAATAAAATCTTTTTAAAAAATAAATAAATGCAGTTTTTGGTTTCCAGAAAAACAATAAAGGAATTATCAGGTTCATTTTATTTCCTTCATCATTTTGGCCCTAGGTGAAATGGTAAACCGAGGTTTTCATTATGACTATGGGTCCAAGTGACTTGTCTAGTCAAGCTAATTTCTTTTCTTTTCCTTTCTTTTCTTTTCTAAGATTTTATTTATTTGAGAGAGAGAGAGAGCACAAGCAGGTGGAGGGGCAGAAGGCAAGGGAGAATCAGACTCCCTGCTGACCAAGGACTCCCCTGATCCCAGACCCCTGAGGTCATGACCTGAGCCCAAGGCACACGCTTAACAGCCACGCAGTCACCCTTGGTCAAGTTAATTTCTGATCGCCCTTTGGCATTCCTATCTGTCTAAACCATGTGCAGAGCCAAGAGAGTCATAGGCTGCCGTGTTCGGAGGCTGATGTCAACAACAGCGTAAGCCACAACCTTGCTGCTGTTAAGCTCAGGACCTGTGGATATAAGAGCTTCCACAGAATGATCTAGAGTCACCATCTGCATAGCCCATAGCCTGAAATGAGCTTCAGTGGATGGAAGGAGGACCCAGGAGGGACACACTGTAATTTTTACTCTGACAGATTTCCTGAAGCATGCTTCTCTTTCATGAAATTATTTTCAAGAAAAGTTTCGTTAAACGTTTGTGGGCGGATACCACCCTGAAATATACCTGTTGCTGCCTCCAAGCCTTTGGGCCTGGAAACCCTTCTTTCTCCCACATCCTGTTCCCTACCCTTTACCTGTTAAAGCAGAAGGTGAAACAAAAGCAGGTTCCTGTCGGGACCAAGTCTGGGCTCAGAGGAGCCAAGCAGACTGGGTGGGTGTAAGGCAGGACCCAAACACCTTCCTCAAGACTCCCAAATGCAGAAGCCTCTAAACATAGCATGTTTGCTATAAATCATCTGTGGCAAAGTCTGTCCTGACCTCATCTTGTCTGGCAGCAAAACCTGACCAGAATAGATGAGAGGCTACTTAAAACCCTTTATTTATCCCACTTACTGTGAATTCATACATTTTACTACAGAAATAGTAGTTGATTGATTATGGGGGTGCTACCCCAGCTTGCATGGGGTTATAAGAACATATAGAGAATACAGCCATCATATTACTGGTCCAAAATCTAAAAAGGTCTGAATGTGGATATGCAGGCAACTCCTTAACCTTTCAATGTGGATTTGTGGGCCTGGACAATAGGGAGTGGTGAGGACTTTGGAAAAGTGAACTTGGTGCCTACTACACAAAGCACTCACCAGCCAGCTGCTGCTGTTCCGGGAGGCTGGGTCAGTGTTGCCAGAGCTTTCCATTTCTAAAGAGAAGCTGAATATACAAATAATGATGTGCTTTCCCTTTCCATTTTAAGGACCCTGAGCAGACCAATGTGTAGATTGCTTGCTAGAATCATTCATTTAGTCTCAAACGTTCCTATCCCTATTAAGTTTTCCCAGAAGCCCCATTTATTATGGATTGAACTGTGTCCCCTCCCATATTATATATTGAAGCCCTAACACCCCGTGTGACTGTATTTGGAGACACAGGATTTAGGGAGGTCATAGAGTCGGGCTGTATTATGACTGGTGTCCTCAAAAGGAGAGGAAGAGACATGAGAGCACTGGCGGTGGGGGGGGGGGGGCGCGCACACACGCCCACACACACATAAAGGAAAGAGAACACAGTGAGAGGATGGTCACCTGCAAGCCGGGAAGAGAAGCCACACCAGAAACCAACCAACCCAAGGACACTTTGATCTTGAACTTCTGGCCTCCAGAATTGTGAGAAAACAAAACAAAACAAAACAAAACAAAATGCATTGTTTAAGCACCCCAGTCTGTGGTTTTTAATCATGGCAGCCTGAGCTGATCAACACACCATTCATCCTGAACTTTCCTCTCCCTTCAATCTACGTTCCTCAAACACTGGGGATTTTATTCCACTTGGGCAATATTTTTCTCTTTCACGTTGTTTTGTCTATGGCTAGCGGTTTTCCCACATAAAACCCTTAGCACAGTGCCTGGGCATCATCAAGCATCTGTAATTAGTGTTGACTGTTATTATCGTGCGTTGTTGTTGTTATTCTTGGAAGCATAGACAGATCTCACACTTTTGTGACTTGATTCTTTGGGTAACAAACCCTTAGGCTTCTAACTCTGGGTAGCTAGTGTGGGGAGACCCCTGCCTGAGGGTTTCTTGGAGGGGTTGACCCAGAACCAGGACCCTGGGCAAGTTTCTTGTCTCCGGGTTCTTCAGTCTCTCTAATGAAAATCCTCCTGTACCTTTTCTGCCTCCCCCTCTCCACAATCACCCTCCATATCCTACATGTGTGCACCTCCCCCCACACACAGATACACAAACACAAGCATGCCCACACACGCGCACACAGTGTGGGGAATGCAAGATAATCACAGGACTAACCAAAGACTCCTACAGAAAGGTAGGGAGCCAAGGAGCAAAGAATGAAACGGACATTCGGTGAGGGGCAGATGATGGGGAGAGGCTGGTTGGGGTGACAGATCAAGCGCAAGTGCAGCCACCATACCACCGCCTCCCACCCCCCAGGGTGGCTGGAACATTCTATGGCACGTAGCAGAGAGGTTGAGGGTTGACCCAGAATCCTTGGGTTCAATTTTCAACTCCTTGACCTTGGACAAATTTTGAACCTCTCTGGGCCTCAGTTTCCTCAGCTGAAAATGACAGCCTGCCTTCTTTACAGGGAGAGTCTGGCCATACATGAATGGTACCCAGTAAATATACGAGTAAGGCAGCTGTTAGCGTTGATGATGCCACATGATCTCGGCACTCCTTGGGAAGCAATAGCTGACTTCCAGTGTATCATGTCCCCTCTCAGTGTTTTAATTTCCTCTGTGGCCAGGAATTTCAGCTCTGTAGGCAATTAGAGTGCCACAATATATAGGAGGACTACTAGTCAATCTATATACTGCTCTAAGAACATTGAAGGCTCCAGGTTTCGGTTCCTCTCCCTTCAAATGGACAGGTGTGTGCTTTCCGAGACAACAGTCTCCCAGCGTCATATCCAGACTCCCAAGTCAGGAACAAATCCAGGCTCTGCCACTTAACACCCCTTTGAGCCTCAAAGTCCCTCATCTGTGAAATGGGTTAATAACTGGGCTGTTGAGATGATTGGCTCCAAGGGTCTTTGAGTCCATTAGTAAGGGGCTGTGAACAGCGTGTGGCCCAGAGAAAGTGCTCAGGAAATACTGGGCGCTATTCTGACGGGTGTGATGGTGGCCCCTTTGCACACTAATCAAGCTGACAGGTAGGAGAGTTCAAGGAGACCCAGGTTAGGCCGCTGCCTTCGGCTCAGGTCATGATCCAGGGGTCCTGGGATCAAGCCCCACATCAGGGTCCCTGCTCAGTGCTCTCCCTCTCCCACTCCCCCTGCTCGTGCTCTCTCTCTGTCAAATATATGGGTAAAATCTTAAAAAAAAATTAAGTATTAGTATAAATAAGGTTTATCATGTAATCATGTCAAGGAGGAAAGAACACTCTACAGGGGACAAGTGGCCAAATATCCTGGCCCTGGTTGGGCCACCCTGCTCTGAAGGGCACTGGAGAGAGGGAGCAGATTCTTCTGGCAAGAAAGCGTTTGCAGGAAAAGTACCGTTTCCCATCAGAGTTAGCTAATGTGCCTGCAGCAGGTGTTTCCCTAAAGGACTTCATGGCCTCTTGGTGCCTGGGCAAGTTTCCTAGCCCCTTTTCTCACTCTCCTCATCTGTAAAATGGGGACAGTAACAGTAGCTACTTTATAGAGTATCTGTGAAAACTGCACAAACTGATGCTCATAAAGGGTGAAGCACAGAACAAAAATGCCTGGTACATTTTGGTAGCCCAGAAATGCTAGCTAAGCTTTGTGTTATCTTGCCTGGGGCTAGGGAGAGAAGACCAAAAAAAAAAAAAAAAAAAAAAAAAAGTCTGTTCTCTCTGGGATCTTTGCAAAACCCTACATCTCCTATTATGGGGACTCAGACAGCTGATGTGGCCCGATTGTGGGTCATCTCAGGAATCAGTTATTTTCATTTTTTATAAAAAAAAAAATTGCCTTTCCTGCCCTTTGCCAACCTCACCACCACCACTGAAATCCAGCCGGGTGATTATCCTGGGATAAAAGCTTTTATCATGAAAAGTTTTGTTTGAGAAAGCAGGAACTGTGCTTCTCACTGCTGGCTTTCCTGCACGCCGGGATTCTGTCCACACTCCTACAAAGGCCAAGATTATCTCTCTCTGTTAAGGGTTTAAAATCCTACAAGCCGGCCATGCAAGTGACCAGCATCAGATTATGATAACAAGATCATGTCCAGTTATAAAAACAAGTGTCTAAACTTTTCTCATGTCACTTTCGCCCGGGGTCCCTTCTGGGGGTGGTGGGGGGTGGGGGGGGTGTCTTAGCTCATTTTGAAGGCAGCGCTTTGAACTGAATTCATGGGGTATTTGCATAAGAAGATTTGAGTCTGAAGAATGGTCTGCTATTGCATCTGCCCATTAATATGCCTGCTAATTCAGCACATTGTAAGCCTATTGATGGCCCACAAAGGGCTCAAATTCAAGGACAGTTATCCTATGGCCATTGTGAGCTCTTCAATTCAAGGAATATGTTCACTGGAGGAATACAGTTGTTACAATTAGATATTTTTCATGAAACATTATAAAGAACTAATGACAACCAGGAACACAATACTGCAACAACCACCAAAAAACATTCAGAACTCCATGTCTCAGCTTGCCTCTCTCTCTCCCAATCTCTCTCTTATAATCTCCCACACACTTATTTTCCCAGATGCAGCCGGCTGGAGATGGATGGAGATCTCCAAACGTGAAAGCACATTTATCTGCTCCCTAAATTTAAATAAAAAGCCAAATGAAATAAACAGATCCCAGCAGAAGAGGAGAGACCCACATCGCCGGCATAAATAGTGGTTAATTTAATCCCGTTTATGAAAAACGTCATACCGTCCCCTCCAAGGAATCCGCGAGGCAATATTTTAGAGCAAAGATGAATTATTTGAGGGGAGAAAGCTTCTCTTTTTTCCCCCGAAGTTGAAAAAAAAGATGTTTATGCAGATCTAGGAAAATTCAAAACAAGTGGAGGAATGGTGCTGACTTGTGGCTGTGTTTAGGCTGCTAGGGGACAGTGGCATTTTAGTGAGAAAGTCGCGTCTTTCTGTCTCTCTCTGTTTCTTGGAAGGGTGCTTGCAGAGAGGTCTGGTTGGGAAGGCAGGCGGTTTAGCTGAGCTAGAGAGGACAGCAGGAACTTTCTAAGAAACGGGGGGCTAAAATACTCTTTCCAGCAGGGGTGTTTGTGAGCGAGCGGCGCGGCGCGCCCAGGGACGCCTGGGATTGGGGACATTGTCTGGGCATTGTGCTGGGCTCCCACTCTGCCGACCATTGTCACAGGGGCCCATCCAGCCCCTGGCCTGAGCACCGGTTGTGTTTTTCTCACTCTACATCCCTCAGAAAAGACATCAAAGACCAAGGAGATGTGCTTTTTGCTTTGTTTGGTGTCTGATTCTCAACATGTGGCTTCCCGGGCCAAACTTCGGCACCTTTTAACCTATTCTGTTCAGCTTAGGCCTGAGCTGTATTTGAGCATTAGGGAAACTATAGTAACCAATAATCTGCCTGTTGCTGAAAAGAAACTATGTATCTTGTCACACAAGAGCTGTCGACGATCACCGTCCTAGACCAGACCCTTTAGGGGCTCCTGGCTTTCTTTCCTGGGGCTCAGCCCGTCCCTCTGAAAAGGCGTCCGAACCCTTTGCCTTTCTAGCATGGAGGACCCGTGTTCATGTTCATTTATATTTAACAAATAAGGCATTGTCCGTTGCAACATATCAGCATTTGATTATCTATTACAAATGTTTTCATCAAGTCAGAAATGAGGCCTCTTAACAAAAGGAAGGGGGAAAAAAACCCCTTTGGTGCAACGCAGGGATAGGGCAGAGACCGGGATTTTCTTGGTGGGATATTTAGGTTCTTTGGCACATCACATTAGACCTGTTGTCTACAGCGCACCAAAAAAAGGGGGCGGGGCTGGGGGGGCACCAGGGGCATCCCAAAGCAGGATAGCTGAAGATGCGATTAAACGGACAAATGTGGGCTAAGCAAAGCAGCGTGGGGTATCTTTTGAAAGTATAGGCTCCAGAGCCTGACTACAAGGGCCCAGATCCCACCTCTACCTCTTACTAGCTGTGCAACCCTGAGCAAGACTCTTGAGGTCTCTGAACTTTCTGTTCCCTAAAAGGGAATGAGGATATTAATAGAACTCTTGAGGAAGGCTTATAGGATTCACTTGCTCCGCTAATCGCTGGGACAGCACAAGGCCCAGCCCGCAACAAGCGCTCAGTAAGGGCTGGCGGAAAGTGTTGCACAGCAAATATTGCACGAGGGGCTAGGCAACTCCACACCGAGGAGCCAAATGGATAAATAACAGTGGCAACTGTTATTATGATTGCATTGCATTTTTATGGATACCCAAAGGAGGAAAGAGACATGAAATAAACATGGCATAAAATAAAAACAAACAGAAATAAAGAATCACCGCCAAAACACTGATATGGTTTCAATAAATAACTATTTATTATTAGAAAGAATAATACCCTGGACAGAAATAAAGAACAAGTGTGAAAATAACCAGAACCATAAAATATAAAGAGCATGGTAAGGGAAGGTTTCACAGACCCTCACCCAGGATCCTGAGCAGGCATGCAGATGGAGTGAGGGGGACAGAGGGTGCAGATTGAAGGAGATGTTGGCTCTCAGGGTCCTGCAAGTGCAGATTTTGTGCCCTGGGAACCTTGCCCTGTCCCTTCCCACCTCCAGCTCCTGAGACGGGCACTGTGAGAAGTGTAACCTATTGCCTTCCAGAATTTTCTCATTTTGCACACCAGCATTTCATTGAAAACATGATCCCCATGCAGACTGTTGGAGAACTCGCTTTTTCATTTACCTGAGAGATCTGGGACATCTTTCCATGCTGGAATTATATAAGATCTGCCCCATCCTGCACCTGGGTGGCTCAGTGGTTGGGCCGCTGCCTTCGGCTCGGGTCATGATCTTGGGGTCCTTGGATCGAGCCCCGCATCAGGCTCTCTGCTCAGCGGGGAGCCTGCTTCCTCCTCTCTCTCTGCCTGCCTCTCTGCCTGCTTGTGATCTCTCTCTGTCAAATAAATAAATAAAATCTTTAAAAAAAAAAAAAAGATCTGCCCCATCTTTGTTTTCTTTTTCTTCCTTTGGGGAAAAAAAAAACCCCACAAAAAAACTTACCTTTTTTGTTTGTGTCACACTTATGTTATACAAAAATAATTGGCAACCGTGGTTATCATTCAGGTACAAATTCTGCCTGACTTTTTTTTCCCTAATGCTTCTCTACAGAACCCATAACAGCTCCCATTTTACTGGGTGTCTATTAAGAACCTGGGTTAAGAACCTTACTCTGTACTGACTCAGCTAGTTTTTATAACAAGAAGACGAGGCTAAGGGTGTCACTATCATCCCCATTTTACAGAAAAGGAAATCGAGGCCAAGAGTGATGCCAAGTAATTTCCCACATCCGGAAGCTACCGAGAGTCCGGATCAGAACTCAGGGCACTTCCCAGAGGCTCCGCCCTTCCAGATGTTGCAAAGATGTGAACTCACACTGCATACACACACATGCACACACAAACACATTTTACAAAGACACCATCATATTCTGTGTATCATCCGGAAACATTGTTATAACCGACCTTTGCATAACAGACAGCGACATTTGCTGATGGCCAAGTGGTCCATTATTTGGATGTGTGATGATGTACTTGGGTCGTTTCGGGGTTTCTGTTCTATTGAGCAAACTTGTTGCCGGCAGTCAGGAATGGTTTAGCTAAACTCTCAGGTCAGGGCTCAAATGACATGTCCTTATGGAGAAGCCGCGCTCACAGACCAATCACACGCTTGGCCCAGCGGCAACAGTTATTTCTTATGCTCTCTTCAGAGGTGGACAGTGAGGCTCAGAGAGTATATAAGGTGATGGGTTCAAGGTCATGAGTGAGTTAGCAAGGCCAGCTGGGTAGAAACATATCCAAGAAATAGTCCTGGCTCTCCAGGGAGGCCTGGTAGAAATCTCCAACCTAGAGCATCTCCTTCCTGAGCCAGTTAAGCAGGCAGAACTTAGGACTAGGACTTGAGCAGCTGTAAACATCACCCATGTGTCTCCAGATTCTAGTTGTCCAATGACCCATCTTGGCACCTTTCTGCTCGTACAATGTCATTTGGTGCCTTCTCCTGCTGCCTGGGCTTGGGAAAGTTGCAGCCTCATCCTAGCTTCTCCTTGTCCCCTCCTCTTGCTCTCCCCACCTCAATCTTTGATTAAAGGCCAAGTCTCACAGTCTCTGAGACCCTAGAAATTACCCAGTCCAACCGGAGGATGCTGTACAGTTGGGGAAGCTGAAGCACAGAAAGGGTGAGTGACTTGTCCAAGGTCACAGAGCGTAGAAGTAGTCAAACGAGGACAAGAAAAGGCCCAGGGCTCCCTGGGCACACAAAACGATGCTCACCCAGTTATGTATTTAACGGGTCCTTACTGAGCACCCACTGTTAACCCAGACACTGTGCTAAACCCCCAGTGTCCAAACTGAGATGAGTGATGGGAATTTCATTGTCTCATTGAGGAGATGGACATATATACAAGATAAGAATAGAAAATTCTGATAGGTTGGCACGTCAGTCTGCATGGGCCGCAGGAACAGAACACCATAGATGGGATTGGCGACCCTTCCCTTACTATGCTCTTCTTACAGTTCTGGAGGCTGAGAAGTTCCAGAGCAGGGTGCCAGCCAGTTGAGTTTCTGGGGAAGTCTCTCTTCCGGGCCTGTAGATGGCCGCCCTCTTGCCATGTCCTCACATGGCTCTTTCTCAGTGTGGGCGAGTGGCCTTCATCAAGGCCCTAATTTTATCAGATTTGTAACTCAGCCTTATGAACTCATTTAACCTTAATGATGTCCTGAAAGCCTTATCTCCAAATGTGATCCCATGGTGGGGGGGGGGCGTGTTGAGCTTCAACACATGAACTTGGAGAGGGCATCATTTTGTTCATATCAGTTAGGAATAAATACAAAAACAACAACAACAACAATAATAATAATAATTCGCATTTAATGAGAACTTCTGTGCTAGGCATCGTGCTAAATACTTTATCTACATTATCTAATTCACTCCTCACAACAACCAGTGGGGTCAGAGCTATTATCATCCCTGTTTCACTTATGGGTTAACTGGACCCCCCCAGAGAGGTGAGGTCTCTTGCCTAAAGGACGCACGGGGGCCACCCCACAGCACACTCCCTCCACGGGTTCTAGGGGTAGGTGATGGGTGGGCACAGCCTCACCCAGGAGGTGATACCCGGGAGAACTTCCGAGGCACCAGCAGGACCAAGGGTCAAACCCGTGCTCCCTCCCGCCGAATCCAGCGGACATTTATTTTCCCGGCCTACCTTTTCCTTTACGGAGTTGGTAACTGTGGTCGGGCCGGAGGGGAAATGCTGCATTTGCAACCAAACCCCTGGGCTCCAAACTTAAGTTGGCCTGTATTAAGTGCTTTCCCAGTGACCCAACACCGCCTGGCAACTGGCCGCCTTCTGCTTTTGACAGCTTGGCATATTTGGTCATTTACTGGGTGCATGTGAAGATCAAATGGGTTAAGATTCTTCTCTTTAAACAGCAGGGAAAAGAACATCAAAAAGGTGTACATTTCATTTCCCCAGTTTTGATTAAGTCAAGCATGAAATGAAATGTAATTCCCTCAAGTGGCCGGGGTTTACACCATTCATGTTGTTACTTCTGCTTCAGGAGGCCTAATCAGCCCTGGGCGAGGGGAACAAGCTAACAGAGTTTTAGGGTGGCCAGATGGACGGGGTTTACCGTGGCTGAAAAGGCAGCTTAGTGCTTGCCTCTTCAAGCCAACTGTGTGAAATCCTGGTGTGGCCCCTTCCCCTCTGGCTGGCCCTCCCGCAGCAACCCCCTGCCTCCTTCACTCTGCCATTCTAGAAGAAGCCGCCAGCTCCCGGATGCCACAGTGTCCGGGGCTGCTCTGCCTGAGATGTTTCCTGCCCCACCAGGCAAGAAGAAGACCCCGTGTGTCTGCTGGGGCAGGGTGGCCCCAAGAGGGAATTAGCCTTAAAGGAAGGATGACAAGCCCGGGTCCTTGGAGGCCGTCTTTGGAACTCACTAAGGAGTAAAATCATTGTGTGGGAAACGGGACCCCGGGTGCCCCCCCCACCACTCCCCGCTTTGTGCCAGATCCTGAAGACATGAACCCCGCCACCTGGCTCGATTTGGTCTGGCCAAATGCTAAGAGGTGAGCTTAGAGCCCCAAATAAAGATGGAAAAGCAGCCCCTGGGGTTTACCAGCTGACTCAACGGAAGCTGAAAATAACATTGAATCAGTATTAGGGAACTTTTTTTCCTTCATCTCGAAGCCATTTTATTCACTGGCCCACTTTCTGAGAGCCAGGGGATTATTTCCTGTTGGGAAACCAAAGTTATGGTATTGGCTTCGGTTCATAAAAAAGACAAAACTTCAAGACCCAACTTAACCAAATGCTTAATTAAAGATCGAAAGAGGGGGGATTAGGTCGCTGCCTCTGAAATTTAACCCTTGTCTGATGGTGTCTAAACCAGGAAGAGTCAGAAGAACAAAGTGAACGGTGATTTTGGCTAAAGCGTACTGAAATGCTGAAAAGACTCCAAAAATGCTTTCGGAAAAGACTTCTGGAGTTGAGGACGATTATATCTAACGTGCGATGTGGGAGCATTTTAGACAGGGGCTAGAACTCACGTGTGGAGGGGGGTCTCCCTAATTCAAAGCTTTGGGGGGCTGAAGAAATTTGGAAACGGCAACGCTTGGCAGCGGGGAGATGCTTCTGAGCTGGGCTCTGCGGTCACAGGCCTGAAATTGAGGGAGGAAGGGAGGTGTCTTTCTTAGGCTGGAAAAAACCCATTTTCCGGAGGTGCTTTCTGGAAGGTTCTGCGCCAGGCTCCGCGGAAAGCTTCAGACCCTCAACAGCTGGAGGAGACTAGCAAGGCTTTGGGAAGAACTTAATAGAATCCTTAATGCCGCTAACAATCCGCTGCTATTGAACTGCATTAAGTAGATATTATGGAAGGACAAAGAGGTAAAGAGCTGGACATCATCCTCATTCGCATATGCCCCCCTCCCTCTCCCCTCCCCCCCCCATACGTCCTCCCCCTCCCAGGCCGGGACCTTTTTCTGGGCCTTGCCATTGTTCCTGCACTCCCCAGGTTAGCTTTAACTTGCAAATGATCCCCTGAAAAGGAAAAGAGAAGTGGTTTTCTTTTCTTCTCTCTTTCCCTCTCTCTCTCTCTCTCTCTCTCTCTTTCCCTCTGTCCCTCTGGCTCTCTCGTTCTGTCTCTGTCTCCCTCTCTCTCAAAATGGCCCTCCCAGAAAGAAAATCATTTTAGGCCATAAGAAAATGAAAGGCATTGTTACCACAGCTTGGACCGTGGCAAATGAGATACATCACGGGCTCGGGAGCTGAAAGCTACACTCGAGCTGTTTTATTTTGGTGCTTTGGAATGTGGTCCACATGAGAACATAAACAGTGCCAAATCTGTATGAATTAATAGGCCGGGCTTGACATATTTCCCTTTGTTTGAGGCCAAAAAGGCAGGGGGCTGGGGTGTGGGAGGAGAAGGAGAAGGGAGAGGAGAATCTTATTTGATTAAAAAAAAAAAAATCCAATAATCCAGTTGAATAGGAGGAACGCGCGTGGCCACCCTTCTTAAGATGGGCCTTTGGAATCAATGGCGAGCCAGCGGCCAGCCCGTGCAGTCTCATCACTTGCTATGATCAAAACGCTTTTTTGAGGAAAAAAAAAAAAAAAAAGGAAAGAAAGAAGAAAAGAAAAAAAATAAAAAAAGAGAGAGAGAGAGAGGGTCTCCATAGAATTGTTTGCAAACTGCAAAGTGCTTCAGCGGCTGACAAGAAAATGCTGGAAGCCGGAAACCTATTCCCAGGCAGAGGCCTTCCCTGTCACCTTGGTGGGTGAATAATTGTGCCTTTTGCATACGCCTTGTCATCAGCAGCAGGAATGAGGGGGCCCCAAGGACCGCCCTGGCAGCGCGGGTGTTGCACCAGCAGAGTAAATTAAAACACGGATTACAGCAAGTATGATTGGGGATGACAAGCAGGGCGGGGGTAGCCACAGAATGAGCCGTGTTGCCCATATGGTCCTCGGGAAACCCACGCGGCGCGGCTTTCTCCCCAGCCTGCTCCAGCTGCCCGTCTGAAGGGGGCATTTAAGAGGCCTCGAGGCATTTTCTGGAACTGGGAAAATTTGTTTCCCTTCTTCGCAAGTTCAGAAATGCCACCAGCTGCCACTAGGTACTTGGAGGTTTGAGGGGCCATGCACAGTCTCCCCTGACCCCCTCCACCTCCCTCACTGCCCCACCCCTACCTGGGACTCAGCGGAAGGTGGCATGGGGCCGGGTGGGCTAGCTGGCAGGCCTGGCCCCTGCTTTTTGGTCCCCTTGCTTGAATTCAGAGAAGCGACTTGCGGGGCCACTGGAGGGTGGGTTAGGAGGCACCCCGGCCGCTGTGCTTGCCACGATGGATCGTGGGTGCCCTGAGCCTGCACGGCCTTGGTAAGTCACCTAGTATGGCTGGCAAGTGTTTATTAAGTGCGTTCTGCGTTCTCATTGCTGTAGATTTCTCTCTGGGACTCGTGTGGACAGCCTGGGCAGACCATACCTTGTCAAAGACGCCCAGAAGGGACCAGGTAGAGCTGACATCGCCACGTTCCGCTCACCAGGCTATTGTTCCCGTGTGGGGTCGTGGCCCCGGGAGGAAGGGATGTCTTTCCCCCTTTCCACAGATGCCGCATCTGGGTGTGCAGTGGCCCCATCGTGCTTCTGTGCTGCGATGTCTCCGGCCGGGTCCCTCCCTCATCCCATTTGACTGATGAGCAAGTCGAGTCTCAGCATAGTTCAATGATTTGCCGAAGTCACACAGCTAAGAAGTGGACAGGGAAGACTCCTGCCTGTCCTAACCACTGCATGGGAGGAGGGGTGGGGTTGGACTGGGAGAACTGGGAAGCTACCCCTTGCCCAGAAGTTTTGTCAGCACAGGAGCCTGGAAGCACAGAAAACTTGGTGATGGATTGTGGAATTGGGGCAGAGGCGTGGGGAGGGGGTCACGGAGGGGGGTTTGGGGACAGGAAAGGGTTTTGAATGCACAAGGGGACAAAGCAGGGTGAACCTCCCGAAGGACAGCAAGGGGAGAGTCATTTCCTGCAAAGTCTAGGAGTATCTCCCTGCTCTGTTTGATTTCTGTGTAACCTACACCAGGTCCTGGGGTGCTCACACACACGCCTTCCAGAACAAGGCTTTCCTGAAACCCGTCCCAGTGGGCAGCAGGCTCACCAGCCTTCCTGCTGAGGAAGAATGGTCACTCCCATCCTCCATGACAAGGGATCCTCACAGGGCAGCCCTACCCTTTAGCCACTCCTGCTAAACTTATCACTTGAAATAAATCTTCCCCTATCACATCTTCAGTAGAGAAAATTTCATACAACCCGATCTCTCTACATCTCATCCAAGGGCAAGAACTCATGTGTGAACTCCAACCCTGATAAGTCACAAATTACATCTCATTGACTTGATTCTTCCATGACCTTCAACGCGTAGCAAAACAACAAGAAAATGCCTTGTAAGGTATTCGCTGTAAAGGGTGAGAGTCTGGTCAGGGCAGCACACAGAACATTTGTCTTTAAAATACTCAACTATCAGAGTCCGGGAGGAACGGTCACCTCTATTGCCACTTGGACGTGGAATGTAGGTTTCACGGCATTCAGAGATTAGCTTCCGTGTCTACTCGTGGCTCATCCTCTCACCCAAACCAGCCCCGGCACCTTCCTCATCTCTGTAAGTGACAAGTCTGTCCTTCCGGATGCTCAGGGCGAACACGACAGACCTAGCTTTGACTCTGTTCTCTCCCATATCCCACATTCCCCCCACCAGCAATCCATGGCAGCTCTACCCTCAAAGCACGGTTGTCCCCCCAGGGCCAAACCCTCATCAGTGTCCGGATTGTTGTAATATCCTTCCAACGGCTTCCCGGTTTCTCCCTGCTTCTACATTCCAACCTTGGAAAAGATTCTTCTGCTCAGAACCTGGCCATGGCTTCTCATATCACTCAGGCTAAAAGACAGAGTCCTCACCAGGACCTACAAGATCCCATGTTCTCTATTCCCTGGTACTGCTGTTCTTTGCCTCTCCTATCATGATCCTTCTAGATCCCTGTGCCACCGCCACTGTAGGCCCCGAGCAGGGACTCACACATATAACGCACATTTCTGCCACAGGGCCTTTGCACTTACTGCTCCCCCCCACCCTGGCCTAGGCTGTTCTTCCCCCAGATGTCCACCGGCTTCTGACCAGCATGTCCCACCTTCGGGGCTCCTTCTCAATGCCACCCCAAGCAGAAAGCTCTTCTCTGGCCTTCCTTAAAGAAACAGCCACGCCACTCCCACTTCCGCGTCACTTTCTATCCCCACACCCTTCGCCCGCTTTGTTTTTCTTCCTAACATCTATCCACGGAGACTTTGTCTGGTTTATCTGCTAGTTCGAGATAGAGACCAGGAGTGCCAGTCTCCTTTATGCCGTTCACAAGCCCAGACCTGAATCACAGGCTTGGGTTTCAAATGCTGAGATTCTTAGAAGGAATGAAAAAAGGGGACCCTGGACATTTCTGGAAGTCCCTTTATTCTGTGCTGGGAGAGAAAAGGAGGTCTTGAGGGGAAAGTGTTGTCACAGATCTCATCTACTTAAATCACTTAGCAGAGGGCCTGGCACAGAGTAAATGACCAATAAAAGTTTATTTTTATTATTGTTATTTTTATTTCGGATTCTTGGATTCTACATGTGTCAGTTATAAACACTGGTAAAAGCTTAAGCTTTGGTTATCTAAATTTAACAATACAATGACTTACTGAATACTATCTTTTTTTTTTCTTACTAAATTCATCCAAATGCTTAAAAATTGATATAACTTTAAAAACATTGTTCAAACTGAAAAGGGTATGACAACCCAGTACAATAGCCCATCCTACTCTGGGTCTCCTCTTGCAGGGGAAATTTCTACAAAGAACGTTATTGGGTCCACTGGCAAAATGGAAACACAGATGAGAAATGAGATAAAAGTTACTGTAGTTTCATGTTACTGAAATTGAAAACTAAATTGTGGCTATGTGAGAGAACATCCCTGTTGGTAAGAAAGTCTCCAGAAAGGTATCCTCAGTATGAAACTTGAGTACAGAGAGTAGCCTCCAGTGGCTTAAAGAAGCAAATCAGGTGTGTGTGTGTGTGTGTGTGTGTGTGTGTGTGTGTGTGTGTGTGTGTGTGTGTGATGAGCACGAATGATTAAGCAGTGGGATAAAATATTAGCAGTAGGTGGACCTAGGCAGTGGGAAAGGGTTTTCTTTATACTCTTTCTAGTTTTGGAACTTCTCCGTGAATTTGAGATTATTTCCAAATAAAAAGTACAAAAAAAAAAAAGTACAAAAAAAAAAAAAAAACCAAACACTGTTTGTTGTTCAGGACTATGACTTACGTGTTATTTTTTAAAAACAGGAGTATGAGGTTCCTGATCAAACTGGACGAAAATAGGAAATTTGCTTATCAACCTTAAAACTAGCAAAAGAAGATAAAGTTCCAGCCGGTCCTGGTTAGTTGGTCGGTTGGGGGCGGAGGGGGGGGTGGGGGTGGGCGGGGGTTGGATTTTTGCTTTTTGCTTTTGTTTTTGTTTCTTGTGTTTTGTTTTTGTTTTTGTTTGTTGTTTTGTTTTGTGTTTTGTTTGTTTGGGTTTTTTTGAGTGTTTGCAAGGCCCTGAAGACTCTGAAAAGGGCGATTTCATCTTCAAGTATCAGAAAACTTTGGAAGCTTATTAAATGAAACCTGCATTTAGATGCATCTAGACCGGAGAGCTTTCTTTGAAGTCGGTTAACATTGCAGGGCTTCACATGTTAATTGTATGCAAAGAAATAAAACACTTAAGCAAACTTCAATCTAAGGAGATTTGCATAAAGGATTAGGACCCATTGGCCCTCCAAAACACTCTTCCATCTGAAAATGGGTGCGCTGGGCTCTCAGATCCCCCAAATTTCTTTGTGCTCTCATTGAAGTCCGGTTTAACCCTTCTTTCTTCATTTACACCTTCTCCCCAAACCTCCCAGGCCTGTGGTTTGAGAGTGGGAGATCATTCTCCTTCCCAGTTGAGGGGGGTTTTTCCTTCATTAATTTCTCTAAGAAGATTACCGAGTGCTTGTTTGTTGTTGTTGAAGCAACTAATTTCCCTAAAGCTCTTTGTTTTTCCAACTGGTTTACACTTTAATGCCCTTGGATTGAATTTCAACAACAAGGAATCAACTTGACCAACCAACTCTCTTTAGGAAGAAAACAAAACAAAAAAACCTGGGAACTTGGTGTAAACTATTTTCATCACTGGCCTGCTTTAAAAATATATTCAGCCCTCTCCACAGTTTTTCAAAGTGATGTGTCCTAATTAGCATATCATTCAGGCCCTGTTTCCTTCATAAAGTCAAGGTGACCTCACTGAAACTGAAATTTCTCTAATTCCTCTGGCTAAGTGATGTGAAAAGTAACATCCCCCAGTATCCTGCCAGAGAAGAGGGATTTTAAAGAGGGGGCTTGGGTTTTCTTTTTCTCTTGTTTTTTGGTTTCTTTCCTTCTCACATATCCCACTTTTGAGAGCCTCAGGTTGAAGCGGAGGGAGCAGGTCAGCACCGAGAACTTCAATATTGTTACATTTTGAAAGTGATCAGAAAATGTGAGTCAGATCTGGTTTTGAAATCCCTTTTTACCAGGATAATTGTGTGGAAGCTAAGTGGTAACCCCCTTCACTCTGATTCACAGCCATTCAAACATTCGTGCCAGTTAATTACCATAATTGGTTTGTTTAATTAGCATGAGGAACACTGGCGCTTTCGCTGGGGGATGCCTTTATTTACTTGGAGATGCCGCCACTGTCATGCACCCCAAGGACACCAGCCTGGCTATTGAGGACCAAGTGTGGCTTCGGGTCTCTGGGGAGTTGCTCTGGCCCTAAGCACCTTGAAGATTGACCCTTGAACTTTCTAAGCCTAAAATGCTATTGATATTCTGTACTTTGGCAGAAGAAAGGAGGTGGGGGTGGGGCCTGCAGAGGTGCACAGCGGGGGGGCGGGGCCCAGTGTGGCCGCTATTTGCAGATCTGGGGGCTCACCAAACCCACAGGGAGTGTTCCTGGGAGCCCCATCTGAAGGCAGGATCTTGGGGACCTCGTGCTCTTTTGCTCAAGGAGTCTGAGCCCACGCATGATGAGTTTTTCTATTCTGAGTACAGAGGGTGGGAAACTCGTGACCAAATTATAAAGGCGGGGGACAATAATCGAGAGGCTACTATGTGCAGAGTAATCTACTAAATTGAGCATCACCCAATGGGAGAGATCGTAGATGCAGAATTCAGATCATGCGGATGAAAGCCCCAGCATCAAGCCCTGCCATGGTGAGAATGGCAGGAGAAGTTGGAATCAGGGAATTCTATTGAAAACATGACATTCTGTGTCATGTTAACTTCAAGATTCCATTGTAGGGGCGCCTGGGTGGCTCAGTCCTTAAGCATCTGCCTTTGGCTCAGGTCCTGGTCCCAGCGTCCTGGGATCGAGCCCCCATCCTGCTCAACAGGGGAATCTGCTTCTCGGTCTCCCACTCCCCCGCTTGTGTTCCCTCTCTCACTGGGGTCTCTCTCTGTCAAATAAATAAATAAAAATCTTAAAAAAAAAAAAAAAGATTCAATTGTAAGACTCAGCAGGTAAAAAAAGGTCTGTTGTCCTTTTAAATTGTTGCAAGTCTTTGGTTCTACCCTGTTAATTCATTTTGGACTGGTTTCCTCCTTAAAATAGTAAAAACGTGTAAGAGAGAGGATTATTGAAAACCATTGCAACAAAAGGAGTCCCACATTCCAAAGGTGAGCTACCATAGATGCCCAGTGGGGGAAGGATGGAAGTGCTCAGAATTCTGAGCGGCTCAAGTGTAAATCAAGGACAGAACACCACCTTCCTACACAGAACCTGCAAATACATGTATTGGAGAAGGGCCTTGTGATAAATATCTCCAAGGACCTCTGGAAGAATAACTTCAAACAATTTGTAGTCCATTTGTCGTGATTTTGGTTAATAAATGAATCGAGAGCATTCATTGAGGAGATAATTTCTGTGGGGTTTTTAGGGTGGGATAGAAATCACACATTTGGGTTCTTTTTGTATTGTGTTTTAAATTTGTATGTGTTATTTAATTTATTTTTTAAATTTTTTTCTAAAGGAATCCACCGTCCTGATGTTGGCTCTGATAACGACTTAGCTAAAGGTTCATGGCCAAACGGTAACCTATTGTACACAATCATATAATGTAATGAAAGTGAGTGCACTCCATCTTTCAAAAACTGAACCAGCGCCCAGCTATCGATCTGACATTTATCCAGGCGTGTCTTCTTGTCCAAGTGTTTTAATAATCTAATTTGAAAATAAGACTCTACTTTGAGAATATCTGAGTTTGACCCCCCCACACACTTCCTGCAACCTATGGTGATGTCCGGTTAATATAATTAGGAGATGAGCGAGCATATGCCTGGTTTTATGAGGGACTGGAGGGGGCACAGCATCATTATTTGATAATTATTATAACTTTAGAAAGAGTCTCCGGGTACTGGAGGCATCATGAATAATTAAGAGAAGTGTTGCCGCCCACTTTAATTAGATCTCCGTGCATTTTAAAATATGCATGTGGCAGAGTGTGTGTGACAACCAGATATCTCTTATGTGGGCAGCAGAAGATACTCAAACCAGGAATCCTACTGTCATTATTACTCAGTGGTGAATTACGGATTCCGGAAGGGGCGCTGCCACAAAGGGAGACTTCGCATCTGGGCACCTTCTCCCAGACTCCTCTCCCTTGTCAACACCACGCTCCCAGCATCTGACTGCCCTCCTATCTGCACCAGCATCGAGATGAGACTGATTTGCCCGTCATTATCGTTATCCACTGGAGCAAAGTCAGTGTGAAAATCAACCACTAAAAAAAGAGCAGGGTTTGACATCACATCTTGAACCCGAATAAGCAAATAAGCAAGTCAAATCTTCAGGGTCAAGCATTATGGTCATTTTTATGACCCAGGAAATCAGTTTTGGTGACAGTGATAACAAATGCTGAACACGGGGACTGTATAAATATATCTATGAATGTTGCATTTCCAACCCTCTGGGGCATGGTGGGCCCGGCCACACCCACCAAGACACCCATCCCACTGGAAGAAAGAAGGTAAGAAGAACCAGCATATTGACTTTATGTTTCTAACAACATGTGTAAGAGCGAAAGAGAGAGGGTCCTGCTTATCGGGGTAGTTAATGGGACTGTGACACCTCTGAATCTCTGAATTCTCCTGACGTTGCTATTAGCAGAGAAAATTTGGAGACCCAAGTTCTCAGATTTGGCTACTTACTGGTATGATCTTTGAAAAGAGTCTTTATAAATTAAAAAAAATTTTTTTAACTGAAATCATCATCATCATCCAAGCTTTAAAATTTATCTCCATGCCCTGGCCATACCCCTGACCCATTAAATCAGAATTCCTGGAGGTAGGACCCAAGCATCAGAGTTTTTAAAAACTCCCCAGGTGTTTCAACATGCTGCCACACTGGAGTGCCCGTTGTTTCAGAAATGTTTTGAAACAGGATGCTGCAGGGAATATTTTTACTTTAGGACTTCCAGTTTTGATGGCTATGCTGTAGTTCTGCAGAAACAAACAAAATAACAACGATCAGTTAAAGATGCAGAAATGTAATAGCCTAATTACGCAAATATTGTCGGTAACCAGGCACATTTGCTCTGGAGAGCCTCCTGCGTCCCCCCCCCCCAGAGCATGTTTGTGCTGCTTATAATGGAAGCCCTCCTCCCTCGCCCCATCTATTGAACTAGCTGGCACAGGGGCTGCCCTTTATCTCATATTTAAAACACAAGCAATAACTGAAATTCATTTTCAATTTATTTTCCAATCATATGAAAGGAAGAGAGAGAAAGATTATTCTATTGAATCTTCTTCTGGCTGGTAAGAGGTTGGTAAGGTTTGTTCTGGATGCACGGCGGAGGGCTCCCAGGACGGTCTATAGGGAGCGGAGTTAATCGAATAAACTAATCTTGGCTGTGGAGATTAACTCTCAGTGGCTGCAGAAGGAGGTGAGGCAGAATGCAAACAGAGGAGATCTCCAGGTGCTGGAGGCGGTTCAGCATCTCCCCTCTCCCCTCTCCCGGGCTCCAGCGCAGGGCTCCTTCCGCCCTGGTCTTATATTTGGGAAACTGGCAGTGCCTGCTTGCCTGCTGGGAGTGGGAGGGTTCAACACCCCCCCTCCCCACCATGTGGAGCTTGGAGGCCGAGGCCCCAAGGGATGCTTTCTTGGCTTTTCTGAAGGGGCAGGATGCTATCTCAGGGAGCTGGACCTTTGCCAGCTGCAGGGAGCTCTGGCTCTGTGTGTGCGTGTATGTGTGCGTGCACACGTGTGTCTGCTGGCGACACGCATATACTATACTACCTGGAGGTGAAGATTGGGTTCAAAGCCGCCCCTGATGGTGGGTAAGCGGCCTGAATGTAAGAACATGTCCTTTCAGCCTTAAATTCCCTTTGCCAAGGCATGGAGGCTGCACTGGGGGTGGACACAATTGCATCTGAACACAGATCCCAGGTTTCTTGGCAATCAGCCCCGAGGGTGGGAGGCAGTGGGGGGTGGCCCAGGAGGCCTCTGGGGTCTAGAGAGGGCTTCCTGTCCCCCTGGGAGGGCTGTCTCCCTGTTTGCACTGTAGTATGCTGAATGCTGGTCCCCTGGGATCTGCCTGTTCCTACAACCCACCCCCCCACCATAGCAGGGAGGGGGCTCGGAGCCCCTCGCCCTGACAGGTGAGGCAGTGGAAAGTGACAGCGAGGTCCCTGGAGGGGCTGCTGAGGCTCTCTGGTGAGTTGACACCCCCTCCTTTCCCCCCTACCAAGTGTTGAGCGAGTCCACACCTAATTCTGTTATTCCCTAAATAAAATTATTGTAAGCACAAAGGTGGGAACACCCAAAATTGTCCCTAAAATTGACCACGTCTCCCTACCTCCTGTAATGCCAGCCCAGCCTGGGCTTCTAATTTCTCTGGTCCCAACGCGGGCACTCCTAACCTCTTCCAACCTATTCCCACCAGCAGCCAGAAGGATCTGTCAGAGGATGCAAATGAGGCTACAGGCTCCTCCTTAGATCCTCTGCTTTTAGGATAACACAGACACTTCTAAGCAATGCCCTGTGTCTGGGGCAGTATAGCAGAACGGTTCCGTGGGTGCCTGTGGAAGCCAGGTGGGCTGGCTTTAAACCCTGGCTTTGCCGCTGACCAGCTGGATGGGTTAGAGGAACCTGGCATCATCATTGGTATGATCTAAACAACGGGAGGAAGATGCTAGCATGATAGACTGTAGGCTTGCTGTGAAGCCTGGGTAGGTCAGGACAGGCTCAGGAGACAGCCGGGCTCACAGCAAGTCTGCGGTCACTAAGGTTCCTGGTGTCGTCTCCTGCCACCCACCCGCTGGCTTTCTATTCTTCAGCCTCACTGGCTTGCTTTCTGCTCTTCCTGTCTCAGATTCTTTGCACATGCTGTTCCCTCCTCCATGCCTTGCGTCTTCTCCAAGTTAGAGAAGAGACCGCGAAGCTCCCTTGGCTTTCCCATCATCAGCCCCCCCTGATGCTGAAATGAGGACAGATTCTTCCCTGCCCCCAAAGGAAAAGCCATTTGCTTCCCTCTCAGAGCCCTTTAGCCACACTTCCACACTGTAGCTGACCTGCTCTCCCTCAGCTTCTTTGGACCAAGGCTCTGTTCCCACTACTCTCTCTTGCAGGCCACATGGCTGAGGACTTGCAGGGGTCAGATCCTGCTGGGGGGCAGTAAACAGGCAGAGCGGTTACGTTCCCAAGCACCCTAGGAGGACTGTTCAATCATCTTCTCTCCATTTTACAGATCGGGAAACAGGATCACAGAGGGAGGCCCATAGGCAGTAAGTGGGATCTCAGAAGTTAATCGTGGGCGCCTGGGTGGCTCAGTGGGTTGGGCCGCTGCCTTTGGCTCAGGTCATGATCTCGGGGTCCTGAGATCGAGTCCCGCATCGGGCTCTCTGCTCGGCAGGGAGCCTGCTTCTCTCTCTCTCTCTGCCTGCCTCTCTGACTACTTGTGATCTCTCTCTGTCAAATAAATAAATAAAATCTTTAAAAAAAAAAAAAAGAAGTTAATCGTTCCTCCTTAACAGTGAAGTGTGTTTAGCAGCTGGAGAACGGCATGCCCAAAGCTTGCCCAGATCGGTCATGTCCCCAGTGCAGCTCTTTTGCACGAAACGGTTTCTTGAGGGGCACCCTATGCTCTTCTCAAACTCACATCAAACCCTGCTGTCCTTTGTGCCTTTGATGACCGGCCTCCATCCCATGTCCGTACTGCACCCCCCCACTGACCAGTGGCCTGCTGGGTTCAGATCGGATCCCCAGGTCCTGGCACAGTAGCTGACACATAGCAGACGGGCACTACATGTCCCACCCTGCTGTCCCCTCCACTCTCCGTGCTTCTGCCTAATTAATTCTCCCCAAGACAGCGGTGATTGTGTCTCCGTTGCTCAGACCCTTTTGGTGGCAGTGTGCTGACCCACAGTGTGAAATCTGTGCTCTTCCTTCTGGCATTTCACACCCCTGGAGTCTGTCCTGAACCTCAGTGTTCACTCTGCTCCTATTTAACCCATCTGCCACTGGGAGCCATTTCGCCAAGAGGCTGGATACCTCCCGTCCTTCCCATTTCCACCAAGCTATTCCTTCTGGATGGAAGGTTTGCCCTGCCTACCCCCTCACCCCTGCAGAAGAGCCCCTCCCTACAATCCTCAAAGGCTGTCTCCTTACGACAGGGTCCTCTGACCGCCCCCCATCCAAACCCCAAGCACACTGGCATCCCCCTTTATGCTGCAGTAATTAAGGGCGCCCAGCTCTGGGGTCAGAGTCCTGGGTGCAAGTTCTGACTCTTGTCTCTTCTGGCTTCGTGACAGTGGTCAAACCACTGAAGGAAAGGAAGAGCAGACAAATGGGGAAAAGACACATAGGTTAACTCGGTCATTTGAGAGAGATGATGCCCTTGCAGGGCTTGGCACTGTGCTGGGTGCTTAATGAATAGCAATTAATCAATTATTAACGATTATGTCCACCAGAACATCTTGTCTTCTCTCTTCTATTATTAGACCAATGATTCTTGACTTTGACCTCAGAATCCCCGAGGTGGGGGAGCTCTTAAAAACCCAGAAGCCCAGAATGTATCCCCAAGGATTTTGGCTTAATTGGTCCTCACACTAATACTTCTTATGTACTCTTTTTGTCTATTGCAACAAAAAACACATAACATAAATTGATCATTTTAACCACTTGCAAGGGTATGATTCATGGCATTAAATACAGGAACGCCATGGTGCATCCGTCACCACTACCAAAAACAGATTCATCACCTACAATGAAAGCCATACCCATCCAATAATCACTTCTCCTCCCGCCCCTCCCCCCAGCCACTGGAGACCCCTGTTCTATTCTCTGTCTCTATGAAAATGTGTCTTTCAGGGTCCTCATACAAATGGAGTCAGACCATCTTTGTCCGTCTATAACTGGTCTTACTTCACTTAGTGTTATGTTTTCGAAGTCTATCCACGATGAAGGATATATCAAATCTTCATTCCTTTTTACAGCTGAATAATATTCCATTGTATGCCTATCCCATATGTTGTCAATCCATTCATCTGGGGATGGACCCTTGGATTGTTTCTACCTCTTGGCTGTTGTGAAGGATGCAGACGCTGCTGTGAACATGAGTGTACAAGTATCTGCCCCAGTTTCTACTTCCACTTCTTTTGGTTGTATACCTAGGAGGGCAATTCCTGGGTCCTATGGTAGTTGCGTATGTAACCTTTTGAGGAACAATCAAGTAGTTTTCCACAGCAGATGCCCCATTGTAAGGTTCCTATCAGCAATTCATGAGAGTTCTAATATCTCTATATCCTCACTAACACTTGTTATTCTGTTATTTCTTTATTTGTAGCCATCCCAGGCATCTCGGCATCTGGTTGGGGTTTTGATGTACATTTCCCTAATGACTGAGGATGTGAATTTCCCTAATGACTGATGATATTGAACGTCTTTCCGTGTGCTTATTGGCCATCTGTATATCTTCTGCAGTGTCTATTCAAATCCTCTGCCTATTTTTTAATTGCGCTGTGTGTGATTTCGTTGTTGAGTTGTAGACTTCTTCACATAATCTGGATATTTGTCTTGTTGGGTTTACACTTTTTCATTTTTTCTCACACAGTAGGTTATCCTTTTGCTTTCTTGAGAGTCTCATTGGGTGCACAAAAGTTCTAAAATTTGGTGAAGTCCAATTTACCTATTTTGTATTTTGATGTCTGTGCTTTTGGTGTCACATTTAGGAAATCCTTGCCAAATCCAACATCATGATGATTTTCCCCAATGTTTCCCTCTAAGAGTTTTATGGTTTCAGGAGTTCAGCTGAAATCCTCAATTTATTTTGAGTTTGTTTTGTGTATGGTTTAGGGTCAGGGTCCAACTTGATTGTTTTGCATTGTGAACATCCAGGTTTCCCAGCACGGTTAAAAAGACTGTTCTTTCTTTATTGGATGGTCTGGGCCCGCTAGTCACAAATCACTGGACCCTATGTCTTAGTTTGGGCTGTTGTACCCATAGACTGGGTGACTGAAACAACAAATGTTTATTTTTCACAGTTCTGGAGGTTAGACATCCAAGATCAGGGTGCCAGTGTGACTGGGTTCCTGGTGAGAGCTCTCTTTTTGGTTGGTGGATGGGTACTTTCTGGCTATGTTCCCCCATGACAGAGAAAGACATCATCTCTTTCATGTCCCTCCTTATGAAAGCACTGAAGGCATCATGAGGACGCCACCTTCATGACGTAATCACCTCCCAAAGGCCTTTCCTCCAAGTACCATCACACTGGCTATTAGAGCTTCAACATATGAAGTTTGACACAGACATACAGTCACAGCACCATAAATGTGAGGGTTTATTTCTGGGCTCTCTCTTATATTCCCCTGGTCTATATGCTTGTCCTGACATCAGTACTGTCTTGCTTTCATAACTATATGGTTTTGTGGCAAGTTTTGAAGTTGGGCAGTGTGAGATCTCCAACTTTATTCTTCTTTTTCAAGATCGTCTTAGCTATTCAGGGCCCCTTGCAATATCGTATGAATTTGAAGATCAGCTTTTCCATTTATGCAAAAAAACAAAACAAAACAAAACAAAAAACAAAAAAAAAGTTGGGGTTTTGATCGGATTGTGTTGCATCTGTAGATCATTTGGGTAGTATTAGGATTATAACAATGTTATTAAATCTTCCTATCCATGAACAAAGGATAGCTTTCCATTTATTTAGATCTTTAATTTCTTCTGGCTTTCTTAAATTTTTATTTATTTATTTATTTATTTATTTATTTATGTACTTTTCAGCATAAAAGTCCTTACCTGCTTGGTTAGATTTATTTTTAAGTATGTAGTTCCTTTTAGGCAGTAACGTAAATGGAATTGTTTCTCCAATTGCCCTAGTATTTTTTAAAACTGCCCCAAGAGATGCTCACAAGCAGTTGGGGTAGAAAAGCACTATTTCAATCGAAGCTTCCTAAGATGGATGGAACCATGTCTGCATAGTTTCCCTGTTCCCTATAATACCTGGCAAGCACCCTCACACTGAGTCATTAGTCAGTAAGTCTTTTCGGATGGATGTAGGCATAGCTTCCTTCTTGGAAAACACATTTTTAATTTAATTTAACTAAATTAATTAATTTATTTTTAAAAGATTTTATTTATTTATTTGACAGAGAGAGATCACAAGTAGGCAGAGAGGCAGGCAGCGTGAGAGAGAGGGAAGCGGGCTCCCACTGATCAGGGAGCCTGATGCGGGGCTCGATCCCAGGACCCTGAGATGGTGACCTGAGCCAAAGGCAAAGGCTTAACCCACTGAGCCACCGAGGCATCCCATTTAATTTTCATATATTTTATGTCCTCCCCTTTTCTCTATCTGCCAGCCGGTTCCCAGAGGGAAGGCTTATTTATCGTTGAGTCCTTGGCAAGACTGGGCTTGTGGAAGAAGAGAGCAGACATTGGTTCAAGGGCATCTCCTATGGGCGTGAAACCGAGGAGCCCCCCCTCCCAAAGGAAACAATGAGACCTGATTTCAACCAAACAGTACTTGGTGAGAAATGACCCCTGGGAGCCAGTAGTGGTGAAAAGACACTGAGGGTGTGGCCGCAGGGATGAACGGGTCAGCTGGAGGAAGGAGGTGGTCCGCTGTGTTGAGGAAACCAGCACAGACACCTTATGATGCACGTATGTCCCCCTCCCCCACCCGCCACCACCTTCCTTCACATTTATTCTAGGTTCCCATTGTGATGTGTCCAGGACCCCCTCTTCCCCCCGCCACCCCCAGTGCCCCCAGCCTCTCTCAGGCAGGGACAAGTGGCCTTCTGCTGCAGGGTTTCATGGTCAGGAATTCGCAACAATGAGGACTCCCAAGTTCACCAGCCCGCTTGGCACGGCTCTCTGAGAAAGCCAACAGATGGGCTCTAATTGCAGACCTGTTGTGGGGACATTGTTAACAAACACACAAGTAGCAGTATACAGGGCTTTTTGGAACCGAATGTGACTTGGCAGCTGGGGACGGCCGTCTAATTACCAACATCTGAGTTTCTTGTTTAATGAAGGGGAATGTGGAAAACGGCCGTGCTTGAAGCAGCCGGGCTGGAGGAGGATGCCAGACAGGGCTATGAGACAGAGCCTGCACACTCTTGGTGGCCAGGTGCCTCCAGGTCATGCAGCAGCCTCTGCTTTCTTCTCCTAGGAGCCCAGCCATCACTTTTGGGAGACAGAATAGAATTCTAGAGATCCTCAGGTGTCAGCCACAGACCATTAGATAGTAGTGCCCGTCCCTTATATTTGTTAGGTTTTTCTTAAATCATCAGACTGACATTCTAGGAAAACTGATCAGGCTTAAACTGTGACTTCCTGTATCCTTTTGCACAATTTTGTTGTAATTTTGTTGCTCTTTAACCTTGAAATACACGTAGCCCAGTCCCACAATTCATAAATTGGCAATCACCCTTGCTTAAGCTCATGTAGACTTGCTTCGTCTATGTCCTGCATGAAGCACTTCACCTGATCAGTCCATTCAATCCACTTCCTACACTATTTAAAATTTCTTTTAAATGTTATTTTTTATAGCTTTGCGAGTTACAATCAATGAACAAAAATTGTATGTATTTAGGTTGTACGATGTGATTTTAAAAAAACTATACAATGGGATGATTCCATTCATGTGTATAGTGCAAAGTGATCGTCGCAATCAAATTTATTAACACAGGGCTCACCTCACAGGGTTAATATTTGTGTGTGATCTTAAGATCTTAAGAACAGGGGTGCCTGGGTGGCTCAGCGGGTTAAAGCTTCTGCCTTCCGCTAGGGTCATGATTGAGCCCTGCGTTGGACTCTCCGCTCAGTGGGGAGCCTGCTTCCTCCTCTCTCTCTCTCTCTGCCTGCCTCTCTGCCTACTTGTGATCTTTGTCTGTCAAATAAATAAATAAATAAAATATTTTTTAAAAAAAGATCTTAAGAAGACTTAAGATCTGTTCTTTTTTTTTTTTTTTTAAGATTTATTCATTTATTTGAGAGAGGGAGAGAGCATGCACAACTAAGGGGGGGGCACAGGTCAAGGGAGTTTGGGGGTGCAGAGAATCTCAAGCAGACTTCCTAGTGAGCACAGAGCCCGAGAGAAGACTTGATCTCACAACCCTGAGATCAGGACCTGCACTGAAATCAAGAGTTGGACTCTTAACCGACTGAGCCACCCAGGTTCCCCTTAAGCTTTATTTTATTAGCAGGTTTCAAGAACACAGTATAGTGTTGTTGACTGTAGACACTACACTGTGCATTAGATCCCCAGAAGTTATTCATCTTATAAGCAAAAGTTTGTACCCTTTGACAATCACCTCCCCATGCCCCCCTCACCTCATTTTATCCTTTAAGTCACCCTAAGAGGTGGATGTTCTTTTTCATTTCCATTTTACAGATGAGGAAACTGAGGCATGGGCAGGTCAGTAACATCTCAGGGAGAAGCTGGCTTCAGGTTGGGTTCTGGCCGCAGGCGGGCTGAGGCGATGTTAGTAATGACTGGCACTCAGGGAGGGCTTGCTGAGTCCCAGTCACTGTGCCTGCCAGGCTAGACCTCCCTGACTTAAGCCTTCCAGTAATGGCTGTGGGGCAGATAGTATCATTATCTTGGAACTTGACACTGAGGTTGGGAAGTTTGAGTCATTTGCTCAAGTCACAAAGCCAGTGATGGTCTGAACTGGGAAGGAGAATCGGGCTGTCTTCTCTGGGCCGCACTGTTCTGCCCCTCTGTGAGGAGCCCTGACCTGTAGCAGCACACGTCAAGGATTCTGCTTTTGTCTTTCAGGCCCGTGATCATGTCTCTGGTCACAGTGTCCATTTGAGAAGGCCCATGGAAGAAGCTTTTCATGGGTTTCAAGACCAAGGAAAAGCAAATCAGCTCTGGAGAGATCTGATTGCCTTTACTTTATGGGTACTGTGAAACTTATGAAACCAACGTCTCACACTAGGGTACAAGTTCCCTGAAGGGATATGCAGGTCTGCCTGAGGCTTGTAAGGGTCTACCTTTTGGAGTTGTTACACCATCACATCCCCCCCTGTGACATTTTGAAAAGGAAAATGCTCCTGGACTCCCCAGCAGTATGCTCCTGGAAACCTATGAGAAGCACGATGGTAAAGAATTTGGTTTTTTACTTTGCCATTTTTCCTTATTTGCTAGGCTGCTCTGGAAGCATGAATAGTAGAGTAGAAGGTACACAGACAGGATCTTGGGACACACATTTTGAGTTTTCATTTCTATTCAGTTTGACATATTTTCTAATTTCCCTTGAAACTCCCTCTTTGAGCTATGGTTGATTTAGGACCGTGTTGTTTCATTTTCAAATGTTTGGAGATTTTCCCGTTATGTTTCTGTTATTAATTTTTTAGTTTAATCTATTATGATCTGAAAACATATTTTGTATGATTTAAATTCTTTTAGATTTGTTTAAATTTGCTTTATGCACCACCATATGGTTTATCTCTTTGGATGTGCCATGTGCACTTGAGAAGAACACAGTGTAACAAAATGCATAGGATCCAGATAAAGCAGGGCGTAGAGGGAAATTCATAGCATTAAAATGCTTATATTGAGAAAAGGAAAAAGGTCTCAAATCAAAAGTCTAAGCTTCTACTTTAAGAAACTAGAAAAAGAAGAACAAAGTAAAACCAAAGCATGTATCAAAAGGAAATTAAAAAGGGAAAGGCAGAGCTCAGTGAAATAGAAAACCAGAAAAACAACAGAGAAAATCATTGAAACCCAAAGCAGTTTCTTTGATAAGATAGAGAAAATTTGTTAAACCTATACCAGGGCTGACAAGAATAAAAATGTGGAAGCCACAAATTACCAATATCAGAAATGGGAAACCAAGGACATTAAATTGATAATAAGAGAATACTAAGAACAAATCTAGGCACATAAATGAAACAACTAAGTAAAAATGGACCAATTCCTTGTAAACCACAAACTGCCAAAACTCATACTCAATCACACAACAGTCCTCTTCTTACACCTAAACGTATCAAAGAAATTAAATTCATAGTTTAAAACTTACATGAAGAGAAATCCCCAGTCCCAGAGTTTCACTTGCAAGTTTTCTGAAACACTTAAAGAAGATGTACCATTTTCTTATCTACGATCTCTTCCCAAAAATAGAAGAGAAAGTATTTCCTAACTTGGTGCTGAGAGTATTATCCTGATAATAAAACCAGACGATTCAGACCGATATTCCTCATGAAGGAAATCCTCATCTAAATATTAGCAAATCAAATCTAAAAATATGTTAGAAGAACAGTATGTCATAACCATGTGAAGTTTATTTGAAAAAAATGCAAGGCTGATTCAATATACAAAAATGAGTCAGTGTATTGCACCATGGGGTTTAAAGGAAAAAAATCACATATCCATATAAATTGATGCAGAAAGAAATTTGGCAAAAGTTAGCATATATTCGAGAGAAAAGCTTTCAACAACCCAGGCATAGAAAGACATTTTCTCGACCAAAATAGAAGAACCTACAAAAACCTATATCTTACATTATATGCAATGAGCAAAAGCTGATCTTTTCCCATCCAAGGTTAGGAACAGAGCAAGGTGCTCACTCTAGCCTTTCTGGTTCAACATCATACTGGAAGTCCTAGCTGCTAAGAAAAGGTAAGAAAAAGAAATAAAAGGCATATATATTGGGAAGAAAAAACTAAACTGTCCCTGTTCTCAGACTGCATCATTTTGTTTACAGGAAGCCCCAAGGAATTGGCAAAATCTTCCAGAACTACTAAGTAAGTTTAGCAAAGCTGTAGGATACCAGCTCAACTCAAAAATCAAATGTATTTTGATATACTAACAGTGGGCGGTTGGAAACTGACATGAAAAAATTCACAATACCTGCCACCCCTAAGTGAAATATTTAGGTATATAACCAACAAATCATACACTGGTTCTTTGTGCTGAGGACTATGAAATGCTGTTGAAGGAAATTTTAAAAGGCCTAAATAAATAGATATAGGATGTTCATGGGCTAGAAAATCCAACATAGTAAAGATGCCAGTTTTCTCTACATTGATCTTTAGACATGATTTAATTTGAATGAAAATCCCAGCTTTCCTCTTTGTTGTTAATATAGACAAGTTGATTTGAAAATTTGTATGGAAAGCAGGGGAAATGGAACAGCTAAAATAATGTTAAAATAAAATAATATTATCTAAGGAATCAAACTATTTGATTTGAAGTCTTGCTGTAAACTTACTAGAATTAAGACAGTTTGATATGGGCAGCAGATCAGACACAGATGAACGGAACAAAATAGCGAGTCCAGAAATAGATTTACACAAATACGGCCAGCTAATTTCTAACAAGGTGCAAAGCACTTTGATGGACAAAGAATAATCTTTTCAACAAATGGTTTTGGTACAATTGAACATCTATATCACAAAAATGATCCTTGGCCTAAGCTACCTAATGTATACAAAAATTAGCCCCAAATGGATCCTAGATTTATTTTTTTTTAAAGATTTTATTTATTTATTTGACAGACAGATCACAAGTAGGCAGAGAGGCAGGCAGAGAGAGAGGAGGAAGCAGGCTCCCCACTAAGCAGAGAGCCTGATGCGGGGCTCGATCCCAGGACCCTGAGATCATGACCTGAGCCGAAGGCAGAGGCTTTAACCCACTGAGCCACCCAGGCGCCCCTGGATCCTAGATTTAAATGTAAAATATAAAATCATAAAACTTTGAGAATAGCTTTGTGATTTGAGTTTAGGTAAAGAATTCTTAGACATGGCACCAAAAGTATGATTCCGAAAGAAAATTTGATATATTAGAATTCACCAAAATTAAAAACTTTTGCCCTGCTAAAAGCACTATTATGAAAATAACAAGATTGGACCTTCAGCCTATATATTGGAAGAAAATATTCACAAATCACAAACCTGAGAAAGGATATATATTCAGAATATACTTTTAAAAAAACCTTTCAACACTCAACAATAAGAAAACATATAATTTAATTTAAAAATGAGCAAAAGAATAATATTCCATTGGCTATATAGGCCACATCTTCATTATCCACTCATCAATTGATGGATATTCGGGCTGCTTCCATATCTTGCCTGTTGTAAATAATGCTGCTGTAAGTGTAGGGGTGCATGTATCCCTTTAAATTGGGTGTTCTTATATTTGGATAAATACCCAGTAGTGCTATTGTTGGATCAGTGAGAGAAAGATAAATACCATATGAGATCATTCAAAATTTAAGAAGCAAAGCAAACCACAAAGGGGACAAAATAAGAAAGAGAGACAGACAGACAGACAGACAGACAAAGCAAGAAACAGACTCAATTATAGAGAACAATCTGATGGCTACAGCGGACAGGTGGGTGAGGCACAGGGGACATGGGTGATGGGGATGAAGGAGAGCACTTGTCCTGTTGAGCACAGTGGTCTATGGAGGTGTTGAATCACTCATACAAAACCCTACATTAACCAACTGGAATGAAAACAAAAATTTAAGATAAATTTTAAAAGGAAAAAGAAAATAAAAAAAATCACCTGTAACCAAAAAATGGTCCAAAGATTTGGATAGACTGAAGAGGATCCACAGATGGCAAACAAGCCCTTGAAAAGATGTTCAACATTTCTAGCTATTAAGGGAAATGCAAGTTAAAATCATGATAAGATGCCTCTGCGTTCCTTTGAAATGGCTGCGATAGACCACAGTGACTGTGCCGAGTGCTGACCAAATCCCTTCTCTGCTGCTGGTGGGAAGGCCAAAAGCAAAATGCAACCCCCCCTGCAAAACAGTTCGGCAGTTTCGTATTCACTATCCTGTGACCCAGCAAACTCACTTTTGGGTGCTTTACCTTAGGGAAGCAAAAACGTGTGTTTCCACGAAAATCCACCCATGAACACTTATGGGAATTCCATTATGCTGAAGGAAAGAAGACAGACTTTTTTTTTTTTTTTTTTTTTGAGAGGGAGAGTGCACAAGGGTGGGGGTCAGAAGGAGAGAGAGAGAATCTGAAGCAGGCTCTGTGCACAGCAGGGCGGCGGGCACTCCATCCCATGACCCTGATATCACGATCTGAGTCGAAATCAAGAGTGGGATATTTAAAAAGGACTGAGCCACCCAGGTGCCCCAAGAAGCCAGTCTTAAAAGTTCACATGGTAGATCATCCCCGTTCATTGAACATTCTGAAAAAGAAAGCTGTAGTGATAGAGAACATCCTTAGACATTAGGGGGTTCTGAGTGGGGAGAGGTGTGAAGGAGATAGCAGGAGGGGTTTGGGGGGAGAGTGAGAAAGCTGTCCCCATGTCCCGAGGGCACTGGTGGTTACAGGAATCTATACATGTGTTATCTTTCATAGAATTGTACACTAAAAAAGTCAATTTTATAGTCTGATCTTTTTTTTTAAGAGAACATTTGGATTAATAATAATTTTTTTAAAAGGCGATACTGCTTCTGCCTGGCCATTTTTCTTGGGATACACACCTTTGGACTCACGTGCTCCCATGAAGCCACCTGCTAGAAGGACCACAGGGAGAGCCTGGGAGGATAGAGAGAGACGCCTGAGTATCCCACCTGGTCTAGCTCACATGTGTTCTGTCTTTTTAGCTCGGCGCCAGCTAAGGTAACGAGCAAGACTTCAGACTCCAGGCTCTCAGCTGTCCTGTCTGCAACTGTATGGAGACCCTCTTGGTCAGTCTAGGACGGTCTCCATTCTGCTCCATGTAACCAATGAGGCCAGTCCAGGCTTGTTCACTGCTGGTGGCCCTGGCAGGGTTCTAGAGCAGAAGCATGTGAAGCCTTGTGAGGCCTAGGCTCGGAGCTGGTGGCATCACTTCTGCCACATTCCACCGACCAAAATGTGTCATGACTTCAGCCCAGATTCCATATATTGAGATCCTAACTCCCGCTAGCTCAGCATGGGACTGTATTTGGAGAAAGGGTCTTTAAACAGATGATCTAGGTAAAATGTCAGGTGGGGCCCCAACCCGATATGACTCATGTCCTTAGGACACAGACATGTCCAGAGGGAAGACCATGTGAGGACACAGGGAAAAGACAAGCATCTGTAAACCAAGAAGACAAGCCTCAGAAGAAACCAACCTTGTTGATACGATCTTGGACTTGATCTTGATCTGGGACTTCTGGCCTCCAGAACGGTGAAAGAATACATTTCTTCTGAGTTGAAGTGACTCAGGCTGTGGCCCCTTTGATACATCAGCCAGAACGGACCTGCACAGATTTTGGTGGAATCTTCTGCAACTTTGATGTGAGAAAGGGCAGCAACATTGCAAACAGAGTGTTCCCAGGGAGGTGTGAAAAAATGGGAGCTTTGTGCCATCACCATATGGCACCTAGAGATGACAGAGAGTTGCTGAACTGATCAACATGGCAGAGTGAGGGGTTGGAAATCAGGAAGCTTGACTTTGCTTCTAGCTTTTATCTGTGCCACGAGAAGCCTGGACCAGATCTTGCATGATTCCCTCATCTCTACCCTGATCTGATAGCTGAGGCTCCTGTCCCAGAGCTCCTGTCCACTTCTCTGCTGCTCAGCTCCAAAGTGTGAGTAAAAAGACTCTCTTCCACTGGTCCTCTGGGCACCCCTCTCCAAGGACTCCAGCCTCACCAGCAACCACTTCCGGCTTCACAGACAGAGTGCTCCTGCCAGGAAATGTTTACCTCCTATGCCTACCAGAGAGAAGCTCAGCTCAAAAGCCCTGCGTCAAGGAAAAAGCAACAATGGTATCTTCCCTGTTATCTCCCGGACTAGTCCCCTTCCCCTCGGGAGGGCAATTTAATGAGTATGGATTTGGGGAAGCTTTGCTGGTGGCCTTTGGAGAATTTGGCTGACAGTAACGATAAGAAGGGAAAAACTCAGACAAGTAAGAATTAATGAAATCCCAGCAAGAAAATATCTATTAAGGGAGGAGGGGTACCTGCGGAGAGGGAGTACTTGGCAAATCTGGAAACATCCATCGGGTGACCTGGGTGAAATGAGCAACCTGGCCGGGAGAATTCCCCCAAGCAAATACGGCAGAATCCTTAAGCCTGTCAAATCGTGGCGGATGGAGGAGATGAATCTGCCAGAACCTTTGAAAGAGTGACAAATGGATGTGACAGATACTTGAAAATAAAGAAATCAATCCTCCCATAATAATAATAATAATCTGAGCTCTTAATATCCGCTGGGCACTGACCTGCATTGTTTAAAGTGTATGAACTCCTCGTGCTCTTACGGAAGTCCTGCCAGGTAGGTACCGACTTGCCTTTGTCACTAGTTTTATGGACAAGGCGAGAGGAGCCCAGGGACATTGACTGTCTTGCCCAAACTCTTACTGCTCATGAGTAATAGAGCTGCCCTTGAATTGGGGTACTTTGTGCCCAAAGACCAGATTTTAACCGATTTTGCTGTACCAAGTCTCCCAACTTTCCAGATCCTGCTCTGTGAGAGATGGAAACACGGCTCATTTGACAGATGGGGAAACCAAGTCCCAGAGGGGGCTTCCACTGATACCAGGTGCCCGTAGGATCCTCCAAGTGCAGGGGGCTTTTCCCACCTGAGCATCTTATCCTCTTGTCCAGCTGCTGAACTTCTACTGACCTGCCGAGCTTCTCAAATGCCCCCTCCTTGGGGAACCTTCCCCGCTCACCTGTGGCCAAAAGGGATCTTCCGCTTCTGACACCCAGGAACAGCATAGCACAGGAGGACACAGTCCTCATGAGAGTGTTTTTCATATGAAGTTTCCCCCTTGTCTTTTTCAGAAGTTTCTAAAAGGAAAAACACAGAAGTAAAGATTGTTAAGGATTCACGTTCCCATGAACTAGAATTTATGTTTGTTAACATTTTTGCCCTCTTCGGTATATCTTCTTAAATAAAAGCACTGGAACACAATGAATAAAATTGAGGTGTTGTTATTTTTAATACAAGGAGTGAAGCATTTAGTGAGGTTGGACTGCCACATCTGCGGTCTCCTTTCCTTCCCTCTCCACGGAGGTGTATCTGTTGAGTGTCCTCAGGATTTATTTATTTTTTTTTATCTTTTTAGTTATGTATTTATTATTATTATTTGGAGAATGAGAGAGAGCCTGTGTGTATGCATGCATGGGAAGGAGGGGCAGAGGAAGGAAGAACATATTAAGCAGGCTCCATGCCCGGCATAGAGCCCAATGTGGGGCTCGATCCCACGACCCTGAGATCACGTGAGTTGAAGAGTCAGAGGCTTAACTGACTGAGCCACGCAGACACTTCTAAGGATTTATTTAAAAACTCATATGGATCTATTTACCAATATGTGTGCATGTGAACTCTGACTTACACTGGGGGAAAAAAACCCTCACAAAACATAGACGTGCAGTTGGACAAAAAAATTGGTAACTACCACCAGTGGGAAAAATAGAGTACTTCAACTACTTCAGGCTCACTGCATGTCCTTCATCATTGTCACCCTCCCCGCACACCACCTATAGATTCTTAGACAGTATAATTTAGCTTTTCCTGATTTTTGAGCTTTATATAAATGGAATTATGCAGTAAATATTCTTTTGTGCCTTGCTGCTTGGGCAAGTAAAATATCGTTGCCTGTATAGTATTCTACTAAGTGATAGACCTCAATTTCTGCATCCATTTCTCAGACGGTGGGATTTCAGTCTGCTCCCAGTGTGTAGCAACTGTAAGAACCACATCGGTAGGAATATTCTTGCATGTGTCTCCTCATGGCCGTTGCACATTTTTTTAGGACACGTGCCTCCGGGAAGGCCTGCTAGGTCAGAGGGTGTGTGTAAATCTAGCTGCATTGCATGACAACAGACTGTTTCCTGAGAGCTTGAACTTCTAACCAGGATATCAAACTGCCTTACTGAAAGCATGTGCTGAAGGTGGGTTCTGGAAAAATTGAAATCATGAATACAAGGGAGGGGTGGCATTAACTAGAATCCAAGGGTCTGCCTCCTGAAGTGCGCATCTCCCCGTGGCCCATGCAGGCTCAGAACCCTGGAAAAAGCTGAAATCAGCTGCCCTGGAAGGTTGTAAGGAGCCTATCACACACTCATCCAACTTTCTGCCTGGACAGTGTCTGCTGACAAAGCAGAAGGATAGATGTTAAGCGGTGATTTGGACTTTATCTCCTGACTGCTTCATTACATCCTACCCACAGTGGCACTGAGGAGCAGTCCCAGGGAGGAGGCCGGGAACTCACGATGCTGCCACAGCTGTACTGGGTGGCCCGGTCTCAGTTTCCCCTTTGCTTTCTGGGGCTCCTGAGGACCTAGACTTCTTGCTGCAAGCCAGGGCCAACGTCCTCCTGGGGACTGCGCTGGTACACACCCATTCCAACCTTTATCCACAGTCTCAAGGGGACCCCATTGGGGTCCCTCTGAATGACCGAGAAGCCCCTTCATTATTCTGCTCAATATGTCAGCTGGGGCTGTTTACAGATTCAAGGATTCTCTTGCCAAATGTACAGCCTGCTCCCCGGGCTTTCATGTTATAATGAAATGAAGAACAAGCAAGACATCTTAATATCCTATTCTGTGAGAAAGTGAGATTCCCCCCCTTCTCTCTTAATAGATAAATTAATATCATCAAACATTCTGAAAAGATCCTTTATGAAAACATCTCTCTTGCCAAAAAAAAAAAAACTTTATTATAAAACTGGAGAAATTTGCTTCAACTTGTTAAAAGCCTTATTCTCAGCCGTGAATTCGGTTCCCATTTTTTGTCTCCTCTTCAATTAATTTCACACTAACCCATTTCTTTATCAGACACTGGAGTGAATGCTATGGAATCAGTGATGAAGACGAGGGGCAATGGAGGTGTTTGGCTCTGTAATTTCATCCTTGAATTTTGTGATTACTAACAGGACAACTTTTTTAATTTGCTCTTTTGTCTGGATTCCCTGGCTGGCAATCTGCTCGGTGAGCTCGGCTTTTTAATCAATCACCTAGATAATCAAATGTCACTGGCTATCTGCTCCGTGTAATTACTTTTGCAATTAAAAATCAACCTCAAGTTGCCTCATCTAATTAGAGGGATGGGCAGATTTTCATCTAGATTGATTTTTTAATAAATATTGACTTAAAATGCCATAATCTCATCATATTCTTTCATTTTCTTTGTACCAAAAATCAAACAAATGGAAGAATTAGCAAGCAGAAGGAATCGTGGGACTTCAAAAGCTTCAGACACACAAAACTATGCTGTACAGAAGCCCAGCTTAGCCAGTCTAATAACAACATTCAATGGCTTCCACCTTTTATTGGAAAAAGGAACAAAGCAATTCAATGATTATATTTCACACTAACATTGTTGCAAGTGCAGTTTTAAGAGCTTCTAATTTCATTTATTGTGCTGGTGGGGACAATCGTTTCTATTAATGTTATTATTTCTTTTAAAGCAATCTCATATTTGCTATTAGAATTTTTAGCACTAACAGAAAAAATATATATATATAGATGTATATATATATACGTCCCCTACTGGAACCACCACTGCTATGAGTTTTCTTAAACATACAAATGCCACTGTAGGCAGATAATTTTCTTGTTTTTGCTGTCTTGTATCTTTTATGTATTGTAATTAAAACATTGTCAATAACACAGTTCGTTGCTTTTGGGTTGTAGTGGCTGATGTTGAACATGGAAAATCCACAATCTGGTAAGGGATTACCTCCAGGAAAATAACACACTTTGCTCAGAGAACAATTGTCCCAAGATGAAATGTAATGGTATCTTGTGTGCCTGTTTAAAAAAAAAAAAATCATGTCGGTGACCCTAACAGAATTCCATTTAAACCTCAGCTGATTGGAGCGATGATGAAGAAGTAATAATCCTTCTAGCATCCCTGCTTTATTCTGGCACAAAGAAGGTACTTCTGTCTCCTTGTGCGTTCACACTCTATGGCAGGAATAGCGAAATGCCCACATCGGACTACACAATTCCCTTGCAGAATAGGAAAAAGAAAAAAAAAAAGCCATAACTGAGGCAAGTCAAACTTTGGCTCTTGTTGGTGGCAAGACATACAGGGGAGTAAGGACAGATCTAAACAAAAGAGCCAAGGACAATAAGAAAGAGAATAATGATTTCACCCATGCCTCTCTCTGTGAAGGAGAGAAGTTCTTGCTTGTGTGAATATCTCATCTATAATGTCTGCTGTGCTACCCACTTAGCATCCAAGCCATCATTTTCCAGAAGGAGATTCCTGGGGCTATTAGTCCCATAAAGAATTGTTCCAAAAATGAGAGCTTTGTGGTCAAATTACCTTAAAAAAAACACAGCTTTCTCTACCTCTTTGCTCAAGAGAGAAAAATACATGTTATCCTAGAAAGTCTCTGAGAAGTCCTTCAACAAAGAAATCTATAGGCTCAGAATTTATCAAATTTATTTTTCCTTAGATTGTTCTATTATCTATCTATCTATCAACAATCAATCATTCATTTATATAGGGATACAATGGGACATTCTCTCAGTATAGACTTTGGGAAATGCTGGGTTTTCTTTTTATACTACCCGCCCAAAATCTCATTTTCTGCACCATCTGCCTCTCTGGGGGACAAATGTTGTCTTTTAGATGCATTGCTGATTATGTTTTCTTTTCTTTTTCTTCCTTTTTAAAAAAAATGATTTTTATTTATTTATTTTAGAGAGAGAGCACACAGGTGGAGGGAAGAACAGAGGGAGAGAGTAAAGGGAGAGAGAATCTCAAGCAGACTTCCTGCTGAGTGGGGAGCCCGACGCGGGGCTCAATCCCAGGACCCTGAGATCATGACCTGAGCCAAAACGAAGAGTCAGACCCTTAACAGACTAAGCCACCCATGCGCTCCCTAATTATGTTTCTGAGTGCAAAGGGATGTCTAGCCTGACTGAGTTTGCTTATGGCCATTTCCAGTGACCTACTGAGAACGAGGCAGGCAACGGGCGACCCTGGGCGTTGGCTGCTGTTCTGGCCAGACGGAAACTCCACACATGTGCGCTCTGGCATCATGGAGCGTCGTGCAAGTTGAAAGACTTGCCTGGGTGCCCGCTGCTGCGGGGAGGAAGGGCAAAGCTCCACCAGGAGTTGAGAAAGTAATAGGGAGAGGAAAGGGGAAGGGGAGCGAGCGAGACTCGTTGATGTTTATTGAACACTGGGATGTTTATTGAACGTGTGCTGCCTTCAAGCCACTTTGCCTTGAACTACTGCACTGACTCCGTGAAGTGAGCCCTGTTTGGGTTATTACTCTCCTCATAATACAGATGAGGAAACTGAGGCTTCCAAAAATGAAGTGCTTGTGAAGGGCCCTGGAGCTGGAAATTGGTGGAGTTAAACCCCAGACCCATGTCTGAAGGATGCCCCACACTTTGGGCTCTGAACCGCTGCATCCTCTAGAAGTAAGCCTGAGGACAGGAGACGGGCTGCCGATATCGGCAGGGAGGGACTTGCTGCTGCAGAAGAAACCTCATTGTGGGGGTGGGGATCGCCATAACCCCTATCACAAACCACCCCCAAACCCTATGGTCTCAGCAATCAGCTCCCCCTTCTGCGGATTCACCGGGAGATTCTTCTGGTCTCGACTGGTCTAACTCATGAGAATGCGGTCAGCCGTGGGCTGGCTAGGGGGCTCAGCTTATGTGGGCTGCTTCTCTCCCCTGTTTCAGGGCTCACTGGCTGTGGTGGGTCTAGACTGTCTTGGGTTGCACAGCTGAGCAACCAGGCTCCACTCTGGGAGCCGTATCTTCCCATGTGCTGGTCTGGGTGTGCTCTCGCGGAGCGGACAGTAGAAGAGAAAATGCGCAGGCACACTTCAAGCCTCCACTTGCTTTGTGTCTGGTGACATCTTCTTAACAACAGCAAGTCACACGACGGAGCTCAGACCCACAAAATAACAGAACCAAGGGCGTGGATCCAGGGAAGACGAAGGTTCCTGGAGAAGTGTCCTGATTGTCGGATCGAGCTACAGTTTACCAGAACTCATCTCATCAGACCATCAGTGACCCAGGATGTGTCATCTGTGCCAGACCAAACATGGCCTGAGCCCTGTCTTTTCCCAGGGGCTGCTGTGGGGGAGGGCGCCTTCCCCCTCTTCCAGAAAGATCAGTCAGTATATGGGGGCTCTCCCTATCTGAATGACTTACCTACCTCTCTCAGAGAAGAGATTCATGCATAAAGGGGCACCTTTGGAGGGGAAATCGGTGACCAGCAGGCGGCTTCTCAGCCTGGCCCTCTGTTGGGACTGCATCGCTGGAGGAGCCTTTATGTTTGGAGGCATACAAAGCTCAGGGTACAAACTCAGATGCTGCCAGGAACACTGAATTAATGCAAGTGAATTCTCTGAATGCAGACGTACTTCTGTTCATACATAAAATGCATAGAAATAGTCCTTGATTCAACATGGAAATACACCCTGTATGATTTTCCTTACAATGTGGTCCCTCTTTGTTCTAAATTTTGCTTCCCATTTTTTCAACATCATGGTTGTAAGAGGTGTATTTCCTCTATTCTCAGAAAAACCCGCAGAGTCGGCAATGCAAACATGAGGATAAATGACCATTATTAGCCGGTCCTAGTGTTGGGCACCGATAGGGAGTGGCAGAGACTGTGACAAATTGACAAGTACTCAGTCCGTCTGAGCAATTCATCTGCTCCTTCATTCTAGCCGCCTCCAGCCGGGGGGTGGAATGGGGGTGCCATCTGTCGTGGCTTTATTTTCAAAAGAAGCCAGAAATCTGGATTTTGATATGAACTCTTGGATGGCGGCTCTATATTAATGAAAGGAACATGCAGACCAAAGGAAACTCACCTGTGAAACACATTCAGCCCATGCGTCACTGGTCTAGGCTAAGGACTTCATGCATTGACAGGGAAACTGAGGCCCAGAGATGGGAAGGGTCTTGCCTGAGGTCTCAAAGAGTCCATTTCAGAGATTTAACTATCAAACTCCTTGGGTTGTCTCCGGGTCTGGTCTTTGATACCTTCCCAGCCTTAGTTTCCAGAAGTTCTGCTTTCTCAATCTTCCAAGTATCCCTCAAACTGGCCTCACCAGATGGTTCTATCTGCCTGGACTGTTCTTCCAGGCACAAGTCCAACGTCAGCCCCGTCTTGCAAACCTCCTCATGCCCCCAGACAAAATTCATTGCTCTTACGCATCTGTAGTATAGAATTTCTTGCTCCAGGTTCTCCCGTGTAGCCATTTCTTTGTTGATGTTAGTCTGCGCAAGTGCCCTGGGGATTTCATCTGGGGACCCCTAGAACCTAGTTCAACACGTGGCACATAATAAGGGCTCAATAGATGTTTACGGAGCAAATAAAGATGGAAATGAGAGAATAGCGGGGGTATGTGACTGAAAAGAACAAACTGTTTACCCAGCCAGCATTCTCCACCACTCACACTATCATCAGGGTTCTGATAAGAGAGGGAAAGTTAAGAGACACTTAGGAGACAGTAGAGCAAAGAGGCTGAGACAGGAACAGTCTTGGGGTCCAAGGCTGCCTCTGTCATTTACCAGCGGAGTGTTCCCTGGTGAGACATTGAATGGCAATGCCCAAGTGTTCGTGGCTGCAAAATGGGCTCATAATAGCAGCAACCTCAAGTGGCCCTCGTGGACTGCAAGGGATTGTGTCCATAAAGCACAGGACCCTGCCTGTCGTAGGTGCTCACTAAATCCTAGCTAACATTATTATCAAGGAGAGACGTTAACTGCTCTTTCTCCTTCTGCAGTCCCCAGCCTGCTGCTCATTGCCTCCCAGGATGAACAAGACCGAGACCCCAGAGATGCAGAATTCAGAAGCCAGTGTGGTGCCAGGATGGGAACCCACGGCCCTGGGCCTCCAGCACGGCCCTCCTTCTCCACCCCTGCTTTGAAGTAGGAGCCTTGCAAAATCAGGAGCCTCTTCAACACCCTGAGACATAAATGCAGCTGTGACTTGCTCATCCGGGCTTTTCCCACGAAAGCCTCGGTCAACACGTCCCGAGAGTACCTGAACTCAATATCAGCCCGCGCCTGAGGATTAGCCAGCGGGGGGAGCTGCCGAAGTGGGATCCTTTATACATTTTCCTATCTCTCCTCTCCAGGAAAACAAACAGCCTCGGCCGAGTCTCAATTGTCCTTTTTGGCAGCGTCTGTGATCATCCTAAGAAGACAGCCAGCCCATCAGCCACGTAAGCTGTCATGTGCTAACACAAGGATGCTTCTGGAAACCCACACGTGATCATTTAAGGTGTGGGGCCCGCTTCGACAAAATGTTCTCTTTCCAAATTCAATTATGGTTCTTAATAATAATTATTATTACAAGGAGAATCGTTTTTATTGTTCTCATTGCGCTACTATATATAATAAGGCAATCCCCCAAGTGGAATTTATGACCAAATAAATCAGCTGACAAAGAAGAATAGCCTTGCAATTTTTTTTCTTCAGTATAATATTTTAGTTGCATTTGCATTTGGAGGAGGATTTGTGGCGAGCTGGAGGATTAAATCCCATGAAATCATTATACAAATTTCAAAATGTCAAGTGCTCTGATAGAGATTATGATTTTATCTTCTTATTTTGACAGGAAACCGTGTGTGGCCACCTCTGTCTTAGAACAAGTGAGGAAGGGAGGCCAGGGGAGACCAAATAAAGATAGAGGAGCTTGCAAGTTTCCCGATCAGCTGTCTTTTTATTCTGCTCGCTTGTACGACAGAGCGTAATAGACATTTTCCTTTGCACAAAATAATAAGAGTTGTACTTATCGTGCGGTGCCTGCAGCCAGTGGCAAAAGGAAATTAGAAAAGTCCAATGAAGCTGAGAAGTAATTAATCATCACACAGTGGGGCCTGTCAAATCAGAAGGGTCCTTCCAGCTGATAATGCTCCCCAACTCAATTTAGACTGATAGAAATTAGAATTTTTTTTTTCCTCTGGCCAAAACAAAAAGACTAGAGTTAGCACAAATGTGGCCAACTGTTGGCTTTCTTGACTGCCTGACCCACTTACGGCGATGTTTGCATCACATTTTAACGCCGGCCAAAATTCAAGCAACATCGCTTGCTTCTCAAGGTGAAAGGAAATTGTTAACTACACTGTTTTAAGACTTCGCCCCAGCCTCTCTCCACTTTGCTTTCCCCTCCACCCTTGCTAAGTAGACTTAGCTAGGTAAGACAAATTCAAGTTTGGTTCTCTCTCTCTCTCTCTTTTTTTTTTTTTAAAGATTTTATTTATTTGAGAGAGAGAGAAATCACAAGTAGGCAGAGAGGCAAGCAGAGAAAGGGGGAAGCAGGCTCCCCGCTGAGCAGAGAAGCCGATGTGGGGCTCGATGTGGGGCTCGATCCCAGGACCCTGAGATCAGGACCTGAGCTGAAGGCAGAGGCTTAACCCACTGAACCACCCAGGTGCCCCTGGTTCTCTTGATTAAGTTAGCCGATCTCCCCATAGAGCTGTGGGGAGGGAACCATTTACCACGTCTATAATGAGTTGAGGCTCCTTGGAGATCAAGCAAAACAAATAAAATGGGACCACTAGAAGCCATTGAGGGTTTCAGGCAGAAGGAAGAGGACAGCAAGCTGCTTTCAGAGATTCTCAAGCCCTGAGGGCTCATGGAAGATGGCGCCCCCTCCAAGGAAGACATCTTCCTGTTGGAATGACTTATGCTGCTTACATGATAGTCCAGCCCCCCTCCCCTGCAAACTCCCACCCAACTACCACTACCTATTCTGTCCTCACTGTGATCCAAAGGGCAAGGTGTGATATTTTTGTGGCTTCCTCCAGGTACTCCTGAAGGTGAGGGGCTCTATAAGGCTAGGGTAGGGATCTTGGATTCAAGTGTCCACAGAGACGAGGACAGAAAAGATGGGTGAAGCAGGCAGAGGAATGAGCAATAGAGAGTGGTGGAGACTGTGGCCAGCTGGAGCTTGTTTGTCTTTCCCAAAGGGAATAGCTTTTCCTTGACTCCAAGTTGTCATTGTTGGGGGTCAGGTCACACACTATGTTGCCAGATCTTCTGATAGGCCACAATAAGCTCCAAGTCATTTAACATAAAGTCCCCTAGTTTTTGAAAATAGGCAACTAATGAAATTTTTAAAAATATCCATCATCACCTTTGTGGCTTTGGTCTATAGAAAAGCGAAGACCCTCACTCAGCACATGCTGTGTTTCATGCGAGGCTTTGGGTCCTACAGACCAGGGTTTGCATTCTGGTCCTGCCATTATCAGTCATGAGCTCCAAACCAAGTGACTTTGCTCTTGTTATCTCAACTAACCCATCTGTAAAAAGTGGACAGTAATCAGCACCAACCTTATAAGCTGGTTAAAAATGCAGAGTCATCCCTCCCACCCCCACCCCTGCAGTGCCAGCACACCAGTGTTCAAGCAAGGGCAGAAGTTCACTGGACCAACACTCAAAGGGTCTTTGACACACCTGCCTCCATGCTGGCTCCAGATGCCCTGCCTCCTTAGCACTTCCATGAACTTGTTGTTTTCCCCTCACTCGAGGGATATTCTGATTCTGACACCTAATAATTTCCTTCCAACTGGGAGGCAAAGCCCACTAAGCTGTCAGAAGGACAGAATTTCAGACTGCAGTTCCGCTGCTCAAAGCGAGCACATTCGTATGGAGGCATACCTCCCAAGTTAACATGGCCGCCCTGTTGGTTGCATTGTCTTGCTCATCATTTGATGCCTGGGGGCACAAGTTAATCTGAAGGGCAATATGGTGACTCAGTGGAAGATAATTTTTTATATGTGGTATTTACCTAGTGGGCTTTGGATGTCAGAAGTCTCAGTGATGGCCTGCTTCTTTCACTTTCTCCGTGTCTGATGGCGGAGAGCCAACCACACTGGTAATGACCATGATGGCAGATGCTCACAGTCATGGCTTCCACATCACGCCTTCTCCTTGTGTTATTTCTAATCCTGACAACTACACCTTTAAATATTTCCATCTCTTTTTACAGATCAAGAAACGCTAAGGTTTGGAAAGGTAAAATCACTTGCCTAAGGCCACACAGCTAGGGTGCATAGGAACTAGGTCTTGCTGCATTCAAAACTCATGTTATATCCTCTCTTCTACTTTGGGAAGAACACTCTGGTGGGTTCTCTTTCTTCTCTCTCTCTCGACTTCTTTCTTTCGCTGTCCTGTTCATTCATTCATTCAACAAATATTTGTAGAGGGTCTACTGTGTGCCAGACTTTTCCTTGGGGTGTCCCAGTAGGATTTCCAACCATGGTGACCAATGCCTGTGGGGCTCTGGGGAAGAGAAGATGAGAGACAGTACATATGGTCTTCTCTGAGGCAATCCCTAGAGATTATCACAGCTTGCACTGAGGTTCTGCTGCTGTAACAGAGACTCACAAATGCAGAGGCACAGAGAACAGAGCACATGCAAATACGAACACTTTACAGTGGTTTTGAAATGAGCACCCCAGCTCTGCTCCATGTGCATTGGAGCAAGAGGAACCCGAGGCAGTACTCAAAAGAGAGGCATGGCCAGATTTGGCCTTCTGTGGGCTGGATTCGGAGTGGAGTTTGCTGATCCTGTCCCAGGGCATTGTCAGTGTCTGCTGAATCTCTCTGCCTGGTCCAGATTCCAGCCAGTCTGAGGGGCAAGAGAGCATGGAGGAGGCACACCAGAGATGTGAAAGCCCAGGACTGGAAGCAGCACACATCATGTGGCTCATGTTTTATTGGCAAAAATGAAGCACATGGCCATCCTCAGCTGCAATGAAGTCTGGGTGATACGGTCTTGCAAGGGAGTCTGGGTAATATAATCGAATTGGGCCAAAGGTCCAAAGGAGAGAATGGACTTTGTGTAGACATGGCGTGGTTCCCACCACAAACCTTAACCAGAGGGAGGGAGTCTGCATGGACAACAATTGTCTTTCTTCAGGGACAGGTGTCCTCCGTAGTCTCTCAGGTCCCATGTTCTGCCTGCAGCTCATGAAGCCTGTTTGGAGGCTGCAAGGGAGTGTTACACGAAGCAAGGCAGCCCTCCCTTAAGATAGCCTTGTGTGATTCTGATCATCTGCGCTGTGAATCACCTTCCAAAAGATTCCCATTTCACTCTAGGTCCTCTGAAGAAGTCAACTCTCCTTGAACCTTTAGGGGGAAAAAAATTATATCCTAAATTTCTGCTGGTACACAACCAGCAAGGGATACACTGGGTTTTTTTCAGATTCAGTTTGAGCTCTAGGGCTGCTCTCAGCTTGCAGAATGCACTCGAAAGAGTCTGGAGAAGATGCTTTCTGTTTGGTGCCCTGGCATCTTGGGTGAGCCACCTCTCCTGGCACGAGATGTCTGAGAAATCAGAACGGGTTTTCCTCTAATAGCTCCAGAGATGAGGAATGGGAAGCAGGGTCCCACAGGCCTTCAAATGGGAGACACAACAGTATCCATCCAAACTGCCCTGGGCCTTGTGGAGAATCCGGAGACCTGGGGTGTGCGGAACAGAGGGAGGAAGATCTCCAGACCCTACCTCCTGCTGGAGGTCCAGGCACACGGGGTGTCTTCAAGCTTTCTCTCCTGAGGACAGGGCACAACCACGAGGCAACTGTATTCCTTTCCAGGGCTGCAAGCTCCTGATCACCAAAAGCCACCTCTGCTGGTCCCCTGACAGGGTTTACTTGGACCAGCTCCATTCTGACATCTGAAATATTGCCACCACACAGGACATGCTGTCCTGTCCTTCCAATGCCGGGGGAATGGAGGTATGGAAGGAGAGGTTTAGTCAGGCAACACCGTTGGCCTTTGCAAGGGTAGGGCAGTGATGCCCACTGCATTTCCCCTCCATTCATCCTTGAGGGGCAAAGGGGCACCATACCTGACTGTGGGAGATGCAGTCCGGGAAGGAGCTCACATGCTTGTCACGGAGGGTTTCGTCCAAGGCCACATGGCAGAGTGCCATTTTCAGAGTCCCTGGTAACTCCATGAAAATTAACCTCAGAGCTTCCTGCATGTTCATAATAATAATAATAATAATAATAATACAAATAATAATCATAGTGCTGGCCAAGACTTCATGCCACGTGCCATCTAAGTCTTTTATGTATGTAAGGCTCACTTAATTCCCATAGCAACTCCGTGGGATAGCACTGTGCTGGGATAGCATAGATATCCCTACCATACTGCTGGCAAAATGGGCACAGAGGGGTTCCGCAGATGGCCCGAGGTCACACAGCTCAGACGCCCACCACCAGAAGTCAAACCCAGGCATCTGGTTCTGAGTCTGTGTTCTAAAAATCCTTTACTATTTCTAGGTCCCTGAACTTAAGAAACATCCATCCAGAAATATGGGCCATGGATTCGGTCTTTATTTTGTCATCCGCAACGGGCTGAAGGAAAGGGAAGGAGGCAGGGAAGGGAAAAGCGGGAAGAGGAGGAGAATTGAAGGGGGGGAAGAAGAGGGCGGAGGGAATTCAGAGAAATAATGAGCAAGAGGGAGAAACTAGCCAGCCCGAAAGTAAACTTGTACTCCCACTGCCATTGAAATCTACATTTTCTCCGGGCTTATTTACAGACTGGGTGTTAGATCCTAATAAATGGGAGGGTTTTTAAAAGGTCCTCAGGATAGCAGAGCCAAGCTAAGCAAACGGCTCGTGTACACAGCCCAGGCGAGATGAAAGGCCCCAGCCGTCCGGGACCACTCAGGCCCCTTATCTGCCCCTGGCCCTCTGTGGATTTGAGAAAGCCCAAGTGGGTGGCTTGGCGGAAAGTTCAAAGTCATTTTTTGAACAGATAGCGCAATCAAAAGTTTGTCTATCTGTTGAAATATTTAGGAGAACAAGATATCACTTGACCCGCCTACACCTGGGACCTTTCTGAACGCTGTTAAGTTATATTTCAAGCTTGTTTGTAGTCTTAATCTTTAATAGGCTTCTGTGTTTTTCAAAGGGTAGAATTTGGCACAACAAAAACCAAACCAAAAAAAAAAAAAAAAGATATTTATTTCTCCCCCATCAAGAGAGGTATGCTTGGTGACCTTAGCCATTCCCATGCCTTCTAGAAATCAAAAGAGAAAAAGGTGTATGGTCCTAGCTCAACCTCAGAGTGGTGGTAGTGTGCCTCAAGTCTCCTTTCTTTAGCCCAAAGCACCAAGGCCACCGGACTCCACAGAGACCGGCCCTTAAAGAAGACAGGGAACCCAGAAATGAGGCTTTAAGTTTACGGCAAAATCATTTTTGTTCTGGGGACCCTGGGTGTTTGAAACCAAACAGGATTAGTTTACAGAGTGCATGATAACTCTTTAGAATAAAATTAATCCAACAATTGAACAAAAGAAGAGGGATTAGGGCACAGAGCCACTTAGATAAACACTGGGATGTCCTGACTCTCTTCCCCGCCCCCCAAAAACCAGGCTGTCCCCGAGTCTGCTTATTGATGTTCCTTAGATCATACTGTCACCCTAACAGAGTTATCAGGAGCTCTAAAGATACAGAGAGTATGGGCAAGATGTCCACATGGTGCTTGGCATATAGAAGAAGCAAAATGCATGGTAGCGAAAACAAACTAACAAAAATGTAGCCTCTTCTGTCTTTCTCTTCTTCCTCCTTATCTTCATCATCAATTCTCAGGACGATTCCTATGTATCCCCCAAATATGCCCTTTTCTCACTTAAGAGTGGGAAGGGGGACTTCACAGAGCTGTATGGAGACCCCTGCTGCCGGGGTGGTATGTCCTCCATCACGGAGCTGAACCAATGGCCAGCTGTCCTCTTCCCAGTCCATGAGCCAAAAAAGAGTCCAATCTTTGACCTCTACATTCCTGTGTTAGTCTAGACCCAGAGTAGTTGTAAAAGTAATTCAGAAGAGGGCAAGCATTGTTCAAGATGGCAGCCTGACCTACTTGCCAGTCTTTCCACGTGGTGCTGATTCCAGCTGCTCAGTTATGGGTCACAGACGACCCACCATCATGATCACCTCCACTGCTTATGTCACTTTGGGCCCATCTCCTTAGAACCAGTGTGTTTCCAGATCCTGGCCCCTCATCTATAAAATGGGGATAATCACAAGATTAATCATAAGGAAAATACCTACCGTTCATAGAATAATGAATACGTGTTTGGTAGGCACTGTGTTAAGAACACTGCTTCCCAGTTTCAACCACTCTGTGCTACCATTATGCTCCCATCAGCCGGCAACAATGAAAAAACAGCTGACAGTACCAAGCATTGGTGAGAGTATAAAAATGGCACCACCGTGGCGGGAAACAGTTGGCAATAATCAGTAAACTAGAGCAGTGCCTATCCCAAGAGTCATTACCTCTTCCCCGCCAAGCATGCCCCCTAGGGAACGTACAACACATGTGCGCTGGAAGACACGTGTAAGAATTTTCAGGACATGGCACCTGGGCGGCTCAGTCAGTTAGGTGAGCAGCTCTTGGTTTCAGCTCAGGTCATGATCTTGGGGGCCGTGAGATTCAGCCCCACGTGGGGCTCTGTGCTCAGTGCTCTCGCGGAGGTGGCTTGAGACCCCTCTCTATCTCCCTCTCCTGCCACTCCCAACTCCCATGCACGTGCACACTCCTTCTCTCTCTCTCTTAAATAAATAAATAAATAAATAAATTTTATTTATTTATTTATTTATTTATTTATTTATAAAGCATTTTCAAGGGCACCTGGGTGGCTCAGTTAGTTGGGCTTCTGACTAAGGATTTCAGTTCGGGTCATGATCTCAGGGTTGTGAGACTGAGCTCCACACTGGACTCTGCACCAGGCATGGAGCCCGCTTAAGATTCTCTCTCTCTCCCTCTGCCTCTGCCCCTATCCCCACCTCCTCTCTCTCCCTCTGTTAAAAAAAATGAAAGAAAGAAAATTCATAAAACATTACTCTTGATAGCAAGAAAGTAGAAAATAAAATGTTCCTCAGATGGAACATTCTATGGCAATGAAAAGGACAGCTTAGCACCATACATATCAACATGGATGAAGAAAGCATATGGCAGAAGAATATAAAAAACCTCACGGAGAGGAACATATACAAGTAGTTCAAGTATAAAGAAATACTTGGAAATGGGCAGCAGCCTCAATACAGATCAGCTGTTCTCTTTGAGGAAGGGTGGGGAGGAGAGATATGGGGGGGTCTACTGTATTTCTGATAGTATATATATGTAATATGTGCATATATATTTAGAGAGAGAAAGAGAACAAATGAGCAGAGTTTGGGGGTTGGAGAAGGGAGAGGGAGAGAAGAAAGAGAATCTTAAGCCGGCTTCATGCTGGGCCCCACGCCGTGGGTCTCGATCTCATGACCCTGAGATCATGACCTGAGCCGAAATCGAGGGTCAGATGCTTAACCAACTGAGCTAGCTACCTAGGTGTTCCTATAATATTACATTTCTTAAGCTGGGTGGTGGGTATATGAATTCTCATTATATGATTTTTTTTTTAATATTTTAAGGGATGTCTTAAGTATTTCAGAATTCATTGGTAAAAATACATTAAATTCATTAAACTACAATTAGCAAATGAAATTGAAGTCAACCTCTTGGAAGGCAGAACCTCCACTGGAGCTGTAAAGGAGCTCCCCTGAGGTCAGCGAAGGCCACTGGCTACCCTCCAGGGCCAGACCAAAGGGTCAGGAAGGCCGGCTCCAGTCCCAGCCAGGGGGCCTCAGCAGAAGCACCCCCGCTCACGGCCCCAAGCCTTGGCATGAACTCTAGGCACCGGAAAGGTCAAGATGATGGGCCCAAGAGCAGATGGGGAGCACGAAGCTCCCGGATCCACAGAGGTCCTATGGTGAGTTGGAGGGAAATGATGGATTTACATATTTCATGGAAAGGAAAGTGTGGAGGAACAATAAAACTATGGTCCTGTAGGCAGGTACGTGGTGTGTGTGTGTGTGTGTGTGTGTGTGTGTGTGTGTGTTTAAATCTATACTCCAGAGCTCCTGCTCTGGTACGATTCTTTTGTTAGATCAGGTAATATTTTTGAAAAACAGCATTACAAAAGGTTAAATGTAGAACAGATGTAAGTTATAAAATACAAGCTGATCAAAGCTGAGATTTTGAGACAGATATGTTAGCAAATGATGATAAATCCGTCCCAGTAGGACTGTAAGAAGCAGACAAATGTAACTATGGAAGAGCGAAAGTCAAGGGTTGAGACGGGGGGAAGGGGAAAGAGTGAAAACAAATGTTAGAACTAATTCTGGGGAACTCACGCAGAACATCAATGAATCTGTGCCGAGAGAGGGGACTGAGACAGCGGACACAATGTACTCCGTTTTCTTTCAAAGAATAATCAAATTCCTGGGTTTTGAATAATCCAATTATGGATTCCGATCCCAGAGTCTCAGCCCTCTCTCCTCATACCGGTTTCCGACTCTGGAGCTCAACCCTTTTTGAGCAACAGATGCTGGGTTCTGGTTTAAGGCGTTTAAAAAATTGGCTTTCGCATTCGGGCGTCTAAACTTCTCATTAAAAAGCCAGATAATTTATAGTCACATCATTAAACCGCTTCCTCAGCCTACTGCGATAAACTTATCATTCGGGGGTGGTGGTGGGGGGGGCAGATTTCAACAAAACATTACCACTGCTTTCTGGGAAGGCAGCAGAGAAACAAAATTAAATAAATCAAGCTTCTCTGTGTCAATAAATGAAGCCCACGAGAAGTAAACTATTTACTGAGGCTTGAGTGAAACAGAAAACATTTAAAGATCAAGAAAGAAAAAAGGAGGTAATTGTTCAGGCTGTCAGCAGGGGACCACTGTGATAATTTGATCTGAACTCTGCTAACAAATGACCGAGCCGTTCTTCCAACTTTAGTATCTGTTTATGCTCCTACAAATTGAAACCCCGCCGCTCAGCTGCGCAGAACAGGGCCTGGTACAATAGCACATCAGCCCGTCGATTAGTTCAAGGTGGGGATGGATTAGCTGTCCATCCCAAGCCTCCAAGCCCTCCAGAATATTTTGTCTTTCCCTGCTGGGGTAAAAGGGTGCAGACATATGTAACTAATAAAGAAACAGGCTTCTATGGACTGGAGGTTGAATGGAAGGAATGCAGAACAAAACTATAAAATAATAATAGACAAAGGGGCAGTGAGGACGGGGCAGGGGTGGGGGTGGGAGGCAGGGGGGTGGCTGGAACTCAATACCTCTTCTGCTTACCCAGGCGGGGCTGTAGCACCGGTACCCCCCCCCCAAAGTTTTCAAAATGGAAGGGGGTCTGTTGTGTGTGTGATCTCCTAGCACAGGGCTCCGGGCCAGGCGTGCCAACATTCAGGACTGACATGAGATCAAAAGCCTGATAAATGAGAGGAAAGGGAATGTTTGACCCACTAAACCATATTCTACACGAATCCCAGGCTTTTAAAGTAATAAGTAAGGCCATAAATTACAATGTCTTGGGTATATTCTGATATATTCTGATGCACATGAATGCTATTCGTATATAATATTTTTAGAGAGATCTATGAGCCCTTGAATGCATAAGAATCTAGTTCTCTATTAGAATTCTGCATCTAGAGTCCCCATTTGGAGGGAAGCAACTTATCTTCCTGGGGTTTCAGAAGCTAAAAGGGATAATTAGGTGAAAAATATGCTTTAAATAAATGGGAGCAAATTCAAAATGACACCAGACACCCATTCGCTGCTTTCTTGGATCAATAATGCGTCACAGTTAAAAAGGGAACTTTGGGATCAAATGAAAAAGAAAAGATGAATAAGTGAATGCGGCAGCATAGCACAGGGTTAAAACCACAGGCTGTGGATTGGAGGCTTTTCTCCACCATTCTGAGTTCTGTGATTTTGGTCAGTTCACTTGGCCTCTTAAAGTCTTACGTGAATAATGGCAGTAATAATAACCCCTGTGTGTCAGAGTTATTGAGAAAGCCAGAGTAGGCAGAGCATATAGGACAGACACACTGACCTAACCCATGGTAGGTGTTCAGTAAATATTGGATAACATTTTGTTAATGTGGTTAATATAATGATCACTGACAGTGTATAGGGTGGTGTGTATGGGGAGGGATGGAAAGAAAGTTTTGGTTAGCCTATCAAAAAAAAAAAAAAACAACAAACAACTCTGCAGAGAAATCAGAAAGCTTGCGGAGACAATTACAAAGGAAGCCTGCTAATTGGATTGTTTCATTGGCCTTTCTTTTGTGCTTCTGCTATTTTCCGAATTCTCAAACCATTTGTCCCAACCTACTCTGAGGCAATGCTGACAAATTTTCCAGCAGAGGGCACTGGCCCCTTTGACAATTGGGGAGACCATTTTGAAAATGGCTGCCTTAACTGTCCCAAAGAAAACACTTCTGCCAGCCACTGAGACAAAAACATTTATTTCCGTCCAGGCAAATTTGCCTTCAGACCAAAAACGTCTCAAGATGGTCAATGGTTTTGCCTGCTAGGATGTTGCCAGATAAAACAACTGCTTACTAGAACCAAAATAACTCCAAAAGCCATGTGATGAAGAAAGCATGAAGAATGTAGAAGGAAAAGCATCCTTAACCTCAAGTCTTTTATCCTTCAGCTAGCCCGGTCGCTCTTAACCAAGGGTGATTTTGCTTCCCAGGGAGTATTTGGCGATGTCTGGAGGCATTTTTGATTGTCACGCTGGGGAGAGAGAGAGGAGTTGCTATTGGTATCTGGTAGGCAGAGGGCAGATCCTGCTAAACCTTCTACAAGATGTTTAGGACAGATCTCCGCAACACGGCATTGTCGGGCCCCAAACATCAATAGTGTCAAAGTTGAAAAACCCTGAACCAGATACAGATGTGATGCCAGTCTTCCTGTTGGCTCTGGTTGGCCAGGGCACACATTAATGCTGGAGATGTAATGTTATTGAGTCTGAGTCCCAGCAAATTAAAACAGAAAATGATGAACAAAAGCGGCTCTTGGCCGACCAAGCTTCCATCAGGAAGGAGAACAACACAGGTGCTGAGAAGATGACTTTGATTTTCCAGTCCTGAACTCCACAGAGACCAGCATGATCAGGAGACTGTCCAGCTCTTTTTATTTTCCCAAGGTGGAGAAGCTGATGGCCAGAGACTGAATACTCACAGCTGTCTTTAGACTCTCTGGGGGAGGCTGAATATTCTAGAAATTAACCAAGAGATGGGTAGGTAAACAGAGTGGGTGGTAGGAGAGTGCAGAATAGCATCAATCTGGATATGAGTTTAAACCTAGCTTTGTGTTTTAATAATTGTGTCACACTGGGCAAGTTAGTTAACCCCTCTGGGTCTCTGTTTCTTATCGCAAAACAAGGTTAACTCCATCCACCTTGCCAGATTGCAGGAGGCTTAGATTAAATATCGTATCTATAGTTCTATATTCTAAACTTCAAGAATGAAAGCCATGCATCGAAGTGCACAGTAAACATATACATTAAGTTCTAAGGGTCACCGACATTATTGAGCACTCAGCACCTGCTGTGATTTGCATGGATTACCTCCTTTTAGCCTTCTTTTATTAGCCCCATCTTACAGATGGGAAGACTGAGTAGTAGAGGCAGGGTTTGAACCCTGGTTGGATGCCAGAGCCCACACTCATAACTTCTACCCACCTGCCACATTTAAAGAAACATCAGAGATCATTTGGGCAAATGTCCTGATCTCTAAGATGGACAACTGAGTCCCACAGAGGCTGAGCAGTTTGCTTGGGGGTAAAACAGGCATAGAAACTGAGGGTGGGGTAGGGTCCTGACTCCCATTTCTCCCAACAAAGAACAGCTCTGATTTTTTTTTTTTTTTTTCAAAATCAGATACCATTTTCCCAGCACAGGGTAAACACAGGACAAATCACTTAGCGTGTGTATCTTAATAACCCGACTTGACTGAGATGAATGAATTCACATTCAGTCATCATATAAGCCTATTAAATATTCTAGGAGGATGCAGTATACATTTTAATGGATGTTGAAACACTAAGCGTGTGTGTTTATGGCTCTTTTAATCTTGCCAGTTTTACTAATATGATTAGTTCAGGAACCATTTCACATTGAGACTCAGATATCAAGAGAGAAACATAGAAGTTTCTAGAACATCTCGCACCTTGAATTTTTTTTTTTTTTTTTTTTTTTAATGGAGAATTTGGTTCCCACCTATGAGCTTGGTTGGGAGAGGAAAACACAAGTGGCCGAAATCGTGACTTCATTGCCTCTGATGCCTCCATCTGTCGAAATCTACCATTGCTCATTGTAAGATGTCCTCCTTCTTGGGTTGTTAATTGTGCTACCTCCCTTTTGGGGGACCCCAGGACTTCAAAGATGGATATCCCCAGCTGCACCCATGCTTCAGGAATGAGGGTGCACAGGACACCAAGTGGGGTATCCCCACCCCCGCATCTTCACAGCCTGCCCCTGACATCTATCAGATCACCGGCCGTGCCATGGTGAACAGCAGCCAAATGAGGAGCTTGGTGTCTGGGAAATGATTGAAATGGCCACGTGCCACGGTGAGAGTTGTTTGTTCTGGGAATGGAAGGAGGAAATTGTCAGAGGAAGTGAAATAGGAAATGAAAAGATCAAAGGGAGGAGGAAATGAGATTAAATGGAATCCTTGCTGGATTCAACTTTGTGCTCTTAACCCAAGTGAGGCAAAACGATTAGGCTTGAAGCAGCCAGGGGTGGGTGCAGCACTTTCCAGTGGGTGTGTCCTGGCGATGGCAGCCCCTGTTATTCCACCCCACAAATGGACAGCGGCTGGGAAGCTGAGGGCATGCCAGACCCACTTCCCACAGAGTCCAGTGGTGAGTGTCCCCAGCAAATACCCAAATGCCAATTTAACCAGTAACCCCCTTAAGCAATGGGATATGATGAGTAGTGGGGACTGAGCCAGAATTGCTCCCCAAGAAGGAAGTGAGGTCTCACCCAGATTCAGCCACTTTCCTAGTCCCCAGGGTGGAAAATGGGGTTCCCAAAAGGCACAGTTAACAACAGGGATTGGGTTCTGGGGTGTAGTGGGGATGTGAGCTCCTGGGATTCAAGCCCCAGATAATCCTTTGTCCTGGCCTGAGTATCTGGTCATTGCAGAACTTCGTAAGGACCCACGGGTGACTGGCTGCTTCCCATCTTAGAATTAATACCTATATTTGGGGTTCTGGTTCCTCAGCCCAGATGACACAAGTCTTTCAATAATAAAGATTTATTGTTCACTTAGAGGGAGATTTTAGGGAGACACAAGTGAACCAAACACTCAGATCCAAGAGGTCTACTGTGGGCAGTCCCAAATCTATCAAGGTGTCCAGCAGAAACCAAAGAACTTTTTGATAAGATTCACTCTTCTTGGAAAGCAAACTCCCATTTCAGATATATGTCAACAAACCCTATAATTTGGGGGCTCAAGTGCGTTAATCACATGGCAGGACAACTTTTCATCTCTTCATGACGTGCCACATGGCGCCAGAACAGAGTTACCCCTACCCTATACTTCTTAGCTGTTTGGTTAAGCTCAAAATGCTGCTGGGGACAATCTAGGGGAAAACTCTCATGGACTCAAGGGAGAATGAAGGTTCTGAGCACTGCGATGAAGGTGGGCAGTGGGTGCTAATCCGTGATGGGAGCCAAAAGTAAGCACTAAGAAGAGATTTTGTTGGTCCTTCTCTCTGCCCAGCTCTTGAAATCTAACCCATGTGCGGTGACTAGAGGTTACCTTCTGCTCAGCATCTTTTTCTCAAGAGCATTTATGCACATCTGCTGAGGCTGCCTATCACGTGGCTCCATATCCCAGGCTACGCCGTAGACATGTGACTCTAGCTGGCCAATCAGCACATCACTAAGATTGCCGGTCAGAGGTATCTCTAGTCTTCTGCTGGAGCTTAGGGAAATAGTGTGTTCTTGTCTCTGAGCTCTAGCTAAAAGGATGGTATGAATGTTTTGGGTCTTGTTTACCTTGTGGAAGATGAGGGGCAGGTGTTGGGGCTCTGAAGCTGCTCTGTGAGGTGCTCATGTATCCTCAGACTTACTGCCCAGGATTTCTGCCTTCACTGCTTTATGCCACAAGGTCAATTGGGGCCATGGTGTCTCTCTTGCAGGCTGGATGCTTCAACTCGTTTTCCTGTCAACCCACCCTTCTATGCCCTTCCTTTGACCTGTCCCTGATGGTCATCAGCCATTTGGGTTTAATGCTTGATTCCAATAACCCTGACTTTTCCAAACTTCAGTCCTGTATATATAACCTTCACTTTTTTTTTTTTTTTTTCCTATAACCACCTACCATATAGGCTACTAATTATTTAGTAAGTTTCTTTAAGTAGAAACACTACCGGTCTTAAACAGCTTATTTTAAAAGAAAATTGTATTTCGTAATTATAAACTGAAAACCAGTGGTACTTGGTATAAATAGAATGTAAATAAAGAGACACAAAAATAGGGTTATTAAATGCTAGCTAAGCTTGTACCCAAGGTTGTGCTCTGAAACTTGCCTTTTTCATGTTAAAAGGGAAGCTGGCAAGACTTAGCAAAGTAATGAAGGAATATGGGCGCCAAACTTAGATTTTCTCTTGTCATTATGGAAAAACTGAGAAGGGATAGTTAATTCATTAATTAATGCTGTGTACATGTACCTCCGCTTGAGTGCCACCAGAACTCTGGGAAATGCTAAACTAATCAACAATCAATAATTATACCATCTTATTTTATTTCCTCTTGTCCTCTGCTCCCTATGTTTTCTCCAACTAGACTATAAATCCCTCAAATGCAGAGGCCAGATTCCTCCTTCTTGGTAGTTCTAGCCAAGAGCCCACAGTTGTGGGACCCATAATAGTCAGTAAATGCTTGTCATTCTGGTCAAAGGTTTGCAACCCTTGGCAAGCTGGACTGGTATTTTTCTGAAGCTTTTTGGAGTATGTTCACGTTCTTAAGAATCTCTAGATGACAGTGAATCAAATTCTCAGAAATTATCGACTTCTCTCTAAAATTCACAGAGGAGAGCCTTTTGGAGGCCACATCATAGCTCCTGCAGAGTTCTCCACATGCCCAGGCTGTTTTCTCTATATTGCCCTTGAGGACAGCAGCGAGACAGGTCAGCTCTGCAATCGGCTCACCAGACATGATCCAACAATGAAATCTCCCCCTTCCCCTGATGAAATTAATCTGTACTATGGCGCTCACACACATGACAAATACTGGGACTCTGAATTGGATCTTAAGGTCAGTTCTCTTTTCCATGAGTATTTATGGTGAGATCAGGTTTCAGAGGAGAAGCGCACAAAGACTCAAGAGTAATTTTGTCTCATTCACAGCCCAGGGGAGTCCTAAACCTCTCTTCACTGTCCTGTCTGGTTTGTTTAGTGGCTGGTTTGTGGGTGGGTGAGTGGAGAATGGAAAAACTGGTAATGAAAATTACACATGAGAACATAAATTCTTTTTGGGAAGTTCTTGTTGGGAAGTTAGAGGACAGAGTGCTGATTTGTTCCAAGAGTAAGATCCTTTCCTTCTTGGACTAGGAATCCAGTTTTGGTTTGGTTTTGTTTCTAAATTAGCCTGATACTTAACATTTAAGAACAATATCATATACTGCTGTAGTTAAGACCCGAGTAGAATCTTAATGAACCCTCCACCAGGAGTGATTTGTTAGCAGGCACTTGAGATCACCAGCGACAATTCATTTCTGTAGAGTAATGTAAACTAATTATCTACAACGTGGAAGCAAAGACTGTGCCTGCATGGTAAATTGCAGAATATTGCATTATAAGAAGAAATATTAATTCACGTAACATAACATTAAAATTGATGACAAACTTTTTCCTTTTTTAATTGTTTAATTTTTTAATTGCTATTGTCTTACAGCAGCAGACATCACGTACCTCAAGAGGCACACAAATGTATTTGCCTGAAAGCACATTCTTTGCAAGAAAAAGACATGGTTATTCAGAAAATGACTTTCTATTCCTTTCATGGAAATTTATTTTCTCTCCTGGGAAATAAATTTTAATATTGGGGGGGAAGGATTTTTTTTTCTTAGCGTCTTAGTATATTTTAATCAGACCAAGTCTTAAACTTTTAATAAAATAAAGGGAGCATAGCCATCAAGATAAACACAAAATCCCGAAAATTAGCATTCTGACTGGAGGGTTGCACTTTATACTTTCTCTCAATCACAAATTGTTATTTGCCACCATTTTCTGTCCCTGAGTGCTTAAGATAAAACTGACAATTTGATGGAGAGATTCCTATCACTTAGTTCTCTCTATAGGTATAGCAGAAAAATGCCTAATTGAATTATTTATTTCTTTGCTGTTCCAAATGAAATTAACAGTGTGGCCCCAGAATGAGTGGATCTTGCCAAGAATGTCAATCAAGGAAGTGGCTCTCAGGTCATTACACTTAGATCAGATTGGGGTGGTGGGGAGGGGGAGGGGGCGGGCTCTTCCAGGGTACCATGTTGTCAGCACCAGGACTGCTTCTTCATTCAAACTACCAACCAACTCATCCCTGAATTTCTCTACAGCTTATGCTTTTGTGCCACCCTGGACCTGTTTGGATTTGGGGGTGAAGACCCATCACTCCAGATGAGTGGGTACGGACTATGTGACCCTCCCTCCAAGCCAGAGATGATTGGACCAGAGGTTCTGACCCAAAAGCAGTAAATCTCTTGACAGTCTATGGCATAATCTGGTACCAAGAGTTCTGACTAAATCAAGGAGAGGGGGTTGATCTACCTTCCTGGGTATAGGTGCCAAGAGGTTGTACAGGTTATAGAGTGTTGTGGCTGGTAGCCATGTGGAGTCAGTGGATGTCAAAGAGGAAGGGGGAGAGACAGAAATAGATAAGGCAAGAAAAAGCAGAGATAAGAAATTATGTGCTCATGGGGGAGAGGTGAAGACAATTGACTCTGGCACTCAATAGTGAACAAATCCCCTGAAACCTGGCTGTATTGTCTTTGGAGTGCAGGACACCTTAGTATCCTTCCAACTCCATGTTTTTATTTCCACCAGCTTGAGTGGCTTTCTGTGCCTTGCTCCCTACATCTCCACGACTGGCACATCTTTGGAGGGAGCACTTTATTTCCTAATGGTCACATCTTCTTACCTATGGATGTTTGCACACCCCACTTCTACCTGCAGCACTTTTTCCCTGCTTTCCTTTGCTGAATCGACAACTGTCCTTCCCTATGTCTCAGCCAGGGACCCCCTCCTCCAGAAGCCTGCCCAAACTATCATGAGCTAGGTGCCTTCTCCTCGGTTCCCCAGTCCCTCTGCCTTGGCCTTCACCACACTGTGCAGCAATCAGCATCTTGCCTGTCCCACCATGAGCCCTGTAAAGACAAGGCTGTAACACCCACCTCTTCATTTCAAGAGCTGGGACACTGAAAAGGCTCTATACCTTTTCACTGCATGATTAAAAGTCTAAAAATCACCTCATAATCTTGTACTCACGTCCTTTAGCTTGGCCTTCAACTCCTTATAATCTGATCCCCATCGCAGTTTTTGACCTCTTTCTCACTACTGAGCCCCATCTGCTGATCTACTCCATAAACAAAGACATCAAGAGCCTCCTCGGGTGTGCAAAACACGTGGTTGCCAAACTTGATGGTTGCTATTTTGGGATCCTGTAAGTCATTTCCTCACTTCAAAAGACTTCACTTGGAGAATTATTTCTCTAATAAATGTCTCCTCTCATCCATCTCCAGTTCTCAAAATCCCCCAATTCTCAAAAGTTTCCCCTTGAATCTAGATTAGAAACAAGTCACATCTCAAAGTGCTCTCGGGTCCACCCAACTGACTTTCCAGCTTCAACAGAAAGGGAAATTCAACAGAAAGGAAACAGAAAAGAAAATCTGTGCCTTCTGACCAGCAGTCCTGACGACAGAATCTTCTGACCCGGATCGGGCCTCATCCCCCCTCCCCCCTCCCATTAAATCATAAAATCATACTGTCCTCAAGAGCAAGAGACATGCCTCATCCAGGCCCCCAACATACACACAAACTAAATGAAGAATTTTCAACCACTTACAGTATCCTTGGGTGGGGAGAAGCTTAACCTTCCAGGGCATCTTTACTCACTTACCAGAAAGAAGGAAGTGACAATAAAATAAGGTAGGGCAAATTAAGGAAAAATCTTCCAAAATTAATGTCTGGATATTCAGCCCCATGCCCAATTTTGATCCACAGTCTGGAAGGATGATACGTCTCAGGTCACTCAGCATTCAGTCTCTAAAAAAGGTTCAACTACAGCCACTGTTCTACTCACTAGGTCATCTAAGGGGATGGGTCCATCTTAGAAAATATTTCAACAGATATTATTGTGTTAACCAGGGTCTTACTGACTGAATTATTGTGCCTTCTCTTCTACTGAAGTGTTACTGAGCTTAAGAAACACCAGGAGGAAAGATCTTACCCTATTTATTATAATGATTTTTTTATGCCTCAGAATTAGTACTTACTGCTACTGATGCCCCCACAAGAGAATGGATATCATCTCTGTAAAATAAAAGAAAAACAGAATTGCAGTGGGGCATCTGGGTAGCTTAGCTCAGTCAGCGGAGTGTCTGTCTTTGGCTTAGGTCATGATCTCAGGGTCCTGGGATCAAACCCTGCATCAGGCTCTTCAATCAGTCGGGAGTCTCTTCTTCCTCTCCCTCTGTGCTCTCTCTCTCTCTCTCAAACAAATAAAAATCGTAAAAACAAAAACCAAAAAAACATGAATTGCAGTAACATGTTACCAAAAAAACAAAAAACAAAAAACAAAAACCCAAAAGAAAACAAATAAACAAAAATGCCTGTTGAATGTTTACTATGCATCAGTGGTTGTTCAAAGAGCTTTATCTGTATGAACCCACTCAGTCCTCACAGCATCCCTGAGAAGTAGGTGCTGGTCCTTTGTAGATGAGGGAAAGGAAGCACAGAAAGATTATTTGATTTGCCCCATTGCAGAGCTAGTACATGAAGGAGCTGGGATTTGAACCCCAGCTGGCTGGGCTCCTAAGTTGTTTTTCTGAACTGGTGTGCTTTACCTCACACAGGCTTTTAAAACTAAACCTTCTTCTGCTAATGACTGATCACTTTGCTTTGTACTCTTGTGATGTTAAGAATTTTAGAAGTGGTTTTCCTTTATCTTGTCTGTCTACCAATGAAATAAAGAATTAAATAAAGCAGATCAAGGTTATTTGACTCATGGCAAATGCAGGGTAAGACCTCAAAAAATCCATTTCTTTTCCCCCAAATCTCCATTTCCCCTTTTTATACCTCTGGCAGTATCTCCTGAATTCAGCCTTTAAAGTATGACCCTCCTGGCTCTTCTCCATCCACCAACCCTCCCACCTGATGCCCTTTCAACCCTTCTCCAATCTGCTCCTTGCCCTGGGAGACTGACTTCTGAGGACCAAATCTCCCCGCCTCTCCCTTCACCTTGGCTTCCCATTGGGTTGGGCTGCTACAAGGCATCATCAGGATGGAGAAAGATTTCCCTACTTCCCATTGAAGTAGCTATCTTACTTGGCCCTGGAGAAACCTTTCCTTTCCCTCACCATTCGGCCCTGGGAGGCTAATGGCTTCCCACAGTTGTTGGTCCTGGATGCACCCCATTCCTCCTTGGTTCCCCCAATCCTGCCCATGTCTCCATAACTAGACATTTCATTTACCTCTTTCCATCTGAAATTCTTTGAGCATGGCACTTATGCCTTTCAAACAACCTTCTTGATTTTGCCTTATCTGAGGATGATTCATATAAATGTTTACCTTGTATTTTCTTTTAAAATCAATTAATTCATTTTATGTCAAATTCTTTCCAAAGTAGATAGTCAACCAGGATCATCTAAATGAAAAACCAGGGACTCCTGGGTGGCTCAGTTGGTTAACCATTCGACTCTTGTTTTCAACCTAGCTCATGATCTCGGAGTCATTAGATCAAGTCCCGAGTCGGGCTCCACACTCTCCACAGAGTCTCTTCCTTTCCTTCTCCCTTCCTCTCTGCCCCTCTCCCCGCTCCTGCGCTCTTTCTAAAATAAATAAATAAGCAAACACATAAAATCTTAAAAACAAATGAAAAACCGCATTCCCCTCCTCTAAATCAAATACAACCGTTACGAAAAAGCAGAGCAGAGAATTTGATATCATTATTCTCTGGGCAACCATCAAGCCTGCCAAGGCTCCAAGGACATCTTACCAGCAAACTGAGACACCCTAATTGACACAACCAGAAGGATCTTGAGATGACTGTGAAGGTAGTAACTCTCTCATTGTGGGCTCTGATATTTGATACCCCATCCAAAAGGCAATTTGTATCCCAACCTTTGGATACCACTGCCCCTTGGCAACCACTAGCAAGTTGCTAGTGTCTCGGTTTATAGCCTCAAGTTATGTCTTTGAGATGAAACTAGATGATAATAGAAGGTACTAGATGCTACTGGAAGATCCTAGAAGATGATACTGGCAGAAGGAAGCATGATAGCCACTCGGAGTTCTGAAATAATTAGCCCTCTCTCAACACCAACAGCAAGCACCCTGAGAGCAATAACAAAGACACCTGCTTTTTGCTTCCGAGACATGTTGGTCTTTCTCTGCTAATAATCTTCACAGTGCCAACTCGACAAACAGGAAAAAGTGGGCAGGTCAAATGTCAATGTCAACATGTGTGTATGTAGATGTGTGTGTTCCTGTGAAGTTGCAGGTATGTGAGGAAGTTAAACTGTACCAAAGCAAACAGTGTGAGGCGTGCACACGGTGACACTTCGTAGTGGCTGCTGCAGACAGTACAGAAATATCAATATACTTCTCTTTCACTGTCTGATAACCAGGAACTATTAATTCCACAACCTTGGCATCAACCAGCGTTCATCAGACGTACACATTTGTGGGGCGCCCGGGTGGCTCAGTTAGTTAAGCGTCTGCCTTCGTCTCAGGTCATGATCCCAGGGTCCTGGGATCGAGTCCCTCATCGGGCTCCCCGCTCAGCAGGAAGCCTGTTTCTCTCTCTCCCTCTGCCTGCCTCTCTGCCTATCTGCGCTCTCTATCTCTCTGTCAAATAAGTAAATAAAATCTTAAAAAAAAAAAAGACGTACACATTCCTAATCTGCAATCCAGCAAGGTTGAGAACACTGGTTTAAAGCATGTCTAAGGGCTTTCTTTGGTTACATTCACCCAACCCTGTTGCTCCTGCTGTGTTTTATTAGGCAAATATAAAATTAACAACACGCAATAATTATTTCCTAAACTGGTTCCAACACAAATTTCCAATTTGAGGTCAGATGTATTGCCTAATAAAATTTTTACAGCTGCAGTCAAATGGTGGTAGTTAATTCCTGGAAAATACAATTCTTAATTCGCCAGAATTAGTTTTAAGTCTTGATTCATCCTATAAAGACGAATGTGTATTACTGCAGTTTATACAAAATGTTCAAAAGGTAGTATCCAATATAATAGCTTGCATAATTTCAGCTAATTCTGTTAGAGGTATTTGACCTACTTATACTTTCACTGAACCATACATCACGGCTTTAAGATCATTGGGTCTGATCTTTCTAAATTGCCCTTTCTCCAACTGTATGAGTATTGCTTAATGTTATGCAGCTAAACATGGAAATGTGTCAAAGAGGAAGGAATAATTAGAATATCCATGGAGGAGGATTCTATTTATACTCCCATTGCCATCACTTGTTACGTGGAGACCTATGCCTTAATCACATTTGAGCCACCGTTCTGAACTGGGAAACTGACGCACGTGTACTTGCAGAATTCAAATTTGTCTGCTCCGGTTCCCAAGGACCTTAAAACTAAAAATGTAATTAAAAATTCAAGTAATAAGTTCAGGAAGAATATTAGTAGCAAACACAGCATCTACTCTGTGCCAGGCCCTGGTCTAGATATTTTAAAACTGTTAGCTTTTAAATCCTTACAACAGTGCCAAGAAACATGAGGTGTTATGATTATACCCATTGTACAGATGAGAAAACAGAGGCACGGAGACAGTAATAGATCAAATAAAACAAAGCTGCAAGACAAGCAGAAGACCTGAGATACAAGCCCAGGAAATCTGACTCTGGAGCCTCTGCTTTTGACCACTTTGTGTATAGTGTGAGATAAAGAATCATACCTTAAGCCAAGAAATGAACAATATTCACCACAGATGGTGGGTCCCTCTTCTTCTCTTTTTAGTTATATAGCAACAGCAGCAGAAGAGGATTGGGGCACATATGAACCATTTAGAGATATAAAAGACCAAGAAGAGGATAGCATCTGAAATCTTCTTTTTTGATTTGTTTCCTTTACACATTGTTTTCTAAGTGTCCAAGACAGGCCATTGCATCAGCAAAAATCTCGAAACTTCTCCGAGGACAAAACCTGCAGACTTCTGAAAGACACCATCTTCTGCAAAACACATGCAGACCGACTTCTTGGCGAGAACCACACAAGTTCGGTCATGCCTTCTTTGGCCTCCGGAAATAATTTGTTCCTTGGCACCTGACGGCAGAGTGGTTGGAAAAATGAAAACTTTTGTACCCTGACAGGCCCTGCGTTCATTCCTGCTTGGCCACTCCCTAGCTCTGTGGCCGGAAGCAGAACACTTGGTAGGTCTGTACCTTCATTCTCCTCACTTGCAAATTGCTGTCTGTCTGTTTCTTCTGGCCCAGCCCATTATACTCTACGTTCCAGGCACCAATTTCTCTACCAGGGTTCCAGAGTTGCAAGCAACAGAAACCAGCTCCCGCTAACCTAGGCAAAATGGATTTGTGGGAGAGACATGGAATGGAACAACAACAAACAAACAAACAAACAAAAAAGAACCAGCTGGGGAAGGAAGGAGAAAGCAGAGCTCCTCAGAGTTAGAGGCACAACTAAGGAAGAGAAAGCAGGCCAAGTCCATGGTATGTGAAAGCGCTCAATTAAGTTTCATTCTTTCCCCTTCCATCCTGGGCTTCTTTTCACCAAATTCCTCATCCGTTCCGACCCATACTATGAGCCTACTCTGCGCAAAGCACCACGATCGGAATAAGGAATGTGAAAAGGAATAATTCAGTCCCTGCCAAAAAGCCAGCAATGCCCTCACCCAGAGTATTATTTTATGTTGTTGAGAAATACCGAAATGAATCATTCATCTCTGAAATAAATGGCTAATGTCAAAACATTTACTAATGCAGACAAAGCTGACTGAAATAAATGGTTGAATAACCCATTGTTTGAAAATCTACAAGAGGAATATATATTACAATCAGATAAATCAAAATTACAAAGGATTTTCTGCTGCTTTTCAAAATGCTTGCCAGAAGTTGGTCAGATGACAGTAAGAAGGATAATCAGTTTAACAAGTGGTTGCCTGTTACCTCCAGGGAATGGGGGGGGAGGTGCTGAGGCACAGGAGGGAGTGGGGGACAGGGAGGAGGACCCCTTTTCATCATCTAATCTCCTGCAGAGTCTGAATTTTTCAAGGACATGTGTTTATTTCGGAGTAATTAAGTAAGCAGCTTAAATAAAAATATACTCATCAGGGCACTGTGGGTTGATTTAAAATACAAACAAACAAACAACCACCACCATCAAAAAGCTTGAGCTAGGCTCAGGCAGAAAGGGGGGAGGGGGTTGGGTTGGTGATTTAGTGGTTCGGGACTATAGGTAAGGGAGGGAGCCAGAATGGAACCAACCGGCCAGACATTCTCTGTGTCTCCATCTCCGCCCTTCCTTCCTGTCCCTGAGTCTCTTCTCCTGGCGGTTGCCATGAAGTTGCAAGTTCTACGAATGGTAGTTCCCAATCTTGCATCCTCAACAGCTTTGTAGACTGGACAGCAAGTTTTTCTCTCTAGTTCCTGTTGGAAAATCCCTGGCGGGGGATGGGGGTGTTGGGGGGTTCCTGGCCGCCCTTGGTCTGGGGGCGAAGGCTTGTAATTGGCTCAGCTTTGTGGGGGGGCTGACTCTTTAACCAATCAGCAAGGCAGAGAGGAAGTGGTTCTCGCCTGTTTCGCAAAGAGGCAGGGGAGAGAGAGGTAGAGAAGGTCCATCTAGTCCCTGGGAGATGAGTGGCCGTCTCAGTGTGTGACTCTCCCCTCCAGGTTCAAAGAGGGCTTTAGAAACCAGAACCTCAATTTTGGACAAGTCTTATGAAAAAGAACTTGGGCGCCTGAGTGTTTCGTGCTGTCACAGAGAGTGAGTTATTAATTATTCTTGCTTCCCTTCCAAGCCGAGTCCCATCAGATAAAGCCTGGGACTATGAGCCCCTGACTTCTTCCCACCTTGGCAACCACGGGGCTGTGCATGCATGCCGTAAACATTTATTGAGCACCTACTGTGTGCTGCATCTCGTGGGCATACAGCCACAGGCGAAGGAGGTGGAAGTAGAAGGAAAAGTAAATAAAGTTAAATTTCTTCTAAACCTAAATCTCATTAACAAGGATGCTTGATAGCAGGAATGTAACATTCTACCAGACTTCCAATTGTCTATACTTGATAGCAACTAAGCCTTCAATATCCTGATAGTATTCTTTGCCCCAATAGCCCTTCTGAACACCCCTTTGTCCTCACTTACCCAACTCCTGTGTATATAACCAACCACTCCTAACAACCCAGGGCAGCCGCATCTCTGCCTGCCCACAGGCCCTGTCCCCGTGCTCTAATAAATCACCTTTTGCACCAACGACGTCTTAAGAATTCTTTCTTTAGTCATCGGCTCCGAACCTCCTCACCCCACTGAACCTGACTTAGGTTCTGGGACTTCATCACAGCCACAGGCCAAAGGCACTTGGGGGAGCATGGTTTCTAGTGGAGCAGACAAGCAGTAAACACACACACACACACACACACACACACACACACATACTTTTACATGCTATTATACAGCTCTTCAAGAATTTCAGGTTATGATGGGGAGCAAGAAGAGATTTCAAGCAAGGTAAGAGGCTAGAGTATCAGATATGGGGGATGGATTATAGAGTCAAGGTCAGCCTCTTTGAGGAAGTAACATTCAAACGGAGACCTGAGGGGATGAAAGAGAGTTTTCTGGGCAGATTCAAAACAGCACGTGCCAAGGCCTTACTGTGAGCATAAAGTGGACATGTCCGAAGGGCAGCAAAGAGGGTCCTTAACCCGGGGTGGGGCGGGGGGCACAGATTAAAGATGAAGGAGAGTCTTCATGGCCTGCTCAGAGGCGGCCTCGCCGGCCAGGGGAGAACTCTGAATGCTGTTCTATTCTGCGTGGGAGGAACAGCCACCCAGGGTGGGAGTGATAGGATCTGATTCATGTCTTTAAAGTGCCTGGTCAGTGGTAGGTTCTCAATAAATATTAGTTAACAAGTACAAAAATACTCAGGCCAAAATACAGATATTAATAGTCTCCTTGGCAGGAGGGAGACGATGCTACTGGCCAGGAATGAAAACAGACTGACATTTGTCCAGAGCTTCAGAGTTTACAAACCTCTATCACCCCGATGATCTCATCTGACCTCCCGTTTGGACACAGATCTGTGAGCACGGATGCCGGCTCCCGGCAACGTGCTGCTGGGCTGCCCACAGGTGTCCGAAACAGCTGTCAGAGGCCGGCCCGGGCTGAGAGCCCTAAAAGCATCCCAGGCACCCGCCCCGCACCCCACCCCTTAGCCAGCTCTCCCAAACCCAGGCAGGGAGATTCTCACACTCCTCTCCCTGAACCTTCCCGAACCGACCCTAAAGACTTAGCTTTGCAAACCAGGGGCCGGGGGAGACCAGATGAAGAGGAGATTATGTGTGCTCCCGGGGATTTCCTTTCTCTCTCTCTCTCTTCTACTCAAACAGGAGGGCTCTTTTTTTTTTTTTTTTTTTTTTTTTTTTTGGTGGTTAAAAAAGAAAAATTATTTAACTTGCCCCTCAGGCCTGGGATTAAGGCTATTAGAAACAATGGCAGGGGGGAGTCCCTGATTTAAAGAGCCCGGTGTCAAAGCCCTCAGTGACATCATGGGGCCACTCCTGGGAGCAGGGCTGGGCCGTCGCCACCCCCAGACTCCCGGCGCCTCATGCCAGAGCCTCAGAAATCACCATGTCCACAGTGTTTCTCGGCCTCAGTTAAAGGGCTGTTCCCCCATCCAGATGGGAAGCAGGGACTCTTACTTACCCCTTCTTCCGGGCAGCTCTGGAACACAGGGAGGGAAGGAGAGATGGGAGGGGGATGGGGTACCCTAGGCTCCCTCCCACAATCCCAGGTAAGTCAGGGTGCTGGTTCCAATCCTCTCACTTGCAATCTTTGTGAGTAAAACAGCCGCCCAGGGGGGCAGGGCCAGATTCGAAGTCCCAAGGGCTCCTGGTTCAAAGGCGGTGGTAAAAGGTTGAGGCCTGTCAAGGGCAAGGTCCTTGAGATGTGGCCCAGGGATGGGAGCCCCAGAGCTCAGGGAGCCGCTCTCAGAGGCCGCGCTGGCCTCCTCAGAGGCCTTAACCATCAACAGGCCATTTCTACTCTGCCATTTCCCTTTAGACATGGTGCTTCCCATGTTCTTAGTCCCGGCGTATTTTTAAATCTTCCGTGCCACTTTTCAGCTACTTCTTCCGCAAGTCATAAACTGAGGCCTTTAGAATTTGTGGAATGAACGCATTTGTTAACGGGCTGCCCCAGAATCATCAGGAAAATCCGTGAGTGCCTCCTGGACTCAGAAATACAGTCGGAGTCGAAAGAAAGCAAATCTACATTCTCTGTTGTCAATCATGTTTATTAAATTAAAAAAAAAAAAAAAGTCCTCTCCCAGGCAGTTTGAAAAGTGGGGGAGGGGGCCCGGGCGGGGTGGCGATGAATTTATTCTATGTTGGAGAGCTCAACTAAAAATGTCATTAACAGACACAATTATGCATTCTGATGCAAAGTGCTTCAAGCTGACAGTGGAGAGAAACTTACAGTGCAGCTCCCAGACCACAGGCTTGCAAAGTTCCTAACAACTTTATTCATCTACCCTGGCCCACAGTTCAATCCCACTTCCTTTGAGTATCTTCCTGCAAATAAAAGGCCCCATTCTTTGGCTTCCCCGGGCTTTCTTCGGAGTGAAAACATCACTTTGTGCCCACGTTGTGTTAAAATAACAGATTTGTGTTCATTCCTGTAGGTTTCGGATGAGGGGACTGAGGCCGACTATCTTCACTGCGGATGGTGAGGCGCCTTTTTTGGGGAGGAGGCTGGGGAGAAAGGGTCTCCCACAGGGAACCTTTGTCCCTGAATGCAAATGAGGCTCTGCGAACCGCGCAGACAATGCCAGCCGGGTCCCAGCCTCGAACCCATCCACACTCTCTTTGTTAACCCGATGCTTCCTAAGTTCTTTCTCTCACACAAAATACTTGATGTTGACAGCTGTGAATTTTAAACAACCCTTCTGTGGCATGCTTTTCTAATTTTGTGTGTTCAGACCATTTCTCCATATTGGGGGGTTGGAAGCCAACCCCTACGCTCCTCCCTTCCTTGAGAGATTTCATGCTTTTCCAGAGTCGGAGAGACTACGGGAGGGAAACACAGTGGAAAGGACCGGGTGCTCCCCAGCAGCATGTGGAATGACCTGGGGGTGGGAGGAACAGTGCTGAAACAGAAAAGGTTGCCCAAGATGACAAGACATGGTGTCCTGGAGGCTGGATTCTGGAGTGACCTGCCAACTCAGACAGATCCCGGCTGCCCCTAGGAGCTGAAGCTTCCTTCACATCTGTCCTGGCTTATCTGTAAAATGGGCCCCCAACAACAATCTCCAGAGGCCAAAAAGAAAGACCTCCTGTATCCAGGCCATCCGTCCCATTTTATTTCTCCTGTTGGCTTCCAATCACATTGTGCTGGCAGCTGTTTTTCTTCTGGAACAGGGTGCAAAAGCATGGACCTAAGTGTTTAAGCATGAAGGAAGACAGAAAGAGCTCTGAGGCTGAGGCTTAGGTTTATAAGATACTGGACTGGCTGCATGATTTTTTTAAATTTGTGTATGTATGTATTTATTTATTTATCTATCCCTTTGCCTCTTTGATGCAAGGCAATTCCTAACCAAACACATATGTGGTAGAAACAACAACTCTGAACAAGGAAAAAGAAGGTCAGCTTAGGGCAATTATAAGGATTATTATGTTTGCTGTTGCTGAACTTTGAGATCTGACTCAGAGCCTCCCGGCAGCAAGAGTGAAAGTGGAATGAGGACCCATGAAGAAGCTTCACTTCACTGGAGCACATAATTCTTCGGAGGGGAGAAAATATTTTCCAGAAGTTTCATTTTAAAGTAAACTTTAGGGGGAGCCTCGGTGGCTCAGTTGGTTAAGCGTTCGACTCTTGGTTTTGGCTGTCACGATCTCAGGGTCGTCAGATCTGGCCCCATATCAGGCTTCACACTCAGCTCAAATCTACCAGAGATTCTCTGCCTCTTCCTCCTCTCCTTCCCCTTCTGGTCTTCCCCCTGCCCCCCACTCATGCTCTCTTTCAAATAAATAAATAAATAGATCAATAATAAATAGATAGAATCTTTAAATAAAATAAAATAAACCTTATACTCAGAGCTCTTCAAAAGGGGGCGAGGAGAACAGAAAGAAGTTCGATGTCAACATGAGAGCAAACACAGTTACAGAATTCCCAGCACTAGAGCGAAAAAGTGGGGCAAATGGGTGCTTGTCTCGTGCGCCTTCCAGTTGCTCAGTGTTGGGTTCGAAACACCCCATCACGAGAAGGAGTCAAGGCCACATCTAGGATGGACAAAGAGGAGGGCAGATGATTGACTGCGTGTGCTCTATCTCCTCACCTTGGGCTAAATACCTACAGCACAAAGGAACAGATTTCTGGGGTCCCACTGGATCCAAAGATAGACCTCTGGGACCTAGAGAGTGTATCATTCTCCTTGATGTCCCTGAAGAACACTGTTCTCGGTGGGGACTTCCACGGGAGCTGCAAGGTTGACTGGCATCTCTATCAATGCTTGCAGGCAGCAGGGTGGACAGTTTAAAGTGATATAGGCTAAACATCACCATGCCCAGTCATACCACCTCCACGTGGTCTTGGGCCACGTGCTTTTTTTTTTTTTAATTGCAAAATATTTATTTCTACAGGACTTTGAGGGACTTAACTTTACTTTTCTGTATTGTTTGAAATTATAATATGTATTACTTCCATGATCAAGACACGGTAAGTAGATTGGTCATCTTGGTCATTTTTTCCTTCTTCTTTTTGCCTCAGGTTATACCAGCATTCTGTAAGGGTTCATCCCACACTGTGCTGAAACACCGAATTGATTGGGATGCCCCGGTGGCTCGGTTGGTTAAGTGTCTGCCTTCGGTTCAGGTCATGATGCCAGGATCCTAGGACTGAGCCCCACTTCAAGCTCTTTGCTCATGGGGGATCCTGCTTCTCCCTCTGCCTCTACCTGCTGCTCCCCCTGCTTGTGCACACGCTCTCTCTCTCTGTCAAATAAATAAATAAAATCTTTAAAAAAAAAAGATTTTATTTATTTATTTGACAGAGAGAAATCACAAGTAGTCGGAGAGGCAGGCAGAGAGAGAGAGAGGGAAGCAGGCTCCCCGCTGAGCAGAGAACCCGATGAGGGACTCGATCCCAGGACCCTGAGATCATGACCTGAGCCGAAGGCAGCGGCTTAACCCACTGAGCCACCCAGGCGCCCATAAATAAATAAAATCTTAAAAAAATAATAAAACAATAAAACACAGAATTGATGAATTGAACATCATCTAGCCGAGTTCCAAATATCGGGAACCATTTAGCTCAGGCCATGCTCGGAAGGGTACAGAAAATAAGAGAACAGCTGTCTATAGAAGATTCATGCCTCTGGCAGAGTCACCTGCTCACACGTGCATTCCAGGATCTCCACATCCATAGAACCATGGCCAATATGGGGTCCTATGGATGACTCCCTCATAATTATGCTAACTCCCCCATAATCCAGAAAACAATTTGAAAAATTCACTAGTAATCAAGGCCGGCAACATAAGAAATAAATAGTAAGGAACAATTTTGGAAATGTGTTAAAAAATGGAAGGGGTTGTGCCAAAGACATAAATTCTAAGTAACTCGGCTGGATCCATGGGTCCTGCCTTTCACCCCTCCCCGCCCCAGGGGTCTGGGCACACAGATGCCCACTTCTCTTTCAGTTCCAAGATTCTGCTGCTCCGAGAGCATCTGGACACACTTCCAGAAGACTTTACTGTTAGCAGTGAATTTCCAAAGCAGTTTTTCTGGTGAGCCTTCAATTAACCAGAAAATCAAATTAATTGTGCATGAAGTTCTATTTCCATGACAGAGTCTGACCCATGGAATATGCAAATCTGGGTTAAAAAAAAGAAAAAAAGTAAGTCATGCTAAAGTGGGACTCGCTTGTATTTGTTTTAGAGCGTGGAAGAATGGAAAAACAAGACAGTGAGGGCCCTGGGCCAAAGAAAATGCTATATTTAGATGCGAAGGGCTTTGTTTGGCCCTGCTACCAGTGTAGACAGACACAGCCAGTCAGGAACAAGGGGGCCATTCAATCAATCCACCTGACGCGCTGCTGTCGCGGGGCCCGTGAGTTCCACAGACACCCAGCTCAGAACCATCCCGAAAGAGGCCGACGGCTGAGAAGGGGTAACAGCTGTTCTGTGGCAATTAACCAGCAGTTTGTGTTGCTGAAGGAGATTGTTTTGGATGGTGTAAAGAGATTCAAATAAAAATGTCAACGTGCCCATTATGGATGAAAGTTAGAAAAACTTTAAGTGGCCCCAAATTAATCACTATTTGACAGGGTGGCCCATAAATGAGGACTGAAAATCCTCCACAAATCTCTTTTCCTGCCTTTTTGGTGATTGTAAAGAAGCTCGTCGGGGGTGGGGAAGGCATTTCTTGGCGACAATCTTAATTCATCTTGGAGTGAAGATTTAATGACAAAGTTACAAGCCCTTAAAGTAACATTTATTGAGGGGCTAATGAGCATCCCTAAGAACTCTGTTTAAAAAAAAAAAAAAAAAAAGAGGCTGCTCCCATCACAACCATCACAAGAGGCCTTTGAAAGTACCGAAGTGGGGGAGTTCATCAGTCTTTTTTCTTTTTCTTTTCTTCTTTCTTCCCCTTTCTCAACAATGAATATTTCTGCTGCCAAACCTTCAGGAATAGGGTTGGTTTCCTTTCAAGTAATTAATGCAGATTTTGCTTCTGCACGGAGTCCAGACAACCTCTCTGAGGAGAAGCAGGAAATCACACCGTCAAAGGGAAACTGCATTCCTTCCTCCCTGGCTGGGTCGGCCCCTCACAAACACTGGATTTATGCTGCGTTGCCAAACGGCCTCCGATTTCCATGCCCTCCCACGGCTAAGATAACGAACACTGCCTTCGGCCTCCGGGAGCTGCACTTCTTTAAAATTCCAACTATGCGGTTACAAAACCAGCTGCTGTCACCCCAAATCGAGCAAATGAGCTCCTGTCCTACAGCATAAAAGGTAAGAGAGTTATTGAATGTTCCCCGTGGAGCGGGCCCCATTCGCCCTTGCCCTCTCTTGGTTTTGGCTTCCCCCTCCCTCCCTTCTCCTGGAATCTTCTAGGCCCTCTTGCCTCCACGCCTCCTTCTGTCTTGGGGAGCACAGGAAGGAATAGCCAGGGCCGGTCTGTTCGAAATAGATCAAGTTTTCTTAAGTCAGGATTTTCTTTTTTCTTTTCCTTTCTTTTATTTATTTTTTTTTTTTTAAAGTAAAAGTCAAAGTGGAAAGGAACACCTTAAGGTAAGTGGAAACTGGCAAAGTGCTTTGACGTCCATTATGGTCAGTGTTGAAGCCCCAGCAACTGATCTCCCGTTAGTGTGACTACAACAGAATGGTTACGGGAAGGGATGGGAAGAGATGGGGAGAAGCTGTACCAACCCCAAATGTGAAACAGGTATCGTCACTTTTGCTTGCTCAAGTCTAGGACAATCATGTTTTTCAGAGCTCTTCTCCCCAAGGAGTCTCGAAAATGATCTACAAGACAGTGAAACGGACACGCAGAAAACATGCGGGTTTGGAAAATACTCCCGTCGTGGTTTGTGCCTAGCCAAGACATTCCGTTTCTCTCAGGACAGAAAAGAAAGGCTTTGCACTAAAAGTGCCTTCATTTGGAGAAAACATTTATTGAAATGCCATTTGCCACAGCTGCCTTGATCCAAGATCTGGGTGATGATTCCTTTTGTACGTCATGTCCCTGTTCGCAAAGGTTTACCCCCGGTGGCACAGTCCCAGGGTTTTTGAGGCCAGATCGCTCATTCTGAAAGGTCTGTCTGCTTGATATCACCTGGGAAGGTCTCAGATAAACTTGCCCCTCACTGGGGCACGTCTGTATTTCAGAGAACATCTCTTTAAACACAATCACATCCCAAAAGCTGCACTTCGTGTTTTCCTTCCAAAGGTTGACAAAATTCATTTGGCATCTTTTAAATGGATTTTTTTCAGCAGCATGTTGTCTTCGGTTCCAAGAGCAAAGCTAGAAAGGGGGCCACCAGCTAAAATCACAAGGAAGAAAATGTATTTGCTCTCTGTCTTCAGGACAACCCCTGCTGGGACTGAGGATAGGAAGGGTTGCACATAAAGACCATGAATAGTGATTCTCTATAATCTATTATCATAGTACCTTTTGCTTCTGTACCAAATGATGGAGCAACACTTTGTATAATTTTTTTTTTTCCAGTTAAACCAGGCAACAGGATTTCAAGACTGATAGTATGATCTTCACTGTTCTTCACCAGAGAGAATCCAAGAGCTCAGAGAGGTTAATTAACCGGCCAAGTTCACATGACTAGTATTTAGGGAAGAGGCAGAACTCAAACCAGGACTGGCCTGCAATCAAAGCTTTGTCTTTTTTTTTTTTTTTTTAAAGATTTCTTTCTTTATTTGACAGAGAGATCACAAGTAAGCAGAGGCAGGCAGGGGTTGGCAGGGGAAGCAGCCCCCCCCCCCTCCCACCCAGCAGAGAGCCCGATGTGGGGCTCCAGCCCAGGACCCCGAGATCACGACCGGAGCCGAAGGCAGAGGCCCAACCCACCGAGCCACCCAGGCGCCCCCAAAGCTTTACTCTTAATCCCTGCTCCAGTCTGCCCCTTGCACTGCTACCTGCGTTCAGGCTGGGCTGACTTTCCAGCCACCCTTCTATCTGCTCTGGCCTGCCCAACACATAACCTTTTGCTCCCTACGGGAGGCAGGGTACCCTAGCAATGAAGAGGGCCCGGGCTGGGGTCAGAATGCCTGGGTTTGAAACCTGGCTCTGTCACTTACCAGCCTGGTGACGTTGTGCAAACTTCCTAGTCTGTGTCTTCATCCTCAGAACGGGAATATTCAACATTTCTAACTACCATGGCTGTTGTGCAGATAAAATGGGCTGAGGCGTTTAAATGCAGGATAGCTTCTGGCACATAGTAACCACTCAGTTAAAGTTAAGGAAGGACGAAGAGCGGGGAAGAGAGAGAGAGAAAGAAAGAAAAGAGGGAGGGAGGAGGGTTGGAAGGAAGGAGAGAAGGAAGGAGTAAAAAAGGAGGGAGAGAGGGAAAAGAGCAATCCAAAGGAAGGGGATGTGATCTCCCGCCCACTGAACCACCGCAGACAGAGGCCATTACCCACAGGGGACACTGGGGTATAGAAAAGAGCAACTCAACGTTCCAGACAAGCCTACCAGGCAGCCACAGGGCCTCTCCCACCGTCCACCGACTCTACTTCTGAACTGAAGCCGTCTCCTCCCAGCATTCTCAGCTTCATCAGGTCACATGACCACCGCTGAGCCAATCACCAACGCCCGAGGAACCATGTGCTGATTGGCTTTCCCTTCTCACGTGCTTCACTGTTGCTCAGGCATGGAGTCCCACAGACCGGAAGTGGAGGAAGGAATGATTCTCTAAAGGAAAACTGGGGTGCAGTTACCCAGAGAAAGGATGAATGTAGGAGAAACAGGTGGAGAGCTACCACAGGCAAGATTTGCTGGCTGAGATCATACATATCCTCGTCTTGGCATCGCTTATTTCGATGTAGCTGGTGTGGTGAAGAACTAGGGTTCTAGGACTGAGTGCTTGGGTTTGAATCTTGGTTTCATTGTTTACCAGCTGTGTGACCTGGTCAGGTTAACCCACCTCTCTCTGCTTCAATTTCACTTGTAAGCATGACTAGTAATACACCTTTCTCATGGATTCCCACCTACTACATATATACACCTGAACTGCTGAGCTCAATGAGAGTATATGCAAAGCACCCCCAAAATTTTAGCCCTTCAACATCCAGGGATGATTTGTTGGGCACCTGGAGTGTTCCAGACTGTATTAGGTCAGTGGGATCCACTGGTGAACAAAACAGAACAACAAAATCCTTGACCTTGTGGACCTGATACTCCAGGGCAGAAAGAGGTGATAAGAAGAATGAGATCATCTTATGGAAGCCAGGTAGACACAGTGTGGAGAAAAGAAAGTAGGTCAGGGTGAAGAGGAGTAGAAGAGCACGGGTAAGGGAGGTGTTTACTGCGTAGTCAGGGTTGAACTCATAAAAGCCCAGATCTGGAAGTGTGCAGCGAGTGAGCCAATAGGATATGGTGGAGTGGGGGCATTCTGAGAAGGAGGAGCAGGCAGTGCAGAACCCCGGGACTAGGAATATGCCTGGAGTTTCTTAGGAGCAGCTATGAGACCAAGGTGGCTGGAGACAGCAAGAGAGAGAGCACAAGAATGGTGAGATATGGCATGGGCAAGGTAAGAGAGGAGATCAGGAAGGGCCTGGGAACTTGGAGATGACTTTGGATTTGACTCTGAGGGAAGCAGGAGCCTTTTTGACAGGTTTGTGTCTTCCTTTCTGCTGGGCGGGTGGTTGAACGTAGAATTGCTCTGGTAATCATTGCTCTGATGATGGCTACATTGCTGTTCAGCGGGTGGAAAGTACATACGTTGTCAAGCTCCCTGGGGGAGCCCTCCCAGAGCAAACACTCCAATGGGGTTGTTTCACCCTTCTCTGAAAACTCACATTCACCTCTGATGAGCGTTTGATGCATTATTCTCTTCCAGGGCTTGCAAAGAAACAGAACCAAGAGATCTGCAGATTCTTCATGTGTCAGCCTCATTTGGCATCATAAGTGACTCCTCTGAAGGGACCTCCTTTATTCAAACAAAACATCTGTCCGGAATACCATGGATCTCTGGGAAGAGTGTGGTCCCCTGAATCAACAGCCATAATGACAGCTTGTTGAAGATTTACATGGCTTCTGATGTCAGCCTGATAATTCTGTTTTAACATGGTGACCTGGAGATACTGGCACTTAACTTGCTGAGCATCTTATGTCATCAGATCTTAAGAATGGGCTGGTGGAGCCTACGAGAGAAGTCCGAGGAAGTAGTAGGTTAAGAGTGTCTATGATGATTCTCAGCAGCGAATGCATCTGAGTGCCAGAGGGATGAGGCCCTGATGGAAGGTTGATTAGATGACGGGTGCTTTTAAGAGAATTGTGTGCAGGGGTGCCTGGGTGCCTTAGTGGGTTAAAGCCTCTGCTTTTGGCTCAGGTCATGATCCTAGGGTCCTGGGATTAAGCCCCGCATCGGGCTCTCTGCTCAACAGGGAGCCTGCTTCCCCCCCTCTCTCTGCCTGCCTTTCTGCCTACTTGTGATCTCTGTCAAATAAATAAAATATTAAAAAAATTTTTTTTTAAAAAGACACTTGCATGCAGTCTCCTAGTAACCTCGCCCTGTGCTGGCTAAGTTTTGGGCTTTCTTCGCAGCAACGAGAAAAGAAAGTCCCCTGTGCAGAATGCTTAGTTAGATGCAGGACAGAGCAGGGAGACTCCCAGATAGTTCTGTCCCCTGCATGTTTGGGATGGAGATCCGTGGAGACCATTCAGAGGAGAAACACGTCTATTTAAATGCTTCATATTCCCCCGTCTCTTAGAAACCATTAAGGCGTCTCATTTGCAATTTGTCTAAAATCTTTTGGGAACCCATCGAAGCTTCCAGCTAATATCATCTGTTAAGGCTAATAAATCTGCTATGTTTGTTTTTCTACCTTTTCGTCTTTTTAAAACTTTGGATTCCGGTATACTATTTATACAGAAACATTCACAGTTCGTAGTGTAAGGGTAGATGAATTTTCCCGATGTCAACACTCTGATATGACCAATACCTGAAGCACATAGAACATTGCCAGAACCTTGGAGACCTTTCCAGTAGAAACCACTATTCTGTCTTCTTATATTATAGAGTACAGCTGGGCTGTTTTTTTTTTAATTTTATTTATATGAAATTCTAATTAATTTTTGTATAGTTATATGAGATTCCTTATTAACTTTATAAGCGAAATTCTACAGGACCTCTTTTGTATCTAACTTCTTTTGCTCACAGGAAGTTTTTGAAATTCATTCATATTCCTGTGTGTAACAGTAGTTCATTTACCTTTATTGCTATGTTCCATTTTATGAATATATTATAATTTCAGTAGCCAGTTAATTGACAGACCTTTGAGTTGTTTCTAATTTCTTACTATTGTAAGGAAAGCTGCTATGTATATCTTTTGGTGAACATTATGCCTTTCTCTTAGATATGCACCTCAGATGGAAAGATCTAGGCTATAGGGGGCACGTAGGCTTGAGGTGAGTCTATCCTGCCAGTTTTTTCTATGAGGTTCTACCAATTTGACCCCCTATCTACAGTGCACGAAAGTCCCACTTCTCCATATCCTGGACTCCACTGGCATTTTCAGATTAGCCATTCTGGTAAGTATATAGCGGTAACTCACCTTCATTTTAAAATTTAATTAAATTTCTATTTTTTTTAAAGATTTTATTTATTTGTTTTAGAGAGAAAGCATGAGTAGAGGGGAGGAACAGAAGGAGAAGCAGACTCCCCACTGAGCAGAGAGCCCAATGCAGGGCTCAAACCCAGGACCCTGAGATCATGACCTGAGCTGAAGGCAGAGGCTTAATGGCTGAGGGACCCAGGTGCCCATCTCACCTTTATTTTAATTTGTTAACTATTGTCTTTCAACTATCAAACACTTTATGGACCCCTCCTCTGTACGGGCTTACATTAGCAGACATCTGCACACTCATTACTTCTCACACTGACCTCACTGGGCTCAGAAGCTTTATTTGACTTCTCATGATCCCTTGGAGGGTCCAAGTTTGGCCAGGATGTGGGACTTTCAAATGCCAAAAATGGGAGGATCCCAGAAAACTGGGATTATCTGACAGCTAGAAAATGCCAGAAGAGATACACAGAGATTTTCTCACTTTAAGTTTTCTTCTCTATACATTATGCCCTGGCTACACAGAGTGAGGTCCCTGGACCAGCAGCATGAGTCCCCCTTGGGAGCCAGTAAGAGATACAGGATCGAGACCCCCACCCCAGAGTCTTCGAATTAGAATCTGTGTTCCAGAAAGATCTCCAGGTGCTCTTGCAGTCTGAAAAGCCTCACTCTGTGCCAGTGGCTCTCAAACTTGGCTGTACTCAGGAGTCCTCTGGGGGAGCTTTACTCTTACTGAGCCCCGGACCCCATCTTCAGAGGTTCTCATTTAGTTGGTCTGGGATGTGGCCTGGACAATGGGATTTTTTTTAAAACCTCCCAGGTTATTCTAATGGGAACTAACACTGTCGTTCATGGGACCTGGGATAGTATCCCTTTATTGTAGTCTTCTCCGGATTTCATAAGCAAGACTGTGGTCACCCATATTTGCATAGTTCAAAGACTTTAAAGATTTAAGTCATCATCTCTTTGGACAACTCCCTCCCCAACTGAGGCATCCAGCACCGGCCTTTGCTTTCCCCTCATTCCTCTGCCCTCGAGTGGAAGCACTACCGCTACCTTACAATTCCGAGTGTAATCCATCCCAAGTGGATCTTAGAGTCTAAGAAGAAGGAAAAAGGGTTCGAGCCTGTATAACAGGTCAGAGCTCAGCCACACCCACACACTTGTCAGCAGAGACCAAACTCCCAGATTACTGGCCGAGTCTTCTTTTCATCCTGATGATCTGAGCTCACATAGCTAAGACCCAATTAGAAACTAGTCCAGGCTGACAACCAGTTGGCCACAGTGGCTCAGGGGAGCGCGAGCTCCAAGAGCTGGCAAGTCTTTGCTTTATAGACCCTGATTACACCTTCATGGTTTAGCTTCCAGCACACGTGCTGGTTTCTTTGTAAGATGATAAGGCTTCTGTGTTCTTTCACATGAGGACTAAAGACTCCCAGTTGTTTTAATGAAGAAATCAGGTCCTAGTGGTGGCAAAATATTTACACGTTGACTTAAGCTTGTTCATGAAATTGGGGATAAGGAACATCTCCATCGAGAGAGACGGAAAACAAAGAATTCAGAGCTACAGTGACATTTCAGTGGTGTTTTCCAACACCTTCTGCCCTTCCTTTTCTTTTCCCTTGAATGATTTCCGGGAATCCTTAAGTTTGTAGTACAAAAACAACCAATATTGTGTTATCCTGTTGGGATGCGTGTGTGTGTGTGTGTGTGTGTGTGTGTGTGTGTATGTGTGTGTTTCTGTATGGAGGGAGAGAGTGAGGACAGCAGCTGTCTAAAACATAGAATCACATAACTCATTACAAGACACTTTTCCCCCTATCTTCAAATTTTGCAGTCTGTGGCACATTATAACATTATGTGATTATACAAAGGCATTTCCAATTTGACTTGTTATTTGCCCATATCTGCAAAGATTAGTTTGTTCTGTTTCAAAATAACATTGTTTTGAAATACATGCTCTACTGTTTACATTTTACTACATGCAATATATATACATATTTTTAAAGATTTTATTTATTTATTTGACAGACAGAGATCACAAGTAGGCAGAGAGACAGGCAAAGGGAGAGGAGGAAACAGGCTCCCCGCTGAGCAGAGAGCCTGATGCGGGGCTCGATCCCAGGACCCTGGAATCATGACCTGAGCCGAAGGCAGAGGCTTTAACCCACTGAGCCACCCAGGCGTCCCTGCGATATATTTTTTAAAGATTTTGTTTATTTGAGAGACAGAGCGCATGCACATAAGTGGGGGGAGGAGCAGAGAGAGAGGGAGCGATAGAAGGACTCTGAAGCAGACACCACACTGAGCACAGAGCCCCACTGGGGGCTCGATTCCAGGACTGTGAGATCATGACCACAGCCAAAACCAAGACTCAGACACTTAACTGACTGAGCCACCCAGTCGCCCCTACAACAGGTAATATTTTAAAAAGGCTTACAAATGCTGGGAAAGATATTCATGGAAGTATCTTCTGGGCTCTAGTAGGTGACATTATAGTTAGGCATTGTTAAAATAATGTCCTATCTCTTGACATTGACAGAGCATGTACTATGATCCAAGATGGTACTAAGTACTTTATATATACCAGCCTATTTATTTCCAAAGCCCATTGGAATAAATGTGATGTCGTTCACCTTTTACAAATGAAAAACTGAGTCATGCCTTTGGTAAGTGGTGGAAGCAGGATTCCAATCCAGGCTGTCTGGTGTCTGAGCTTGTGTTTTCAAAATGGGCCCTGGTAGTCCGTGTCCTGGGTGCCTCTTCTGTCCCTGGCAAACCTGGACCAGTGGTTGTCTCATCTGTAATACTCACCACTGTACTTAACCTCCTCCTGTATACAACTTCTTAGACTTGGGATATTTATATTCTTACAATTCCAACTCTGCTGCCCAACCCAACCGTCGACTGATCAAAAAGTTCTTTGCCAGGGGCAGTAAGGATCCAGAAGCAAATAAAGATGTAAACCCTCCTTTTTAGGCCGGTTGTAAGTAATCTAAAAGGAAGAAAAATACGTGTTATTTCATCAAGAGATCATGCATTATCTTTGGTGTCGTATCTGTACAAAGAGCAGATTTTTGTGTTCATGTGTGTGTAACACAGATACTGATTTTCGGTTGGCAGCGCGATTATTTCCTATGACAGTAAAACATGTTTGTGAGAACAGTGTGGGGCTGGGGCGCTTGGAGCTGCTCATCCATGCAAAGAATTCTTGTCAAATATTTTAATGAGAAGTAAAACATGGCAGTCATGATGAAAACCCAAGGTGACCTTGGGCTGAGCAGCACGTTGCCAATCACGTACTGTTTTTTTAAGGTCTTTTTTGATGATGGTGATGCTGATGGCTTGTTTACAGAGTTACTCTCTAGATGAGGGAGAGGAGAAGAAGCATCTTCACCTCAACATTAAACACGCGTTCTAGCAAACGTTGGATACCAGCACCTAACGTCTATTTCTCCTCGGAAGAAATTCCCTTGGATGGTAGCAGGAAGCAGCTACTGGCCTTATGCCATGCTCTCCTAACTCCATGGCAGTATGCTCACCTAGCCGTGGGCAGCCTCATGTCCCCACGCAGGACTTCACGTCCTGGATGCACGAAGAGGAGGGCACAGATAGGAATCTCCTTGCAAAGCAGTAGCGTTCACAATCAGCCACAGGGGCCTCCATAGGTCTCATGAAAGGTGGTGGAGATGTCTTGCCCATTGTCTGGGCTTCCGAATCTTTCTCCAGCCTGGCGCTCTTGGTCTCCCCTCTAGCCAGGACTGATGTTCATTGGGTCTGCATTAGGGAACCCATGCCAGGGGTCAAAATGCTAAAATGCTTTGGTTCTGGGGCACCTGGGTGGCTCAGTGGGTTAAAGCCTCTGCCTTCTGTTCAGGTCATGATCTCAGGGTCCTGGGGTTGAGCCCTGAATCGGACTCTCTGCTTGGCAGAGAGCCTGGTTCCTTCAGTGAGGGGCCTGCAGCCCCAAATTCCCCAGCCACATCCCATACGCTGGTATTGTGCCAGCTGAGTGAGTCTTCTAGCTTGGAATCTGCTCGGGTCCCCCCATCATCCAGAAACTTCAGGGTTAACTCTCAGAACAGCAGGAGGCCACCAGGAACCTGGTCCATCTCCCTTCTGATGCCACGTCCTGTGAGTTACTATTTTGAATATTAATTCTAGGCGCTTTGATAGACTTTTTTACTTAAGCTGATAGAGTCCATTGCTGTGTTGACCACCCAAAGCCCTCACTGATACCTGCACTTATGTACACTTAATTTTATGCAGGCTGTATTTAAGGGAAGAAAATTTATTTCTGGTCAGTATGGAAATATGTTACAGAAGTGTACCTGCTGTGTGGGAATTATGTGAAAGTACTCTATCTTGACATGAAAATATTAAGAAAAGAAATTAACTTGGTAAGAAACTAACATGGCTTTAATGTTTATGGTATGCCAAGGTCTTCCTTCCTTACTGTATCTCTTCCCAGGGCGCTTTGCTGTACCCTCTACATTTAAGAAAGAGGTTAAGGCATGACATTTTTTGTATTATCTCAATTTATTTATTATTATTAAAAAAAATTTTTTTTTATTTATTTGAGAGAGAGAGAATGAGCGTGAGATGGGGGAAGGTCAAAGGGAGAAGCAGACTTCCCATTGTCCGGGAGCCCAATGTGGGACTCGATCCTGGGACTCCAGGAGTATGACCTGAGCCAAAGGCAATCACTTAACCAACTGAGCCACCCAGGCTCTTCTGTATTATCTTAGTTTAGAGTGGGGATTGACGAGTCATTTCACCATGATAGAACAGAGCAGAAGAAACAAACTGGGGTGTCCTGATCTCAAACTCTGCCCTGTTTCTATTGTATTCTGTTGCTTCTCCGGGTGGGCTGTTCACCATGGTTGAAAAATACAGAATTCCTCTGCCTGCCAGTATCACAAATTCTACTACTTCTCTTCCCTATTTGGATTAAGGTATAGTCTCTAGAACATGTTTTCAAGCAATGTCTAAGCCACATTAATCCAGAATACTTCATCAGAGATTATTATTTTTTAAATTAGCTAGTGCTTACCTGGGAAAGCAGAGTATTGAGGGAATGAGAGCTTTGCAAGGACCACAGGATCTTTGTACATGCAAGGTGGGGGGAGGCTTATTGAATTCTTTTAGAACCAGGAGCATGTATAACTTGGGGGGGAAGTTTTTAATTCAAAAATAAATGGGAGAATTCGGGCTGAGATGACCACAGACGGGACAGAGGTCTGCAGTCTTGAGGCACAAACACGTAGTTAAAGCAGAAAGTGCAAGCAGCTGGTGTAAGAGCCGCCCGCTCTCTATCTTGACTCTGTCTTCGCCTGGGAATTAATAGGTTACAATGAACATCTCTACCTGGGAAAGGCCTGGCTGGCACACAGGGTCGGCCCTCCACAAACACTGACAACAGCAATAATGAAGCTGCCAATCCCAGGGGCACGCCGGGGACGCACCTGCTACAGGCTGGTCTTGCGAGTTGTCAGCTTTCTTAAACGCGCATTGCCAGGCCAGGGGAAGATTCACCTGCTCCCTGTGATGTACCCTCACTGGAGACTATACCTGCTCATTTCCATAAATTAGGTCCCAGCATGTCCAAATATGGGTTTCTTTTGTTATAAAGATGGTGCTGCTCTGTGTTATACCAAAATTCTTGGAGAGCGCACAAAAGTAGTCTGGAAATGGATTCCTAATTTGCGATCTAGGGAGGGAGGTCTTGGTGGATTTCTTGACCCCTCTGAATATATGCAAGCTTGCACAGTTTTGCAGATGCGCATTTATTTTATGAAGGTTCAATACTTTGCTGTAAAAAGGGCTGGGGTTTGTGACCCAAAGCACCAGACTAAAAGCATCAGATACAGGGCCAGGTAGAAGGAAGTCTCTGTCTTAGGGCATCTCGTCTATTAGGGACTTAAAGAAAGGAGGAGCATTGTTGGGGTCCACAGGTTTCTAGATAATTCCCAGCCCTGCTTTCTCAGGTTTCTGCCTTGAGTAGGAGGCAACCCATGCAGCGATTACATGTAGAGGAAGATTTGAGAGCCCAATGCAGCAGGAAAGAGGCGAGGCATCACAGAGAGTTCATTGGTGCTTCGCTCTTGAGGAGGACCCTGGAATTTACAACCCCAAACCCACCTTCATGTATGGCCTGTGACCTTCCAACAGCCTGGGAAGGAGGCAGTGTCTCAGAACTCATTTTAGGAGCTGGAAGTGGAGGCTGAGATTTACCCAACACAGGATCCTAATTGCGACTCATTTTACCCACGTCTTCAGATTTTCCCCGGGACTATAACTTGTTATCAAAGCACGCGATGCCAGGGAGATGATTAACGTTTGATAGAGTAGTTAGTTTCACTCCTTTATAAAAATAGATGTAAATAAACATCATGGAATCTCACTTTTGAAGAAGAAAATAATTTAACTTTGTATCCGTTTTTCATCCCAACAAGAATATTCCTACATAACTCTCGATTACCTTCTATTCTTCAGCTCAGTCCTTCCCAGCTGGGAGGGAGGTTTGTCCCCCAGGGGCCATCGCAATGTCTGGAGATGTTGTCACAACTTGGGGGAAGGCTGCTGGGATCTAATGGGTGGAGGTCAGAGAGGCTGCCCAGCTTCCATCCTGCCCTGGGCAGCCCCCACAACAAAGGATTATTTTGCCGATGGTGCTGAGGCCAAGAACCCCTGTTCTAGCATTAAAAATGAAACTTATAGGGGGAAAATAGACTCTAAGGACCCTACTGAGGGCAGCCGTCCGTGCTTGGAAGAGACAGTGGCTTGGTTTTAAGAACAGCATTTGCAGGGGCTCGGCTGGTCATTTCTCTTGTGACAGTGAGAATGAGAGTTGGTGTTACTGGAGCGGCTTTGGGGGGGGGGCATTGGCCCTGTGGGGGTGGGGCTCCCCCAATCAAAAGGGGAAAGCTATTGTCTAGGACTTTTATAGAAACAATAAAGTTCCCGGAATCTCCACTGTGTTCTTAATTTAAACCTTGGGTCAGAGATCGATTTCCAAAGGTAAATCGAGGCTTAAGATAGGTTCAAAGTGCGGGGGAGCAGTTTTGCAAGTGTACCTCCATAACAGCCCCCCAAACCTCTCAGACATCTTTCTAAAATTAGGCTTGCTCTCTGACCGAGTTTGCTGACCCCACTCTTCAACGACGACTTTTCATGTCATGGTTTTGGAACCGTTGAGGGTCCTCGCACCTATTACCAACTTGAAAACCACGGAGCAGAGACAAAAATCTCAGATGGTAATTTACACAACGACACCCTGCCTTGCTTCTGATTGGGTTTTCAGAGATGGAAACACTACAGTATAGAAATAATGCCATCCCCCCCCACCCCAACGTCCCTTTTTTTTTTTCTCTTATAAACCCATAGCCAGATAACGTTGACATGATGACGCACGGTATCACAGAAAGGACACCCGGAGTGACAGGAGGACTCCAATGGTTGAATGGTGGGGTTTTGTCCCAGCACACAGAGCCCGGCGTCTTCCACACCTCTCATAAGTCTTTTGTGTGAAAGTCTTTGCTAAGAGTCAAGTCTCAACTGATAAGGCCTTGGAGACATAATCATTTTCCATTGACAGCACCTTGCAACCAATTCGCAAACATTTTCATATTAATATTGAGCAATTTCCCTACATTCTAATCCATCAAAGTAGGCTATTAATCCTTCCTGTACCATTCTCTATTCAAATGCTAACAATTTTCTTCTCACAAGCTAAAACATTTGTCCGACAGCCCCTCACACAAAGACCCTGCATTGTTAGGGATGATGGATCAGAGTGTTAATATGAAGGATGCAATGTAAATTATATCATTGATACTGTACATATGTAGAGGAAGAAAATCTTTTTAAGAGATCATTTGTATGCTAAAGATAATGAAAGTGATCCCATGGTACAGCAACCTTAATTTTCCTTCCTAAGAGGAAAAAAAAAAGGTTCTTTATGGTAGAGAATATGGAAATCCATCATGATTTACAATGGCACAAATGCCATCATTTACTTTCTGGAAAAAAAAAAATACACCCGTCTCTTTTAACGAACTTATTGAAATAATGAGAAACCATGTTAAAATATCTCTTAAGAACACCATACCTCATGGTTACCCGGAGAATGGTGTGAATAGCAGAGCTCAGTTTGGGTTGAAAAACAGATAAATGTCTCCATCCAGAGTGGTGAGTGGTCAGACGATTTATATTAAGTATCAGATTTATTGAATGGTATAGAGACTTGTAGGGCCCCCACAAAGAGGGATGGAAAGAATAGCATGTTTTAAGAAATAGAATGTATGGGGCGCCTGGGTGGCTCAGTGGGTTAAGCCTCTACCTTCCGCTCAGGTCATGGTCTCAGGGTCCTGGGATCGAGCCCCACATCAGGCTCTCTGCTCAGCAGGGATCCTGCTTCCCAACCCCCCACACCACCCACCCTGCTCTCTCTGCTACTTGTGATCTCTCTTTCTCTGTCAAATAAATAAATAAAATCTTAAAAAAAAAAAAAAGAAATAGGATGTAATTTCGCTGATATTCACAAAACAAGTAATGTTTGTAATCACACCTGGGCTCTGCATCATTGTCAGCTCCTGGGGGCAAGAACTGACCGTCTACTCGGGGTCCTATTCTCCCAGAACACCTGGCAAGTCAGACACTGAAATAATCACTATGATGCTTCCTTCACTTATATTTCTTTATTTTTCCACCTCTGAGTTTGCTGGTCTCCGGGGTTTTCCTTCGGTATTAAATGGCTGCTTGAAGGCAGATATCCAGAATTCATCCTTGATATCTTTCTCTTCCTTGCCAGCCTCCACCTCCATCCAGTCTCATTAAGACTTGTCAATTCTTCCTGAAAAAACTCTCCCTTCCCTATCTGTCTCTCCATTAGCCACTTCCTGCAACTTCGCCCGAGACACCGTCATTCTTCATGTGGGCGCCGGCGGACGGGTGTCTCCCCCACGCTTCACCCCTTCTTCCCAACGCAACCCAGGGGATCTTGAAATACACATTTGATCATGTTGTAAGGGCCTATTTAGCCAGAGCGATGCCATCCAGTTAAACAGGGATTTTGTTGTTTAGGCAGTAAAACTTAAACTGACCCTGCACCCTCAGGGAACTTACTTAAAAGCAAGTCCAGGAAACCAGTCCCAGGTAACAACGTCCAAATTCAAGGGCAGGTCAGGCCAGGTGGAGGCACTCAATCAGGGGGGAGCATACTGTCTCCCTAGCTACTAAGGAGTGTGGATCCTGCCTTTTGGGCGCCCATTCTGACCAAGGTGATAGGCTAGTTCAAATAGCTACTATAAGGTGAATTGTAATTCAATTGGCCACCCGTGTGTGACCTAGCATAACTGTGCAGCTTTCTCTGTGTTACAATCTCATTGGCCACCTGTGTGTGGCCAGGCCCAACCACATGGCCTTTAGTCTATAAAAGTTAGTCTGTGAGGCAGGGAGGGGTCGCCTCTTTGTTAAGAGACGGCCCCCGCCGGTCGGTTTGATTCTTTATCCTTGGCACGAAATAAAGCTTTGCTTGACCTTCGCTTTATATCAGTCTCGCTCCTTTGATCGCGGACCCATTATTGGGGGACCTAACAATGTCACTTCACTGCTTTTTAAAAAAAAGTAAATTAACAATAAAACAGAATCCATGGTTTCTCTTTGTCCTCGGGATCGTGTTGCAATGCCTTCCTGTAGGCTGGCAAAACTTTGCTGGTCTGGCTCCTGCCTATTTTATGAAACCTCATCTCCGGCCACTTTAGTTGGAGAGCTCCTCCCGTTGGCCAACACCTTCCCTTCCAAGTGTCCTTGCTTTTGCTCTTGCTTGGCTGGAAACTTGTTCTCATGCTCTGTTCCTGGTTCCGGTTTATACATATCCTTCAGGCATCAAGGAGAACGCCATCTCTTAAGGAAACCTCCTGTGATGTCTCCTCTCCTGTATCCCCCCCCCCCCACCATCTGGCCTCCAGTAGAAATCAAATCTCCAGATCCATCCTTCACTTTCCCTCCAGAGCACTTCCCAAGAGTTATAATAGATGCATGTGTCATTATGGGTCTAATGTGTGTCTCCCACGAGGACTGCGCAATCCAAAAGCGGAAGGATAAGGTTGATTCTGTTTGTTCCAGTACCCCCTTCAGCTCACACAGTACTTGGCACATAAACAACTCAATAAACAGTTAAGAACAGTTGAATGAATAAACTTATCTGCACCAAGCATTCTACGGGGGGCTTGGGGAATAAATACAAGAAGACTCAGAATCAAGAAATTCCCATGTGGAATTTGAACATCATTAAAAAAAAAAATGACAGCAGAACATTGGAAGCTCTCTGCTCTAATCATTTGGAAATGATCTCCTCATCTTTGTATGCATTTGGTTTCTTTTGGGATTTACATAGTTTTGCATCTGAAAAGATACTAGATGATTCTCCTCTCCAGTTGAACTCCATTAAACCTCATTATTGCTTTTCAGGGATTAACCATGCCCCCAAGGAATCAGTGGCTGGGGACCCTTGTTCTCAAGCAGCTCTGTGCTAGGCAGGTCTTCAGCCCAGAGAGTAACATCCACGGAGTTCAAACTGCTTCTGGCCAGGAAACAGAATGTAACGTTGGAGGAGATGCAGGTCCGGTACAGAGCTGTGTTAGGACACCTATGCCTAATGCTCCGACAGGAGAGAAAAGAGGGGGAAACAGTAGAAGGGAGAGAAGGGAAGAGAAGACCAGAGAAGGAGTGACCCAAGAGGGGTTTGAATGGAACCTTGCCTGCCGGCATGCTCAGATAAGGGGTTATGCCTCAGATCATTGTTCCCTTGGCTAGCTTCCTGAAGCCCTCCCTCCAGTGATAGGTATGGAGGACAGGAAAGGACCCTGATACAAAACAGAATGAGCCCTGGGAGACTACCCTGGGGACTACCCCCCACCAGGGCCTCAGCAATCCACGTGGTCCAAATGCCTCCATGAAGAGGACTGCCTGGTCCTCCATGAGCGCAGCGCTGGGCATCTAGCATCTTGCAAACGTTTCTACACCTGGCCTGCATTTCCTCCAATGCTACCCCCTACGATGACGATAAGGATCCTCCTGGCACCAGTAAAGTCTCCATTCGCCTGCACAGAGTGCCTAGAGACAATGATAGGAAGACTCCCTCTTCTTTCCACTTAGGGAAAAGACATGTCTGTTTATAATGTACATGTCGTCCCTGCTCCCCGAGGAAGATCTGCCGTGGACAGCAAGCTATCATTTTAAACAAGGTCTAGGAAATCTGGTTTATCCGATTTTCAGACTATCACCTTCTGCTTTGGCTCACTGTCTGAATCTCTTTTTCTTAAATCAAGTGACTCTAAAAGAGACGGTTACAGAGTCACAAGACAACGTGTGGCTTTTTTTTATGTCCTCTTTCCTATCAAGTATCTGAAATGCCCCGTGTTGGAAGTTAACATCATCTGGGCCGTCGTAATCCTCATCTGCTCAAGTCGTGGGGAAGCGAGGGAGCGGGGGAAGTTTCTTGCACTTGCTGGTCTGCTACGTGGGCTGAACTTGGAGAACTGGAGAGGTTGGTGGCAAGATATCAACCTGGCAGCGTTTATAATAACCAAAGACTGAAAACAGCCTGAAAGCCACGGTTAAGGGCTCGCTATGCACAGGATGGTCTAGCCCTGCCTGAGAGTATGGAGGTAGTGGGATAGAATGATGCTATTAGCCATTGCTTCAGGAAATGCCTATGGAATAATGCTATGACAATTGCTGAAAAGCAAATTATCTACATGGCATCATTTCAACTATGTAGAAATGCACATGGGAAAAAAACAAAACAAAACTGAAGGTTTTCCCTGGGAGGTAAGATCTCGGATATTTCCCCATTGACTTCTTTTATATTTTTGTAGTTTCTGACTTTTCTATGAGGGAAATGCATAGGATGCCTAGTGGGATCCAGGCCAGTTTAAACAGAATGAGATAGATGATCAGCCTTTCAAAAGAGCCAGAGAGCCATTCTGGAAGTAGAAGTGAGAAGACAGAAAATGAACGCTTTTTCCTGGAGCCTTCTGCAGGAGCCTCGTGTTAACTCCACTTTGCACAGCCAGGGAGCACTTCCTCCAAACAGACACTCATTTCGTAGCGCTCATGGTCACGGGTGTTGTCCACACGCAACCAGAAGGTTGCCCAGAGCCTTTCTGTTCCTGGTGCTGAAAGCCAGTGGGTAGATAATTATTCAAGGTCAGATTTTTAGAGCGGGATGCCAGGGCAGGAAAAAAAAAGGGCAAACATTAAGCGTTAGCCAATACTTTGCAAACACTCGGTTAAGGATTTCCTAATTACTCTAAGTGGCTCCTCCAGCTCTTGCACTTAAAAGGCTGCTGTCTTGCGTGATGTCATCTTTTGCCCATTATCTCAGCAGTCAATTTGCAGTATTCTGAGAGGCATGGAGAAAATATTTGCAAACATCAACATTCTCAAGTCTTAAAAGATAATCCCCCTTTCAACTCCCTATGAGCATATCAGCAGCCCAGTTCGGTTTTCAGATTCCTCTAAATGGTAACACCACCAGCTGGATTGCACAGAAAACCTTTCTTCAGAAGAACTCAAAGAAATTTCTAAGTGGTATCACATCAATCACCTAGTGAGTCCTCAGAGGACTGGCCAGGCAGGTAGTTAGAGGGTAATTAGAAATGCAAATTGACAAGCCCCTTTAAAATAGCTCCCAGAGGCAGCTCCCACCTGAGGAAATCTGGTGTAAGATTTTCGTTTAAGGATAGCTGGTGCCAAGGGGTTCTGACTTGTTGGCCATTGCATTGCTTCATTAATTCTTCCTAAGAGTAATATTATCACGAGCATCTCTATAGCGTCTGGGGAAACTGAGGCAGAAAGTGGTTCAGCAACTTATGCAAGGCCATGTAGCTTAAGTAAGAGTCCCAGAGTTGGAACTTAACCAGATCTGTCTGGCTTTTAAAGTTCCACCTCTGACCTACCATGTGGCTCCATGATCTCCTTTCCCCTCCCGCGGAGCAGAATGGGAGATCAGGGGGTGTTCACAAGCGCTATGCAAAGAAGTGTTCCTTTACAGGTGGAAATCTTGCTAGAAAAGAAAGCTTACCAGACTGGTTTTAAATCTCTGTTCCTCCATGTATTTATTAGCTGGGTGATCCTGGTCGAGTTACTTAATTTCTCTGAGCTTCTGTTTCTTTGTTTGTATAATGGAAACAATAGTGGTTCTTACCTTGGAGGTTTGTTGTGAACATTAAATGAGATAATACCACGTTAGATACCCACCAGGATGCCTGGACGCAGTAAGTGCCCAATAAATGCTTGTGTGTTGGGGCACCTGGGTGGCTAAGTGGGTTAAGCCACTACCTTCAGCTCAGGTCATGGTCTCAGGGTCCTGGGATCGAGCCCCACATTGGGCTCTCTGCTGAGCAGGGAGCCTGTTTCCCCATTTTTCGCTGCCTGCCTCTCTGCCTACTTGTGATCTCTGTCTGTCGAGTAAATAAATAAAATCTTTAAAAAAATGCTTGTGTATTATTATTAGTGTGTACTGTCTATATATTAACATACTTCATACATTTGTTATTGTATCTTATTTGTATACAAGTGTAAAGAAATAGGGTTATTATTACTATTTCTAGTAGTATATATTCTATATAGCAGTATAATGCAAATATTTAGTATTACATCTTTTTTACATATGAGTATAATAAATAAGATTATTACTAATATGAATGTTATTAGTATATGTATTCTATATATTAGTGCAATATGTACATTTATTATAATATGCTATTTACATATGAATCTTATAAATGAATAGGATTATTACTATTACTATGATCTGATATATTAGTATAATGCACATACTTATTATCTTATTTATGTATAAATACAATAAACAGGATTATTACCATTACCATTATGATGAGTATACACATTCTACTTATTAGCATAATACACATATTTCTTATTATATATTGTTTACATGAGTATAATAAATGAACAGGATTATTATTGTTACTACTGTAGTATACATATATCCTACCTATTAGTGTGACACATATATTTATTATATGTTATTTACATACAAGTGTAACAGACAGGATTATTATTACTATTCCGCTTCTTATTAGTATAGTGTCCCTGAACCCCCCCTCATGCTCTAAGAGGGCTCCGCCTAGTTCATCCCCAAACTGACCATTAGTAAAGACTTAGTGGGCAAACTCCATGCTTGGGATCTGCTCATCTGAGCCTTCAGATCCACAAAGGTGGGAGAGAAACGCTCCCACACTGCTCTTGCTTGAGCCTGGTTCTCCCTCTGCAGTCATTGGGCAAGTATTGACTAAGCCGGTCCTCCATCCCCTTCCAAAGCAAGGAGGCTGTGGTCAGTTTCACAGGCCAAGGGAGAGCCATGGCCCAACATTAGCATCCTAATTTATGAAGAGTGAAATAAACTCCAGACTTGGCCAGCTGGTTCGGGGGAGGGGCTGAGAGGGGGCAAAAGCAAGGCCCTGCCAAGGAACTCAAATTGTATAAAATAAAACTCCGCAATATTTAAAAGTAATACGGCTCCTTTGAAGCTTCTAGACATTCCAAAACTCAATAATAACTAAAGCACACAGTGCAATGAATAAAATGAAAATGTGACCCTGGATCCCACCATTTATTTGGAACGAAGAAACTGAAAACTGCTCTCTCTAACCGATAGGCCTAAAGTTATTACTTCATTCACTTAAGCATTTTACATAAGGCAATTCTCTGATGATAAATCACATTGGAATTGATTTCAGTTTAAAAATGAAAAAAAAAACCCACATTAACATGTGGAAGCTTAAAGATCTGTAGATCTGAATTATTGGGGGGCTCATGCTAAGAATGGACGACAAATTGAAAAATAAGCATGTACTCACTTTTAGAAAATAAATCTGCTCCTCAGAACCACCCATTATGTGAGGAAAAATAAACTGCCTCTCATTTCATTAGGAAAACTCATTTGCATCAACATTTATACTTACATATGTAATAATGCATGGGCTCAGCCTGAATACAAGGTGGTAATTCAATCAAAAAGCTCCGTTGATATGCTATCATAAACAGCAAAAATGGAAACAGAGCCTTGGGAATAAATCACCCTCTTACTATTCAGCTGGGACCATACTGGGCTATTTTACACTACATGCATTGGTGCAATATTTCACAAATATAAAAAACTGTATTTTCCCTTTATTTACTGACATGCGGCTGTTGAACCGGCAGCTTGTGAAACTCCAGCAGGTGCACAGAGGGATCCCAGTGGCGGAATCAGATGGCAAGCCATGACAATAAGGCAATTACAATTTTTTTAATTAAAATAATTTTAATCAGAATTTTGGAAAAATAAAAGACTCTTGAAATTTTAATCCAAAGCATGAGGCTTATACACACACATCTGCAATTGGAGGGAAGAAACCTGAGTGAAAATTAGCATCGTTTTCAAAGCAGCAGTATTTTCGGTTGCTAATTAGACATCTTCTCTTGGCTGATCATATAATTTAGAAAATGGGTAAGTGGCATTTTACAAGGCTTTACAAGGTTATTTCTTAAACAGTGTTGGGTAATCTTGGTGGCGTCATTCATGCTGCTCCCTCTGCCTGGAATATTTCTCCCCTGAACCCTTCTGCAGCCGGCTCACTGACATCCAGCTTTGAATGCATTTTCTCACAGAGGCGGCCCTGATTTCCTCCCTGCAACTGACCTTGCTCCTCATTCTCTTACATCATTCTGTCTTTTTCTAAATTTATTGTAGAAGTTTTTAAGCACTTTTAAAGGTAAGGAGGAGGGGCAACTGGGTGGCTCGATGGGTTAAAGCCTCTGCCTTTGGCTTGGGACATGATCTCGGGACATGATCTCAGGCTCTCTGCTCGGCGGGGAGCCTACTTTATGCTCTCTCTCTGCCTGCCTCTCTGCCTACTTGTGATCTCTCTCTTTCTCTGTCAAATAAATAAATAAAATAAAATAAAATAAAAAAGTAAGGAGGATAATAGAATGCATCTCAGCTTCAGTATCAGAGACATTTGGCCCCGTCTTCCCCCTCCTCCTCCTCCTCTGCCTCCTGGTCACCTCCTCTTCCTGCCCAGTTACTTTAAAGCATGTGCAGAATGTCAATGTCCTTCCGTCTGGACATATTTTGGTGTGTTTCCCCCCAGTAGAAGAACTTTTAAAAAATATAATCGTAACATCATTATCACATCTAAACAATTAACAGTAATTACTATCGATATCATCACGTCACCAGGCAGGTGATCACCTTTAACCAGTTTGTATGAATCAGGATCCAAATGAGGCCCATTCCTTGTCATTTTCCGTGTCATGTCAGGATTTCCTTCCATCTCTCTCTCTTTTTCACTTGCAGTTTTTTTGCGGGGGAGGACATGGTTGTGTTAAAGAAGCTAGGCTGGGGACATCTGGGTGGCTCAGTTAGTTAAGCATATGACTTGGGCTCAGGTCGTGATCTCAGGATCCTGGAATCAAGCCGCTTATCAGGCTCTTTTCTCAGCAGGAAGTCTGCTTCTCCGTCTGCATCTCCTTCTGCTAGTTCTTTCTCTCTCTCTCAAATAAATAAATAAAATCTTTTTACTTATTTATTTATTTTAAGAAGCTAGGTCATTTGTTTTGTACAGTCTTCCATAATTTAGAAGACTGGGTCTTCTGATAAGTCTGGGTCACCTGATAAGTCCCACTATCCCTTGTGTATCCTACAAATGGGTAGTTAGGTCTAGAAGCTTGATCAGATTCAAGTTCAGTATGTTTTTGCAAAGTCATTTCATTGATAGTGTTGTGTTCTTTCATTAAGAAGAACACAATATCTGTTGTTTCTCTTTCCATGACATTAGTACTCATTGATGTTCATTGCCTAGCTCCACTGATTCATTAAGTCTCACAAAATAGTGATGTTCCACTTTCAACATTCCTTTTTCATTTATTAGCTAGAAAACTTCTATAAGAAAAAACTTTTTCATCAACTATATGAATACCCCGAGATACAGGCCATATAGAAAAGGCAGGATAAATGTTTGATTTGTCAGTTTTTTCAAAGATTTAAGTGGTTCCCTAGAATCCCCCAAAGGGACCAATGCCTCAATGATTGATCTGTAACTATCTGTCTAGCATCTATCTGTCTATTTAGGACTGAAGTGACCTTATTTGTTAATAAATTTATTTAGGTGAACCTATAAGTTTAGTTTGAAAATATATGAATTAAATTACAGGGGAAATGAGACAAAAGGTCCTAAAGATAGGTTCCAAATTGGGACAGTTGTAAGTACGTGATGGAAGTTTGAAAATGATGCCTTGGAAAGCAGTTCTCACCAGGGTTGGGTAGGGAATAAGAAGAACAGGGTTTGGTGCATATCAGTGGATGGTATGAGCCTATCTAACAAAAGAATTGGTCGATCAGAGGAGGGAGGTCAGCTTGGAACTTGGGAAGCACTGATAGGAAGCAGAATGGGGTGAGTTTAGAGGAGAAGATGGCCTGACCCATTAATTACAGAGTTCAGATGGCCTTGCTGATCCAGTCTGCAAAGGGGGCACAGACTGTCCTCACAGTTTCTTTATCCATTCATCTGGCGATGGACACTTAGGTTGTTTTTATGTCTTGGCTGTTGGTACTAATGCTGCAATGAGCATGGAATGGAGCTATTTCTTTAAGACAGTGATTTCGTTTCCTTAGATAAATACCCAGAAGTAGATCATATGGCAATTTTATTTATATTTATTTTTTATTTTTTATTTTTTTAAAAAGAATTTTATTTTTTTATTTATTTGACAGAGAAAGAGAGATCACAAGTAGGCAGAGAGAGAAGGGGAAGCAGGCTTCCTGCTGAGCGGAGAGCCCGATGCGGGGCTCAGTCCCAGTACCCGAGATCATGACCTGAGCTGACAGCAGAGGCCTAACCCACTGAGCCACTCAGGCGCCCCATAGCAATTTTATTTTTAATTCTGGGGAGGGATGTCCATACTGTTTTCCATAGGGGTCGCACCAATTACATTCCCAGTGAAAGCACACCAGGATTCTCTCTTCCCTACATACTCACGAATGCTTCTTATTTCTTGTCTTTTTGATAATGGCCATTCTAACAAATGTGAAGTGATATCTCATTGTGATTTTGATTTGCATGTCCCTGACTCTGAGTGCAGTTGGACATCTTTTCATGTACCAGTTGGCCATTTATATGTCTTTCTGGGGAAAAAAAAAGTCTCTTCAGTTCCTTTGTCCATTTTTTAATCAGATCCTTTTTTTTTTTTTTTTTTTGCTATTGAGTTGTAGGAGCTTCTTTCTTTATTTTTTTTTTTTGAAGATTTTATTTATTTATTTGAGAGAAAGAAGCAGACCCTACCCTCCAGACCACCTCTGAGCAGGGATCCTGATGCCAGGCTCAATCCCAGGACCCTGAGGTCACGACCCAAGCCGAAGGTAGACACCCAACCTACTGAGTCTCCCCCGAGGTATGTGAGTTCTTTACATATTTTAGTTACAAACCTCTTCTCAGAGATATGGTTTGCAAATGTCTTCTACCATCCTATGGGCTACCTTTTCATTTTCTTGATGGTTTTCTTTGCCATGCAGAGGCCTTTTAGTTGGATATAGTCCCACTTGTTTATTTTTGCCTGTATGGCTTATGCTTTTGATGTCACATCCAAAAAATCATTGCAAAGACCAATGTCAAGGGCTTTTTCCCTATGTTTCCTTCCCTCGCCCTCTTTGAGGTTAGTCATGGCCATGTGGTTTGCATTGGCCAACAAAATGTGGGCAAAATTGACCCCAAGGAGCAATTTGTCATATGCTCTCCCCATGCCACTGCAATCTGCCACATTCCAAGGTGCCTGTTCACTTAGCCCAGGTCCGAGAGCAAGGATGATATGGATTAGAGTCCCCTACACCTAGCCTGGTAGGCATGGAGCATTAGTAAGGAACTAAGCCATTACAATATGAGAGTGTGTTATTGCCCTATAACCGAGTCTATCCTGACTGATACAAGTGGACACTGGTGGGTGGATGGCTGGTAAGAAGTCGTCTCTGGAAAGATACAATCTAGCCTAGAGTGTCTCAGCCCTGGCACCATTGACCTTGGCCTCCATGATTCTTTGTTGTGGAGGGACTGCCTTATGTCTTATAGGATGTTTAGCAGCATCTCTGGCTGTTACCCAGTAGGTGTCAGTGCCACTCCCTCCCTGAATCGTGACAATCAAAAATGTTTCTAGACATTTATTACATGTCCCTCAGTTGGGGGCACCACATGCACCCCCATTTGACAAGTGCTGCTCCAGACAGAACACGGTGAATTAAGCAAAAGCAGGGTGGGTCAGGGTGGGCCTGGGAGAGCAGAGAATGAAGGAAAATGAGGCAGGAAAAGAAAAGGGAACAACTCATGACAAGTGATTAAGGCTGGGGACAGACGTCATCAAATATGTGCTTTGGAAAGATCGTCCTGGCTGCCCTGGATCCAACTGAAGTTTCCAGGCCTCTTGCCAATGAGCCCGATCCTTGTGATGTGATGTGTGTGGATGGTTGCCTGATGCACACGTCCTGGTTAGTGTGAATTAGTGGTCCTGGTTTGCAGGAGCCTGGCCCAAACAAGGTCTGTCACCACAGGGTTCAAGATGACCTTCCAGCAGCTATGCAACCTTGGAGTGACTGCACCCATTTAATAGATGAGGAATCATAAGGCTCGGACCATAGAAGTAACTTTCCAAGGCAGCCAGACTAGGAAATCCGCCTTGATGATCACAGGCGGAAAGACTGAGAACTTCCCAAATGCTGGGCCCTTGCTTGACTCCAGAGAAGGATGAATATGGATTTGAGATGAGTAGGAGAGGGAACTTTCTGACACTGAGTCGTCCTAGAGGTGGACTATCTTCACCACCATGCTCCTCCACAGGGTTTTTACATAGCAGACACTCTTCAAGAAGTCTCATCCACACACTATCATGTCCCCCATTCTATAGATGGAGAAAATGAAGCAGAGAGAGAGTTCGCATGATTCGTCGAAGCTGTAGAGCTGGGATTCAGACATGATTTGTCCACACACAACCCACACTGCTGTGCTACCTCTTATTCAAGACCTTATGACATGGTGGGCTTCTGGCCACCAGAAATTTCAGCCAAGGCTGTCCATTTTACTAAATGAGGTAGGACATGTAAAAATGCAAAGTAAGGCACTTACACATACCCAGTGCCCAATCCCTGGAAACCAAACTCTCAAGGCGTTTCAGCATGCAGGCTGGGAGCACTGGGAGTCTCCTGAGGCCCCTTGCAACTGGCGTGGCTACCAGCATCCCCCAAAGAAGCACGAGCCGCCCCACGCCCTCCAGGGCTAGTCTCGCCAAGAGAAAGCCAACGGCTTGGACCAGCACCCGCAGCACAGGAACGGGAGCGGTTCACAGGGCATAGCACCTGCCACGAGCCCTGCCCCCTTCTGAGCACCTGGCCTGGCAGTAACTCATTCGATCCTCCAAAAACCTGGATTCAGGTACTGTTACCACTTGGGGTTTATAGATGAGGAGGCAGAAGCTACAGGAGATCAAGGGACTTGCCCATGACTTTCCTGGAGGAACTGAGATGAGACTCCGTTTTTTCAATACAATGATGCTGAAGTCACAGACTCAAAACCTGGTCCTGAAGCCACCACCTAGGTAGAAACTGAAATGAAATGAGTCCAGACGGGAGAGGTTCAAGAAAAAGCAACTCCTGAGGTGCCTGGGTGGCTCAGTGGGTTAAAGCCTTTGCCTTCAGCTCAGGTCATGATCTCAAGGTCCTGGGATTGAGCCCAACATCGGGCTCTCTGCTCAGCAGAGAGTCTGCTTCCTCCTCTCTCTCTGCCTGCCTCTCTGCCTACTTGTGATCTTTCTCTCTGTCAATTAAATAAATACGATATTTAAATTTAAAAAAAAAGTGACTCCTGTTGGAGAAGAAGGTTAGAGACCTTTAGGAAAGGGATGTTCATCATGCAGGGATAAAGCTAGGGGCCATCCCAGGGCCCAGCCCTGAGCCAGGGTTGTGAGGGCCGCAGCAGCGATGGGGCCCCGTGCTTGGTTTTTCAGGAGCTCAGAATCCAGGCAGAGAGACAGAAAGCGCGACAAAGTCTCTTGGAAAAAAGAGAGGGCGCGGCTGGTGCCCTCATAGAACGCAGGCCCGTCCCTCCACCTTTCAGCAACTTGTTGCACGCCACACCTGTGCTCCTTTTAACTCTATCAGCAGCAAGGAACAAAGCCACCCTTGCAAGTGGAGTTCCAAGTGGCCCCAATAATTCAGAGGCCGTGATAGCCTGGAGAACAAGGAATGCCCCATTTATTAACTCTATCTCGTGCAAACGCACCCACACACCCGTGTGCTCACGTGCACAGGCTGTCAGTAAACACTGCCATGGCCTCAAGGACTCTTGAATCCTGACGATCAGGTGGGAGAAGCAGAGGCCCGAGTCTGGACCCTTCCGCTATCCCCCTGTTTGAGCACCTGCTGTGTGCCCTGCCCTGGGGTTAGTTTTGAAGTCAGAGGTTTCAACCAAAGCTGTGTCTGAGGTGCCCGGGGCAGCCCAGGGAGAAATGACAGCACGTGCCTCCAAGTAGCCTGGTGGGTGGAGGCAGGACTTGTCCTCTTTACCCTTCGGATTTCGAGGGCCTGTGTCCCCCACACGTGTCGGCCAACAACACGTGTCTCTTGAGCAAATGAATGAAGAGGCATGTGACCTTGGCCAAGGTCAGCTTCTTCCTTGCTAGCATGAGGACCCTGCCACCACGTGGAGGGATGCCTTGCGGAAGGATCTAGTGATCGACATGCCCTGGAGAGGGTGCCAGGAAGGCAGGGCAGGTGGCCCATTTCCTAGGGAAAGGATCTACTTTCTGAAAACGTGCATATTCACCAGCTCTCCTGCAGTCAAGAGAGACCAAGCTTCACTGTGCTGCTCTGAGTTCTTACTTAGGCTTTCTGGCTGGCTCTCCAGGACACTTTCCTTTCCTCTGCTGGCCTCTTCAGCACGTGCAATAAAAACCTTTCACAAGTCGGCAACGAAAAGGCAACGCTGCCTCAACTGCTGGGTGATTCAGGAAGCTTCTTTCTCATTTTAATTGGTTTCCTAATTGGACTGTTTATGGGGTGTGCAATAGCCCAGGATGAAAAGGCTAGGCAAGCAATTATATGCCTGGCATTCCTCTCTGGCAGGACTTAATAGTTTAATAACAAGAAGGAAAAAACCCCGAAGTTCACCGGCATACCATGGTTTTGTTCTCAAGGAATACTTAGATTTGAAACAATCCCCCGAGTCAGAAAGGATGTCAAGCTGTGATTGCCCGGTAGCAAGTGGACGCTTCGTGGGTCTTTGGGTTCCCTTTTGATTTAGTGGAACGTCCGGAACACGAGGGGCTTTCTGGGGCCTGGGAGGTTTATGACAGCCCACTCCCGCCCTGGCAGCAGATAAGGGGGTAAGCGGGGCCCTTGATGGGCCTGATTGATTCTCTGGAACGAAGGTTTGTCTTCCCTGGCGGGATGGATGACTTCATTCTGGTAGATGAGGTCACCCGAGTCAAGGCAATAAAGCGTCTGATATTCCCATGAAAGCCGGTTTTCAAAGCAGCCTCTGAAGGCAAGCCTCCCTGTGCCTCCATGTGCCTATATTCCATCAGTAAGCTGTGTCTGCACTAAGACCCTTCTTTCCTCCGAACAATTTATTCCAGAATGAAACTCCCCTCCCCACCACCAAGCAAACTCTGAAGCCACATTGGATGGTTCTAATTTATAAAAATTGGGGGAGGTGTGCCTTGGGCAGAAAAATTGTCCAAAACGACTTGGACATCTGGCTGAAAGCGGCTGAGAGTCGTTTTCCCAAAGGAAAGTCTAGTCTAATTGTGGCCTCATCATTTCAGCTGGGTCCTTGGTTGTTTTGAACGAGCTCAAATGGTCTTTTGCAGCTCTGGAAGTCCCTGGTATCAATTTTCTGGTTGAGAGACAGCAGACTGGGAACATAGCTTTGGTCTAATCCTGTAGATTACAAGTAACTTTTTCATAATGCTGCCGCACTAACATGGCATTATCTGAAATGGCAACACTTAGGGGGAAGGTTTGGATTCGGGGAAGGACAGAAAAGAATGTGTTTTTCGAGAAAGGAATAAGAAAAGGTGATCTCTGCCAGTGCCTGCAAATTTGAAATCTTCACCCAAAGAGCCGTGTCTGTTTACGATTTAGGTTTTGAACTCATCTTGTTTGACCCGGTTTTCTGTGCTCTCCACACACTGATTCAGCCCTTGGTGCTTGTTGGTGGATCTGAGCTATTAGCCAACTTCCCCAAGCGTTGGTCTGTTACCTGTTAAATAGTACTGCCTGAATGCAAATAAGGAAATCCGGGATTTTGGAAATGGAGATGCTCTCTGCTCTGAGATGTAACATTGCTTTATGTGTCTCTGAGAAAGGAAGACGCACTGGCATTTAAACCAGATCCCAAAGCTTTCTTATCATTTGGAATTTCTGTTGAAGAAGTTTTGGGGAGTTTTGTTTAGATGTAGATTTTCACCATAGAGCACCCTTGGCAGTCATAAAAATTAGAAGTGAGATATATCGGTTAAGCTAGTGACAGCGGGTCCTGACCAATGCTTCGCTGGAAGCAATTTCAAGAAGCCATTAATTGAAAGATGCGTGATGACTTCAGAGTTGTTCAAATGGGACAGGGTATGAGTTACAGTGGAGGAAATATGGGAGCTTGGTACATAATAAATGCTCAATAAAGTACAATCATTATAGTATTATTATTCCCTGAGAGGACTTGTGATGTGTGTAATTGCAAATTTTTTCTTTCTTCACTTTTTATCACAAGGGAGGTGTCAACAAGTTTAACATCTGAGCTTCCCTGGACAAAGTCACCGCTTGCTACCTGCCGGGCGCAGTGCCCTAGGGTCTGACTAGCCACAATCTCCTCCAGTAATTCCACCGGGGCGGGGAGGGGGCGCTCTTTGGCCCTGAGCAGGACACATGTCCATGGTGAAGTCCAGGAATGGGGTGCTCTGATTGACCAGACTTGGGTCATGTGCCCAGCTTTGCAACCAGGGTGGAGTTGGTGGTAGAGTTCAGGAGAGTGGGAAGGAGTGGTTTCTCGGAGGAAAATCAAGGTGATGCATTACCAGAAACAGGAGCAGTGGAAGCAACTTCCTTGGTTTCAACTCAGGACTCAGATGTCCACCTTGATGACCACCTGGAACCCAGTGCTCCCCAGGAATTCAGGAAGCTCCCCCATGAGGACATGACAAACTCACAAGTACACTGGCAAGCAGTAGAAAAGGCACATGGTTGCCAGACACGGGAGCCCCAGCTCCCCATACAAGCCAGACAGGGAGCATTGCATCTCTTCCTAAACACACATATAAGGATGGCATGGGCAGGCACTGAGCATTTCTTTTTTCTTTTTCTTCCTTTTTTTTTTTTTTTTTTGCACTGAGCATTTCTGAAAAGGGCATCCAAATATGCCCAACAAGATCACCGCCCACTATGCTCGTGCCTTTTTACCATGCTGGCTATTGAAAAAATGTAGTCAAACACATCTGAAACACTTCATCCAAGTTAAAGTTCCTATAAAGATAGAAGCCATCAGTTAAAGAGCTTGGATGAGAAAATTGTGTTGGCTGCTCTTTGGTGATCATGAATTCTACCTTCATCACTTAAACAACTCTTCAAGAATTATGTTAGCTTTATTTGTCTAGCTGTAAAGCATCATATAACTTGCAGAGATGAATTTCCAATATTCTCAAATCTACTGCCATTATTTCCTAAAATGTGGGTGTAAATTAGTAAATGCAATATGAAAAAATTACTGTCAACTAAGTTGGGGAAATACTATGATCATTTGTTGCAGGACTTGTCAGAGCGTTTGATGATACTAATGTTACTCAATAGTTTACTATATTCCTACCACATCCAAGTGTCTTTCATGAATGACTTTAATTTTCTCAACAGTATCCTTATAAGGTAGGGAATAATAATACCATTCCCATTCTGTTGTCCTCAAGCATTTAGTGTGGCCAGAATTCAAATCCAGACTGACCCCAGAACTCACATTTTTCAAGCTCTAAAACCGCACTCCTCACCATTTGAGTGTTGATATGCTTTATGAGCTTCCAAGGAGAACATGAGAAAAAGTCAGTTTTTTTTCAAGATCATTTGATACAAATCCCTTCTTTTATAGATCACATCCCGTGTTGGAAACTGCTAGCAGATAATAGCTCATTTTTTTCTTAACTCCTCTGAGCCCACTTTTATGGGCCATAAACACCTCGAATATTCCAGGTCCCATGTCTATGGCTGGGAAGGGGACAAAATTCCCACCCTAGGGGAACCCATCATCTAGAACACAAGAGGACAGACTTTTGATGTCATGTTGGACATAAGAATAACAGATTGTGGGCAAACAGATTGTGGGCAAACAGTGGGAATCAACCCCAGTGGGGACAAGGTAAATAAAACCCACCAAGCACAGAAAAAAGGGCAGGATCATTGAAAGTGAGGAAGGAGCCCAGTTACCTCTTCTTACCCCCTGTAGTCACATTCCAGAAAGAATTAGATGGCATTTGGACAGCTAGAGGAGGCCTCAGACTTGCTTGTGAACTTGTCTTCAGGCTCGTCTAACCCAGAAGATGGCACTGTAGGAGATGCTGGGTCCCTGCCCATATGGGAAGGTGTCTTGCCAGATTCTACCGCCCTTGGTTGCTCCCAAAAGGTGCCAACTCAGCTTTGTGTGGTCTCTGGCATCCTCCAAAAGCAGATCTCACCACCAATGGAGCAAGGCTATGCCCCACAATAACCTTATGGGGTGGTTTTAAAATCGGTCTGCACATTTTTTGACGCTCTCCCTTCAAAAGGTAGAGGCTTATTTCTCGCCCCTTGAATGTAGGTTGGATTTAGGGACTTGATTTTAATGAATACATGTGACCACAGGGATTCTCTGTGGCTTCTGGGACTGGGTCATAGAAAGGATACAACTGCTGCCTAGTTCTCAATGCCTCTCTTTGCCTCTGTGTGTGTGTCTCTCTGTTCCTCTGTCTCTCTTTCTTTCTGTGTCTCCCTCTCTGTTCTGTGTGCGGGTCTCTCTGTCTCTTGCTATCTCTCTTCCCCACTTGGGACACTCATATTTGGAAGGCAGCCAGCATGTCGTGAGGTAGCACAGACCACCTAGAGAAGCCACATGGCAGAATTCCCTGGCTGGTCCCAGCTCGGTTTTCAGCCAGTGTGGTCACATGGGAAATCACGTGATGAGGGCACTTACACTAGCCGAATTTAGTTCTATAGCTTGTTAGTCCTGGTGGTTGGCAATGGGGAGTGCCCAGAAAATCCCCCTTTTTCTAAAAAGCCTTCATATGTGTTTCTCTTATTCACTAGGCTCCATGGGAAGAGGACCACAGGAAGATGCAGAGAAGGACGGCACATTTATTGGGGGCTTTGGGACCTAAGAGGGCTCAGGTCCAGGAAGTTAGAAGATTTTGCCTTAGACAGAGGCTTTGAAACCTTGCTAGCAGGCACCATGGAATTTCCACCTATCCTCAAAACACAGTAGTGCTGAAAAGTATTTCAGAAGGAGTTGGAGACCTCCATGAGTCTCACTCATCGGCCTATTCAGTCTGCTTGGCTGAGTCTTGCCAACTGGCAAAGTTTCTCTTGACTCAAGAGCAGCCCCTCCCCTGGAGGGTCAATGACAAAGAAGCTCTAGAGTGAGCTGCGGCAATCCTGACCCTGGCCTCTGATAGTTCCTGAACCCCCCCACCCAGTGGCAGGTGCTGGGCAAGGTCAGTGCAGAGCAAGGAGGAAGCCATCAGGCTAACCCTCATGAGCTTCTACCCCAAGCCGTCCTTCCACCACTGGTTGGGTGAACGCTCCCGGAGGCCCCTGTCCAGCGGAGACAATCCAAAGCCATCAGTTTGCAATACGCGTTAGAAGGATCTTTCCCGATCTACCTCCTTGGAGGAAGGTAATTGCGTGTAACTTTTCTTAAATGTTTTAACAGCCAGGATTGAAATTAAAAGAGACCGTTAAAGGGAGAACTGAATTACCCAGAAAAGGTGATGGTCTAAAGTATCCTGGGTAATATGGGGTTGTGTCTTCATTAGTGAGGACCTCCTGCTTGCCAGGCTCCGTGGAGAGACAGCTGTGAGCCAGGAGATGTGGACCATGGGTGGAGATGCCAGTGAATAAGCAGTGGCTGAAATGGTTAATTCCTAACTACGGCAGGAAGTGGTACAGAGAAATTCAGGGGACTCTGAGGGTGGCTAATAATAGTCAAATGCCTTTGGGGAGTCAGAATTCTGTGCTCCCCTCCATGGCGATTTCAGCCTTGTCCAGGCTGGTGTAAAAAGTCCCTCACTGAGCTTTGTGGCAGCCTTGGGAGACCATTCAGAGGAAGGCAGGTTGCAGCCAGCTCTCCACTTTCTTTATAACCAGCATCCATATCCTTCCCCACGGGGCGCCTTCAGCAGGTGCACGCATCCATTCTCCCACCCCCGCTTCCATCCACGCAAATAAAATCTTAAGAATGGCCAATATATTCTGAGCCAAGTCACAATAGCCCGCGAGAAGAAATGCATAAACTCATAACTTCAAACCTAGGCTATTTAGCATCCCATTAAAAATATTCAAAATATAAATCAAAATTCATAGGAATAAGTAATATTCAATTTAGAATTTATGGCATTTTAAAATAGGATGATTTCCTCAAATGTGCAATAAATTTGGTTTTGTGGAATTGCGCTTGCCCCCTTATCATGACAGTTGCTTTATCTACACAGCCCACCAAAGCCGAGTCACTTTATAGAATCTAAATTCACAAATCAACTGTCGTCTTCACTTCACTGATTCATTGCTGATGGGCCTTTCACAAGGTAAAAAAAAAAAAAAAATCCCTTCCGAGTTGACAAGAGTAATAAATGGGAGGTGAGCACAGCCCTTCCGCCCGCTGGCCCGCCGACCCGCCGATAGTGATACATGGCGGAATGAACTCATAAACCAGCAGCATCTTTTGACCTCTCGGGGTAAATGGAAACAGAAGAGCATTTATGATGATCACTCTGAGGATTGGGCTCTGACCAGAAGATGGGACAATCTCAAGGAGCACCTTGAGAACGAGAACCCAGGCCGGCCCGTTGAGAGTCAAAAATGTTGAAATTTTGGAGAGGTTTTCCCCTGCATCCGTTTTCCTTGTCCCCTCTGTTATGTTGTTGATTTCCGGTGAGAGGGTGCTGGTGCAGGACACACAGCAGGGAAGGGGCACCTTAGAGCCTGCAGAGGAAGCATAGCCGAAACACTAGGAAGAAGGAAGGAAGGAAGGAAACTGACTAGTAAAGCACACACGTTTGTGCTGTGGATAATTTCAGGGTCGCCTGTGTGTAGTTTCTTCAAACAGCGAGTCCTAGACCCAAATGAGGTAAGGAAAACCCCTATTTTGTTAATGCAAGAAATTATTTTTTTGGTAAGATTTTATTTATTTATTTGACAGAGAGAGAGATCGAGAGCATGAGCAGGGGGAGCAGTAGGCAGAGCGAGAAGGAGACTTCCTGTGGCTCAGGGAGCCCAATGCAGGGCTCCATCCCAGGCCCCGGGGATGGTGACCTGAGCTGAAGGCAGACATTTAACGACTGAGCCATCCTGGCTCCCCAGTGCAAGAAATTATTATGATTAACACATACAGGGCCATTAAATTCTTTACTTAAAAAATGCAAAATTGTGGGTGCCTGGGTAGCTCAGTCATTAAGCGTCTGCCTTCAGCTGGGGTCATGATCCCAGGGTCCTGGGATAGAGCCCTGTGTTGGGCTCCCTGCTTGGCGGAAGCCTGCTTCTCCTTCTCCCACTCCCCCTGCTTGTGTCCTCTCTCTCCCTGTGTCCTTCTCTGTCAAATAAAATCTTAAAAAAAATAATATTGTCTTTTATTTAACAGAACTTGAAAAAAATGCCCTTAGTTAATTTAAGTGTGGCCCCAGCTTTATAACCTAGTTTTTAAAACAAACAAATAGCACAATTTGTAGAGTGGAAAAGCATTTTTCCGTCCCCAACTGACAATATTTAAAGCCAAGCTCTTAATTATGTTTGACAGAAACGTAAGAAACAAGTCCAGTGACATCTAAGTCGTGACACAAGCACATGGATTTCGATTTCCTGAACTCAACTCTGGGACAGAAATTAGCACATATAGATTCAAATGACTAACAAGATTTTGAGTATCAGCTAGTATCCAGAAGTGGATTTCCACTTGTAAGAAATACTCAACAGTAGATCTATAAGCAAGTGCGAATTCTGACCTCATATTTAGACTCTGCCCAGATGCTCTTAGACTCTGCCCAGAAGCTCTATTGGCAAGGGGTGTGTGTGTGTTTCAAAGTAAAGGTGTTTTAAAGAACTATTTTTAATGGCAAAGATAGCACAATATCATTATAGAATGGTTGGAAGAGGAAAAAGTTCATGGGCAATGAAATCACCCTACTACAACTATAGTATTATTATTTTGTGTATTCACATTTACTTTTGTATATGTTCATGGCATAGCATATGCATAATTCTATATTATTTACTTTAATAAGCTTTTCTTTTACTGTTTGCTTCCTGCTTTTTGTTATTGCAGTTTTAATGGCTGAGTAATTATCAAATAGCTGTACCATAATTCAGGTTACCATCACATAATTTATGATTGTAGGCAGGTTCTAAAATTTTAAATTATAAATAAGGCTCTGATTAATAACTTCATATTTGTGAAGAATATACTCATTAATGTTCACATTTCAAAGGACTTGCTAAATAGTAATTTAAATATTGCAGAGGAGAGTATCAGGGAACCACACAATAGATCTGAGAAACTTACTCAGATAGATCAGTGAAAGAGAGATTAGGGGACACACAGGATGGAATCAGAAGATCCAAATACATCTCCGAGGAGTTCTGGGAGATGAATAGAGGAAGAATGGGAGGGAATATAGTGTGTAAATTGTAGATGAAAGGTGAGAGCTACCCAGAATTTAATTGTCAAGAGACTGCCAAAGAAACTTATTAAATATTGAAGGAAATAAATGAAAGAAATCCCTACTCCCATGTATGGTAATGCAAGTGCAGAATGCCAAAGACAAAGGGAATATCCTTAAAAGCAAATCAAGGGGAAAGGACTGGGTTAGGAATGACAATAGGCTTATTAAAAACAATCAAGGCTAGTAAATAATAAACAATAGAATAATTATGTTATTGAAGGAGAATACTTTTCAAAGTACATATAGTTAATTACTTGACAGTGAGAATCAGAGAAAAATGTTCAGCTAAAGACTGATAAAGCTCACCACTCAAAGATCCTTGCTACTGCAGGATGATGTAGTGAAGGAAGGAACTGAATGTAGAAAGAGGAAGTGGAATTCCAGAAGCATAAGGAGAAAATCGGTAAACTTTCTGTAGACTACGTTCTATGACCATAAAACAATTAAGTTATAAAGAAAGCACCATTCTTAGCATGGATTTGGGAATGAAAGCAAATAAAACCTCCATAGGGATGGGTCATGAAAGGAGCTATAATGAACAGTAAAATATGTAGGAGCCAATGAAAATAGATTGGTTATCAAAACTCATGCTACAAAAGACAAAGCTATACTAAGTGACATAACTGTAGCCTCAAAGTCACAGATTGTAAAAGAATTAATGAGATAAATAACCAACTCAAGACTTAGAAAATATGCAAGTCTAAAGATAGTAAGGAAAAAGAAATAGTAAAGAACAAAAATTAATAAGATGAAAAGTAAAATAGGTTGATTAGCAAAGTTAAAAGCTGCTTCTTTGAACAAACAAATAGACAAAACTCTGGCAATACTTGTTCAGAAAATCAAGGGAGAAGGCCCGATGAACAATCCCAACAAAAAAGGGAACATAACCATAAATACATTGGATTTTCAAAATCACGAGAATGCCATGAACAGCTTTATGTGAATAAATTTTAAAACTCAGAGGGAATGGGAAAGTGCTAGAAAGAGATGGAAATAAAAATTGACTGAAGAAGAAATAGAAAACCCAAATAGTATGTTAAATCCACACCATCAGGGGTCATAAAACCACTTTTCACACACATCAGGCTCAAATAGCTTTTTAGATGAGTTTTATCAAATCATCAAAGAATTAATAACCTCTGTTTTATATAATTTATGCCACAAGACAAAAAAAGGTAGAAAAATTTCCATTTTATGAAACTAGTTAATCTTGACATCAAAACAAGGACACAACAGGAAAGTAAAACTGCTGGTTTACTTATGAATATAGATGTGAAAATATTTTGTTTTAAAAAAGATTTTATTTATTTATTTGACAGACAGAGATCACAAGTAGTCAGAGAGACAGGCAGAAAGAGAGAAGGAAGCAGGATTCCTGCTGAGCAGAGAGCCCTTTGTGGGGCTCGATCCCAGGACCCTGGGATCATGACCTGAGCTGAAGGCAGAGGCTTTTCACCCACTGAGCCACCCAGGCACCCCATGAAAATACTTTAAAAAAAAAAAATCTAGCAAGGAAAAAAAAATCATAAACAACTAGGATTAATCCTATCAAGGGCAGTTTAAGCTTAGAAGATATGTTAATGCAAATCATCTTATTAATAGATTTTAGGATATAACATCCTCATAGCAGTAAATGCAGAAGGAAAATTCCAATTCAACTCAAATCTTATTCATGATAAAAGTCCTGGCAAACTGGAAATGGAAGGTAATGTCTTTACCTTGATAAACAGCATCTATCAGAAACTCATAGCCAATATTCTATATGTTGGTAAAACTTGAGAAGCATTACATTTAAAGTCTGTAATAAGGCAAAAATGGTCTCTATTAAAATTTTTATTTGACATTATTCTGGAGGTCTTATAACATATAATGAAATACAAAAAATAAAGTCATAAAAGAATTTGAAAGGCATAAGTAAAAAATTACATTATTCCTATGTATTGTTAACATCATTGTCTCCATAGGAAATCCAAAAGAACTTATAAACTCTAAGATAGTGCATTAAAGTTCCTGGGTACAAGATCAATATGCCAAAAGCAGTTGAGTACCAATATGCTGGTTGGAAAAAAACAATCTAATTTATAATAGCAGTAAGAGTTATGAAGTGTCTGGGATTAAGTATATCCCAAAATGTGGAAGACTTTTTACAATCAACATTATAAAACTTAATGAGAGATTATAAAGTAATGTCAAAATAATTTCAAAATATTTGTGGAAGGAAAGTTCAATGTTACTGATGTAACAATAAACCTTGAGTAAATCTGAGAAAATTCAGGGCACCTGGGTGGCTCAGTCAGCTGAGCATCTGACTCTTGATTTTAACTCAGGTCCTGATCTCAGAGTCCCGGGATCAAGTCCTGCTCCCATCAGAGCGCCATGCTCAGTAGGGAGTCTGCTTGAGATTCTCTCCCTCTCCCTTACCCTCTACCTCGCTGCCTCCTCATGGCATGTACTCTTTCTGTCTCTCTTTCTAAAATAAATAAATTAAATCAAATTTTAAAAATATTTTATTTATTTATTTGACAGAGAGAAATCACAAGTAGGGAGAGAGACAGGCAGAGAGAGGGGGGACGCAGGCTCCCTGCTGAGCAGAGAGCCTGATGTGGGGCTCGAGCCTAAGACCCCGAGATCATGACCTGAGGCAAAGACAGAGGCTTAACCTACTGAGCCACCAAGGTGCCCCTAAATCAGTCTTTTTAAAAAATCTCTAATTCAAGACAATTCCAATCGAAAGTTCAACATGTCTTTCTTAGAAAGTGACCGGTTGATCCTGAAATTCCAATGGTATCATAAGGGTTGTTCAATCGGCACCCAGTAACTCTTTGCTATTTTCACCATCCCCATCATCTCTATGTACCCAATGGCCACAAAGCAAGGCCTTCAGGTCTCTCTACTGATAATCAATTTCTGTTGTGATTTTCTTCCAAGAAAATGCATCTTGTGGATGGCAATTGCCATTTCATTGACTACTGGAAAGACAAATCCCATGACATTGCTTTTGCCAGCACAAAGACATTTGTTTACTGGAACAATCAAGGAGTTGTTGACATCCAGGCCCCCGTGAGGCCATTACAAATGACAGTTTCTTACACACTAAGGATGCCTTACCTGACAGTATAATGCCAGGACACAAAAAGACAACATTTAGGATGAATAGAAAAGTGAGTTCTCTTTAGAATGTGAAGCAAGACTTGTAGAACAAACATGACCTTAACTGTCTTCTCGGGAACCAAGAAAACTTCCCACCAGTTCTTGAGTTATAATATTTGGTACTTCACATGTCTTTCTGGAAATCTAATCCCTAAGAGGATGATGGCTGGACTATCCCACTCAGTGCCTAAACTTCTCATTTTTCTACATTCATTCATATAACAAGTATTTATTGAGTATTTACTACATGTCCAGTAGAGTTCTAAAAACTGGAGATACCGCTATAAACAAAATTGTCAGAAATCTCTTGCCTTCAAGGTGCTTATGTTCTAGGTAGGGGAAGGAGATGTAAAGGAGGTCATGAAGTAGAAATATACAATATGTTAGCTGGTAGCGAATGCTTGGAAGAAAAACAAAGCAGGAAACGGGACAGGTGGTGTATGTGAGTATATGGTAATAGCTTGGGCAGAGGGGGATGTCTGAAAGAGAGGAGTTAGGAGGCCTCAGTGAGAAGGTGGCATTTGCGTAAAGACCTGTAGAAGATGAGGGAGTGAGGAACAGTGTTATGAAAAGAAGGAAGAGCAAAGTGTTTGAGGAAAGAGTGTTCTCGCTCACTCAGGAGACATCAAGAAGGCCATTATGACTAGAATAAAGCAAGCACAGTGCAGAGCAATTGACAAAGTTGGAGAAGTAACGGGGAAGAACCTAGTTGATGTTGGGCCTTATACCCTTGTGAGGAACTGGCTTTTTCTTGGAGAGGCATGGGGAACTATGGAAGGGTTTTGAGCAGAGGAGTGATGAGACCTCTTAAATGTTGTTAAAGCATTCCTCTGGCCACTGCATTGTTTGCAGACCATAGGGGGCTTGTTGGAAGCTCGAAGTCTGGGTAAGAGGCTGCTGAAGTACCTTTACTGATCGATGGTGGTACATGGGCCAGTGAGGCAGCAAAGAAGAGTGACCCCAAGCTTCCACAGCATCATCTTTCCCCAAAGCCCAGAGACTACAGGAATTCAAGCCTCTTAAATGCCCTGTGGCCCCTGAGAACACTCTAGTGAGAAATCACATTATTTCTGCTTTATTCCAAGCAGATGGGGATGTTATTCACATGAGGTAGTCACATCTGGTGGAGAAGGGGAATGGATTTTCTTTTATCCAACTCTGGCTGAAGACACGATCTTCTAGAAGATTCCCTCCCCCAGTCAAGACCAGAAGGCCAGGCGATCATGAATCCTTTGCAGAACCCACTGGAAAGAAGAATTTTCTGATGCGGTTGACAGCCCCTCTAGATGTTCTCAGTTGTCACCAACACTTTGAAACAGTAGATAAGTGACCCTGATGTCCTCTACTTGATAATAAATATATGAATGCAGATAGATATAGACAAAAAGATATACAATGATAAATTCCTGTGTTTTTCATTACTGTTTATTGATCTTTTACTATGTGCCAGGCAGCACATTAAGACTTCAACATCATATATCTTATATTTAATCCCCTAAAACAACTCAGCATGGGGGAGGTATAAATAGCCCAGTTTTACAGGTGGAAAATCAGGACTCAGAGATGACTCAAGTCTGTACATCCATTAACTGATGGAGTTCATATTAGAGCTGGTGGGGCCTCAAAGACTCATGCTCTGTCCACCACCCCACACTGCCTGGAATTGGTTGACACTATTTTTTGTTTAATAGAAGTGTAGTTGACACACAATATTTATATCAGTTTCAGGTGTCTTGCATGGTGATTGGTTATTTATCTACATCATGAAATATCTACCACCGTAAGTGTAGTTACCACCTGTCACCCCAGAAAGTTATTATGATGATATTGACCACACGCTCTATTTATGGCCTATGGTGTAGCCACCATCATCCCTGCAACTTATGTATTTTGTTACCAGCAGTTTGTATCTCTTGGTCCTTCTTCACTGACTCTGCTCATTGCCATACCTTGCTTGTCCCTGTCAACCAGTTTGTCCTGTAGTTTGTCCTCTGTGTTTATGAGTCTGTTTCTATTTTATTTGTTTGCTTTTTTTGTTTTGTTTTAGGTTCCACATATAAGTGAAATCATATGGTATTTCCCTTTCTCTGTCTGACTTATTTCATTAGCAGAATACTGGCTGCGTCCATCCACGTTGTTGCAAATGGCAAGATCTCATCCGTTACTATGGCTGATGAATGTTTCATGGCATATATATACCACTTGTCCCTTACCCAATCAGCTACCGATGGGTACTTTGGATATTTCCATGTCTTGACTATTGTAAATAATGCTGCAATGAACAGAGAGGCACATGAATCTTTTAAAATTGTGTTTTTGTTTTTTTCTGCTAAATACCCAGAAGAGGAATTGCTGGATTATCTGGTAGGTTTTTTTTACCACTTTTTGAGGAACTTCCTACTGTTTTCCATAGCAGCTGCCCCACTTAGTTCCCTTGAGGGTCCCCTTTTTTTCTACCTCCTCCCCAACACTTGTTATTTCTTGTCTTTCTGATACTTGCCATGCTGACTGATTTGAGATGATATCTCATTTGGGTTTTGAGTTGCATTTACCTAAAGATGAGTAATGTTGGTCATCTTTTCCTGTATCCTGACCATCTTTAACCTTCTTTGGAAAAATGTCTATTCAGATCCTCTGCCCAGCTTTTAATTTGATTTTTTTTTTTTTTTTTGGGGTGTTGAGTTGTAAGAGTTCTTTATGTATTTGGGATAGTAACCCTCTTACTGGATATATTACCATTCAATTCGGTGCCTTTTTCTTTTGTGGATTCATTCCTTCACTGTTCCAATGCTTTTTAGTTTGCTGTAGTCCCAGTTCAGAAACTGATTTCTGACAGTGGATTCTGGCTGATGTGGATGGGAGGTTTTGTGGACATGAACTTGATCTGAGTTGTCACTTGGACTCTTCTTTACTCTTTTTTTTTTTTTAATTTTTTTTTTAAGATTTTATTTATTTATTTGACAGACAGAGATCATAAGTAGGCAGAGTGGCAGGCAGAGAGAGAGGAAAGGAAGCAGACTCCCAGGGAGCCCGATGCGAGGCTCGATCCCAGGACCCTGGGATCATGACCTGAGCTGAAGGCAGAGGCTTTAACCCACTGAGCCACCCAGGTGCCCCAAGACTCTTCTTTACTCTTAAACAGATGGTGTAAGAACAGAGGTTAGCATCCTTTTTCCTGAAGGGTCAGACAGAACTTTAGGCTTTGTCTCCATTCCAATTGATCACTTCTGGTATAGCGGGTATATGGCCACAGACAACATGCATACTCTTGTGTGGGGCTGTGTTCCAATAAATCCGTCTTTATAAAAACAGGTGAGGGGCACCTGGGTGGCTAAGTGGGTTGGGCCTCTGCCTTCAGCTCCGGCCAAGGTCCTGGGGTCCTGGGATCGAGCCCCACATTGGGCTCTCTGCTCGGCCGGGAGCCTGCTTCCTCCTCTCTCTCTGCCTGTCTCTCTGCCTACTTGTGATCTCTGCTGTCAATTAATTAATTAATTAATTAATTAAAAATAAAAGAAAAAATTAAAAATAAAAAATAAATTAAAACACATGACCTCAGCCCCTGGGCCATAATGTGTGGCACCCCTAATGCCAAGGCTGAGAGAGTTGTTCCCGGATCTGGGCTGACTGGTTTAAACCTAGGTCACCATCTACTGGATGTGTGACCTTCAAGAATTTATTTCCTCTCACTACACAAAATGGAGACAAGGTTGCCGTGAGGATTGAATAACTAAATATGTATGCTACTTAGCATTTCTCAAAATGAAATTATTATTATACACCTCCCTACAAGATTTTTCCATTGAAACCCACACTGATGTCAGCATAACGAGCTCAAGTCCAGGCAAGCCTGCAGACCTTCAGTTCGCCAAGGAAAGAGCACAGGGTTTTGGGTGAGATCCTACTGATTTTTTCTAAATACTGTATATTCACTGAGTACCCCTCGTGTGCCAAACATGAGGCATGGATGAAAGGTTCTAATGCCCTGAGGAGTTCTGTGATAATTTTGGAGTTGGAGGGCATACCTGTGTTGATAATCAATGAAAAAAAAACAACAACTTTCAGACAAAACAATTATTTTAATTTAGTGCTTTTGTGTTTTGAAACCAATCCACTAAGAGGTGACTCTCTTAGTGGATTAGTGACTCTGAGGTCCTTAAGTACAATTCACATCTGAATTTGACTCTAGTTGAGTTTGGTCATTATAGTTTAACCACAAGGGTATTAATTGAAGCCCTAGGAAATACCTCTGGTCAGTTTCATTATCTAATGGCACTTGGGCTTTCTAATGCATCTTAATGAGAGCTGCTGCATATGCATAGACTAGTCTAGATTTTACAAGGAACAGTTTCCCCTGATTAAAAAAATAACAATAAATACTGGCCACATTCTCCTTGGGCTTCAAGTATTTATTTTTCCTCTGAATTTTTCCAGATTCGATTGTACTTTAAAACAATGGCTGGATTTCATTTAACACTAGTAGAATTTGCTGTTGTTGTTGTTGTAATTGTTGTTGTTTGTCTATAATATTTAATATCCTCTGCTGGTTCAGTTGATCTATCTGAATTGAGTTCCCTAATATTACTGAGTGCCAAGATGTATTCCCTCAAGTGTTAGTAATTTCCCCCCAAAATGGTAGCTTTGTGCTAGACATAACATTTTGTTTTCCGTGACTTCCTTTAAGAATTAACTGTACCATTTGCTAATGAAATTACTCACTATCGACTCTAAAACTTTCCGTTTAAAACCTGATTCGATAAAAAGCCATTTGAAATGTTGGTGCACATTGTTCTTTCGGGGTGTGGAAGCACTGATGCCCCATGCTTGATACATGATCTGGGGGTTCTAGAGGATTTTATTTTTGTCTTAAAACATATTGAAAGCACATCCTAAAATAAAAATATTTGAAGCTGTAATCATATTTATTTATTCAGTACTGACTGAGTTCAATTCAGATCTATGAGGGGAAAAAAAAGGAAATAAGAAATAACAAAGTCCTAACCTAATAGAAAGAAATTATGAAAAGAGTCCCCCCCCCTTTTTCAGTGTTGGCCTTTGTTCAAGCTACATATGGTCACATAATCTTTTAAAAAGCACAACTCAACTCTCAATTTAATTATGTAATAGCATAAATGGAATTACACTGCTGATGAAGTTCAGTACTTAGACTTACGCGCACCAGGCTGGCTGAGTGACCCTGACTCTGCTCTTGGCCATGGAGGCAACCCAGGGTGCCTCTACTTCTTGCCTCCCCGGAACTAAATCACAGTCACTGGGCTGGATGGATTCTTCATATTCATGGCAATCCAGTCACCTTGTAAACGTGGTCATAATGCAAGGTTAATAACTGCTTTACAGGAATGCCTTCTGTATTCTCCTTTTTGTATTTTTGGGGGCACCAGGGATTAGCTAACGGGAAAGCTTTGGCTTTCATAGAAGAAACCTAGCTTGAGCTCTGGATGGAGACTGGGTAAATGTTTTTTCATGCATGTCTGCCTGAGCTCTGTACCTTGTTCATGGTCTGCCCTGGAGGCCAGCCTCCGTATGGCTAATAATCTGCAAGGAACATGAAGGACCTGCAGATCAGCCTTTCTCCTTTTATAGGCAAGGCAACTAAAATATGAGTGAGTACCTTTAGCTACAGGTCATACCCTTTGTGGCTTAAACTGGAGCCTGGCTCCTCTGATGACAGCCCCGGCCATTGGGTCAACACCACCCTTTCGTGTACAAATCAGCAAGATAGACTCCTTCTTGTCATGGCACTGTCAACACATGCTTCCTTTGTGGCACACATCACAGTGTCTTGGTGTTTTCTGGTAGAGTCAGAATTCTTCAAGGGATTGCATCTTATTCTCTGTATTATCCACATCTAAAGCAGAGCCTGTAACATATTTATAAATGGCACTGTGACCTGAGGACGATGTCTTCACAATGACAGATCTTGATACTTTAAATTATTAACTCATGGCGGGCGCCTGAGTGGCTCAGTGGGTTGAGCTGCTGCCTTCGGCTCAGGTCATGATCTCAGGGTCCTGGGATCGAGTCCCACATCGGGCTCTCTGCTCAGCAGGGAGCCTGCTTCCTCCTCTATCTCTCTCTGCCTGCCTCTCTGCCTACTTGTGATCTCTCTCTGTCAAATAAATAAATAAAATCTTTAAAAAAAAAAAAAAAAAAAATAAAAAATAAATTATTAACTCATGGAGCTAGGGCTTCTCAGATAAGAAAACAGACCCAATAAAGTTAGATAATCCACCCAGGTTCTCAATACACGGCAAGGGGCAAATAGGATTTGGACCCAAATCTGTCCCCCAAACCCAACCTCTTTGTATCATACCCAGAAATAATGGAGTGTGAAGGAGAAAATGACAAGTTCCTACAGGAACCGTATTTAAAACACCGTGAGACTTGGGGGAAGGAATTGCCATTGGCCAGGAAAATGCCTTGGCATAGCTGCCCTCCAGGATTCTTAAATGACATCCAAGTGAGTCCAAGAGCTTTCTCCCCTGCTCATTTTCCAGTGGGAGCCAGTCCATGGCCATGTGCTATATCTTTGTGCCTTGAACCTGAGACCCCTTGGAGATTAGACTCGGGAATTTCAGTGGAGGAGAAGGAGAGCACTGTGGCCTGGTGAATCAGAAAGCATGCCAAGGTACTTCCAGTAAACCCCAAATAACTGTGCTAATGCTGGGCAGGCAGCAGCCCGTTAGCCACTTAGCAACTGAGCCTTAGCCTCTTAGTGGTGGGTAAATCCAACTATGGCTCATGCAGGCAGCCACCTGCCAGAAAACCACTTGGTCACAGCACCATCCCCTGCCTACCACCATGTGTCATTCTGTCTCATCAAAATCACCCAGCTGCTCCTTAAAATTTGTGAAGCTAATCCTTGACCATTCAACCCATTCTTGCCAAGCACATGCTTACTGGTCATCAGCCACAACACCAACTTACATCGTCTATGAAAAACTAGATTTGTGGTGATATTTCTGGCCTTGGAAACTAGCGTATGAGGGAGGGATGCCTTCTGACAACTCGCTAACTTGCTCCCATTAGATGGAAGCCTTCTGGTTCAAATGAACCAGGGTAACCTACAAAGTAATTATTTCTGTGCTTCTTGTTCTATGATCTTGCTTTTTTTTTTTTTTTTAAAGATTTTTATTTATTTATTTGACACAGAGAGAGAGAGAGCGAGCAATGAGTGGGGTGAAGGGTAGAGGGAGAAGGAGTGTATCTGCAGAGCAGGGAGCCAGGTGTGGGACTCGATCCCAGGACTCCGCAATCATGACCTGAGCTGAAGACAGTCGCTCAATCTACTAAGCCACTCAACTGCCCCATGACCTTGTCTTTTCTAAGAAACACCTATGCCTGTATTCACTTTCTTACTTTTGCAAAAACAAAAAAAATGAAAAACAAAACAAAAAAATCCCACAAACCACTTAGAAATAAAAAGTCGTCTCTTATTCATTTTAACTAAGATAGTAGGAGGTACTGGGGTGCCTGGGTGGCTCTGTCATTAAGTGTCTGCTTTCAGATCAGATCATGATCCTGGGGTCCTGAGATTGAACCCCGCCCATTTCTCCCTCTCCTGCTCCCCCTGCTTGTGTTCTTTCTCTCACTCTGTCAAATAAATAAATAAGATCTTAAAAAAAAAAAAAGATAGTAGGAGGTACTAACTCATCAAGTTTCCCTTTTTGCTTGGATTGCCAGGATTCTCCAAACCAAAATTGGTTATTCATTGCACAGATTTTCCCTTAGCTTTGATTGAGTCACCATAATCAAAACCCCCCTCCAACTACTCAGCATTGTTCTTTTCCTGTCCTTTTACTGTTTCTGTCCTATTGTGGGGGAAAGATGCCTAATTCCATTTTGAAAGGCAGAGAAGTATAAATAATTGAATCATTCTTAACCCCAATACACACTGCCGATAAATGTAGCCTTTCAAAAACGATTCTTCCCTTCCCCTGCCATTCTAAAATTCCCGATGGCCCAACTTTCATATGAGCAAAGCATCCCTTCTTCTATACCTTGCACTTGGCCTCCAGCCTAGACCTCAGACACAGAAGCTGAGCTAAGGCCCCCCTTTGAGTACTCAGGCCGATCAATGTTATTGCCACTGGCAGCTCCCTGGCCCCTCCCACAGCCTCCTTCCAACAGGTTACAGGATCAAGATATTCTGATGCTTGTTATCACTTATTATGGTTGACACACAACCATCCGAGAATAACATCTATTTTAATGTCTGAATTATTTTTTTTCTAAAATTAATGGGCAAGATCCTAAAACTCTCCATATTACAAAAGACAATTTGATTAATCACAAATAAAACCCCTCTGAGCATAAACGAATAAGGTTTGAGCCACTTCGAGTTATTTTTCCTGTCTGATAAAACCATTATCACATTTACAGCTTTTACAATGCTGAACCACATTCCTTTGATCATCTTATAAAATTAATTGATCTTGCTTATCTATTGTTCTATTTTAAATAATTTAATTGAGGGTATTAAGAGAAGTAATGGTAACAACTGAGGCATTTATTAGGCGCTGATGTTCCAACTTGCCACGTGATTTTCATAATCTGAATTTCTCTATCATCAAATTCTATTCTTGTGGGAATTTACATATAGAACACCTCCAGCCACTAATAATTTGCTATTGCTTAACGTTCTGAAGGACAGACATACGCTGTGGCAAATCACTGCAGCTATACTTAATTTTAATTATTCTTTTAAATCAGATAGATACCCTGCAGTGAAATTCTTATAATTAAATAGAAATTAAAAGTTTCTAAAAGCCTTAATTTCAACTTCAAATTTAAATGCAAATGAATGCAGGAAAGAGGCTCCCTCCCTCCCCCACCCTCACTCTCCAAAAATATGAGGCTAATCTCTAAAAGCTTGGGCTGATCGCAAAAACCTTACTTTGGCTCCAAAGAGACTCTTCAGCTCCAAAGCCATCCCATCTTGGCCAGTGTTGCCTACTAGATGGTCCGGAAGATCCAGTTTCCCCAAATGACAGGTGCCCAAGAGAACTCTTTTAGTTTGGGTTCCCCCGGAAGTTGACCTAGGACAAGGATGCACGTGCAGGCTGCAGGGGAGTGGTCCCAGGAAACTGGGCAGTAGAATGGAAGAGTGGGACAGGAAAGGAAGGCGGCCAATAAAATGTCTGTTAATAAATGGATCGAATTGGGACTTGAGCCTGCTGGAGAACACTGAAAGTCAGTGTAGAACGCAGTGGGTCTCTCAGTTATCCCAACAGACGGGTGAGGGAGTTGGGGTATTTAACCTCCACTCCCATCTGTCCTTCAATGTTGTCCACTCTCTGGCACTAGTTCCAAACTAGCAGCAGTTCCCTGGCTGGATGCAGCCAGCCTCTGTTTGCTGCTGTTGTTTTTTTTAAACATTGAAAAGTTTCACCCAAGAATTGGGTTGTCTGCATTTTCTAAAAAATAAATAATTAAATAAATAAAATTTAAAAAATCTAATCGATTTAGGATAGGATTGGAAATTTTGGAGCAAATAGACCAGCCAAAATTTAGGGATTAAGTCGTGTGTGCCAAGTGTGGACCCTGTGGCATACATTTACTCTAGATAGAAAAGACCCTGCGATTGGACCTTTCTCTTCTAGAAAGTGACAGACCCTTCCCTACAGCAAGGCTATGCCAAGTGGTCTTATTTGAAGCTCAGAGGAAGATGCGGCCTCAGAAGGAGCAGCTCTCAGAGCCCTAGACAAGTGCACCAAACTTTGTTCTCCAGCTGTTCCCTGGGACAAAAGTGCCCTGCAGTGACCCCCACCCACCCACCCATCATGGTGCAGCCATGATGAGCTTATACAGCACTAAGGGTGCACCAGGCCCTCTTTCAAGTGCAGTGCTTGCATTTAAACTCAATGGAGTCTCACAGCATCCTATGGGGTAGGGACTACTATAAGGTAGGAAACGTCATTCCCATAGGGAAGTCGATGGTCAGCAAAGTTAAGTAACTTTCCCAAAGCAACACAGTAAGAAGCAATGCAGGCTGAATGCACTCTGACTCCAGAGTTTGGGCTCTTCACCTGTAGACCTCATTGCCTCCAAATGGCTGCCAGATCCAGTACCAACGTCCACCTCCCTCCTCTCTTCTGTTCCTCTTCCTCCTCCCGGCTAGTGCACTCCTGTGTCATCCCGGCGATGCCAGATCCAACTCCCTGGTTCCCCTGAAGCTCCTCCTAGACTCTGGGCCACTCCAATCTCAAGCCTTCACCCCTGCACCACCTCGAGTCTGACCTCTGCAACCTGACACTGGACCCCATGGGGTCGCCCCCTGGCTGTGACAGGGGTTACAGTTCTGAGGGTAGGAGAAAGCATAAAGCAGGCAAAATCACAACTGGCTAGATCAAATTCTCATCCCAAAATAAGAAAAGTGGCACTAAGCTTATTTTTAAAAATACATTGAAGTCAAAGTTTCAGGCGGGATCTGTTTCTGAAAAAAATCAGATTCTTTGCCTTCAAAAATGGCTCTGGGGGGTGACATTGGCTATGCCCTCAAGGTGCCCCAAGAAAGATGTGCCTTCAACGTTTATACTGTAGATCCCTACTGAAGTTTTCAAAGTCACTCTAACAGATTTGAAGTTGTCATTTGCACCTGAAGTCATGTCCCTGTTTACCTCAACAAAATGTTTGTGTCTTCTCAAATAACCAAGGTCCTTAGAGGTCCTTAGGGATACATTTTTCTGGACTGTCTCCCACTCAAAATTCACACAAAATTCTCTCTGCAAGATACCTCAGATCTCCCTGAAGTAAAGTCCAAAGTTTTCAGGGGCAGGCAGATTATGAGAGTTGACCCAGATAAGGACTAACACAGATTGGAGGTCATAGGAAGGTAGGTACCATCTATTATTGAGGGAAACCCAAAACTTCATATTGTAAAAGTCTCCCCGATGCTAAGCATTGCCAACTAATTTAATTATATTCTCAATATAATGCAGGCCAAATTTCATACCTGTGTGTGGGCTGTGGGGACCCAGCCCAGGGACCACTAGAACACAGAGTGTGGTTAGCAGGCCGTCATTGTCGTGTGGTTTAAGCACATGAACTTGTCACATATCCGTGGTGACAGAGGTTAAAGTTTTGAAATCTACAATAAGACCAATGTTGTCATTGCATAGGGTTTCTCTACTACTGAGGCTTTCCATTTTTCATTCCCAAAACAGTGAGCCCCCCAAAGAGACTTGCACCTGTCAACTGAGTGGGTCTTTCAAAAGACAAACATTTATGGGCACCCACCACATGCAAGGTACTCTCTGGAGTTAGTAAGAAGACCCAACTTCTCTGCTTCATGGAACTTACTTCTTAATCGGAAGGCAGCATCCACCACACCTGGGAAAACAGGAGTCAGGCAGGTGCTGCACAAGACCCACGGAAAGGACTGACGTCCTTTGGTGCACGGAGCTCAGTGCACCCAGCTCTGCCAGCTGCCCAGCCCACTACCCACTTCCGCTCAAAACTGGCAATCTCACAGTCATTGTGGAGCCTCATTTTTTTTATTTTTATTTATTTATTTTTTTTGCCTACAAGTAGTTGTAACCCAAACCAGATTGAACAGAAGCCCCAGCACTTTCTCCGCTTCATCGTCTGCCCGCGCTTTGGAGCTGTACATAGCAGCTTTGATTGTTTCACTGAAAACCATTTAGCAGACGAAATATCTCCCCGCAAAGAGGGATCGTCCCTTGACCTGTCCTTTCAGGCTGAAGTCAGCAGGAGATGCTAAAAAGGCACGTGTGTTATTTGACAAGTGTGACATCTGCTACAACAGCGGAGACACAACCTTAAAGCTCATTGTGTGGTGCCATTTTGAACCTGGTGTGCTGGCGGGATGGCACTAGGGGGTAATAGGAAAGCTGATAGCTCACAGCTGAAACACGAGGATATACCGACAGCAAATAGCAGAGTGGTTATTTGCTGTGATTATGATCATAACCCTAACACGGGACTCAGACACTCGTTTTGCTCCAGAGATGTGTACACTCGGTGCAAGAGTTCTTGGGTGGCTCTGTGGCTGGGAGAGCAGAGACGTCTCAGTGACACATTGCAAATGAAAGTGAGACCCTCTCCCACCCCCATTCCCATCCTTGCAGAAATAACACAGACTCACGGACACATGCAATAGAAACAGCCAAAGAGTAGTGTTCTTACTGGAAGGAACTAGATGATTCCTTTCCTCATGGAAAATATTGAATGTAGACATAGCACTGAAGGAACCCCATGCTATCTGGGTTCAAGTTTAAGCTGCATCTAACTAAGCTGCAGAAACAGAAAGTACTTTTCTTTGTTTTGTGATGTTGGTGTCTTCTCCAGTTGCCATAGGACTGCCCATGGGTCATTCCCACTGTCAAATACAGAGCCTTAGTAAACAGCTCCATTGGAGGTCCATTTTACAGACCAGGAGGCAGAGGCTTAAGGAAGTTAAGTGCTTCTCTGAAGTCAGACATCAGGCGTCACCTCTGGGCTAAGCAGAGAACTAAGATGGGCCTCGTGAAGAAGCATGAAGTATTACTACAGCACGGAGTAGAGACTGAGCAAGGTGAGAAGAGGCCACAGATGAGTGAAATGAACTTCAGGATGCTGCTAAGCTGATTGAGCCCTCTGTCTGCACCCAAACCCCATTCTCCTTGAAAATAATTACCTATCTTGACTTATAGAGCCATTTAGATTCAGCAATCTATCATGGGCACTGGAAAGAACAGAATACGTATGTTCCTGGGATTTAGGACCTATCAGTTCAAAGCTTTTCAGTTGTGAGTGACAGGAAATACAACTCAAACTGCTTAACAAACAGTAATTTTTATTTTATTTTAATTTTTTCATTAGTAATTTTAAATGGGTTCTTAGAATTAAAAAATTAAGATTTCCCCCTTCAGGAATGGCTGGATCCAGCAGCTCAAACAATATCATCAAGACCCAGTTTCTCACCACCTCTTAATTAGTGTTCCCTCCACGTTGGCTTCTTCCTCAGGCAAGTTTTCTCCATATGGATCCCCAGCAGCTCCAGGTTCACTCTTCATAGCTCCAAGTCTGACAGAAAGAAAAAAGTTTCTTTTCCCCAAACAGCTTAAAAGAAATTCCCAGGCCTGACTCTCATTGGCCCTAATTCTATAGCACACCTATCTCTGAACCAATCACTGTGGCCAGAGGAATGGGACTGTCTGATGGGCCAAATCAAAACACACGCTGGTGGTTGACTCCATCAAATTATAGGGGCTGAGGACATGAGAGGGGCAGTTAGCTTGGAGGAAAACTGAGCTGGTTGTCAGGGCTGATCCGAGCAAGAAACAAAGATGCCCCTCAAAGTAGTCTGGCCTTTGAAGAGAAAAGTAAGACTATGAGGAACCCAAGCATGGGTGGTGGGGCTGGAGAAAGGTGGGGTGGACATTTCCCTGAGTTGCTTGGATTTCATTCGGGGAAAATATGTGTGTAATTTTATCTCCAAAGAAATAACCCAAATAAGCAGTTTCCTCTATTGGCATTCTGAAAAACAAAACAAAAAACAAAACAAAAACACAAAAAATGACACCAGCCAAACACCAAGCAGCTCTGAATTCAGTTCCTATTGCTAGTGTGCTGACAAATCACCAATCCATCTGTGGCGGGTGTCGGTAAATACCTTCCATATTCATGCTGACTTCACGGGAGCCGTAGATTCTGTGACAGAGACACTCTTGCAGCATATTTATTGGAAAAGTGCTCTGCATGCCATGCTGTGTGTTGGCTTGCGGACCCTTCATCTCTAGTTCCACGCTTTGAAGTACTGATTTGAATAAAATCATAATTGCCACAGAAGCCTTCGTAGCTCAAATGGAAGTAATCCACTCTGCGGTGTAAGACGTCCCATTTTACGTCATTCTAGGCTGTTCTGGACTCATCTCCCAGTGAGTTAGAGAATTCTGGATTGCTTTAGCTTTCTCCCCCTTGCAGATGCCAGATGGAATTGTACAGATGAAGAGGTCGAGAATAGTTGGTGTTTGCAGCCAAAGAGTGGGCGCTGCCCCATGCTGCGTGGGGCAGCGCCTTGGGAGACTCTAAGCCCCTCAAATAGCTCCTGTATTCTATTCAGTGAGAACTACTTGGGGAAGATTCTTGGCCTCAGTTTCTCTTGTGGGAGAGAAAGGGGAGGAGGAGAAAATGCAGGAGAAAGACGAGAGACCAGCTGTGTTAAAACTTGGTTGAGTTTCACGGTTTCCCACCAAGTCTGAAATAAACAGTATTTGGGCACGAGTCACCATGCCAGCGGCCCCAGACGTGGGTCTTCTGATGGACCCATCCTGCACCACACAAAGACACACACTGTTCTACGGTTCTAAAGGCAATGGGCCGTTCTCAGGCACGAGTCTTGAGTGTGCACCCCCAGGCTTGGAAACTCTGCTTCCTGGGACTGCGGCTCCCTCATGACCAGCCTCAAACGTCTGGGAGAGAAGTTTGGCCCAGGGTTGGCCGATAGGGAGGTTGAACGTGAGGGTAACTAGCTTCTGGAAGGACAGGACTGGAGGGATTGGGAATCTGGGATCTTTCAGTGTTCCCTGTGTGCGGGTGTGGACGACAGGGAGCCGGAGACAGAGGCCAGGAGTGACAGGCGGGAAAACAAAAAAAGAAAAGAGGCTTGTTTGCCAATGTGTGTGGTTTTGTAGATTGTTCAAACCCCTCCCCCCCAAAAAAGCTGGACTTACTCATCTCTATGTGTATAAGCTTCCCAGGGACTCAATAGCAACAAAAAGGTTTGCCCCTGGGGGTGTCCACTTATCCGAGCATTTCTGCTCTTCCATGGGCTGTGGACTCCTAAGTTCACCAGCAAATTGGGGGTTCCCGAGTCCGGGTATGAATGCTGCTTGAATTTGTACCTCCCTTGCACTATCCCCTGCCACCCGTTTTAAATCCTGACGCTTAAACTGGGATTCTGTGTTAACACGCACTCCAGGAATCACGAGGGCTCCTTGGACTTGGTTTTTAACAAAAGGCATCATCAGTAAATATTGACTCAGCCTGTTGATGGGGGCGTGTGGCACCCTCCTTGCCAGGAGCTGGGCTTGGGCAAGAGCTATTCAGTTTTGATGTCCTTGGGGGGACTCTTGACCAACAGCTAGGAGAACCTCATACCTCTGTACCAATGGCACAGATAGTGGCAGTGGGGGTCCAAGGTGGGAGGTGCCAAGTTGTAGGGGATGATAAAGCAGCAGAAAGGGCTTGAACTGGGCACTGAATCTTGAGAAAACGAAGACATGAGCTCAAACAGCATTTACCTGCTGCCAGGAACCAGTCCAAGTACTTTGCATCCATGAAATCATTTCATCTTTATGAGTCTATGACTCGGGTAGAGTTGTTACCTCAGATAAGGAAACTGAGGCACGGGGACAAGACCAGGACAAGAGGGAGGCCCCAGAGCGAGTGTCTCCCTACATTTTACACCCTACTGACTTCCCTCACTCTCCTCCTACCTAGCTAGCCCTGCACTTAGAGGTCAAGTGACTCACTGAAGGTCACAGGCTAGTAAGTGGCAAACTCAGGATCTGGAGCAGGGTGGTCTGGCCACAGTGTCTGAGCATGTAGCCAAGCCATCCTGCGCCTCCACAAATGCTTACTGAGCCCCCCCTAGGAGCCACGCACTGCTGTAAGCACCGGGTGTAAAGACGGGAAAACAGACACCGTCCCTGCCTACAATCTAGTATGTGTGGCAGATTATCAAGTAAGCAAACATAAAATGACAACTCTGATACACACTGCAGACGGGAGGTCCATCGTGCTATGAAGGTAATAATGGAGAGATCTGAATCAGTTCAGATGAAGGCCAGGATTGGGGGTAAGAGTGAGCTTCCCGGATTGAAAACTGAACCAAGATGAGAAGCTTGAGTAGGAGTTCATTAAACAAAGGAGTAAAGTGTGACAATCAAAAGGAAAACCACATGCAAAGTCCCTGTGGCAGGAGACAGCAAAGCCCCTTCTGCCGCTGGAGTGAAGAGAGTGGCCAAATATATGCCTACCTGGAGAGGCAGGTCGGGCAGGGTCTTGGAGACTGTGAAGAATTCAGTGTTCATCATGAGGGTGCTGGGAATGGGTTGGTGGGGTTGGGGGGAGCTCCAGGAAAAGCAGGCAATCAAGTAAAGAGTAAGGAAGCTGCTACAAGAATAGAAGGAAGAATTGCAGAAAGACTGTTCTGCAAGAGTAGAAGGAAGAATTGCAAAAGACTGTTTAAGATAGCAGCTAAGGTTGTGAAGCAAAGGAAAGAGTCACAGGAGACATAAGGGGAAACATCAGTCAGGACATGGCCACCAGCTGGAGGTGGAAGATGAGGAAGACCATGGTGGCTCACAAATACTTCCTACGTTGAGCCACTCTGCTCAGTGTTAGTGATAGCCCATTGGTTTGAATTTGTATTGCTCTGTAAACTATAATATTGAAGACCTTTTCATATTCTTCTTTGTTGTTCATGTATTTTCCCTTCTGAAGTTTCAGCTCATGTCTTTGGGTCTTTTTTTTTTTTTTTTAAGATTTTATTTATTTATTTGACAGAGATCACAAGTAGGCGAAGAGGCAGGCAGAGAGAGAGGAGGAAGCTGAGCAGAGAGCCCGATGTGGGGCTTGATCCCAGGACCCTGAGATCATGACCTGAGCGGAAGGCAGAGGCTTTAACCCACTGAGCCACCCAGGCACCACTTTGGGTCACTTTTTAGTCTTTTTGTTTTGTTGTGCTCATTTTAAAATTGGTTTGTCTTCTTGTTAATGATTCATAGGAGTATTTTTTTTTCACACATAATGTGGCTATGAATATATACTTTGTAAATATCATCTCCCAGTCTGTGGTTAGCTTTTTAATTTTCACAGCAGTTTCTTTCAAAGAGAAGAGTTCTAAATGCTGTTCGATTTTTCAATATCTTCTCTTTCGTGGTTAGTTCTTTTTGCATCCTACCAAATCTGGCCTGTCCCAATGTTATAAAGATTTTCTTTACATTTTCTTTAAGAAGCCTTATGGTTTCAACTTTCACAATGAGAGTATGTCCATACTGGTGTCCTGGGGGTGCTGGCAGGGTAAGCAACATCAAAGATTTGGGGTGTCTTCTTCCTGTGAAATACCAGCTTATGTCCTGGTTCCACTCACCATGTAGCTAAGGACTTGGTTACCACTTGTCTTCTAACTCCTACCTGAGTATCCCACTATGGAGCCTCCAGTGCTGACTTCCAGAGGGAAGAAGCAGACATCCTGCTCCCCAGGGAGAAAACGCGCATGCATTTTTGGTTTGGTTTTAATGACTGCTGGCACAGAGTGTGGTGCTGGTAAAATCTTACTTGCCCCATCTTTATAAAATATTTTGTCTTTTAATTATATGAACTGCCGAGATCTGGGGTGCCTGCTTTAGTCATTTCCCCACTGAGCTCTCAGCACTATCCCTCCGTGGCCTCTTCCGAGCATCTATCACGTGTTTGCAATCGCTCCAAACCCATGAATCATATTTAAATGCTTTCTGTATCCCATAATTCTGCTTTTACTGCTCTATTCAGTTAATTACACTCACTCCCTATTCATCGGAGACAAACAGTTTGGGGCTGGGATTTGGAGAGAGAGAGAGAGGAAAAATGAAAACAAACTTTATAATGAAAGTTCCTTCATATTCGTGAGGTTTAATCCAGGTTTGTGTTTCAGCTTGCACTTTGAATTCTTTCTCCAACTGCTCCTAAGTAACTCCATCTGCCTCTGGGTTGGTTCCCATCCTTAGACTCATTGGTGGAAATCCCTTTGTACAAGGATTGCCTTCATATTTAATATATTTCTAACATATCATCAGCATCTCACCCACTCATGTCAACCACAGCGCTCCACTTCTCCAAAGAACTGAGGACTTAAAAATGTGCACAGCACAGCCAGCTGGTGGGTAACAACGCTACTTTTTTAAAACAGTAAAATAGAAAATGTTTGTTAATGTGTATGTGTGTGTGCGTGCACGTGTGTGAGCGTGTGTACCTGTGCGTGTATGCGTGTGTGTGCATATAACTGGGGGAGAATAGGTGATCAAGTCTAAAGCAGAGGAGTTAGGAACAGGGTTGTTTACCCGACACTGGCAATCAGCCCACAAACCTGGTACTTCATTAAACAAGAGTGAAATAAAATAACGTTAAAGCTTTATCAATTTACACAAACTCCCAACTGGGGAGGGCGCCTGAGTAGCTCAGTTAAGCAGCCCACTGATTCTGTCTCCTTTTCCCTCTCCTTCCTCTTCTGCTGCTGCTTCCCTTACTCCCAACCCCCATCTCTGTTTCAGCGCATGCATGCGCACATGCTCTCCCTCTCTCTTGCGCGCTCTTTCTCTAATAAATAAATAAATAAATAAATACATACATACATAAAATCTTTAAAGGAAATTCCAACTGGAGACACAAGGTGAAAAACAAAAGCTGACATCTAGCTTATGGACTCCACGGTCTGCAGGATCGTTCCCAGCTCTTACTCTGACCCATTCCTCACTCACTTCTCCCCTGAACCTTGCTTTAAGCACACTGCCCTCCTTTCTGTTCTTCAGACACACCAAGACATTCCCACCACAGGGACTTTGCACTTGCAGCTCCCTCTTCCTGGAATCCTTTCTGGAGAAAGCTTCCTCACTTCCTTATGCCTGTGTTCCAAAATGCGCCATCTCAGTGAGGTCTTCTTTGGTCCTCTCATCTAACACTTCAACAAACACCACTCCAACACTTCCCTCACGTCCCACTTCCCTGCTTTCTTGGTTTTGCCTTAGTATTTGTGACCATGGGGCACACTATTTAAGTTATATGTTTTTCTTCTCTCTCGTCTTCTCCCCTACTGAAATGAAGCTTTGGGAGAGGGAGCTCTTTGCTTCCTTTTATTCAGTGCCGTATCTACAGGTGCTGGTACAAAGACAATACTCCATAAAAACATTGGTGAGATGAATACACAAAGTCACAAGAATGACTAGTGATGTTGAGCATCTTCCCATGTATTTATTGGCCATATGCATATTTCCTCTGGAGAAATGCATAACAGGTCATTTGCCTATCTTTTAAGTTGGATCGCTTGTCTTCTTGTTGTTTTAAGATTTTGTTGTTATTGTTGTAAGTGTTCTTTATGCACTGCAGATACTAAACCTATCAGATAGATGATCTGTAAATAGTTTCTCACATTCCATAGGTTTCTTAACTCATTCTTGACAACGTCCTTTGAAGCATAAATTTTTTACTTTGATGAAGTCCAATTTATCCATTTTTTTGTTATTGTTGTTGTCTGTGCTTTTGGGGACCTACGGTGTGTTGCCAGATTAAAACTCATGAAAATTTACCCCTATGCTTTCTTCTAAGATTTCTATGATTTTGGCTTTTTTATTTAGGTGGATCCATTTTGAGTTACTTTTCCCATATTGTATGAAGTAATACTTCAACTTCATTCTTTTGTAGCTACGTATCCAATTGTCATTTATTGAAGACACTATATTTTCTCTGTTGAATGGTCTTGACACCCTTGTCAAAAATCAATTGGTCATAGACATAATTGAGATACTTTCATGCCTCAGCTTTGGTGACTTAACACTTACTGTGTCCTCTTTCTACCTCCTTTGCAGACTCCATACCTTCTTCCCAGCCATTAAAGCTCAGTTCTGTGCATATTTTTTTTTTATGACTCCATGCTTGCTCTTTAGACAATATCTAGTTTTAATTACCATTCATTTGCAAATAATACATAAACGTGGATTTCTTGCTAACTCCTTTCTTCAGAGCTTCAAATGTACACATCCAAATGTTAACTTGCACAGGTGTACTAGAATGGCAGGAAGTCTTCCCAAAATTCACATGTCTGAAACCAAACTATGGATTTTCCCCCCATTACCTGGTTCTCTTCTGATGTTCCCTATCTTAGTGAATAGCATCATCAGTTCTCCTACCCAAGCCCAGAATCTAGGAGCTGCTCTTCCCTAACCCCCCATGACTGATCTCCCAGCAAAGCTTGTGAATTATATATCTTACCAATGCCTCCAATCCACCCATTTCTTTCCTTCTTTACATGTACCACACAGTATGTGAGGTCTATGTAAAAAAAAAAAAAAAAAAATCTGTAAACGTTATTGAGGAACATAGCATTTTTTAAAAAACAAATGAAGAGACATACCATATCCATGGATGGGAAAGTTAATATTGCAAAGATGTCAATACTTTCCATTTATACACTTAATTCAATTATAATCAAAGTCATTATTTTTTTTAAAGATTTTATTTATTTATTTGACAGAGAGAGATCACAAGTAGGCAGAGAAGCAGGAGGAGAGAGAGAGAGGAGGAAGCAGACTCCCTGCAGAGCAGAGAGCCTGATGCGGGACTCGATCCCAGAACCCTGAGATCATGACCTGAGCCGAAGGCAGCGGCTTAACCCACTGAGCCACCCAGGCGCCCTCAAAGTCATCATTAATTTGCACAATAAAAAAATCATATCGGTTAAGTACTAAATGTTGATTGGTATGTATAAAATGACAAGGAAATTTGAAGACTCTTCTATAAATTAAATGGGCAAGACTATTGAAGATGGTGTGAAAAAGAATAATGAATAATAAACTGACAAAAACATAGTATAAAACTAAATTATTAAGCCAGCACATTCTGACACAAGAACTGACAAAGAAATCAATGGAATAGAACACAGATTTCTGGAATTTCAAATTCTTGAGAAAATAATTGCAATCAGCAGTTTTAGAAAAACGAGTTAGCTATTTAGAAAAAAGAAAATTTGCTTCGTATCTTATACTAGATAAAAATAGCGTCCAAATCAATACAAAACTGTGTAAAAAGTGAAAGGCTAAGTATCTGAGTAGACTATTAAGTTGATATGTATTTTTAGGGGGAAAAGACGTTTCTAAGCCTAAAGGCAAATATTAATACCATCATGGGCATGAGTGTTGGGTTTGAATGCATAAAAATGGAAGAAACATAATGATATTTTACACATAATTAAAATCAAAAGATAGATATCAAATTAAGTTATATCTTATATACAGTTATAAGTTACATCTTATATACAGAGGGTTAGTATCTTTAAACTCTAAAAAGTGTTTACAAATCAGTAAGCAAAAATGAACACCCTGGTAAGCAAATAGTTATAGAATCCAAACAGCTGTATATGTGTATATATATATATGTGTCATATATATATATATGTGTCACATATATATATATGTGTCATATATATATGTGTGTCACATATATATATGTGTCATATAATGACATATATACATATATAATGCATATACACTTATATACATATATGCACACATTTATATATGTGTACATATATATACATATGTTTATTAAAATGTTTCATTTAATATAGCCACAAATTGCAGACAATAAGAAAGCTTGAAAATGTCTTAATACAGTAGGTGTACATGGGGCACCTGGGTGGCTCAGTCATTAAGTGTCTGCCTTCAGCTCAGGTCATGATCCCAGGGTCCTGAGATCAAGCCCTGCATCAAGCCCCACATCGGGCTCCTGCTCAGCAGGAGGTCTGCTTCTCCCTCTCCCACTCCCTCTGCTTCTGTTCCCTCTCTCACTGTGTCTCTCTCTGTCAAATAAATAAATAAAATCTTAAAAAATACATTAGGTAGACACAATATGATGGAATACTGTACAGGTATTGAATGCACTATTTTTAAAAGAATGTTTAATAAAATGAAATGCTCACAATATAATACAGTGGAAGGAAAAGAGGGTAGAGAAATATATAGGATGAAAGTGTAGGAAGAAAAGAAGTGTCATCAGTAAGTATATAGATGACTTCTATTTATCTGCCATTCTTTCTATCATGTTCTTAATTTCTTATCAAAAGAAAGGTATTTTTGTTACTTTAAAAAATTTTTTAACATAAGTGCATTATTACTGTAAAACTTTCAAGTCATAGGTTAAAATATGGAGTCCCTCTTTTCCTCTTGCCCCCTACCTCTTCAAGAGTAATTCCTATTAAATTTAATATATGTCCTTCCAGACATTTCTCTACATGTTTACAACATAGGAACCTACATGGTAACTGCTTTCGCAAGAACTATGGTTATTTAGTACAAAACAAAACAAAACAATTACGGGGATATAGAGAGGGTGGGCTAGGTATTCCAGCCAATTATCCAAAAACCAAAATTCAAGAAATGATGACTTTGCCTTTGTTTCAGGGTTAAATCACTCACTCACTTCGATTTCTGAATGAGCAGAAAAGATGAAAGCTGTGGTGGTGGGCAGGGTACGATAGTAGAAAGCTCAAGTAAACTATAAGCAAAAGATCTTCCGTCCTTTATTTATATTAGAAAATGTTAAACATAGCCTGATTGGTGCTCCTTCATTGACATTTTTAAAGAAGTGTGCTTAGGAGAGTGAAAGTAATGTCTGAAATACCAATAAATAAATACAAGGGACAAGACTGCCCGTACAATCGGAGCACAGAGCAATCGGCGTGGGGGTGTCCCTGTCCCGGAGCCCTTCTCCTGTCGCCTCCCTCCTAGGGGTGCGGGGCAGTGGGCAGCAAGGTGAGGCTGAGGATTTCAGGCCGCTCTAATCCCATTCTACTGTATGACTAGCTGGAGAAATGACCTCTAGCGAGATCTGGCCCTTGTTCTATCCAGCAACTAGATTTTTCTTACAGAAAATAAATTAAAAAGGTGTGACCTTGCTGAAGGCTTGCCGAGAAAATGAGGTACATCTTGTCACAGGCAGAGGAGCCTATTTGTTCAATTTGAAAGGCTGCCGCTTTGCTCTGATTAGAAGTTAAGATAAAGGCTGGGGATGAAAAGAGGGGAAACATTTCTAAGCAAGGAAATTAAAGGGCTACATTGGAGACCCTTTTAGCACTACAGTGGGCTTTTTGTGTGGGGTTTATCAGGCCCCATCAGCCACACCTTGTCCCTGTGCTTGGGGCTCCCTCTCCTCGTGCACACAAAAGCCTGCCATGTAGGGAGCTAGCAGAAGCCCCCCTGCTGATAGCCATCAGCAGCACCCCCTCCCCGCCCCCCACTGCAGGTCGCAGCTGGAAAGTGACCCACCCAAATTTGATTCACTGAGCAAAAGACTCAAAGTCATATCATCCATTTCACTGAAGGGACTCAGTCAAGCAGCTTTCTCTCTTCCCAGGCCAATAAACGTATTACATCTTGGAGAATTCCTCCCAAATTCACTCAAATCAAGGGACACCAACATGCCTTTGTGTCCATAAAAGTTTCAAGTCAGCCAAACTTGCCACCCAAAGCCCCCGAAGCAAAGAAACCTTTTTTCAACTTCTCTCTTCATTTTATAGACATCTTTTATGTCCCAGAATGTCTTTCAACTTCTGAAGTAATAGCTCGTTCAGGAAGAGAGGAGGCAAGGAAAAATGCTGGGCTTTTCCACAGGCTTTAAATTTATAGCCAACATGCTGTTCCCTGGTACTCTTTGCCGACAGAGGTTCCAAAGGCCAGCTGGATGGCCCAGGCTTCTCGACCTAGAATTCAACGTCCTTGATCACAGGAGACAAACTCACCTTTCCAGTTTTCTCCCTCCTTATTCCCTCCCACATTCCAGTCTTGAACATATTTTTCACATTTACCTCCATGCCCTCTGCTTGAGATGCTCATGCTCCTGGAATTCCTTTCCTTGCATATCTACACTGTCCCGTATCTTCATTGGCTGAGACCACCTACAGGGGGAGTGTTTGTGAGGGCCGCCATTAACGCAGTAGTTGCACAGACTAATTAACGCAGTAGTTGCACAGACTAATTTATTTTCTGGAAGTGTATTTACTATTGCCCCCATGAGGGCAGGGACTACATTTACCTGGTCTCCATTATCTTCCTTGAGCCTACGTTCCATACTCAGCGCCTCTCCCCACATGGTCTCCCCCCCAAAGAGCCCAGTGTGGCTTCTCACTCTTAGCAGGCCCTCCAAGAAGGTTCATTGCCATTGGAAGGTTGCAGCAACATTCTAGGAGCACAGCAAGATGTTGAAGTGTCTTCTATATATTTAACTTATATATATATAATGTATATATATTAACTTAGCTTCATTCACTAGAGTTTTAGTGCTGAGTGTGAAACATTGAATGATTTGAGAACTGGTGGTAATTAGTGCCTTTGGATCCATCCGTGGAAGTACCTGTGTCAATAACGGGGCTCAGAAATAAGGTCTATATCACCAGCCTGGCTGTATATTGGGGTCCTGGCTCTGGCATTTACCTGTACAAATCATTTCACTGCCCTAAGCCCTGTTTACCAAATTGAAATACACCTTGAAAGATGAAATGCTTCACTCCATCCTCAAGATTGAGAGGAGAAATGGGGCCTCATCTGAGCCTATGTGGTAAATTTCGTAGTGGTCTAGTCCAATTTCCTTTTCCTCTCTGTGGAAACAATGAGGGAATTAAAGGGGGGACAGATTCCAGAGCAAGGACAGGGAGAGTCACCAAGTCCTGTGGCAAATGCCATTAGGGAATACCTACGGTCTCACCTGAAGGTGACTTCTCTTCTGTGATGTAAATATCACCTCTCTCTTTTCTCAAAACTTAGCCAAATCTGCTGGGGACATGAAGGGCTTATATGGGTTGGTTTTAAGGTAGAAACCAAGATGACTATGTCTCACAGCTGAGCTGAAGGATTTGGGGTGATGGGTAGCATGGAAGTATGGAAGGAGTCTACAGAATGACACAAAGAAACAAAAAACAGAGTCATGTGGGATGGAAAAATGTCCCCCCAAACCAAGTCAAGGAGTTAGCCAGTCCCTACTCTCCGAAATCTCCTGAGAGGTTAGGAAGGTCATGGGACTTTCCTCATGCTTAGAACGGGATTAGGCCAATTGCTTTTGGTTGTCAGGAGACAGGATACCTCTGCCAACATCTGAATGAGGCTAAGAAGTCATAGTTGGAAGAGTTAATCCTTATGGTCTTATCCAATATTAACACTCCCATCAAATTTTTTTTTTTCCAGAAACAGTTAAGTAATAATTGGCTACCATTTTCTAGTTTTGAGATCATCATTTCAAGAAAAGAACTGAGTTTCTTAGAATACTTCCCCTGTCCTGAAATGCTCCCTTTAGATGAACGTACTGTACAGCATGGCTTGTCTAGCAAAACAATTTGTCTACTGAATGAAGCCCAAAAGTCTTAGTAACAGTAAGATGATCCCTGGGCTTACCCTATGTTGGTATTATTTAGCATTCTAAGAGTGTTGGATGCCTGGTGGCCTGAAAGAACAAGGAGGAAATGCCACAAACTTGCAGGAAACCCAACCATCAGAAATGCCCACTCCTTTCAAAAGCTGGTGACAAGGAGGAGAATTCTGGCACCCTCGCAATATTCCGGAATGTTGTCAAGGACAAATTACAGTGTCCAACCTTAATGATTGTAGGTGGAGACTACAGGCTCAGGCTGCTTTGTGAATCTTTGCTCAGACATAGTTCTTTCGAGTCCTTCAAGTTCACCTTCTATGATGGACTTGTTTGTAAGACACTCGGTATGCCATGCCCACTTAATAAAAACGCTCATTGGTGTCACTCTGTTCTAATCTGTTCGCTGTACCTGTCTCTAAAGTTTATGTGTGACTAAGGAAGGAGCTCTATTACCTTTTGCTTCTCCCTATTGACAATACTAATCATAATAATAACTGCCAATCTGAGGGCTTATTAAGTGTTCAACTGTATTCTAAGCACTTTATACACTTTATCTTTTAAGCCTTATCTGTAAGGATCCCATGAATTTAGCAGTTATTTCTCCAGCCTTAGACATGAAGACAGTGAAGCTTAGAGAGATTTAAGTGTCTCCCCCATGGTCCAGGTCCTGTAGTGAGCCAAAGAGACAGACGGGATTCAGATCCAGAGCTTGGGGTTCTTCCCATAGCCCTTGCTTTTATCTATAATCCATCACACTCCCAACACTGCTGATGTAGGTAAAGGCTAGTGTGGCTAAACAAGTCTGTAGTTAATGCCTCTCAACTTCTTCTCAAACATGTTTCCACCTGTCAAAGACAACAGAGGCAAAAAGCAGAGCGGGGGAGGTGGTGGTTTTCCTGACTCGCCTTTATTCTCCCAGCCCATGCTTAATTCCCTCTCTCATACCACAGTAAGATCAATGGTAAAGAGATAAGTTAAACTACCAGTAACTCAAAACTACAAGTATTAATTCAAAGAGTGTTTCGGTACACATGGGTAGCAGGTAGGTTACAAATCCGACTATTATAATGGGTTATACCTAATGCATATTCTCAATTTCATTTCAGTTCCTGTACTTGGATTCGTCCTTAGATCCTACCTCATAGAAGTGAGATTTTTGCTTTTTGATTTGGGTTGGACCTTTCAGTGCCTAGGTTTTTGGATACTGCCCCCCAAAATGAGAGGTTCAAAAAGTGCTTCCAACAATCTCCTGTCCTCCACCTCTAAACACCTCACCTATGATCCACTTCTCCATTCGAGGGCCCATCTCTAAGGTGACAGTGGAGCCCACTGAGACCCGCCCAGAGCTGAAGTTCATCAAGTACCTGTCTGGAGCATACACAGAATATAGGAATACATTTAGTGTTAGCCAAATTCATTCCTCTAGATCATGGAGTCACACTCCCATGGGAAACTTCCCTGAGCAAAGGAGGGAGATTTCTTTGCACTAATCTAAACACTGATTCAAAAGCAGCTGGGTTCTGGCTTCTATCTTCTGTATTACTTGCTGAAATCATGTTGTAAATGAACAAGAAGCCTGTAGAAGGAAACAGTACGAAGTCAAAGAGAGGAAAAGCAAGGGCGAGAATCGCAGGAAGTTCCTTCTCTTTGAGGACTTACTATGTACCAGACGGGAAGAAAACTAATCCCTAGAATGACAGAAGCTCCTGAAAGTGTGCCGATTGCCTTTGTCCCTTTAAGTTTTTAATTAAGTGGTTTTCCAGTTTTCTAACTTTGATTTGCTCTAACAGGGCTTTTGTAACACTTTCTGTCATGCTTCTTCTTTCTTAAGCTTTTCAGACCCAATTTTGTATATTCTAATTGCAAACTCTAGTTCAAGTTCCTAAAACACTCTCTTGTAATTATCACCAAACAAATGCAATGATTCCACAAAGCTCAAACATGTGTCGCATTAATTCTCGCAACCAGAATACTTTCATTTTTCTTGGACTCTAAGCAGAATGGACCATAAGCGCAGCGTTTGATAAAATGACAGGTGGAATTCCATCCAATTAAGACATAAATATTTTTCCAGAGGCTAAGCTCACTGCAAAATAATCATCTTCACTCAACACATCTTTACATGTCTTCGGCAAAACACCTGTCTAAAACTGTTAACACTAAATATTTGGGGAGCTCTGTACTTCAAAGACATCCCTGAAAACGTCAGGCATTGTTAAAATGTTGAAGTAATTTTGGTTAAATGCTTCTGTGACAACTGTCGGACTTGATTTGTTTTAGCTGAATACATTCTGAATATTGCTTGGAATCTGTGAATTGGTCACTTGCCAAAAGGTGAGAATTGGGCTGGAGTCAAAAGAATTATATGCATCAAAGAAATGAAAAAAAAAAAATGGGGGGCATTTTTGAGTATTTTAAAAATGCAATTTATCTCCTAGGTTGGAAGCTTCAAAAGAATTTTCTTACCAAAAGATAGCACTTGCTGTAAAACCATAAAGCACACGTAGAAGTCATTTTGATTCCCGGCCAGATTCATACCTGCAGAGTCACACCCACAGTTCCTCATGCAGAGAGAAAAGTATATATTAAAATACCCTTGACAAAATTAGAGATTAAGCAACACAGACTTGACATGTTTTCCTAGGATCTTCCAGTTAGTTGGTTACTAAGTGCTTAGAGTTCTTGAAACCACAGAAGAAATATTGGAAGTAGCAAAACTATTCATAACATTTAGTCCAACAATGCTGTTTCTTCTTCTGCTCCCTCTCCCCGCTTTTTCAGATTGGCAAATTGAGGCCCTAAAACCTAGAGCCAATGACAGTTAGTGAACATAAGTGCCTAATGCAAAAAGCTTAAAGTTTAGGCTGAAGGGTTGGTGGTAGGGGAGCTATTTATGAAACATATCAACATAGGGAAAAGGAGAAGGAATCTAAATGTCCAAGAGGTAGAGAGAGGTCCATAATGAGAGAACCTGAGGTTAACTGTTGATTACTATGGACCAGACATTGCACTAAGCTAACTGTTGATTATTCTGGACCAGACATTGCACTAAGCACTATATATGCATTATCTCATTTAATTCTTGAAGTTATCTCTACACAACAGTGCCGTTATTATCCTCTTTTATAGATAAAATCTCTTTCCAGATCAGGCAGATAGCAACTGATACAGTCAAGATGTGGAGTCCAGTGGAGTCCATTATGACTTCAAAATCCTTGTTTTTAACTATCTATTGAACCTGTACTCTATGTTCATGATTCCAGAGCGTGTTTTTTTTCCCCACAAATTCAAGTAGGTGTCATTATAAATTGAGCAATCTGCCATGATAATTTTGAAGGGCTGGACAAGCTCTAGAGGTCACACTTATGCTATGGGGTCTGCAGAGAGTATGCTGATGAAAGTATAGTGACCACGGTCTAGCATCTTCCACAAGACACCAGTGCACTCTGTCTCAGTGTCCCCTTAAGGACTCATTCTTGACAGAGCGCATGCTCAGAAAGATGTCACAGAATATCTCAAGTCTTGACTTAGCCTGAGTAACCTTGGAGTCAACCCAAGAGTCACCCATAATACCCTCAGGGGCTTCCAGACCCCCAAATCTAACTTATTTTTGTTGATTACCATTAGGTCTGAGGACTAACCCACACCAAAACCCCCGAGTTTAGTCCAAACCCGACCAATGCTGATGGTGAAAGCAATCAGTTGTTCATTTCCTTTCCCTATTTGGCTTCTTTCTGGGGAAAATGTCAAAAACCTAGTCAGACTTGGAAGGAACAGAAGAGGGGATCTACCCGCTGAGGCAGGTCTGCCTGCAAGTACGTCTGAACCCAGGGTCTCAAGTAGGGTCAGTTGCATGCGGTCCTCCCACTGCGTTGCTAAGCTCTCTGTCCCTATCACTGGCGACACTCTCAGGCAGAACCTGTCCCCACGGAAGCAAGAGCCCCTGCCTCCTCCCCAGCAGTTCCAGGCTTACATCCCTCTTGGCGCCAGCAGTCCCAGCAAAGAGAAAGCTTCTCTTCCTCAATTCTCCCAGCAGAAGCCCCAGCGAGTCTCCCAAGATTCGTTCCGTCACGTGTCCACCAGTCAACCAATCCCTGGGGCCTGCGGGACGGAATGTGCGGATTGGTTAGGCCTGGGTCACATGACCACCCCCCCTGGAGGCGTGAGATGCTGGATTTTGTCTGATCCCATGAATTAAGGGCAGGGAAGGGGTGGTTCTTCCAGAGGAAGATCTGAGACCTATTACCAGAAGTGTTATGGGAAGTCAATGCCAAAACAGGCAAAATCAACAGATGTTTAGACCATGCCCCGCCAATCCCCTGCCTCCTCTAAACACCGCCATCCCAGAGATTAAGAGGGACTTGAGAGAGGTACCTAGACTGGGTACCCAGGAGAGAAAACAGTCCGGGATGGGTCGGGAAGCTGGACCTGTGGTTCTTAAGCTTCAGTGACAGCAGAACCACGAGGGGAGCTTGTTAGAAATGCACATCCCTCTTCTCTACTCCCAGGGATTCTAATTCAGCAGGTCTGGGGCCCGAGAATTTAGCAGCTCCGCTAAATGACTGTGATGCGGTTGGAGGCCTGTGAACTGTATTCAGGAGACATTGGTTCGGATCCTGGCGAGGGAGACCAGCTCCTGAGTATTCAATAAATGACTTTCACTAAATCCCCAATAATAGCCAGAGGGAGGTGTTTTGTTTTGTTTTTAAACAAACAAATCTTGACAGTAGCTTTGTGTGAATGTCTCTCTCAGTATCAGCACCTCTCACTACCTCTTGGGCCATGCTAGGTGCTTAACACATGCTCTGGGAAATGAGGGATCTTTATCAAGACGACTTGCTGAGGGCTGGTTTGTTGATCAGTAACATGGAGACATATGGGATTTACAAACAGCTTTGAATGCCAGATCAGAAACACTGCAGTTTATTATTAAATGCAGAAGACTGATAATGGGAATACAGTCTTTTAATAAAATAAGTGGACTTCTAAAATCTTTTTTTAAAGAGAGAGAGAGAAAAAGGAAAAGAAAGAAAAAACGGCCTCCTTAATTAGAAAATTAATTATCTGTAAAGGGTAGAAATGTAGAAACAATGCATTGTAATTTGAATTCAGCTGTCTTCTCTTGTCTTCTTGCTGGACACACCCCTCTCTTTTCTTTTCTGCTCTTTTCTTTAAAGGCACCATTGGTAGATACCCAAGCACAGAGCAATAGGGGGAGCACATGTCTTTTTAAAATGCTCCCCACAAGGCTGATAGGACAGGAATCTCAGAGAAACTACCCCCCAGCCTAGGAGAGAGCCTGGCTCCTTGAAACTTGAAACTTCCCAAGTGTTATCACTTCAAGGCACACAAACCTAAGAGGATTAAGGTAAGTATCCCTTCTGAAAGCCTGAAAAAACAAAGATTAGTTTTTAGCATCACAAAGAAACATATATTTATATAAGTTCTGAAGGAGAAGAAATATGTGAAGACTTTTGGAGAGAGGGTGGAGGCAAGGGGAGACACTGGAGCAGAAAAAGCAAATCATCCCTAAGCAAGGAGAGAACATTCCTGCAAGATTATCCACTGTTTACAAGGAAACAGATTGGAATTAAAATTCACGCAAAAGTAAAAAAGAAGACTCGTGTACCAAAACTTTACCTGGCTTAATTTATTAAGTGAGAGCGTTTGCGACTGGACCAAATAACAAACTTTTTCTTCTTTTTTTCTGCTGTATACAAAGTGTGTTAAGGATTATTAGGATAATAAAGTTAAATCAACAGCCCCAGAGGAACTTGTTCTTCTTTAAGGAAAAAATACACTTTAAAAAAATAACCTCAGGCGCCTGGGTGGCTCAGTGGGTTAAAGCCTCTGCCTTGGCTCAGGTCATAATCCCAGGGTCCTGGGATCGAGCCCCGCATGGGGGGGGGGTCTCTGTTCAGCGGGGAGCCTGCTTCCCCTTCTCTCTCTGTCTACTTGTGATCTATCTGTCAAATAAATAAATAAAATCTTAAAAAAAAAAAATAACCTCAAAAGTAGCTCTCTTTATATCCATAGTGGAATAAATCACTTAAACTTCTGTAAGCCTTAGGGGCACCTGGGTAGCTCAGTTGTTAAGCATAGTTCAGAAATTCACACAAAGCTACTGTCAACTATGCCTTCAGTTCAGGTCATGGTCCTAGCTGGGGTACTGGGATGAGCCCCGTATTGGGTTCCCTGATCAGCGGGAAGCCTGCTTCTCTCTCTCCCACTCCTCCTGCTTATGTTCCCTCTCTCACTGTCTCTCTCTCTGTGTCAAATAAACAAACAAACAAATTAATTAATTAATTAATTAACTTCTACAAGCCTTAGTTTCCAAAGAAAATCAGTAATGAATAATCCAATATATATATATATATATATATATATATATATATATGTATGAGGCTGCAATCCCACTGAAAAGTCGAAAGGAATCTATGAACTTCTGGAAAAAGCACATCCATGCGAAAGTGTGCATATAACTCATTTATAGCACAGGAAATATACACCTCTCATAGAGTCATCAATCAAATCAATCTCTATACAGTTTTGTCTTTCAGTCTTTTTTTTTTTTCCAGATAAAAATGAATGGCTACTTCCTCCTCCCTCAAAAGGAAATAGATACAAATTTCCCAAAGCCAGCAAAAAAAATAAACATTCATTCTGCTCAAAAGTAAATTTCTACCAGAAGGTTCTTTGGTCTGGATTGACTGAGACGGCGAATGTGTGGATCCAATGTGGTCATCGGTGACATGCGACCTATTTCATTTCTTCTTCATTTCGAGAGCAGTAAGAGCTGCAAGGCTGCTGCATGAACATGAACAGTGACAAAAGGTGTCAGAATTCCCGTGGCTCCTGCGGCCAGGTGGACCCGAGGCTAGTCAGAGAAACGCCAGAATTCACCAAGATGGTGGAATGTGTTTTACATCACTTCCTTTGTCGAGTCACAGGAGTCATCTGTGTCAGCTTCTGTCTCATTGACACCATTGGAGGCAGCCTGAAGGTTATACATTTCAGACTTAAGGATGACTGAGCTTAAGAAAACTTCAAAACCCGGGCACCTGGGTGGCTCAGTGGGTTAAGCCGCTGCCTTCGGCTCAGGTCATGATCTCAGAGTCCTGGGATCGAGTCCCGCATCGGGCTCTCTGCTCAGCGGAGAGCCTGCTTCCCTCTCTCTCTCTCTGCCTGCCTCTCCATCTACTTGTGATTTCTCTCTGTCAAATAAATAAATAAAATCTTAAAAAAAAAAAAAAAGAAAAGAAAAGAAAACGTCAAAACCCACTGTAACCTCTCCAGGTGTCCATCACTTCTACCTGCCCCCAAACTAACAAGGATTGGCCACCATCAGGTGTATCTGTGAAGTCATTCCTCGAACACTGATCAGACTCCATCCCCTAATTCCTTCATTCTCAGATGTACATGTTAAAATTTTTGCGCAAGGTTTTGTCCTCTTCGAGCCAAGGAACTCAAATGATGTAGACTGTGTCTCCTCCTTCCCTCAAACTGCTACTAAAGTAATGAAACATCTTACAGTAGATTACAGCTTAAAATCAAGGCAATACGTAAACTCTCCACCACCAGTACCCTCATCTAGAAGAGAAGTCTGAAGTCTGAGGGGCTCAGAGCTTATTTCCAACAGTTTCCATATCAAGGATGGTACAATACTGAATGGAAAGATGTATCCTGTTTATTTGGCTTAAAAAAGAAAAAAAAAGAAAGTCTGCCAAAGATGCTGAAACATAAAGATATTCTTCCTAATCGCTTTGAGAATAAGCACTTCTCTTCCATCTAAAAGTCCATCAAACATCTTAAAACTTGTCCTTGGACACCAGGCAACTTCAGGATGCTGGAGCAAGGCTTCTCAGTCTGTTCCCACTTTCTGACAAGCCCCCTGGAAAGGTGGGGAATCAGGACCTGGCTCTGATCTCATAGAGACGCTTCTGTGCGGTTGACCAGATGCCTGTCAGCATTGTTGGCAGACTCTTGACACCCGCAGAATCTTCTGAAAAAAGCAGACAGTTAGGATAATGAACAGAGCCTTTTTTATTCACCAAGTAGCAAAACCAGATGAAATGTCAAGCTTTGCAGGTGTACAGTGTGTTAGGTTGGGTTTCCCCCCAACAGCTCCTGACATGGGGATTTGAGTGCAAATAGTTTACTTTGGAGGTGATCCCAGGAAGCACCTGTAGTGGAGTGGGGAAGTGAGTCAGGGAATGGAAAGAAGACAATACAGAGTGCATTATGGAGCAGGTTATTGCTGTGGGCCACTCGGGCTCTGTTCTACCTGCAAATGCTGGGAAAGAGTGGAAGATGTGATTCAGAATTGTCCCAAACAAGGGGGCAGGAAGTTCGGGTGCTTAAACATCAATGCCCAGCCATCACTGATTGAGGCTGCTCCTCTGGAGACACTCAGTTTTACAGCATTTGGGGCCTGCCTGGTGCATGGGCCAAGCCTACTCCAGCAGCCAGAAAATATGCTCAGGCAGAGAGTGACATGTGTTTACTGCAAGAAGTCATCCGAATGCAGGGACAGTGAGCGCTAAGGAGACACCGGCAGGGCACAGACGGTGTCTGCTACACACAGATACTGTAGAATTTCTTTCAGGCAACGTTTCACCATTTCCAGGGATGGGGAAATTTCCAAAAACAAGTTCACAAGCAGTGGGTTTTCTTTGTTGACATCATGTAATGGTCAAAACAGAGCTGTGCAAGAAACCATCTCTCATCTTCTCCAGTTACCTGATGGAGAAACACAGATTGGCTTGGAATTCCTCCATGATCTGCTTCAAAATCACAATCAGTGATTCTGAAATGGGTGATGTCACTTGGCCAAGAAGGTTCTACAATATTATTCCTCCTTCCAAACCATACCCTAGCTCAACAATGTCCAAGGTGTCTGACTTCAACAAGGCTGCCAGAGCTCTGGGAATTCTTAATTTCATCAGTGCTGGGATAAACTGTCTCATAGGATGCCTTGAAAGAAGAGACTCTGCATGAATAATAATGCAAGTTTAGGCAAAGCTCTAGCGTTTTCAAAGCAAGTCTACTTTTCACATCACACATTTGGCCTAGAGGATTTTCGAGATGGACAGAAGGAAAATATTCCTTTAACCCTTTCAGCTTCAGTTTTCCATTGTCCCAGACCTCACTGCACAAGATGTATGGCTTTTTACTATGTCTTGTTACCTTTAGTGCTGCAAGTAAAATGGGCTCATCAGATTTCCTTTTCTTGAACACTTTCAATTAATCATGGCCTGATATAGAAGATGGGTGTGTATATATATCAATAAATGTGGGCTGATCTTAATTTTTGTCAGTGGGGGATATAATATCAACCATGATGATTGACATGTGATACTATGATCATCTAACTGATTGTTCACATATCGTGCTATGGGCAGAGCACACTTTCCTACTCATTGATCTTGGGCGGTGCCATGTGACTTGTTTTGGCAAATGGAAATTTACCACTAACCTAGCAGAAACTTGTGTCCTCATGCATTTTGGGTTGGCTCTTCCACTTCTGCTCTTCTCTGTGAGACGACCATGTTATAGGCAGCCATCGGTCCCAAGAGGATAGATGAAGCAGACCTAAGCCCGACCTATGGCTTGGATCCTGGAGTCCAAGCCTTGTCCAGCCATGCTGTGGCCAATTCGCAGACCTATGGGTGCCAGATATATGCTTGTTATTTTCAGGCATGGAGTTTTGGGCTGTTTTGTTACACAGTGTTATTGCAGCAAGAGCTGACTGATATTGTATAACTTAGCACCTTTTATCACCTCTCACGAGCTTAGAGTGAAGAAGATACCTTGGAACACTTGGATTTGCAACCTTCTCTTTTTCCTCAAAAAGCTATGTTTTCAAAAATAAAAGGAAGGACACTGAAAAAATAATATTCTTTTTAGTGTTTGTCTCTCACTTCTCCCCCAGATTGTATGATCTGTGAGAACTGGCCTGTCATTCTACTTATCTTTATTTTTGTGGTTGGCACTAATTAGCAGTCCGTTACAATGCCTGTCTCCCAGCTGATGCCTTTTGATGTGAACTTTTTAAAGTTCCACCTCATTGTAGTTATAACCTTACAACTTCTCACTCTGCCACAGTTTAATTTGTAATCAAAATTATGAACTAATGAAATAACACAAGGCCTGTTTTAATAGGGTGGTTTGCTTGTTTGTTTTCAAAATTATATCAATTTGCCACTTTGCGATATTCACACTTTTTTTTTAATGAAAGCTACATCTTCACTATCACCATTTGAAATGAGATGCCTCCTAGACTTGTTGCATACAATTAAACCACAACAAAAGGAAGCCGAAGTCATTTCACTTTTCATAAGGCTGTAATTATTCTTTAACTATTGGAATACGACATCCCTTAGGAGCTAATTATTGAAAAGCTCTCATCACACATAGGAAACACACAAACAAATCCTTCAAGCACAAAGTAAATGTTCAACATTAAAGAGCCACATCCAGGAAGTCATACCAATCAGTTGGTCCAGCTAATTACTAATCTGATTTTTGGAGTAGTTGCATTAGATAATTATGATGCCTATTTATAACATGAAAAGCACAGCCTTTCATTGACTTTAATAAAGATCTAGCTGCAAGAAAAAAATGTACGAAGAACCATAATACAAAATTTGCATTGCCGCAGAACCTGGGAGAAGTGTGGTAGACATTTTTTTAATAGAAAACATTTCCTCTATCACATGACAGATCTATTCAATATATCTTTTTATGTATGTCATTGTAAGAGACAAAATGAGCTAGTTTATCAATATGGTTTCATATGAGTCATGCAGTCCTGTGTAAGGCCCAATTCAAATTTTTAAATGTCTTATAAAATGCTTCTTTGAGTCAAGTAAGATTCACATTAGATACATACAGAATATTAAAGATTATACTATGGATCCTATTCTAAAGGAATCAAAGTCAAACTCATATACATAATGTGGTGACTGCTCTACTCAATCTGAAATATATTACTATATAATCATATTCAGATCCTTCTTAATTTTAAATGGTTTTAAAACTAACAAACCCTCTCATACACTGTTAATGGGAAGGCATATTAGCACAGCTTTTTCAGAAGGCAAATAGTCAGTAAATATGAAAATTAAAATTGTATATACCCTTCGACCTTGCCATTTACCTTTCAATATCTTTATCTTGCAGCTAGACTTGTATTAGTGCTCAAAAAAAAAAAAAAAAAAGTATAGCCATGTTCATGACAGCATGGGGGGGGTGTGGAGAAAAAAAATAAATAAATAATCAAATTGCCAGTTAATGGAGGACTGCTTTATGGCAAATCCATAAAACAGGATACTTGGCAGCGACTAAAGACAGAGAGAAAGACAGAAGGGACCTATATACACTGTCATGCAAAAAATGTTCAAGATACATTAAATGCAAAAAAATCCAAGTTATAAAACAATGTGTATAGTGCAACCATTTTAAGTAATCTAAAAAGGTATGCATATATGTCCCAGATAAATATATACACAAATATTTTTCATCCCTTTGTATGTTGATGCATGTATTTGTACGATAGTGGCTAAAAAGATATATGGATGACAGGTGACAGATAGACATAGGTAAACCTTCTAGAAGGACACACACAAAAAGAATTCCCACTCTTTTTTCTTGGTAATGGTGCCCTTGGAATGTGAAAACAGCCAAAGACATACGAGAAACAATGAGCACAGGTGTGTCCCCCCACAACTTCAATGGATCAAGATGGCTATCCTTCAACCTGTAGTTTGTGGCCCCTTGCCCTAAGGATTGAATCCATTCTCCCTGGCTTTATTTGCCATTTATCACGGACATGCCACTGACCCTCAGAAGTGGATCTCTTCGACTCTCGTCCTGCCCCTGACTAGGGTGCCTGCATCCTACCAGGCACTCAGTATCGTCACTTGGTTGTTACAGAAGAGGTGAGTAAAGGTCCACTATCCATGTGTCTCCTTCCCTAGCATAGTTGCATGCAGCTAGGAAGCAGCTACCTGGCTAAAGCCTTCCTCTCCCATCCTTCAGCCTCCCTGCATCTAGGTGTGGCCATGTTACTAGTTGGGTATCTCATTTGTCAGTAGAGGTCAGCCCAAGGGGAAGGTAGAGCCACAGAAGGAAGGAGCCAGATCATTGAGTCACCACACTGATGGTCTCAGCAAACAAGACTATCCGCATTGGCTTAATGGGTGAGAAACAAATCTGTGTTGGCCACTGAAATATGGGGGTTTAGCTTACGGTAGGCAATACCAACCACCTAAAATCAGCCATCTAAAATTTAACATGTCTGAGACAGAAACTTGATTTTTTTTTTCTTCTATGCTCCTTTCCCAATATCCCAATCTCAGAATGGCACCTCTGTTTATCTATTTATCAAGCCAAGCCCTTTAATGTCCTTACTGATTCTTCTCTTCCTCACATACCTGACATCTAACCCATCAGTAAAGACCTTGAAAATATATCTAAAATTCGTTCATTTTGTAATGGTTCCGCATCTGACACCCTGACGAAAGTCACCACCCTAGGCCAGCTGGGCTATTCTAGTGGCTTTCTTGATCGGGTTCCCCACCTCCAGTGGACCCTTCCCCTCTCCTTGTCTAATTTTCCACATCAACTCCCGTGTGATCTTTTCAATACATAAGTCAGGTCATATTACTCCCCTAGACAAAATCCGCACAAAATCCGCACAATGGTTTCCATTGTGTCTGAAATGAAATCCAGACTTTGAAATCCCAGTGTCAAGGCCCCACTTGATCTACCCCATGACTTTCTCTCCAAATTCATCTCTTACATCTCTTATCCTCCAGCTCTGCTCAACTATCCTGGCCTCATTAATTCTCCCCCAAGCATGGTGAGCAAGTTTCCCTCTCTTGGTCTTTCATGTGCCATTTCCATGACTTTGGTTTGCACTGTTATTTACTCTCTAGCCTGTCCTTCTCAGACAAGTCCTCTAATGGCCACACTATCTAAAATACCAATCCTTGTCATTCTTTATCACCTTTTCCCACTTTCTTTATCCCCACAGCATTATCTACTGGAGAGTATGCCATGTATCTGTTTATTTGCATATTTCCATTGTTACTGTTACAATGTAAGTGTCATGATGGCAGGAACTTCATCTGCCTCAATTGTCATTGTAAACCCCAGTTCCTTGAAGTGTGCCAGGCATATAAAAAATGTTCAATAAATATTAGGTAAATATGCATTTCTTTTCTTTGAGTTCTGTTGGAGCTTTTGCATACATGCATACTGGGGTCTGTCCCAAAAGCTTCGTATATGCAAATCCACCCGCTAAACATGTGCAATATCATTTTTGAGGCTTTCCTTGCAAATTCCATAGATGTTGTTCCATTGTCTTCTGACATTCGGGTTTGTCCAGAAGATCTTAGGTGACCTGATTTGCATTCTATTTTAAAACATCTGGTTTTTCTTTACAGATGTTTATAATTTTTTTAAAATCAGTATGCAGGCCAATTTGAGTACTTCTTCTCCGTAGTTTTGCTTAAAATGTGATGAACTATTCAGATCTATAAACTCAGACCTTTTTCAGCCTGCACTGCCACACTATCTCATCGTTTTATTCTCTTCGTCCTGGTAGCGTGGCTCAGGTTTGTTCTTTCTGATGCTCACTCAGTTTTCTTTTGTCAGTTTTGCTTTCTCTTGCCTCTGATGAAGATTTTAGTTTGGTTTTGGTATTCTTTTTTATTTTAAAGATTTTATTTATTTATTTGAGAGAGAGAGAGAGAGAGCGAGCACAGAGGGAGAGAAAGTGGCAGAAGCACACTCCCCGCTGAGCAGAGAGCCTGATGCAGGACTCGATCCCAGGATGCTGAAATCAGGACCTGGGCTGAAGGCAGATGCCCAAATGATTGAGCCACCCAGGACCCTTCTTTGGGCATTTTTATTTTGCTCACAATTCTCCTCTCTCTCTCTCTTACTGTATATTCTCTTGTCAGTTTGTATCTGCTTTATGGCTTTCATCTGCTTCTTCAAAAAATAATGGTCTCCTTCAGTATTCTATGGAGGATGCTAAATAGCTTTTTAATTTCCTCTTCTGTTTCCAGCAGTAAATCATTTTCAGAGGACTACTCATTCTCTGGGTCTTCAGGATGAATGTTCTATGGTAGTTTCTCATGTATTATGTTTTTCCCTCTGCTTATTCATCAAATAACGCTGCCTCAAAGAGCAGCACTCATGCAGTAGGGGGTCAGATGCACACGTTTCTAGATGGCAGGGAACCTGAATTTGAGACCAGAGGGTGAGGTGGGAAAGGGATGAATGAACACCTGATTGCCACCCGGGCACCCCAAATTCATAAAGAACCTAACTTTTGTCTTCCACCACGCTCTCCCTCAAATATTTCTTCTGTAGTTTCTCATAACCCCAAATTCATTTCTTTCTGGCCTTGATTTCCGTGATTGATGGCAACCATGTATTTATTTTCCCTAGTACTGTCGATGATGGACCTTATGAAAGGGCTTCATTATTGTTAATTACCAAGTGGTAAACATTAATGTAAATTAGAAGCCTTGTGGAAATGGACTTCAACTTCAATCAACAGCCCTTTTCACCTGTTTCCAAAGGCTTAAAATGTGTGTCGACAAGTGTGGGGAGTTAGGTAGGAATGGATCACAAGGATGAGGTAGACACGGAGCCTCCCCAAGGAAGCCTGTAGTCTGACAGGAGCTAAAAACAAGTGCTTGGGGCATTTGACGATACAAGGCCCAAGCAAAGAAAAATAACTGTGGCATTACAAAAATGACCAGGCAACGTATGTCTAGGTCTACCAAGATGAGGCTTCAGAGGGGAGGTGATATTTGGGTATGGTTCAGGCACAGAGATGAGAAAAGACTCCCGGCATGAAAAAAGGCTCTGATCAAAGTTTCCCCAAAGGTAGAAAAACTTGCCTGGGTATGGATAATAATAAGGGTTTGCACGTGGGTTGAGGAGAGGGAAGTGTTAGTTTCCTACTGCTATATTAAAAAATCACCACGAACTTAACAGCTTGAAATAACAAACATGTATCATCTCACAGCTTCTGTGGGTCAGAAGTCTGGGCTCAGCTTAGCTGGATTCTCCCCACAGGGCTGAAATCAAAGTCTTCCTCTCTCGGGCTCCTCTCACAAGGTCATGTGGTTGTTGGCAGGGCTCTGTGCCTTGCTGTCGTATGACTCAGGTGCCGATTTTCTTGTTGGCTATCAGCCAGGGGCCACTCTTGGCTCCTAGAGGCCACTCTCAGGGTCTTGACTCCATCGCGTGCTCCTTTGTAGACCCTCGCACAGCATGGGAGCTTACTTCTTCAAGGCTAACAGGAGAATCTCTCTGACTTCTGGAAGGTTCTAGTCTCTCCGTTTAAAAGTTCACCTAATTAGGACAGGCCCACCCAGGCAGGATATCTCTGCTGATTGAACTCCAAGTCAACTGATTAGTAATCTAACCTAGTCAAAGATTTCTCCCACACTCAAGGGGAGAGGATGACATGGAGCATATATACCACGGAGGCAGGAATCTTGGGAGCCTGATTAGAATTTTGCGTATCACAAGGGTTGATAAAGGTTTACAAGGACATTACTCCTGGTGAGTGAGAGTGTCAAGTACTGGAGGACCCTGATGGCAAGTGAAGGAGTTTGGAGACTGATGATTTTTGAGTTGCATAGCAGCATAATAAGAGTTAGAACAGAAGATGGCAGCATCTTTATCGGAATTCTGCAATGATTCGGATAAAGTTACTTTACTGGCATGTTAAATATTAAAAAGTTTTAGAGTAAGGATGGCAATTAGGTTGTATTAACTCTGATCAAAAAGTGGCAGATCTCTGGAGGACTGTGCGGGGAGGATCTGTGGCCATCTCTGGGCTTAGCGGGCGACAGTGCTGGGATCTATTCGCAATGTCTGCTGGGGTGAGGGTGGTGACAAGTGGTAGCACAGGAGCTGAGGACCAGCCACCCTGGCACTGGGGAAAATAGTTCCAGAACTGGCGCCTGTGAAAAGGAAAATAACAAGTCTATTTTCCAGGACTCTGTGGTTTAGTCTAGCATCTTCCAAAGCAAATCAAAAATAGCAAACATTAATAAGATCTTCAAGCCTTTTCTAAATGCCAGGAGTTAGAGCAAAATACAAAATAAATTAATCCACTGGGAGCTTCTTCTACTCGTTCCTCCTGCCTGGTAAAAATACAGCTCCAAAATTTAGGAATTTCTAACAATCTCTTTAAACACAAGAAAACAGGTCTGCTGCCGGCAAAGAATTCAAATGCACTTGCTCTGGACTTTGATGATGCCTTCCAAGACTGCATGGAGAGGGATGAGGAAGTTCAATGTCTAATGATGGGTCCGAGTCCCAGCCAGAAGCACAAAGGCAAGGTCATGTGCATGTGTGTGTTGGGGGTGGAGGGGCGGATGTCAGCCGGGCAGAGCACACTCTTACCTGAGCCTTCCACTGCTCAGGCTACTCCACCTCCTCTCAAGCACCTCAGTCTTCAGACTCAAGGGCAGTAACCCATAGCCTGCATGGGCATTGTTTCCTAGGACAAGATCTTCCTTGGCTACTCATTACTACATAAGACAATGCTTATGAGGGTTTGACTCCAGTGCTTGTCACTAGAGTAATTTCTGGCTCTACCTTCCAGTGGGGTGGTAGATTAGGCTTACCGCTTAATAGATGGTTTCTCTGCGTCCCATCCCCCACGTGTCCTCAGAAGGAGTACACTTCCCTCCTCCATAGATGTAGGACGTGTCCACGCTACCCACCACTGCCTCACACTGGGTGAGGTGTACTTCCAATGTAGCTGATGTTGGGCTTGGCCACATGACTTGCATTGGTCAATGGGATGTTAGTGGTTCTGATAGGCTTGGAGGTTGCTCTTCTTGTATTTTAGCCAGGACTGGGAGATAAATGTGCACAGACAGATCCCTGGTCCGAGGAGGATGAGAGATATTTGGAGCAGACCTTGAGACCCTTGGACTCAAGCCTGCCAGAGCCCCGATGAAGTCAAGAAAGCTATCCCATCCAACCCAGGTGAAAGCAAGAATCAATGGCTTATCTTTAACCACTGAGTTTTGGAGGGATTTGCTATACAGTTACCCCAGCAACACTTGACTGGTACAGTAAGTATGAGGCCTTGGGCCAGTTACCTTTCTTGGCTCTAAAGGGCACAGTGATGGGACCTCCTTATAGGGCTGTTTAGAGGGTCAACAGAGATATGGCACCTAAGTCGTTGACCACAGTGACCCATGCAGAATGGGCAGTTAATGAATAGTCATCCTCTTCATTAAGAGCATGGTCTCTTCCTCCATTTATTGTTTTGTTCTGGCACAGACTGCTGGGGGTAGGAGAGGAGACTCAGGTGTGAGAGTGATTTCAAAAGCAAGGCTATGTCTATATTAGCAAAGGAACTTAGAGGTGGCCCGCTTCCTTCAGTTAAGTATTCTTGCTCCCCAACATCACATACGGCTACACTCAGTGTCCTGGGATCATTAACGCTCAGGGCACAGACTAACATGGTCTTCCATCTTAGAAAGGCTTCAAGACTGTGGAGAGGCAGGGGTGAGGTTCTGGGGGCTGGAAGGAGGAGCCTGGGAGAGGGGACTACAGGTAGGGGGGCCAGAGGAAGATGTTCAACAACCAGGGCCAGGCTGCAAGAGGCAAGTTGTTCCATCTGAGGCTGTGGTGTGGGGGAGTTGTAGATCACTAAAGTTTGCAAGAAACTTCTGGAAGTTTCACCCCAAACCCAGCACCAGTGCAATGACCCAGGGCAAGATGGTGGCTTGGGATCTCAGAGCTGAGAATTCAGAGTTGGAAGGAGAAAGGGTCTCCAAGAAGATACTCAGGGACAAGCCAGAAGATCAGTCTGGGTTGAGTGTTTTGAACAACCCCAAGGCAGGCACTCATACTTAGAAGCTCAGTGAAACAAGAAAGAGCTGGGACTCTGCCAGACTGTCTGAGGTTCAAATCCTGGCTCTGCCATTTATTAGCTGTGTGACCTGAGGCAAGTTACATAACATCTTTGAACCTTACTTTCCTAAGGTATATTAGTTACTAGAATTCTCTTGTCAGGTCCTTGTAAGGATTAAAATTATATATATATATATGTATATATATATATATATATATATCAAAATAGACTATAGTAGCATCCATTATTATTGTTGTTTGTTATAGGCTCACAAACCCATATGTGATTCTCTTGAGCCAGATATACATGTTTCATAATTTGGAATTGTTCAGATTTTAGCAAAGAAATCTGGTGCTCATATAAACATTTTAGAAAAGAAACATAAAGCTCATGTAAAATTGCAGCAGGGTCTGGGGCTGCATTCTGTAACCAAACAACATGAATATTTAAGCAGTGAAATGTATGAATATTTAGATCAAATAAAAACTATAAATAGTTTCAAGTCAGTTCGGGTCAGGGTTTCCTACTATGTAAGATTTTTTTTAAAAGCAAAGTAAACAAATGAAAATAAAAACAAAATCCTTTGAGTTTCCGGAGTTTTGGGGGCTTGGGAAATGCATAGAGAGATTGCAGCTTTTCTGGGCAGAAGTTACTGGAGGTTACCTAAGAGTGTTGGGTCGGGAGCAAGGTGCAGAGAAATGTTGTGGGGAAAGACTGTAGGAGGCAGGCTTGGAGGTGAGACCCTCAAAGACTGGAAGAGCCTTGAAGGCAGGACTCAGGCAGCAAGGCAGGTATCAGTGTGGGCAGGAATAGGAGCCCAAGATGGATTGCTAAGAACTTGTCAAGGGGTCACCGAAGGCTGGATTATGAAGAGCCTTAAATGCCAGGAAAGCATAGATAGATAGATAGATAGATAGATAGATATATGAAATGTATATAATGAGTTTTGCTAGGATGAAACTGAGCACTCTCTACCTCTGGAACAGAACCTGGTAGGTCATTCAGAAAGGATGGTCTGCAGCTATGCCTTCATGTAGGTGTGAGCTTTGTTCTAGAATGTTCTTTCCTTCACCTTCCAAGTCTTGCAAAGCCACACCACCCACTCTGAGAAACTGCCTTTCAACACAGTGGTAGATACTGTCAGCATTCCACCTGCATCACCATGGCACTCACCTGCTGATATGGGAGGATTCTGCCAAGAGCTTTTTCTGGCAGACCCTGGGCTCCTGCACAGAGTGGAAGGGAAATGCAAAGAGTTAATACTCTCAGAAACAGCCTGGAACACGTGACGGTCAGGATGCTAGGATAACACCCATTCCTTCACCCTTCAGGAGGGGGCCAGATTAACACTGTTCTCCACTGTGTCCCAGAGTTCCCCAGGGGGCATGGCCCCAGATCCCCTGGCAGTAACCTTCAATGCATTCTTTTTGGGCCTCCTGCCTTTTTTGTTTTGGTCTCATTCCGTATCTTGTTTTCAGGTTTGGGGATCACCTCCAAAGTAAACTGGTTGCATTTAAATCTTTGTCTCAGGATTTGCTTATGGAGGAGCCCAAACTGGGTCAGCAGTCAGAGGATTGCCCTTGATAATACACTGACCTATTCATGCCTTGGTTCATGCTTTCTGTCAAGAGAGACTAAGCTCCTTGAAGACAGGCATTTTAAATTCACTTTTGAATCCTCATGTTGCCTAGCAGAGGGTAAACATGAAATGATATGGATTGGCTTGGAAAATTGTGATTACTTAGAAGTAGCAAAAAGTCACCAATGACTTCAAGGGTCAAAACTTAGATTCTAAGTTTTAATCATTTGCTGTCACACTGACCTGCTTGATGATCTTGAGCAAGGAACTCCTTAATACGAGGAAAGGTCATACTAACTATGAAACTTACTATGAAGGTCATAAACATGGAGCAGGAAACCATGTTTGAATGATGGTTACATGGTCAAGCAATGTATAGCATCCACGTGCTGTGCCTGTGTGCGCGCGCACGCATATGGAGACCTGTGCTTTTGCAGGCATAGATCCTACCTGTCTTGCTCTTCTCATTCTCCTCCTGCAAGCAAATGTGGAGACAGAAGACATTTTGATAACGTAGCAAGGGTCAGAAGTCTGGTTTCTAAGTCCTAAAAAGAAGAGAGAATTGGGATAACTCTGAATGTCTCAGTTGCCTCTCGGGGCCTCAGTTGCTCTATCTGTAGGAAGGAGAAAGGGGAAATGTTTTTTAAGGAGCTATTTATAATGATCTTGGTTTTAGAAAGTTAAATTAGGGGAAAATCTGAATGCAGAAAGAATGCACCATGTTGGTTTCACATTGTTCCTTTTTAGAACACCAACTGGAAACTGATGTGTTTAAAAAAAAAAAAGTCTGTGCTATTACACTCACCATGCTTTCTTTATGAACTGGGCTAAAGAGGAGAGATTTATTTGAAAGTCAATAGACTACAGTATTTACAGGTCTACTGTATGTGCTAGTTTAAATTCAACATTTTGAATGGGGTAGAAACAAACACATCGGAATTTGACCAAGGATACATTCGTATGTCAGTTTAATGCTCCAGCTGTTTAATCAAAATATGAATAAAAGGTCTAACGCCCAACAAGCAAAAATATCATAGTTGTGGGATTCAGTGATTGCTTCCCCATTGTCATCCAATTACTGTGTAATTTTTCCCTGTGACTGAATAACTAACTGTTAGCAAATAATGAAAAGGCAATTACAGCCACGCTTTGTTCCTATTACTCCCTTCGTTTTATTCCGGCTGTAATTATTGTCAGAGCTGGAGGTTTACTGTAGCATGGAAGCAGCACCAGGAAGGAAAATGGAATGGGCCTGGTGCATGGAAAATTGGAAATGTCACAGCTACCTTCGTCGGCACTGTTGGACTTCTGAGATTAAAAAATCAGAGGAGAAAGCTCTCCATGTGGGTTTTACAAATTCTCTACCTCAAGCTGTTGTGGCAACTGGGGGGAGTGGGGACAGGGGTGAGGGTGGGGGATGGGCAGGGAATCAGGTACCATGTTTGTCCTGTGTGCCTGTGTACATCAGTCCCATAGGACCGTGCCTTTCACTGCAGTCTGCCTGAAAGCAACTCTTGAAACTCTTCTTTTAGCCTTTGCTTCTCATTAATGGTCTCCATGCTGCTTCATAATGGGGAGTGGCATATAAATGATGCATTTTATGGGGTTTGATCTTTCTTCAGAGAGGAAATATGCCGCACATGGACAGATGTCGGAAATGAAAATGATGATCGTGCCCTTTTTGTGTAGTTACTGGCACCTATTTTTAGAGGCTTTCACTGACCGTGTATAATGTATCTTCCTTTTTAATTTTATTTTTATTAAGAAGAATCTGTTAAAAAATTAAGAATTTTAAAAAACTAAATAAAAGAATAGAAGTACGTTTCTGATATTATTTGCTTGATAAGCACATCTTATTTGCTTGATAAACACATCCTGAATACCTATGATATTCAACATTCTGGACTAGGTACTGAGGAATCAAACAAAGATGGGTGTGACATGATCCTTGACCAAGAAGGCTCCATCTTCACATTCAAATAAATGTCTATCTGCATGAAAAGCAACTGATCATAGAAAAACAATATGTTTGAAGACCTGGATTCTAATTCCAGCTCTAGAACTTACTCACTGGTTTATCTAATGTATCAGTTAGCTACTGCTGTGTAACAAACTATCTCCCAAACTCTGTAGCTTAAATCAACACTCATATATAACTAAAGCTTGTTAATCTGCAGGTCAGTGAGAGGCTCTGCTCCAGGTTGGGGTTGGTTGGTGTATCTTTGCTGGGGAAGCTTTGTCCATGTGTCTCATGTCTTCCTTTCTGGGAGAGCTGGCCAGCCTGCATTGTTCTTCTCATGGTACTGTCTGAAGAGCAAGAAAGAAACCAGAGAAATGCAAACACACACACACACCCAGCAATTTCAAGTCTCTGCTTTAGTTATGTCTGCTAACATCCTATCGATCCAAGCAAATTACATGGTTAAAGACAGAATCAAGGGTCAGAGAAATGTACTCTACCTGTCAATGAGAAGAACTTCAAAGATAGATGACAAAGGGAATGAATACATTTTAAAGTGAAGAGGTAGGGGAATTAATGCAATCAACTTCACTTGGGTACAATTCCATGCCTCAGTTTCCTTGTCTGCAAAAATGGGGGTTTGTTAACCTGTTTTAAAATACTATTGGAAGTATCAAAAGAGAGGAAGAGCATTAGTACAATTTGACAATTGAAGAACTATAACCATGTAAATAATTATTGCTCTTATTGCTTTCTACTTACTTGTAATACCATAAAACTGTTATTTCTTTTTTCCTAGAACAAAATGGGAGACTACCTATAAACTTCAAATTTCTTCAAGTTCAACCATCAGCTATTCTTTCATTCATCAGAGGTATTAAAATGGGAAATGGAAATTTCTTACTTATAGATTTATTCTTTCTTGTTGTATTTGTAAAACAGGTCACTTCTCCAAGACCCTGATCTGATTTGAGGGCAGACAGAATCTCAAAAGCTATTGTTCTTGGTTCCTGTGGCAGCCAGCCCTGAGCGTCCCCTGGGTTTAAGGTGGAAGAAGAAAACATTTATAGGCTAATGCAAGCTGTTTTGGCAACTACTGCCCTTGGGTTATTTCCATAGCAAAAGGAAAGAAGGTTATAAGGGGTTGATTGGTCATAAATAAATAAGCAAGGATATACATTCACAAGGACAGGAGAAAGGCGAGAAAGGCGGATTAGTAATACCAGAGATAAAAGTGTAATTAAAAAAACTCAGAGACTCAGACAGATTTGGATTTGAATCCTTGCTGTACTACTTAATAACCAGTTTATTTAGCTCCTTGGAGTTTCTGTTTCCTTTATTTGTAAATGAGGCTTGCAGCACCTCATTTGCTGTGCTCCTATGAGGACTAAATGAGATAGAATATAGGACATTCCCAGCATTGCCTCTGGTACATACGATGTACACAAGAAATTAGTTCCCTTTTCCCATCCAGATGTTTTGAAGTTTATTTTCCTAAGAATATGTCAGGTCACAGTTATTGAGTTCTATGACCAAGACCGTGAAATACTTTATTTTCTCCATTTAGCATATCTCAGGCTAGCATGGATCACAGCGGTGGCAGAGTCTCCAAGAATAACTCCAACAAAACAAGCAGACTGGCCACAATGGGTTCTGCCTGAGAATATTGCAATCACTTCAGAAGTCAAAGAACCCCAAGAACTTGTCCTCTTTCTGTTTGTCGTAGCACATCTAGTCCCATTTTCGTTTGGCAAAATTCTATTCATGTATAGATTAACCATATTGTTCCTCCAGGCCAGGACAGCTGTGTCTCTGTCTGTTTCTCTCTCACACATACATGTCATACAGAGCTTGTCTTAAATATGGTCAGGGTCTCTTGGAGGCCAGGATTGTAGCAATTGGAAAGCCAAAGTCTCTTATTGGGCAGAGAGAGCCATGTAAGAACAACACAGAAGAGAAAGAAGAAAGAAGTTTTTTTACATGAAAAATAGAGATGTGAATATCATAAGAAACATAGTTTGCTAAATTCAACATATGTATTTTAAAAAATAATTGAACAGATAGCATGTATGGCAGGAATATAATATTTAATATCAGAATAAATTCAGTATTATTGACCCCATGAAGGAAGTTAAGGACCATAAGTCCATGACAATCTTTGTAGAAAGTGGAAAAAATGTCTTATAGCAGTGATATATCTAAAGTTTCTTTGTATTTATTTTTTTTAAATATAAGACTAATAGAGAACAGCCATCACCTGATAAAAAGACTATGGCAAAAGACGTACTCAGTGAAGATGCATTGAATGTGCTCCTTTTAAGAGAGTTAAGTGAGGGGGCACGTGGGTGGCTCAGTCGGTTAAGTGTCTGCCTTTGGCACAGGTCATGATTCCAGGGTCCTGGGATCGAGCCCCACATCGGGCTCCCTGCTCAGCAAGGAGCCTGTTTTACTCTCTCTTCCTCACTTGTGTGCTCTCTCTCATTATCATTGTCTCTCTCTCAAATAAATAAATAAAAATATTTTTAAAAAAGAGAGAGAGCTAATGACTTTACTCTAATAATTACCAACTAGAATGTGGTAATAAAAGATAGGATACTGCCTAGAACAAGAAGTAACATTAGAAAGCACCAAGTGTGCAAAAGTCCTCTAAGCAGAAAATAAAAAATGGAAACACTTTTCAAGGGTATAAAAGAAAACTCAAATTAATAAACAGATTAATAAACAGAGTTGGCTGGACATCCAACTCTTGATTTCAGCTCAGGTCATGATCTCGGGGTCATGGGATCAAGCCTGGTGTTGGGCTCTGTGCTCAGCAGGGAATCTGCTTTCTCTTCTCCTTCCACTCCCCGCTTTCTCTCTCTTTCTCAAATAAATAAATATAATCTTAAAAAAATAAATAAAGAGACAAAACATCCTCCTGGATGGAATGACCTGGCAAAACAAAGATGTTAAATCTCCCTAAATAAAAATACATACAATTCTAATTAGTGTCCTAAGAGGATTTTGTATTTCATTGGTATCTAAGAGAGATATTATCACCAATGAACGGGCAAGTACAGATTATTTAGTGAAAGGAGAAATGAACTCGAAGCATGGGGAAGCTGGATCACAACCCCACAGTGTGAACAAAACCGTAAGCACTGGATGAATGAGATGAATTAAAGACTGAAATATGAATAGTAAATCTTAATAAATAGAGTAAAAAAATTATATAAATAATTTAGTGACCTTGGAGCAGATGTTGATTTTTTATTTATTTATTTTTTTTGTCAGAACCCAAAAGAACAAATGATAGAGTTGGGGGAAAAGGGTAAGGGGTACAAAAAGATACAAATATGTGTTTCCCAGAAAGAAAAACAGAAAGAGCTACCATGTATACAAAGCTCATGCTCACAGATAGTCAGAAATATGCAAAGGAGAACAAACCGGGTTGGCATTTTATACCATTTAAACTGGGGGAAAAGTCAGATCATTGGATAATATTCAATGATGATGAGGATGTTAAGAAACAGGGCCTCTCCTGTATGGATTGCTGGTGGGAGTGTAATCCACGAGGTATTTTGGAGAGGAATTTGGCAGTGATTAGAAAAATTAAGTACACGTAAATCCTGGGAACCTAGGATCCCTACTTCTGGGTGTCTACCCTGGAGACAGTCTCCCAAAGGTTCACAGGAAGACATGGGTGGGGTTGGGGTCTGCTTGTGAAGCATTGCTTGAACTGACAGAGTTGGAGATGCAAAGGTGTCTATCAGAGGCGGAACAGAGAAGTTAAATGTGCTTCTGGTACACAGTGTCTTACCTGCAATTTTTTTGGTAAAGATTTCATGTGTGTATATATTCATTATGTATGTATTTAAGAGAGAAAGAAAGAATGAGCAAGAAGGGGGAGGAGCAGAGGAAGACGGACTAGCACACTCCACACTGTCACGGAGCCTCATGCAGGGCTCGATCTCACGACCCCGAGATCATGACCTAAGCCGAAATCAAGAGTCCGAAGCTCAACCGACTGAGTCACTCAGGAGCCCCTCTTAACCTGCAATTTTTAAAAGAATAAAAACCTCTGAAAATGTGAAGGTTTCCTTTTTTTTTTTTCCCCATAAATTTGGAACAAACTTACTTGGTGGCAAAACGTTGCCTGAACTGACATGAAGCTAGTTAGATTCTTAATTTCATTTAATGTGACGACTCACATGTCTTGATGCAGAAATATATTAGTGGGCTTGACGACAAGATGCTGCCTAGGGCTTGCAGAATGAGATGTGTCGTCCAATGCCACCTAATTATAGCACAGAAAACAATACAAAATGTATTCAAGGAGATGCACCTATACGTGTATAATGAGGCAGATTGGAAGAGCCCCAGTTAAACTCACCAGCAAGGATGCACTTGTGGGGAGTCAGAGATTTGGTATTAGGATAGAATATTTGGAATGAAGGGAAAAACATTTTTAAAGTGGACTATAGAAGATAAAAAATGAAATGAGGTACACTTAAAATAAAATAAGATAAAATAAAATAAAACCAGGCTAATAGGTAATCACTGACCGGCAGTTCAGCTGTGAAGGGGAACTTCTATAGCAGGTTTGTACATACACGTTGTTTCGTTTTTACAGACGTTTCATTCTCCAACACAATAGCTTAAGACTTTTTTAAACCTCTGTCCTCCCCATAGGTTGGGCACTCAGAATTTAGAACTTGAAAATATGTGTTGACTGGAAACCTGCTGTGGCCAAATAAGGTCACATGGGGAGAATCATGATGTGAGGGCTGTGTGTTCTCAGTGTGGTCAGCCCAGGGAAACTATTATCCGGCCAAAAGAGCACCGGGTTTGTGAGTAGACCTGGCTTCAACTCCCAGCTCTGTCTGCTGTGTGACCTTGCGCAAGTCACTTTGCCTTTCTGAGCTTCAGTATTCTCTGCCCGCTCTTAGCCCTGTTCTCCAACACGCCCTGCCCCCCACCGCAATGATCTTTCTGATGGAGCTCTTCTGGATTTCTTGCAGGTGAAAACAAACATACCCTCTCCATAATTTTGGATATCTAGTCTTCTCCACTAACCTACATGCTGATCACATTTCATTGGCTAGGGAAATCCCCAATCTACCTTTCAAATCAGTACAATCCTCATTTCGACTGTGAAGACTGTCTCTTCTCTGTTCCCACTGCGTCTGAGATCGACTACCCTTTGGACATTTTCCAAATATTCTTTGGATGATTTGAATGCATGACTATTCTGCACAAAGATATAAACACCTGGAGGATAGGAGCTATTATATCTCATTCATCTTTATCATCCTGAGACCTAGCACAGTACCTAGCACATAGTAGGTGCTCAATAACTGTTGGCCTTCACTTGGGGCTTTACTGTTTTCCAACTGTGCGATGACAGTCAACTGAATTCCCAGAAATTGCTTCCTCAAATTGTAAAACAGGGCAAATGATATTTCACAGGGTTGATGCAAAATAAAAACATGAAAACACAGAATCTCCAGAGTGGGAAGGAATCCTAAGGCTCATTTGTCCAACCACCCAAGAGAAGCAGACATTTCACAGTGGCACTTGGTACCTCCCAAGGTAGTCCAATTCTGTATTTGGGCAAGTCTGGCTTATAGGAATGAGTTGAAATCTACTCTTCTACTGCATCAGGGGATGCAGAACACATAGCCTTAACTCTCATCCCATGTCACACTGTTAGTGTGTAGTCAAGACATTTACGACAATGTTCCATTCATCTAGCACTTGGAGGAATCGACTGATCTCTGAAATGTTCAAATGTTTTCCTTGTGTTTGGCAGTTTGTTATTTAATTTGGTTGATTCCCATCAGAAATATTTCAAAGTATGTAATATATTTCCCTGCCTATATACTCAAGGGGTATAGATCATCTGTTAACCAAGCTGGAGATACCAATGACTACCTTGGTGATGTAGTCTTTAAAATGGTGATGTTCTCAGGATTGCTGGAAGTGAATGGGAGATTTGTTCCTATACTGACTGGTCCTAGGCTGCTCTGCCTCCCATGTGTTTTGTGTTTCCTGTTACTTTTCATTTCTCTTTCAACGCAAAGCTGGAGACATCTACTTGTTGCTTCTGTCATTGTGTCGGCTTCTAATAAGCCCTTCCTGCCCACCTCTGAATGGTTTGCTTGGGAAGTACCATCTCCAAATCTGTTAGTAATATGTGTAAAGTAAGGTAAATAGCATCACTCTCAGTGAGGCCATTCTATGAACAAAAGGGGCTTGGTGCTATCTATTTCGATTTCAGTTCTTCTTTACTTCCTTCCAGTTACCTGTGTGCTGGAAAGAAGAGTTTACCTAATATTTCATTGTGCTGATGTGTCCCATTCCAGGTCTGTCTTGGTCCTTTTTCACCATATTTGCATCTCTAGAGGCTGATGCGTAAGATCACCCAGCTTCCTCTAACAGCTGGTTTTCAGGTGAGTTTGATCAATGGGAGGAACCAGGGGGAAACTGGAAAAAAAGAGAAGAGAGAAGTTAAGGGTATAATCTCCATTCCTTTTCTTTTCTGGGCCACGTTCCCCTGTTAAGAGCTGCCACCCTCTATGACCACAGTTCTTGGCAGGTGACCTCTCCTCCAAGGCTGCAGGTCTCAACAGCTCTGGTGACACTGTTCTTTTCCCTTACCCTTTCAAGCTCTGGTATGGTAATAACCTCTCACTGTTGCTGGTTCCTGGGTGATTCATCATCCCTTGTTCATTCCCTTACCTCTACCCACACCTCTGAAGTTGTCCCTCTATTACAGACACTTGAACCGTCTGAGTGGATTGTTTCCTGCTAGCCTTGAGTGAACCACTCACTCATTCAACAAGTATTTATTGAGCATTTACTATATGTTCAATACTGGGGATACACTGGTGACTAAGAGAGACATGTTCTTTCCTTTAGGCAACCTAAGTCAAAGAGGGGAAGACAGACAGTTTTGAATGTGATGAGCATTTCAAAAGGGGAATGTAGGTTGCTTTTGGGGCCCATAAGTATGGTAAAGTGGTCCCCAGGTAGAACAACACAGCTATCCATATACATGTCTAAAATAAACCTTTGTTCCCCAATATTCTCCTACCTCAGTTCACAATAAATGATTGATAAATAAAAAAATAAATCAATTATTTAAAAATAAATAAATCTTCCAGGTCAAACAGTGACGCCTAAGGATAGATAATTGCCCCAACTTTCTGAGCTATAGAGACTTTGAGATGAGAAGAAGGGAGGGCATGCCCTGAAGGGAGGAAGGGAGCCTCAATCTGTGCTCAAACTAGAAATGCCCTGCACTTTCCCTACCCAAAATTGGATGTCATTAGGTTTTCTCCCAAATACTTCCTATAATTCCCTCCTGCTTCCAGGAGACCACTCCACGTAACATAAAATAATGACACTAAATCTAAAGGTAAAAGGAAAGACGTCATTACCAGATTAATACATCGTGAAAAAAATTCACATTTCTGATAGATACTTAACTGTGCATTGGTGATTAAATTAATTGCACGTGGCGAACAGAAAGATAGCTCTTTAATGCATGTTAAATATTAACAATTTGAGATAATAGGAGCCTACATGTCTCCTCTTTACAGCTTCCTTTGTCAACGAAATGTACTTTCATTGGAAGAAAGAGAAGGTTTGGAATGTGACAGTCTTCCCCAATGAAGGCCAGCACCGCGCCTCGCAACACCAGGGCCACCGGCAATCAGCTTAATCATAAATGACCGGAACCAAATGGATTCAGGCAGCCAGGCTGACTACTGAGTTTAAAAGTTTAATATATCAAGAGTCTGAATGCCAACTAAATCAAAACCTTTCAAGGCAAATCAAAGGGCCAGCAGACTTCTCCCTGCTTCTGCCAAAAGCTTTGTTTCACCGTTTCCTCCCAGGGCCGTCAGGAGGCAGCGGGGGTGAGGTTCAGCCACATCTAGGGACATCCGTACCTGCTCCATCATCCCCAGAAAGCCAACCATCACCCCTACATTGAGAGCATCAGAGGATGGGTTGCTGGATAAGTAGGTGGAGGGAGGGGGAGCAAAGAGAAGCAAAACAAACTGATTGATTGCAAGCCCAGTTATGATGTCAGCATGAATTAATGTTTCCCACAGGCATGCTAATCAGCTCCATGACATAATAACGGCTTCTATTACACCGGTGGGACATCAAAGTTATTCCAAAGATAACATAACACAACACTTGAAGCCCCAGGAAACTTCCACCACGCTTTCAGATGTTTTATAAGGTTACCAATCTTTTCATTGCTGGGGAAACAAAAAAAGCTGAAAGGAAACCGAATATTGAATTTGGGATGAATCAGGGTTGGAAGTGATTTCATTACAAATTCCAAATGTTCAAAGAGATAGTAGCAATTAAAAAGCTGCAAGGGGTCGCCATTTAGAAGCAGCTCTGCAGACTTTCCTCGGGCAGGCAGATGGGCGCAATTCCCAATTTGGGGGAAAAAAAATCTAAGTCTGTATGAAAGGTATTGGTTCAAAGGAGCAAATGAACCCAAGAAAAGTGTGGAAGGTAGGAGAGCGCAGAGCTCAAGATTTGCTTCTCTCCCCTGACCTCTTCCTGATATTTATCTTTGGGCCAACTATTCATATCTCTGAGACTACTTCTTCCTCTAGAAACTGGAAATCATGATTGTGGCTCTGAGCAGGGTTGGAAAGCTAAATCAGAGAATATCTTCAAAGCACAGCATCAGAGTGAGTACCTGGTCAATTCTCCTATTATTACTACTGTCATTATTACTACACTTGACAGTACTCAACACTGATACTCTGTTACTACTAGTAATAAGGCTTGTTTCCAGCGTGTGCTAAGGATCTACACTTGTCACCCTGGTAAGTGCTCACAATCCTACGAGCTGGATACTGTTAGCCTCATTTACAGAGGATAAAACTGGGGGGCAGAGTGGTTGAAATTATCTGTCTGAGACACAGACAAGACATGACAGCTGGAGTTCCGACCCATGCTATCAGGCTCCAGTCTGTGTTTTTTACCGCTAATTTGTCCATACTTGGCATACATCAGGGCACCATGGTTTTTCTGGTGTTTCTGCCATCATGAGAGTCTGACAGGGACAGTGATGTTAGGAGGAGAGTGGCATGGGAGCCATTGCTGGTCCTTGGGGGAGTCCCTGTCAAAGCCTTGCTCTGGGCCCCCAGGGAACCTCCTCTGAGGTCCCATCAGCAGGTCAGAGAGCCTCAACCTGAAAAGGAGAGGAGGGTTAAGAAGGAAAGGAGAGCAGAAGATGCCAAGGAGTGAGCACATAGAATAAAGGAAGAGACAACCAAGAGGAACATGGAAATGATCAGCAGTGCTTGGGGAAAAAAATGCTGTAAGTATCTCTAACCATGGCCTTGGCTGTTACCCATTTAACTTTGTTTGAGGCTAATGAAGAATGAAAGAATGAAACAAAAAATCAGTTATGATTGTGCCTTGGAGTATGCTGGTTCCTGACTAACCCGGTTAGTTTTATATGGAAGTTTTATAATGTGTGCGTGAGGTATCTCCCTTGATTTATTTACTTTCTTCCAACTTTTTAGAATGGACAGAATTGGGGAGGAAAATGTCTAAATTAAAGAAGTTGGCTTTTAGGACTTTCCTAAGCTCAGTGGCCACCTGCTTTCCGGGAGCTGAACTAAATGGGGTATCTGATGCTTTCCTTCTACATGGTGTCTAACTGAGGAACCAATGGTCACATGATCACACATCCCTCATCCTTAGGTTGCTTATGGTCTAGAGAAGGAAAGAACTAGAATACGAAGTGGTCAGTGCAGTGGCCAGCTCACACCTGCTTGGCCTTACCTCCAATTTCAGCCAGGGCTCGGTGGATAGTGCCCAGCAGGGTGTACCCCCATTGGAAGCCAACACCCTGAGTATCACACACCTTTATTTGCTGAATGTCCCTTGACATCTTAGAAGCCGTGGTGAGCTTGCTCAACCCATGTTCCTTCACAGCTAGAACGTGCAAAGAAATTAGCAAGGCCTGGGGCAACAGTTGGCCAGTGGGGACTGAACCAGCAGAGAGATGACCCAGCTTCCTGTCCTTCAGGTGGACACGCTGGCACCACGCCAGACACTCCCCGGCCACAATCTCAATAATGGACTGAAACACTGCCCTTCGTCCTTCCTGGTTTCAGTCTCCCTGCACCGTGGGGTCACCATCCAAATGGGCTACCTCCACCCACATCCTGATCTCAAGGGTTGCTTTTGGGGGCCCCACATCAAACAAAGTGATCTAGTTCATTCTAGAAGTATTAAACCTACTCTCAGTGGCATGGAGGCAGGCATTCTGATAAAATGTCAACCGACCACTGAATGGTGAATGGAAGGGGGGCAAATCGAGATGCATGGTGAGGGAGAGGTAGAAATGGGGCCCATGCAGAAAGCACAAGGAGGAGCTAGAAAAACACGGCATGTTTGCATGACTGCAACTAGTCAGAAAGTTAGAAAAATATGTCAATGGAACCAGATGGAAGAATTCTTCCAGGTCCTTGATGGCAGACTCAAGAGCTACCTCTTTGCCATCACAAGCAATCATATGGTGATGCAAATGATTTTTTTTTTTTTTTTAGCAAATATATTTGCATTTTGTGAAAGACCTACAGGAAAGCCTTTTGTATGGCAGGTGGAGGCCTTGGGATTTCTGGCCCAGAAAAAGCAAGCAAAGATCATAGCAGACCAGGTAGAACCTCTAGGACTCTCAGTCTCTTCATCTGTAAAATAGGCCTGTGTGTTTCAGGCAAAACTGAGTCACTGGTACACATTGTGTCACAATGCAGATAGTCAGTACAACCAACCCAGTCTGGGAAAATAAATACAGTTGGCCAAAACTCCTTCTGACCAAAATGACAGACCACATCCATCCAGCCACCCTTTGGAAAACCATGCATAAAGAGCTTCCAACAAGTTAGAATACTCCAATTTAACACCAGGGCCAGGGAAGGGCACCAGGGTAAAAGGCAGAAGGGCTGGAAGCGTAATTGTACATTTTGACATTAAATGAATTACATGGAAATTATATGCAAATCATTATGTAAATGCGGCATATGTTGTTTTCGAGTTAACAGCTTGGACACTTTTAATAATTGCAGCATTTTTCAGGGTGAATTAAGAGCCCCAATAAACTATATTTAGGATCCACTTCAGATGAACAGGATTTAATGGCCTTTGTGCTTCATTTTAAGTGGCTCAGGTTAAGAGAGGAACTTGAAATTCTCTCGCTTAGACCTCAGAAGGCCATCACATACTATACCAGATTCTTCCAATGACAATGATGATCTAGGACAATTAATAAGCATATTAATGCCCAAAGCCTTTGAAAATATGAAGTTCTCAAGAGAACCCCACTTTATCTTATTTTATCCCTTTATACCTTGTGAACAGATGTCAAAGATTAAAATGAAATATCCCACTCTCTGTTGTCTTATTCCTCCCTAATTTAAGAAAAAGAAACCCCAACATCGCATGAACAGACGTAGCGCCATTGTTCCTTCAGAGTACAGATGCCCAGAACACCACTGATCTCTTCATCTAAAAAGGAGGAGATAGCACATTCTCGGTTCTTTCTTCCTCCCTCTTGCAAAACATCCTCAAAATGTTTATTTTCTGAGAAAACTCAGCCACTGCCACAGCACAGTAGGTACAGCGACTGAAGAAGGAGCTTTCCGATTTCCTTTGTCGACCTTCATTTCTGGGACTTTTTAGACCAGATAACCTGAAGACTCTCGGATTACAGAAACCTCTAAAACTAGTGGATGACATACAATGAACATCCTTTTAAAGGCCACAAAGCTGAGCTTGAAAAAAAGAAAAAAAAAGAAAAAAAAATCAGAGAAATCCCCAGAGGCTTAAAACAAAGAAGCATTTGAAGTCTGCGGAGTTACACGTGAAATGATACTGTGGCTGTCCCAAGGTGGGCTCATGGCAGCCAGTCCAGGCAAAATGGGGGCTGAGGTTCTCACCACCATGCAGAGATAGGAATTAAGGCTTTATGTTGACTCAAAGTCAGGACACTCAAAGAGTTACTCCTTTGAGAGGATGGACCAGGCACTCTTCTCTCCAGCAAAGAGAGATAAAGAACCAACTTATCTAGACCTGTGCCTGGGTGGGAAAAAAATGTCACCATTTCCCGTGAGGATTCATAATGACAAGCCTGGCTTGGGATTCATCTAGAACCCACCAGTTGAGGGGTATCTACTGGGAATATCCCCATGGTCAGGGAGCAGATATAAATGAGCACACTGGACCAGCTCCTACAGGTTTCCCTCACATAAAGTCCCAATGACAATGAGGTCACAATGCAAAATTACAAAACACAGGAAAGAAAAACCAGCTTCCTGGCTACCCAAAATGCAGGGCCTCAAGGCTTCTCTTCTGGCACTCAGGGATTAACAGCCTGATGGTCTAAAAAAGAGATTCATCTGCACCATCTCTCTGACCCCACAAAACCTGCTGATGTTTCTACTTTCCCTTGAATGTGGTTTCTGGTGGAGGATACCTTCTGTGATCTCTGCAGGAAGAGTCAGGCAAACAGAGAAAAGGGGAAATGATCAAGTTTGTGTGGATGGAAAGATAGCCGTGAACTTCAAATCCCGGAGCCCTCCAGTCCTTGCTAACTGCTCACATGGAAGCAAGACTCCCTTGCCCCAGGGTAACATTCAAGAACTAAAAATGCTGCCCCTCCTGGAGTGTTCAACCTGAACCACCAGATCCCAAGCGATGGATTAATACTGATGGAATTTTAAGCAGCATGATAGAGATTTTGTATAGGACTTCTAGGCAAGCAAATGAGGCCTCAGAGACAACTCTCCTCATACTCATGGAGAAGACACATTTAGGGAAATGCAGGTTCGGGGGGCAACTGAGTTCTATGAGGGACTGATCCTAACAATTCCTACTTCCTGTTAAGGGCCCTTGAGTGCATCTCTGCTCCATTCTAAGAGAAGCCCCATCTTCTTCGCCTCTTTTCAAGGACATGATGATTTTCCTCCAATCTGCACTTCCAGCCACATCTCCCAGGGCTCCAGGCAAACTGCATAGCAACTGTTTCCCAACTCAGCTTCCACTTCTCCACTCTCTGTTGGGGATAGCTGTCTCTCTGCCCCACCCCCTGGTCCCCATTCCCATATCCACAGTCAATGGTTATTCATACCTTGAAGCCTGACTCAAATGCCTATTCCTCCAGGAAGCCTCCTTGATCCCCACTTATAGAAGACCCCACATGCCTAGATATGCTACCACACATTCTGTCCACACCTTACTTCCAGCCCTTATCTTGTTACACCTTCTGTTATAGATCCTAGTGACCTCCATCCTGGAGCTCATGAAAGATGAGCCTTGGGAAAATGCCCACTGAATAATTTGAAGAACTGTTTGAATTAACACTGATAAAGGATTAAAATATCAGAAAACAGTGCCCGTGTCACAAAAACCTAAGCACCCATGTGTCCTCATGTCCTTCTGTGCTTAACATGGAATTGGCTTCCTGCAAGCTATAGGTTAATGAAATACTGAGGTCATGTTTCCAGCATTTATTTGAATGCCCATGGTACATAATTTCTCTATCTGCATATGATCTACAATATTATTTATTTAACATTTTTCTTTAAACTATTTTTTTTAAGATTTTATTTATTTACTTATTTATTTGACAGAAAGAGAGAAAAAGAGAGCATGAGAGCATGAGTAGGGGGAGGGGCAGAGATTGAGAAAGAGGAAGAAGCTGACTTCCCGCTGGGCTTGATCCCAGGACATAGAGATCATGACCCAAGCAGAAGTCACTTAACCAAATGAGTCACCCATGTGCCCCTAAATTGACTCACTTTTTTAAAAATCTAGGTTGATTAAAAAAAATCTAGATTGATATATTTTATTTTACTATTTATTTATTTTTAGAGAGAGCTCATGTGTGAGCAGGGGTGAAGGAGGGGCAGAGGGAGAGGAAGAGAGAGAATCCTCATCCAACTCCCTGCTGAGTATAGAGCCCACTGTAGGGCTAATCTTACGACCCTTTGTTCAGGACCTGAATGAAAATCAGGATTTGGAAGCTTAACCAACTGAGCCACCCAGGTACTCCTAGATGGACCTATTTTAAAAGGAAACTTTTCTTCACTACCATAAATCAGAAATTAGTATCACTTGGAATAAGAAGAAATTGCCATACAAAATAAATACAAGTACAAAGACAACAATACCATGAAACTCTCATTGGACATAATTGCTTGCCCAGAGCTCAGTGCTTCAAGCTTCTGTGTTTTTATTAAAAGGGGAGGTTAGATGGGTGTCAAAGGTTCAATCAGCAAACTGAGACTTCCTTTTTTGGGTAATTGGTGCTACAAAAGGAGCGCATGAAAGGGAATCTCCCAGTCACCACTGATTCAAGGTGATTCAATGCACTGCCTTGGGAGGTCCTAAGATCATCTTGCTTGTTTCCAGAACTGGGTGTTCAACAATGGTGGGGGGTACTTGTATAGCACAAGGGATGCTTGTTATAGAACAAGTGAGACTCAAATTTGAACTCCAGTGTTGTCACTGAATGAATGAAATCTTAGAAAGTCATGACATCTCTGAGTCTCAGTTGTCCATCAGTGAAATAAAGATAATAAACCTGCTTTTCAAGGGCTGTCCATAGCTTGGACATAATAGTTACAAAAGGACCCAGGGAAGTACCTGGCACATGGTAGGGTGCTCCCTACACCCTGATAGTGCTATTCATTATTGCTGACAGCCTTATTATTGGATGTACCATCAAAGAGCATCTGCAAAGGAAGAAAAACAGATGGAACCAAAGCAGGTGTTATTAGGAACCAAAGATAAACACAAAGGCTGTGCCCAAGCCCAAGAACTAGCACTGTTCCACTTCTCACTTTGCCCAGTGATGGCCAGACCTCAATCCCAAAGAAGGAAGTTGATGGGAGACTGGCTTGACATGGTCCCCAGACACGTGGGGTACCCTTTACCATGACTGACAAGTGTCTGTTGGTAACAGGATGATGAGAACCCAAGGGCTCATCCATGACCCCACCCCCCAACAGAGCAGCATAGTCCCTAAGAGCAGATACAAGGGTAGCGTAGGTAGGGAGGGGGAAGGGCCCCACTCCACGGGTTGGGGAGCCACCTGCAGAAGCAGGGGAATAGGGAGAGGTAGGTAAAAAATGGGACCAGATGGGACGAACCTTCCCTTACAGACCATCCCCAACCCCAAAGTCCCAGAAATTACACAGAAAAAATATATACTATGAGTATTCTGTATATACAAACCACAGAGACACAGAGTCCCAATCTCTCCCTCCCTCTCTCTTTAACATCATTAGTCTTCTCATCTTCAGAGGGAAAGATCAGAAGTGACCAGACAAAAGGAAGACTTGTAAGCTGTGTCATGCTCAACAGAAAGAGCATAAGATAAATGAAAAAGTCTCCAGTATTTGGCCCACATGATATTTAAATAATGCATTTGGCTTTCCACTTTCCATCCGTATGCGTAATCCTGCGTGTTTACTCAGATACTTGCCATGTACAAAGAAAGAACTCAGGAATGAGGCTCACAGCTTTCATTGGTAGAATCCACTGTTAGGAAGAGCACAGGAAGAAATGTAGAGAAAAAAAATGGAGCAGGGTGGGTGCTGGGGATCTGCCAATTCTCTGGTCGTATTATCTACACAAGACCATACAAACTAATTTAAATATTTTATTTCCAAGTTGTCTAAACTAACCAGATCTTTGAGTATCACACAAGCCCTGGAACAAAGTATTTTTTAAAATAGCCTGTGTTCTCACACCTGAGTCTTGAAATATTAGTGATGGAGTGGGTGGAGTATAGTCTCCTTACCTTTCAAAGGTTGCTACTCCTCTCTTAGTACCCCCATTCAAGCTCAAGTTAAGAGCCAGGAGACCTGAGTTCAAATCCCTGCACCACTAATTCCAACCAAATGTCCTTCGAGCAGTCTTTTTAAACTCCCTAGGTCACAATATCCTTATTTATAATATAGACAAACAAAACAGTTCATTTTGAGTGAACATTTCTAACGTGCTAGATACCATACTTGGAGCTTTAAATTGGTTTCTCTTTTATTTACAGTACTTTCACTATTTTTAGAGTTTATTTCATTCATCCTTACAACTCTGTGATGAAAGGATTACCATTCCATGTTACAGATAAAAATCAGGGTCAACGAGAGTTAATGCACTCATTTCTTCATTCATCAAATATTTATCAAAGGTCTTCTGTGTTCAGAGATAAGCATTATTCAAAAGTTTATCCAATAGGGGCTCCTGGGTGGCTCAGTTGGTTGAGCACCCAACTCTTGACATAGACTTAGGTCATGGTTTCAAGGTCGTGAGATTGAACTCCATGCTCAACAGGGGGTCTGCTTGAGAGTCTCTCTCTCCCTTTCCCTCTGTCCTTCCCCCTCCCCAAAATACATACATACCTATATACATACATACATACATACATACATACATCTTTTTTTTAAAACCTACCCAGAAACGTTGTGACTATCACTAAGCTAATAGGTGTTTTTGTAAGCAGTTTAGTGAATGAATGAAGGTATGCTGTACATCTTTTACTTCACAGTGGTAGGTAACTGCTGGGGAGAACGTTCTAGATGCCAAGATCTGGAGACGTCCCCCAACAGGTGGCAGAGCGAGTATCCCAGCTGCTCAAGTCCCCTAGAACCACCACTTTAAGGCCTCTCTGTGATGCCCGGGTCCTGAGACCTCACTATAATCTTCTCCTTTCTCTACTCCTGAATCAGTGCAAGGAAGAGCCCAAATCTTAGAAAGACCTTCCACTTAGAACCAGTCTTCTCCAGGAGAAATACTGAAATACTCCGGAAACAGTGACTCTCTTATCTAAACAGATGATAACAAATTATTCTTCCTCCCTGACAGTGATCGGCAGAGATGATGGATGAGCCCGGCTTCATAACCAGCTGTCCCTGCTTGAGAGCCCACTTGGATAGATTCTTGGGCCTCTCCACAAGTGATGCTGGAAATCCCTGGAAGATATGTTCCATCCTCATCTGAGCATGGGCTCCCTCACCTCAAGGCCCCTTTGCTCACATCACACAAACACACTACAAAGCACACGGCCCTGAAGAGGGAAGGGATGCCCTGTGTGTCAAGGGGCTCACCATTGATTTTTCTTTAATACTTGGGCCTCTTTAAGACAACTTGGCATCTAAAGTTCTAAGGTCAGAAGTTAACCTTTTGACTATTTCATAAGGAAACATCCATTCCTTTGAAATAGAGAAGCACCAAATTTTTTGTTTAAACAAAAGCTTTAAAAGCCATGATAACTTGGGGCACTTGGGTGGTTCAGTTGTTTGAATGTCTGACTCTTGATTTTGGCTCAGGTCTTGATCTCAGGGTCCTGGGATTGAACCCTGTGATATAGCCCTAGGGAGGGCTGTGCACTCAGCGGGGAGTCTGCTTGAAGATTCTCTCCCTCTCCCTCTGCCCCTCCCCCAACTTGCACACACACTCTCTCAAATAAATAAATAAATCTTTTTAAAAATGCATGATAACTTGATAGCAAGCACCTATTTGTTGAAAACAAACTTACTCCATGATTTCCAATCCTTATGAGATTTTGCTGATCACATGACATTTGACTCTTGAGTCAGAAATAAGAAAGAAAGACTCAGATCAGCAAATGCAATGATGGGTAGCAGTGTCTTTTAAGTGGAGAGGGAGAATTTAAAGGAATTTATTGTTTTTATCAATTAGTTGTACCCAGTAAATGAATAAATACACAGGACAAAGGATTTGTAAGGAAGAGAAAAAACACCATTACACAATAACTAAAGACAGAAAAACACTATTATACAAGAACTAAAATATATAATTGACATTGGGTGATACTGCCATCCTCTGTGATGCTGAGATGGTCCACTTCGACACAAGTCAATTTGGCTTTTATTGTCAGCTTCAGTCAATTCCCTTTGAGAAGAAAAATCAAACTCACATAAGACCCACAAAATCTCAAGGGCCTGGATCCAGGCTCCCTTGGGGAGCATCAGAAACTATTAAAATAGTTTTGCTGCTAGTGGTGAAATGGATAGTCAGTAGCCTTTTCTTAAAGACTGTCTTAAAGGACAAGATTCTACATGTTACAAAAGGAAAAATCACAGGACAGGAGCCATCCAGACCCTTGAGCCTGACCTTGACGCTGTCCCTTACTTCTTTTGTGACCTTGGATGAATCCTGTAAACTATTTGAGCTTCTACTTCATCCCCTGTAAACAGATATTGGACTTGTTTAAGAGGGATCCCTTATCTTCCCTTTTCACTCCAAAATTATGTGAAATTTATTTTCCTTGTATTTTTGTGGAGGAGCTCATGATATGTTAAGTTGAAGAACCATCATTGAAGAGGGATCCTAGTTGAAGAACCACTCCTAGGGAACCAAAGCAGAATTTGAGAGTTGAAGGCTGAGCTACATTATGTACTTGGACTTGACTCTGGGTTTCTTTCCCTTTGGTCAGACATCTGACAATGTTTTCCTTAAACATTTCTGCCTGGTCCTAGGTGCTGGAATGAAGAGAGGGAGACAGTGTTCGTACATGTCCAGGACCTAGGGAGGGGCGGCCTTGTGATGCCAGTATGGTGGAGGTTACCTGGTCAGCAGGTGGCACCAAGAACAGGAGACTCCAAAGGCCAGCATGGATGGCCTGAACAGATCCCCTTTCTCTGTCATTGGCAGCCAGCTGTAGAGAGTAGGATTTGGTCTTAGTTAGAGTGGGTGTGTTGCTTTATCTAAGCTTTTCTCTATGGTTATGTTCATGGTGTAGTGTTAGTATAATTCTGAAACTCTTGTTTAATTTGGGGTAAAGTAAATGAGTAATAGGAGATATTCTGATTGTTTATCATTCCCTGTGTCCTTGGAAACCAGGATTCTCAATGTAGGAAAAGGAGATGCAGATGTATTGCAGAAGCAGCTAAGTTAATCCTTTTTCCTTTTCTTTTTTTCTCTTTTTTTCAGCAGCAACTATGGTCTGAAGTTGGAATTAGAATCAACAGTATAAATTCATGGCATCCAATGAAACGTTCTAAAAATAGCCGTCCATCGCACAAGGACTGGAATCTTGAAATACTATTTCCTACTCACGGAAGAGACTGAGGCTTCTTAGAAAAAGGGCTGATGTTTATGTCTAGGGCAGGAGTGTAAAAGATGAGCCTGAAATATCTTGTCACATCAGACATCCAGGGACCTTTCAAAAATTTGGGTCATGTGAAAAGGTCTCAAGAGCCAACTTTGAACAGGCCAACGATGGGACCACTGAAGCTTCAAAAACAAAACATGATGATTGATTGCGTCCCATCAAACATGTTTAAATTCACGAGTTTATAATGACATTTTGTAAATAAACACTTTATTTTAGAACAGTTTTAGTTTACAGAAAAACCTGGAGATGGCCCAGAGAGTTCCCCTATGCCCCATACCCACTTTCTCCTATGGTTCCCATATTGCATTAGTACCATACGTTTGCTACAATTAGTGGATTGATACTGAGACCTTATTTTTAACTAAAGTCCACTAACCTGAAACATCTCTCCTCCGTTTATTTAGATCTGCTCTGGTTTCTTTCATTAGGATCTTGTAATTTTTCACATACAGATCCTGCACATGTTTTGTTAGATTTATACCAAATTATTTCTTTTTTCTTTCTTTCCCCTTACCTTCTGTTTCTCTATCCCTCCCTCCCTTCTTTCCTTTCCATCCCTTTCTTCCTTCATTATTCCTTTCCAGTGATCAATGTTTTCTTTTTTTTTCTTCTTTTGATGACCATTTACAATAGTATACTTTTTAAAGATTATTTATTTATTTATTTGACAGAGAAATCACAAGTAGGCAGGGAGGCAGGCAGAGAGAGAGAGGGAAGCAGGCTCCCCACTGAGCAGAGAGCCCGATGTGGGGCTCGATCCCAGGACCCTGAGATCATGACCGGAGTCAATGGCAGAGGTTTATCCCACTGAGCCACCCAGGCGCCCCTGTAATGATATTTTCAAAGATACTTATTGGTCACCTTTGGCCTGGTAGGGATCCCATTCATTATCTTGAAAATTAATAAATATAAGGGAAGAACTGAACCTTTATCCAAACTTTCATATACAAACTGTGCCAGTGGGTGATCAAATATAAATGAAAGCAAGCCTCTCTCTGTGCTCATATTTCTATTAAATAAAAAAATAATAATTGGGGCGCCTGGGTGGCTCAGTGGGTTAAAGCCTCTGCCTTCGGCTCAGGTCATGATCCCAGGGTCCTGGGATCGAGCCCCGCATTGGGCTCTCTGCTCATCAGGGAGCCTGCTTCCCCCTCTCTCTTTGCTTGCCTCTCTGCCTTTTGGTGATTTCTGTCTGTCAAATAAATAAATAAAATCTTTAAAAAAAAAAGTTAAAATATTACCATTTTGCAAATTCAAATGAAGTAAAGGAACTGAGCATTGAACGTCTATGGCGGCTAATATCACAAAAGAGCCCCACTCGTGGGCTCCTCGTGAAAGAACACACCGCCAACTATATTCTTCCCAAACAGATCAGACATGAGGCCGTCCAGCCTCTGGGTCCCCTTGAGGAATGTGCCAAACGTCACCCTGAACTTGCAACTGGCAAATCCTTCAGATCAAAAGTCCTAAGTTCTTCAAGAGAAGTAGTTAAGGCATAGAGAAATGTATAGGTGAAAAGAAACTTTAAGAACATATGACTTTAAAAGGGGTACCCACTTGATCACAAATAAAGGCAAGAGAGTGACATAAAAGTCAGGCTTGTGGGGAGAAGGAATGCTGCCGTTGAAATGGGGGCACATAAAAGATCTGGGGTGACTGGCGAAGTCCTCTTTCTTGGTCTGAGTAGTGATTGTAAGGATATTTGTCTTGGAGGAAATATTCAAGTTACACATTTGGAGGGTGTGTTCTTTTTTTCCCTCTCTTCTTTTACTTTAAAACATCAAAAAATATCAAAAATATAGGAAGAAGAAAGAAAATGGAGTATTCTAGCCTTCAAGTATAAGGTCAAGGAAGTGATAAGCAAGTTAAATACACTTACGAGTCATGAGTAATAAGTTAAACATTTTCACTTTACCTAGGAGCCAACACTGTTGGATTAGGCTTATATAGTAAAATACACACCTGCCGTCGCTGCTCTGAAATCCTGAATGGATCCTTTGTTACACCTCATCATAACAATTATTCAAAGAAATTAGCAAGTGGAGGAGAAAAAGAAATTAATGCAGAAAAAGACCCCAAATTCAACAGCCTATCCTTCTGTTTTTGCAAAGATCACTCGGAGAGATTTTTCCAAAATCCCAGGAAATTGAAAACATCTCCAGTGCAGATGATCAAAGCCCTTCCTATGGGATACTACTTCATAATTGAATCATGCAAACTGCTGAGAAGTTTATACCCAACCTACATTTTCTGTGATGTTAACCTATTATTCCTGGCCCCCTTGTGTACTTCCATTATTCTCAAAGATATCGGTAAATAGTCCCTTACCTTCCATCTTACCAGTCAAACAAACATGTATGTTTGTTGAATGCATAAATAGTCTCCACTCATATATTTGCAGTTCAAAAGATTGGCCCGCAAAGGGAAAAACTAGAGTCGAATTTTCTTTTTAGAAGCCTTTCGATATTCACAGGCGCAGAGACAAAAACATTCATTGCAGAGGGAGGACACAAAAGCTTTATACATGCCATGGGCAATGTTTTTCCAGACGGCCATGTCACATCTTACAGACACGTAACACTGGGAATCTTGCCCAAGGTGGAAAAATCCATATTTTAAATTTAGGTATAAGATAATATTCTCTTCAGATGGATTGGTCTATCAGGTTTGGATTTAATCTAGACTTCAGGCAATGCTTTCCATTTTATAGATGGGGAAAACTTAAGGTGCCGAGAAATGGATGCCCTCTCCCAGACAGCAAGATATTCAGAACTATTTGAAAGCAGAATTCTGGAACGGACTGCTGTCCATGGCTTCTAAACAAAGGTGAACTCAGAGATCTTTGTCAAGTATCCTGGAACTGGGGTCGGGGTAGGGGAGCAGGTAAGACTTTTGCTAGTAATGGCTGCTTTTAAGACATATGACCCCTGGGTATCAGCGAATGCAGAGGCAGCCTCCTTGGGCTCTCAGAAGAGGTACGTAAGCCTAGAAATCACACATTTAGAAAGGATCCAAGGGTCTACTTTTGAGCAGTTGAGTCCCCTGGACATCAGGGACCAGGACAGCGCTGGGAAATACAGACTTGGTACAACCACAACACGGAGCAGATAGTAGAATGAAGATAGAAGAAGGAGAAGGTCTGTTGCAGGTAAGATATAGTACCGGTGAAGAAATGGTGTCATAGTCAGTTCTGTCCCAGGACCAACCGGGAAAAATTCCGAATCCCCAAAGATCTCAGGTGGATGTTGACAGAGCTTGGGCTCAGCCTGCTGCCAATGGAATTATCTGGATGACTAGAGGTGACTATTTTACCAGTCTCCTCTGGTTGCTGAAGTCGTTTTTGGAAACATGTACTACATAATTATGACAGATTTCTGAGACCACGAACTAAAAAAACTAATTTCACCTCTGTCAATACGGTATAATCTTCCTTCCACTCCAGGGTGTCCAGAAAGTAAAATGTTATCGGTGGGAAAATTGCACGTATTAAAATCTTTCCAACTTTAATGTTGTTCCAAAGGAAACGACATCATTTATTTCCCTGTGCTTTGGAAGCAGCCAAAATCCCTCTAGGTCAGAACTGAAAAGCTGCAATTAGCCAACTAATTTAGACAAATGAGGGAGGGTCTGTATACCCAAATTACCCAATCATTGGAACTTTGTAGACCTGGTCTCCCCAAATAACATCAGCCTAAGTCTGAATCTTTGTGGTTATCTTACTAAAGCAAACAATGTATCACACTCCGTGATTTGGGGGGTTGGTCTCTTTGCTCAATTTTTGACATTAGATCTACTGGAAACCCACCGCTAAGAGAATCCCATATGGGTAAAGAGGGGAAAAGATCCAATTAAGTAGGAAACGCTAACAAGCTGCTTGAGCAAGCACTGAGGCATGCCGGGATATTACATGTCCACAAAGAAAATATTAATTTTAAGCTCAAAGAAAAAATTAAAAAGAGAATTTAAAGGAAGGGGGAGGATAAGAAAAAAGTGTCAGGATATTTATATAAACTGTCATTCCTGTGTTTTCATGAAGGCTCATGCCCTCTAAACAGTCCATCAACACTCTCTCTGATCACAGACTTTGCTCTGATTGAGTGGGGAGATGTCAGCCAAGGAGAAAAACATGTGGAAAATCTGTTAACCATGTGTGTCATTCCTGATGTCAACAGGTAAGGAAATATGGGAGCGGTCTCACATTTGTGCATTTCAACTCGGGCTCCCAGAATGGAAAAGGGCATCGCTGGCTTTGGAAATAGATATTTATGATTCCCGTTGTGGTTGTGGTGGTAACGACGATGATGAAAACACACAGGATTCAGGACGAGCCCAACAGAAACACAAGACCACCTGGCGCCCAGGGACGAATGTCACAACAGCGACGTGTGTGTAAATAACTGGTCTGGGAGTTTAACATTGCTTGTCTTCCCAATGGAGGGCTGGATAAGCTCTTTTTTGGAAACACTGGGATTTCCCCCCCCCCCCATTCTGGTCTTACCTAAAAACCTCTTTCCTGACAGGGTGCAGGATTGAAATCTGCTTCCGTGGAAGAAGTCAGGGAGAAGCTAGAGCTTTCCCTGCCGGGGGTGTGGTGGGGGGCGCCTGTGTTGGCCCGAGTTCTGGGCCTCTAGGGAAAACAGTGGGTGGTGTTCAGAACTCAGTTCTAACGTGGCAGTCTTAGCGGTTAACTTGGTGACGTTGGAAAAGTCATGGAACCTTCTGAGCGTGGTTTCCTGTGGAGTGACAAGTTTGGCCTAAGGCAGCATTTCTAATGCCATAACAGGCATCAGATCACCTGGGGGAACTCGTCAAAATGCAGATTTTATTTCAAGAGATCAGGAAAGGGACCTGTGACTCTGCCTTTCTAATATGCTCCTGGGAGGGGCGGGGAGGTGGGGGGAGGGACGCTGGCCCACGGACCACCCTTTGAGGGCTCAGATGATGTTTACAGTCGACATCTGCTGCTGATGATCACCCAGCATCCAAGGATTAGAACATCTTCATTTTCCAATAAGTCACCCTTTTTTCTTTTGGAGAACCCCACCTCCTCCCTCTCATTTAGGGCATTCAGGTAGGGCTGAGGCTCACCCTAACCCCCAGGTCCAAGAATGGGCTTAGGTCCTACCCCTAGTCAATCAGGGCCCTCCATCTCTGTGATTGGCTCCTACATGGGCACATGACCCATGGCGGGTTAACCCAATGCAGGGCTTTGGCTGCCCCAACTATGGTGAAAGTGACATTGTCTTAGCTAGGCTTACAAACTGTAGCGAGGATATTAGCCACGTGAAGAAGCCATTTCATCGTAGGTAGGTAAACGCTGCCTGAAAATAAAGTTAATAGAGAAAAAAAGGAAAGCTGAGCGATCCAATGACATTTCAATGGCATCATTTGAACTCCTAGATACAGCCATGCCTGAAGCTGAAGATCCCTGGCTACTTCAGCAACACAAGTTAATCCAAAAATTCAACGGTTACAGGCATGATACACTTGAAAACTGCAGCTGCATTATCCATATTTTCTCCATTACTGTCTAGCTATAGACTAGAGGTCAGCAATTTTTCTGTAAAAGGCCAGATAATAAATATTTTGGGCTGGTGGAACATAGGCCTCTGTAGAAACTCCGTGTTAGAACACAAGCAGCCATAGATAATATGCAAACAAGCAGCTGAGGCTGTATTCCAATCAACTTTATTTACTAAAATAGGCATCCAGGGACGCCTGGGTGGCTCAGTCCCTTAAGTGTCGGACTGCCACTCAGGTCATGATCTTGGGGTCCTGGGATCCAGCCCGGGAGAACGCCCTGTTCAGCAGGGCATCTGCTTGTCCTCCTCCCTTTGCCTCCTCCCCCTACCACTCATTTTTTACTCTCTCTCTCTCAAATGAATAAATAAAATCTGTAAAATAAGCATCCAACCCTCAGGCTATAGTTTGCCAACCCTGGTCTAGACAATCAACAAAGCCTTGATTTGTAGTATTTGCTGTTTTCCATAGTGTAAACACCCCCACTGACGTCAGGCTACCCACATAATGTCACTGAATGTAGAGCTGGGGAAAGATGAGTACAAGGTCCCCTCTATATGGTCTTTCCACCATACAGATACAATCACCCTAATAACATAGATCATAGTAAAATGTAATAAAAAAATGAGGAAGGGCTGGGTTTTAGGTATGTATCAAGTTTGTCTTGATCTCATTTTTTTAAATTGTAAGTTTATATGAAGTTTACTTTTGAATAATAGCTTTAACCCAAGAGTTCAAACGTGAAACAGAGAAACTGGGATCCAAAGATATCACAACGGTAGATCAAAGTTTGGAAAGGGATTAATGACATCTTCAGGAATTGTAGTTTAAAATTCCAATGTATTAGACAAGTCCTTTTTGAAATGGTAATGCCTTGTACCTGAGTAGAAAAGACAATTAAGATAATGTGTTAATTTCCCCCCTTGAATCTGACAGTAATATTTTGATCCTGTTAATTATCCGGAGAACAGAAAATGTATATAATGTGATAGCTCCGTGCAGAGCTGACATGCTTGCTGCCTGGTTAAGTAGGCACACTTATCCTATAATTAGCTGCTCAGAATGCAATCGCCATCCCTTCCTAAATACACCCACTAAAAAATAAACTAAAGTGGTGTGGCAGAGCAGCTCCAATACGGTTTTACCCCCTAGGAAAGCAGCCAATGATTATTTACTAAAAGTTATCCTCCTTTCAAAACTATCAGAAAATAGCAATCATTCGCTAATGATTTCTGGCAGGTGAGGGTCAATCAATGCCTTAAGAACACTGAAAGACCATGTCATTAGAGCCCCAGCATGCTTGCCTTCTCAGAGGGATAAACTTATCGATGTTGCTAACGGAGCATTTTAATGAGAGTTCATCACAAAAGGGCAACCTTTTAAGTGGGCAAGTCAATCCATAGGGGGGAGAAATGTGGACCCCAAATCACTCTCATCAACTGGTGAAGAGGGATTTCTAGATCATGTTTTGATTTTTAGGGCAATACTCGCTTCTGAACAGAAATTGTGGCCCAGTTAGTTGTGCATTTCGAAAGAGATTTTATTTTGTTTTTTAAAGATCAATTATTTATTTATTTTTTTTTGACAGAGAGAGAGCGAGAGAGCATGAGCTGGATGGGCAGGGGGAGAGGGAGAGAGGATATGAAGCAGACCCCACACTGAGCATGGAGCCCGACATGGGGCTCCATCTCATGACCCTGAGATCATGACCTGGGCCAAAACCAAGAGTCGCACGCTTAACCGACTGAGCTACCCAGGCTCCTTGAAAGATATTTTATATTTACTCTTTTAAAACAACCTCCACCAACCCCTCTCTGGAAGAGCTAGTGAAGGAGGTGCTTCCTTCTATCAGGATGGTGGCATTTCATCCACGACATCACAGCAATCTCTACCTGTGATTTTTAATATATTCCATAAAAGCATAAATCATTCCTCCTGCTTTCATTCCTATCACAGCTCTGTTCATCTGATCTCTTCTGGTATTTTATTTTATTTTTAAAGATTTTATTTATTTAAGAGAGAGAGAGTGAGAGAGAGAGAGAGCATGAGCAGGGGGGAGATGGAGAAGCAGGCTCCCCACTGAGCTGGGAGCCCAACTCGGGGCTCAATCCCGGGACCCTGAGATCATGACCCAAGCGGAAGGCAGACACTTAACTGACTGAGCTGCCCAGGCAGTACAAGGAAATATACCTTCTAAAACACCATACAAAGGTAAGGGGTTGCTATTATTGCCTTTGGATCCCCACACAGAGGACCTTGTTCATAACAGGTGCTCACAGAATGCATGCATGTATTTCTTCATTTAATCATCTTCTGTGTAAAATACAGAGCTTGGGAAAAAAAAAAATACAGAGGTTGAAATAAATGCACCGGGAGCCTGGCAGCATGGGTTCAAATACCAGCTCTGCTATTCACTCATGGCCATGTGATCTTGGGGGAAATTACTTAATCTCTCACTGCCTCAGTTCCTCATCTGTGAAACGAGCTGGTGATCATGGTTCTCCATGGGGTTGTTAGGAAGGTAAAAGGAGTTCATAGGAGTAAGTTTCTCAGCACAGTTCATCCTACACAAGTCGTCCCCTTCCCCTGACCATGCTCACATGCTTTCCCTCTTGCAAATAAATGAATAAAATATATTTTTTTAAAATGTAGTTTTTCTTTTACATTTTGCCTGGATCTCCAAGTGGTACTTGGTGCAGGGTGGGTCCAAAATCAAGGTCCTGGTTGCCCAGGAGTTCACCCTGCTACTCTTCAACTCCACTCTCAGGGAAAGGACATCGAAGGATGCTTTTTCTTTAGCAGTATTTCCTACTGTAAAATTAAAGAACTTATCTCATGAGAGAAGAGACAGACAAGGATCTAGTTTTAGGACAGAGGGACCTCACAGTTACCCCTAAAATCACAACACGGTAACCCTTCCTTTTTCTGGCTATCTTCATGCGTTGAGCAGTTGATTTATGCCTACAGTGTGCCAGGCACTGTGCCAGGAATTTAGTGGTGAAGAAGCAAGACAAAACCTCTGTTCTCACGGAGCTGGGAGTCCTATGGATCACAGGAAGCCTGACCTGGCCTGGGGGCTCAGGAAAGCTTTCCTCACCAAAAACAACTCTCAGGCTGAGATCTGAATGCTTCTGAGAAGGCTTTAGCCTGGAAAAGGGCAGAGCCTAAACAGGGAGTAGTATGGGCAAAGGCCCAGTGGTAGGATAAAAGGTAGAATGTTTGAGAACTGAATGGAAATAGAAAAGACAAGGGGTTTGTGGGAGATGGGGCTGGAGGGGCTACAAAGCAGGCAGGTCTTCTTAGGCCCCTGGGGGTATATCTAAATTTAGAGCATTGAGAAGCTTTAAAAGGGTGTGAGTAGGCCTGAGGAACATAACAGGGACACTCTGGCTGCAATGATTTCGAAGGTCTGGACAGGCCCAGAGTAACGCTCGTGGGCCAGTCAGGGGCTTCTGCGGTGGTCCCGGCAAGGGCTGATGAAGCTGAGGCTAGAGGTTATGAGTAGAATCATGAATGGACCAGAGGAGCAGCTGTTCTGGCTCTCAGGCCATCCCCGGGCTGTACCCACCCTCACCGTCCTGGCTCCTCCCTATGAAGGCAGGGGCTTCCCCAGAGTCTAGTCCAGTGTCTGGCTTGACCCTAGGGAGTTCCCATCCATATCTTGAGACAAACACAGAAATGAAACCTTTGGAGAAACTGCAAAGCAATGCAAGAAAATGTCAGCAAGGTTAGTACATATCAGATGTACGAGTGAGTGCCGAAAAGGCGTAGAATTATGGCGTGTTTAAGAGGGGCTGACTTATTCACTGGGAACACGCAGGGACTCTTATACCAGGCTGTCCCATTCCTAGCAAGCAAATGGGTGGTGTCACATTAAGCCAGATACGGCGGCTAGGCCTCCGTGGTTAGGCCTGCACTGTGCCTAGCAATGTAGCATTAAAAAAAAAAAAAAATCAAGTAAAATTAAATGCCAATTTTTAAATAAAATAAAACACTTTGCAGGGGTGGTGGTGCCTGGGTGGCTTGGTCATTAAGCATCTACCCCGGCTCAGGTCATGATCTCAGAGTCCTGGGATTGAGCCTTGCATCAGGCTTCCTGCTCAGCGGGAAGCCTGCTTCTCCCTCTCCCACTCTCCCTGCTTGTGTTCCCTCTCTCGCTGTGTCTCTCTCTGTCAACTAGATAAATAAAATAATAAAACATTGGGAAGCTTTGTATTAAAAAATCTGAATTGGGGCGCCTGGGTGGTTCAGTCAATTAAGCATCTACCTTTGGCTCAGATCATGATCCCAGGGTGATGGGATAGAGCCCTAAGACTCTCTGTTTCTGGGGGAAGTTGACAATGCCTAGAGTTTAGGTCTAGGTCCCTATCCCAGAGATAGCCTTAGTCTATATGCATAAGGAGACATCAACTCTTCCCCCTACTGCCATGATGTCCATTATAACCCTGTTTCTAATAGTGAAAAAGTAGACTACCTAAATGTCTTTGAGTAGGAAGACAGTGATGTCCTGGCTACCAGAGAGTCCCAGAAGATCCAGTGCAGCCTCATCTAGTCAGAATGTGGACAACGGTCCCACAGGGGTTGGCAGAGATAATGGCAATAGCACAGGTCAACTGAGGTGTCTTGTCCCTTTAGGGAATAGCCACTGGGAAGAGTCACGCCTTTTATAGAGAACATGGGCCAGACTACCCACGGTTCACCAACTCACAGCTTGTGTTCATATCACTGACAGCCAGCCGCACTATCAGAAGGCAAGCAGGCATCTGTATTCAACCTATGGCATCATCGTCAAGTGACATCATTCCATTTATATACTAAGATCTAAAGGTGTCAAGTGATTTAGGGGACATGATTACCAAGTAGCATTTGTTAGGAGTCCCAGGTCCCAAAAGAACGATTTCCCAGAGATTCCCACCGGGGCACATAATATATTAGCCTAACTGTAATCATAGCTTAGGGTTATCACAAAATTGTTTTTTTTTTTTAAAAAGAAAACAGAAAAAAAAGGAAAAAGAAAAAAAAATGTGTAACCACCAAAAACCACTGAAAAAAAATTTTTTTCAGCTTTTAAAGTTCTAAGGCTTAGTTTCTTGAGATTTTACTTATGTGAAACATCTTATTCCCATTGATACCAGATTAAGGAGGCTTCTATGCATTTTCTCAAATGAATCAAGCATTGTTTCATTGTTTCTCAAAGCATTTTAAAGAGCCTGGTGACAGAGGAAATGTCTGAATTCAAAAGGAAGTCTTAAGGGGTTGTGAAGTCTCAGGAAAGTTCTTAAATGACCTAACCAGATGTTTTGAAGTCTGATACACCCTTAACCCAAACTGAAATTCATAACAAAGTCAAAAGCAATAGAGCCAAATTGATTCCAAAATGCCTTTTCTAACAAACCTGACTGTTTACACACATTGACTTTAATGGGACCTAATTCTTACTGGGAGAGATTATATGGCCATGGAAACAATGAGATGCATAATAAAGTTTGAAGATGAAATAAAACCTAAAACTCAGGTAAGTCTTTAGGGCTGGCTAAATTGAGAATCCATGTTTCTGAGGATAGGCAGAACCGTGGTTCAGAACGTGAATCCCAGCTGTGCCACGTGCTTGTGGTGACCTTGGGAAAGTGGCTGGACCCCTCCGTCCTTCAGCTTCCTTCTCTGTCAAATGGGCATAAGGATGGTACCTACCTCACTGGGATGTTGTATGGGTTAAATGAGACAATGCAGTGAAGGGCTTAGAACACAGTAAATGATCAGTGAAGCTTACCTATTAGAATTATTTTATTTTTTTAAAACGTTAGTTATATAAGGAAACACCAAAGTCATGGACAAACCAGGAATTTTCTTTTTTATATTTAAACGTAAGACGTGTTAAATTTTAGCAGTATTATTGGAGGAAAAAGAGGTTCTTTAGATCTCTTCACCCAAGAAATAAAATTCCTGGAGGAAACTGAGTTCCTTTCCTTAGTTTGTTTATTTTGTGGATGGGACGTATTTTAATTGGAAAGGGCTTGGTTTGGCATAAAGCATTTGGGACATTAACGGAACAGTAGAGACAGAGTCCAAATAAGATGGTCCTGAGTTGCGCTTGGTGCATAGGACCCTTAAAGGACTCTCAGCAAGAGGAGCGAGGGCAGGCTCTGGCGGCCTTCCTGCTAACTTAACAGGGGACCGTGAACGAGCAAGTCACTTCACTTCGGCTCTCTGGCCTCCACTTGGTCACCCACAAAAAGAGGGGGTTGAACTAAATGGCCAGTTAGGTTTCTCTGAACTCTAACTGCTTGTACGAAGCTGTTATCTGTTCCCTGGGAGATCTGAGTCTGGACTTGACCACTCTCAGCTCCGTGCTGGTGTCCAGAGCCCGGCCAGGCAGCCCCTCCCCACCGGTGACTTTCTCACTTCCTGCCATTGGGCTCAGAGGACCCTGGGCATGAGGACGACCACGATGACGATGACGACGACAATGACGATGAGGCCGGCGACGACGACAACAAGGACGGGTCAGTCTGACTCTCCAGGCACCCTGGGAGAAACAGCGCAGCCGACTCCAATTCAAACTGTGTCCCCGTCTCGCACAAAGCCCTGTTTATTTATCCCACTGGAGAGGAGGGTGGAAACCACTTTACTTAAAGCAGAGCTGGAGAAATAAATATTCGAGAAGCAATAGCTCATTATTTTTGAGGACTCTGGAATGAAAGTCCAAGGTAGAAAAACAGCATGACAACCACCAGCATTTCCATTCCGAGTATAGAGCTCTGAGATAAAGATAGTGCGGTTTGTTTATTATTCCTTCTCTTTAAAACCTGCATTAATTCTGATTTCTATTTAAATAAGAATGATTAAATTTTATCAGCTGAGATGGAAATATTGTGATAAACACTGGCTCGTGGCCAAACTAATCTCCCAAGCCCACAGCTTACGGCCATTGTCTTGTATAGATATTTGAATGGCAATGGGCTTTTATCAGTATTTCTAAAGGCACTCATTTAATTATGTGGTTGTAAGGATTTTCAAAACCCAAAAGAATACCATCAATACATATTCATTTCTTGGATTAATTCGACATTAACATCAGAAAATATTGTTATTTAAAAGATGCTCATACTTGTTTTTGCTCTTGCAAAAAAAAAAAAAAAAAAGAATGTATCCAATTCTGGTTGCAATGGCGTCTTTGAGATGTTCTGTTTAACTCAAACTAGGAAAATGCAAGGCAGGGAGTTAAGGCTGGAATTTAGAATTACAGGGATTACAAGGAGGAATCAGGAAGGAAGTTCATAAGTCTTTAATAAAGAGATCTACTTCCCAGAGGTTGGACCATGACAAGGAAACAGAATCTCTGACCTAGGAATTTTGGACACATGTGTGGATCTCGTCAATCAAATAGAATGTATCTGAAAGCCTCAGGAAAAAAGGTTCAAGTGCTGGGGCAGTTTACCTGCTCAAAATGTTCATACTTAGAAATCCGAGTGATCTAGATTTCATTCCTACGGGGGATACTAGATTTCTTCAAGAACTGATTAAAGATACAAAAATTTGTACATTTGACACCTTTAACATTAATAATGTTTCCTCCAAAGCAGATCTTTATATTTCAGTGATGATAAATCTGCTTTTGTGAAGCAAAGACAAACAGTCTACCTTAACCTTGGAATTTCTTTTTGTGGCAGGGTAGCTGAATGGGAAGATCTCTTCATTGGAACTGAAGCCCGTGTGATCCATGTCTGGAAAGTCAACCATCTCTCTCTCTCTTTTTTGCTTTGCTTTTAATCTGACCAAACTACCAGGAAATTCTTCTTGTGTTAATCATTTGAGGGAAGGCGTAGGGATGGGAACTGGCTAGGGAGGGAAGGAGAGAGAAAAGAAATAGGTGAGAGCTTTGCCAGTCTTGTTAAGACTGATCTGTTTTTACATTGTTCAGCTGTCCTGGTTGGCGCAGGACTAGCGGGTTTCCAGGGATGAGGAATTTCCAGTCCTAAAACCAGGAAAGTCCTGGGCAAAAAGCAGGAAGGTTGTTCATTCTATACTAGTCTTCTTTTGATCTAGGCTTCCAGATCAACCCTTTTAAAGGCTCAAGCCTTTTAAAGGCTCAAACAAGGGATGCCTGTGGGCTCAGTCAGTTAAGCATCTGCCTTCGGCTCGGGTCATGATCCCGGGATCCTGGGATCAAGCCCCACATCAGACTTCCTGCTCAGTGGGGAATCTGCCTCTCTCTCTCTCTCTACTCCTCCCGTGGTTGTGCTCTCTCTCTCTCTCTCTCTCTCTCTCTACTCCTCCCGTGGTTGTGCTCTCTCTCTCTCTCTCTCTCTCTCTCTCAAATAAATAAAATATTTAAAAATATAAAGTCTCAAACAAGCTAAGAAGAGTGACGTTTAGATCCGATTGAGGATTACTGAGAGGTACAATCTGTCACAACACAAATGCTAAGGGAAGTGATGGAGGAAGTTTGTTGTATAAAATGAAAGAGGTAAGAGCGACTTTAGAAAACATTTCCTGCAGAGCATGCTCAGTGGAACACAAATTCCGTGGGATGATATTCAATTTAAGGTGAGAAATGGTTCAGCGACCACATCAATGTATGCCACTTAAAAAGGTCCCTTTATTGCAGGACTTCTCTGAGACTTTAATAAGCTAGTATGAATTGTTAGGTAATCGTAACCTGTTACACATGTTTAGCCACAGAAACATTTCTGCCAGGAAGCATCTTATGATATTAGTGTATGGGAGCTCCTACTTTAGAAAGCAACTGCTCTAGGTCAAAGTCCTCACTTTTTTTTTTTTTCAAGATTTTATTTTTTTTAAGTGATCTCTACACTCAGTGTGGGACTCGAACTCACAACAATGAGATCAAGAGTCGTACATTCTGCAGAAAGAGCCAGCCAGTTGTCCCAAATCCTCATGTTAAATATGGGAAATACTCTGATCGGTGTGGCTGTTCCAGGCAAGGCTGGTGTGACCTCAGTGTCTCAGAATTAATATGCATAAGAACCACCCGGGCCTCCTGCTCCCAGGCACATTCTGCGTCCAAACGTCTAGGGAGATGCCCGAGATTCTGCCTTTCTAACCAGCCCCCAGGGGATGTGGATGCTGCTGGTCCACAGACCGCCCTTTGAATAAAGAAGCAAGAAAGTAGGCTGCTGGCATCCCAACTTTATGCGCGTCCCCGAGCCCCGTGCCTTAGAGTCTCTTCGGAAGTGGAACGAGCTGGCCCAGCAGTCACAGCAGCCCACGCACCTTATTCCGGTTTCACTGGCTGAGTCGCTGCCTCCAGTTCTTCAAAGCTACTCGTGCTGGTGATAGAAGCACGTCAAGATGAAAGAAGCATTTCCCGGCCTCTAAAATAAATTTCCTCTTTGCTGTATCAGAAATTAGAAACAGATAAAGTTTTTGGCCAGGGGTCCTGGATAGAAATTCAAATTTTAAAAACTGCTCAAATAGCAGTTTAAATTAGTCCAACCAATTAAAAACAACAACACCAAAAACCCCTTCTGCGGCCATTTCCATGTTTTTTTCAGTTCCACTGGAAAAAAGTGGAATGCGTCTAACCAAAATGGGACCGATATTTGTGCAACTCTCTGGCTATTGCCACAACATGCATATATAGTGTAAGCCCCAGATGTTTATTGGGCATGAAGGTTCTAGACTACAAGAAAAACATGCTTGTTCTGATGTTTCAAGAGCTTTTGTACCTGCATGATTATGATACCTGGAGTCTCTCCTTTGGGGTCGTTGCTGGGGAAAATCGGTTTATTGAAAACGTTTTGGTGTAATAGCCACAGAGTTGGTTAATTCAGAGGCGGGGTAGGAGACCGTTAAGAAGTGATCCCAAACAAAGAACACGAACTTGCTACTTGATTAAGCTTTTTGCTTTTCGACATACGGCTGTGGCATGATTCAAGACATAGTCTCTGTCCCTGTGTCCGTGACATTGAGACACAGATGGGCAGAGTGGCACCTGAATGAGGTGGGTCACCCGTGGCTAACATATTACTCTTGCTCGTGGGCCAGGCTCTCCCCCTCAAAAGGCTGAACTCAGACATTTCAGCCAACCTGGACGCATCAGGTGTGTTACAGTCACCTCACAGGTCTCAGCAGAAGGGGATGAACTTCTCAGTGTCTAAAAGGCTGAAGGGAGAAAGGAAAGCAGATTCTGCTGCCTGGAGACTCTGCCCTGGACACTAGAAGTGGAATCTAATTGCAGGCTGAAGGCCCGGGGAATCTTCGCCTGACTCTGGGATCTCACACTGAGCAGGACTGCAAATTCCCAATATTCAAGACCTGCACTGAAGGTCTAGCTCTGCTGCCCACAGGGCAGTGCATCGTTTTTGGTCTGCTCCTTGGAAAATGGGAAAGAGTTCTGTCTCATGGGGTAGGAGGGGCCAATGAGAAAATTTGCATATATTACATGCATATGTTAAATGAGGAAATTGGGTCTATGCCTTTGCATACATTACAGGGCAGATGTTGACAGGGCTAAGCTATAGTTTGGGTTTGGATTTTTTAATTACTGTAAGAACACTTGAGACCTCCCCCTCATAAGGTTTTAACTGCACAATACAGTGTTGTTAACTGACTTTATGGTTTCACAATCAAGCCTGCATCCTATTTTGCTGGTTTCATACATTCTCACCATACATGTGCTCCAAAATTAAATGAGTTCTTCTAACCACCAGCCTCATGAAGCACTAGGCAAGCAACAGTGGGTTAAGATGTTATCCCTGCCCTCAAGGGTCCCTCACAGGCTCCTAGGGAGATGAATACTGCAAGAAGTTGATTATAAGCCTTCACAACAAGGAAGGAGGGGAAGCTCACCAGCCTCTGGGGGAGAGTGGGAAGAAGGTCCAGGGAAGCATGAAGGAGGCTTTCCAGAGGATGAAGGTCTCAGATCCCCTCCTCAGTCCCATCAACTGGCTCTTCTTCCAGGGGCTGAAGTGACACCAGATCCCATACTTGATCCCTTCTCTTCTCAACCGCATGCTTGGGAACGCTAACATCTCCTGATCCACAGCTATGTTCCTGACATTCACATGTGCACTCCCAGCCTGAGTCTTCTCCCAAACACCAGAGTTGATGACCTATGGGTTGGCTGGGTCTTCCAGAAAGCAGAGACTAACACAGAGTCTGGAGTTAGGACATTTATTAGGACTCATGCCTATGAAAGATAAAAGAGGTTGTATCGTTCAGCCATTGCTGTGTAACAAATTGGACCATGGTCCCTATGGGTTGAGAATCAGGATACAAGGTAACAAGGGTACATCTGACTCAGTCTCTCACAAGGCTACAAAGCATCAGTGAAGTCCTGATCTTGTTTAAAGGCTTAAATGGGACAGAATCTTCTTTCAGTTGCACTGGTATTATAGTCGGCAGGATCCAGTTCCTTGCAGACAATGCACTGAGGGCCACAGATGGTTGTAGGCTGCAGCCCACCTTAAATCTCTTGCTTCTCCAAAGGGCAGCTCACAATATGGCAGCCTACCTCATGGGATTGAACAAATGGGAGAGAAAACAAGAGAGTGCTAGTAAGACCCAAGTCCCAGTCTTTGGTAACCTAATCTCCAAAGTGACGGCCCATCCCTGTTGCTGATTTCTGTTTATTAAAAGTGAGTCACTAGGTCTGGCCAATATTCAAGGAGAGATAGTTACATAAACACATAAATGTCAGGAGGCAGAGATCGTTGGGCGCCATCTTAGAAGGCAGCCTGGGACAAAGGAAGAAGCAGGACTGATTAGGGAGAGTCACTGGGCCACAGTACAGACCTGATGTGATGATGAGAGGAGCAGGTAGAAAGCAGGATAAGGAAGACAGAGCCTCAGAACACGAGGTTCATCTGATAAAGTCAGCTCAACAGGGACCTTCCATGCAAAGCTTTCTCGCTGGGAAAGCTCTGCCCTGGGCAAAAACGGCCATGACCCGGGACTGTGAAGAAAAAGCATGGTCGTGGCTGAAAGTGGAGTGGGTTCTGAAGGCCAGCGGCCGGAGCCTGTCAGGTAACTGCCTGACTGGCTGCTAGACAGTAGGTTCTTCCCTGAAGGGAGATGTAAGTGGCACACTTTCCTGGCCACCGCCTCCACAGCGTGCCAGTCAATGGTTTGTACAATCTAGGCGCTCATCAAGTGCATAAATTGTTAATGATGCTTACAAAAATATTGGTTATGTATTATTTATGTGAGATGAATATTCATCAACATGTTGAGACAGTAGCCAGATGCACAGTTAACTCACAGGGCCGTCTGATTGCTTGACACATCTCAAAAGTTGAGCTCTTTCCGACTTCTGCTGAATGATCTCAACCCTGCGTGCACAACCTCAGGAAAGGGGTCAGCGTGGACCAAGGTAGTTCTAGATCTGATGGATCTCTCTGGTTTGGGGTCTTCCAAGCCCCCTGGTAGAGAGAGAAGCTTCCCAAAGTGTTGGAGGCTAGAGTGTGATTGCGCATCTTACTTGTGGGAAGCACACCGTTAAGCCTTAGGAAGAACGTGTTCCAACTTACATGTGATCAAATCTGACCTCTGCTATTAGCTCTTTCATACTAAAGTTGTGCAAATAATGGCACCATTTAGCTGAACCTATCTTCACAGGCCATATTCTGTAGCACATCCCTTGGTGATGTAGGCCTATGTTGCGATTTGCGATTGTCTGTTAAATGCCAGTTCTCTTCTAGGCTAGGAGCTCCACAAGGGCAGGAATAAGGCTTTGGATCACCACCACTTAGCCCTGGAGTGCAGGAACGTAGAGATCCAGTGAGTGAATGAGTAGGGAGATGCTCCGCTCTTTGATCCGTTTTGAGAATCTAGATTTTCATGCATCATCTGGCTCTAGCAAGAAGGTGCCTGTGCATTCCCACCTCCTTCATGAAGACGTCTGGACACAAGAAATGTGTCTCACTCAAGGGCTCTGAAATAATGTGCCTGGTTTAGTCAGCTTGATAGCTAGGTTGATTTTGTGGCAACTTCGCGTGTTGAAAAGCTTCTTAAAAATATATTAATCTGACTATGCTCTCAACCTGTATTGATTAAGCACCCAGGGTGTGCCAGCCCAAAAGAGACTGATGGTTGGTTGATTGACTCTCTTTCATCCGACCTATCCATTTATTCCCTCCCCCCTTTTTTTATTTACTTCTTTATCCATCCGCATATTTTTTTTCCTTCAGTTAGGCACACCATACCTTACTCTGATATGGATTGAAGGTGGTTTAGAGAGATTCATAAACTACATCACTATAATATAAATAAGGAGTAGGTGAAAAATGAAAAGGAAAAAGCATAAACTCAGTGCGTATGGGCTGAGGCAGGAATAATTCAGCCTCCTCCCTGGCAAAAGAATGATGAACTTGACTTTGAGGATCATGGTAAGAGCTCAAGTGTAAGATACAAGGGCAGATCTACTATAAAAAAAAAAAATTCCCTGCGGACAGTTTTCTTCATTTAGCCACTGGAACAATCCTTTCTTTTTCATGTTTGTATGTGTCTTAAGGGGCTTTGAAGATATCAAGTAGTTCATTCATTTCTCTTTTTTGTCATTTTCCTTGTTCTTGCATTTACTGAGGACTTGCTATGTGCTGGGCCCTATGTGCTCGGGATCATGGCGCTAAGGCAAAGGGTGCTGAGTGCATGTTTTTCTTCTATGAAAGAAGCTCCAGGTCTAAGAGTGAAAAGACCCGGGTCATGCTCATGGCCCTGAAGTTGCGTTACTGTATCACTCGGCCTTAGCCAAGTTCATCCCGGTCTCTGGGCCTCAGTGTCCTCGTGCAAAAACGATGGGCTCAATGATCTTGAATATCCTTAACTGATATCAAGTTGCGTTCTACAGGAGGAACTGGGCAGAAGTAAATCAATTCAGCCACTCATACTGTTGGTCTCATCCAACAGTTTGGATTAGCATAGTTTGGGACAAATAATCTAGGTCTCCTGGAAGGTGCATTTTTGGTGTTTTTATCCTCAGCTGCCGTGAATACCAAATGGACATGTTCTGATAGCCAGACTCAAAGCACCAAAGGGATCCTCTGAAGATATGTTGACTGAAGCATAGGTGCTTCTGTAATAAAAGTTATCGCTCAGAATTCTCAAGGATTTAAATGCAAACGTCCTATCTAAAAGAATAATAATAATAATAATAATTGCTAACACTAATCAAGCTTTGCAAAGGCCAGGCATTCTTCTCAACATTAGATAATGCATCATCTCATTTAATTCTGGCCACAAACCTATGAGGCAAGTTTTCATTATTGTCCCTAATTCTCCCTGGAAGGACACTATGGCGCAGAGAAGGTAAGTGTGCCATGGTCTGGAGATGTGTGTCCAGGAAGTTGGACCCGGACAGAGCTCTCCGCCTGTCCCCCTCAAGCTCATCTCCTCCCAGGGTGTCATACCTGTGGTCCCCTGGCAGTTTTGGTAGGTGGTAGCTTCATTCTTTAAAACCAATAGGCTTTACTGCTAATCTGTTCCTGATGCTTCTAGCTAAGAAAACAGCCCAAATCCAAACAGATACCAGAGATTCTTTCTAGACCCGATTTCCAACTCCAACTATCTAATTTTTATTCTTCACAATAAAGTGCATGAAGACAGCTTGACGGCACATCTAGGGCCAGCAAACGTTTCCTGCGAAAGGTAGATGGTAAATACTTTACATCCCGGCAGCCACAAGGTCAGTAATCATGACTCAAAGCTGCTTTTGTAGTGGGAAAGCAGCCAACAGTTAAACAAATAAGCGTGGTTGTATTCCAATAAAACTTTATTTAGGGACACTAAATTTTGAATTTTATATAATTTTTATGTGTCATGAAATCGTATTCTTCTTTTGATTTTTTTTTTTTTTTAAACAACCCTCGAGAGATGTAAAAACCATTCCCACCTTGGAAGATGAGCAAAACCAGGCAGCATGCTGGACTAGCCCATGAGCTATTGTTTGCTGAGCTGCCCAAAACCGCTCACTTGCCTCCCAGTCAACCTTCGGGAACAAACAAGGCTTCCCTTAAGAGAAAAATAACAACCGCCAGACACTCAGCGTTCTGATTTCTTTGCACTATTTATCTATGTTTTCTTGGTCAAATTTTCTTCTTCTTCTTCCTTTTTTTTTTTTTTTTGGGATTTAAAATTTTATGTCAATAAATATTTAAGCATCGAGAAGATTAAATCCCGCATCTGCATCGGCTGCCAACGCAGCCATTGTCTCCCCTTGTTTTGAAATCCAAGCCCAAGACAAAGTGAAATATATTCTCAAATATCTACAAATGCACACATGAAATATAGGTGTATTTTAAAGAATAACCTAATGGAAGGTACTTTAAATTTCACAGCCTTTGCTAATGCAGGCAGCTAATCCTATTTACATTCATATTAGCCCTGGTATCTTTTTCCCTAAGATTTACCTATTTGTATGCTTGCATGAGTTAAACTGCCTTTTGCATGATATCAGGACTTTTGTAATTTAAATCTATAAAAGGCAATTTCTTTTAAATATCCTTCCTAACAGTGGGTGAAAGAAGCACTGAAGTTATTTGAGGGCTGTACACCTCAGTACACATGGACGCTGGACTCCAGGCAACGTGCAGAAGGCGGGAATTAATCTTCTACCACGGAAGTGGAACAGAAAATAAAATCAAGGCTGAGAAAAGAAATAGCCTCTGAAAAGGGCCAGTTTGGGTTGTTATAGAAGGAAGTGGTGTGTTTTAGAATTGGTCTTCGACAAGGAAAACTTTCTCCCCTCCTGAAAGACCTCTGAGCACTCTAGGGTTTCCCTGTGGGAACTCTTTACATCCAGAATGATGTGAGCCACACGATAAGCAAGCTTTACAATGTAATGGCGACAAGGTGGGCCAGTTGGTGATGAGGGGTTGGATTTTAAGATGTCAGTTGCGGCCCCAATGGGACACAGGAAGCAGCAGCAAGTGGGTAGGTACTGGGGGGGCGTGGCGAGGGTCCAGAGACACGAACCAATTTTCATCCGGTTGGAGTGACATTCTTCCCTTATGTCATTCCCATGAGGTGGTCACCTCCACCATCTCCAGTTGACAGAAATGAGATGCAAATAGGTTAATATATAATCTTGCCCCAAAGAGGTAGTGTCTTCCCGGTATGTAGGACATAACACATCAACACACTTCTTTTCTGAGCGGTACTGGGCTTTTCCTAGTGAAAAGTAACAGTGCGTGAAATCAGCGGGGAGGGACCTCCAGAGGCGTACCCTCATGTCTGCGGTGCCCAGGGGACCGGCCCTCCGGTTCCCTTCTTCTGACTCGGGCCAGGGCACAGTTCCCAGAGCTCGCCAAGTCACCGGCCTGCGCTTGACGGAACTAGTTTCCAACTGTGTCTCGGTTGAAAGTAACCCCGCGATGAAGCCAGGAAAATCCAGTGTTTTAAATTTTGCAGCTGGAGCAGTGGGAGTGGTCAGCTTTGGGGCCCCAGGCCCACACGGGACTACCCACCCCCAGTTTCAGACAAACTTCGGGAAGGGAATCGTCCTTCCAATTAATCTCTAAACTTTGTCCTTCCTCCTTCCCCGTGGCTGTAAATAAGATCTGTACAACCTGAGTGTCTAGATCCAAAGGGGGCGTTCTGCTTACTACCCAGTTAATTACAGAAAGCTCATGGCTACTGAAGGCCCCATGCGCGCGCGCGCACACACACACACGCACACACTCGCACGCACACATGCACAAACACATACCCCCAAACCCACCACCCTGAAAGGAGCCATTATAAATGTTTCATGTGGAACTTTCACAACCCATCAGACTCACCAGAGTTTTCAAATTAACTCCCTTTCTGCCCAAGGGGATCGCTCTGAAAGAGATTTCTCCAGCCTGGAACCTTTGCAAGAAAAAGTCTGAATTTGAAACAGAATGCAAATAATGCATTTTGACTCCCTAATCAACAAATGGGATCAACTTGAATTGATTAAGAACCTTTGAAATTAGCTGTCTTTAATTCCCTCCATGGCCTGCTGCTGGTACTCTGAAGACAGGAGGAGTGTGTGTGTGTGTGTGTGTCTGTCTTTGTGTGTATGTGTGTGCATGTGTGTCTCTGTGTGCTTGGAGTGGAGGTTGAGAAGTTGGGTCTCATTTTCTTTCAAAGCTCGTATGATGGCCTTTTAAAAAGAAAAACATTTTTTTATTTTAATGGTGACACAACTGTAAGAAAGAAGGCATTCACCTGGCACAATTATATGGCTTTCCGTGAAGTGCATTTCCAATAGTTCCTGGGCTGCATGAAACCCACACAACTTTAGTGGAAAAAAAAAAAAACAAGCCATAAAATCTGAAATGAATGTATAAATAATATGCAACTGTCTAGACAGTATAGGGCACTTGCAAAGAGAGCAGGTCGGGAAAAAATTGTCCATCAGTCAGACAAGCATAACTGATTCTGATGGTAACTAACGGTATAGGTATTCAGCATTCTCTCTATGCGAAAGGCTTCGCTGAGCATTCGTTCTTCCCAAGCCAGTGGTCTTCTACTTATCTAGTGCTTTATGCAGCCTTTGGAAAATGCACTTGCTATTTAAACATTAAAATTAATGCCCAAAGAATAGCGGTTGAGCACGGGGGTGCCACTGACCTGTGTGATTGGCCTTTGGTACAGCAGAAATAGCCCTCTTCCATCCACAATAGGCGCTTTCCATACCCGCAGAATCTTAAACAGATGTAGTTATGGAAACTTTAGGATAGCAAAAGACCCAAACACAAGCACGCACGCACACCCTTCGTGGAACACTTTTGTTCGCCGGTTCTAACGCGCAATGACAAAGTCAGGTATTTAAATCGTGTACTGTTGGTATTTTTAAATTTTACGAATCTGAATACATAGCCAAAAAAAGGTCGGGGGGGAATACTTGAAAATGAAATCAAGTGTGTTAAATAATGATTCTGGCCTTTTAGCACCAACAGTGGTTGCCAGGTTCTGTGACAGCCCAGGGGTCCCCATATGCAATGGGGCACCACGTTGAAATTGCTCTTCTCCCAAACCCTGAGCATGAACAAGGTTCATCCACTTGTGCTTAAAGCTGGGGACGGCCACCAGCTGCCTCCCCAGCCTGACACCTGCACTTGGAGAGACACCTCAAAGCCCTGCTAGTGTGAATTAGGCCTCATGCCTGCAGGAGGGACAGGCAGGCGCTCCGAGCCAACTCTGAGCCGAGCATCCACACTCTCCAAACCGGTCAGAACTTTGGGAAGGTCGTGACAACAATAAAACAATAAGAAGAGTAACAGTCCCCACGTATTGAGAATTTACTCAATGTCAGGCCTGAATTTGGAGGTAGAGTCGCTGTTAGCCCTCACCAAAATTCTACACAGTCTTATGATTTATTATCTTCATCTGACTTTGGAGAAATTCGAAGATCAGGAAGGTGAAGTAACTTGCCTGAACCCAAACAGCCAGGAAGTGGCTGAGTGCAAGGCGGATTCCAGACTCCCTGAAAGCTAAATTCAGTCTCTGCCTCACCTGCCTGCCCAGATCTGCCCGGCCCCACTCAGGGCACAGCCCCCCGGTGCTAGAATGCTTCACTTCTTGCAAAAAGCAAGTACATCCCTCAACTGTTGGCACGAAGACAAATTCAATCTGGACTTGGTCATATTTCTATTCTACCAAAGCCATAGTAAATCGTATATATATATTTTTTTTTTAATTTAATTTTTATTGGAGGAGAGAGAGAGGACCACGAAGACAAAAATGTTTCAGACCCATGAATTCATAAAGAACCCTCCCCCCCACTAGATCCCGGAGATCTTTTGGAGTTTATCTTCTCATTCTACCCAGAAGGGACACTGAGGCCTGGGAAGGGTAAGGGATATGTCCTAGGTTGTCCAGCACGTGGATGCTTAAGCCTGGACCCTTGATCTTCCCATCCCGCTTCTGAGCCATTGCCATGAGTCGGAAACCAAAAGCTTCTTTCTGTTGCTTCTTCTTCTAGGGGCGTCCATCTAAAATGGCCTTCGATCGACTTTTGTTCTTTGCCATTTAATATCTCATAGGTATTAACCTTCATGTCTTCCTGACTCTTTAAATAACTTAAGTCGGGAAAGCACAAGTGAGAAATGTGGTGCTGCCAGCTGGTTCTCCCGTTGAGTTGTCCACCGTTTATATGAAGTACAATCCCATAGGCAAAGGGGTTCTGGGGAGGCTCAAAAGGCCTTATGGAGCTGAAAGATTGCTATGAGAAAGCATTTATGGGGCTGGAGTTTTAGAACTGAAAAAATGAAAACCATTTCCTTTCGAAACTGCCGGTGGATATTCTAGAATACCTATCAGTGTGATCTACCTTTTGAGTTTAGGATGGTCAGAAGTGCCCTTGCTGGGACCTTCCCACTAGGAGTGGTGGCAGCTGGTCCCAACCCTGTCCCCAACCCCGAGGCCTCCCTCCCCCCATCACCACTGACAGCCAGGGACCCTGCCACGACCAGGATCATTTCAGCTGCCATCCCTTCCTTCCGGGCTGCCCCTGTTGTCTCTTTTCCACGCCATTGATTCATTTCCCTTGTTTTGACCAGGCAAACGACACACATCTGCTGCCACCAGGAGGAGTCAATAGTTCACACGGCTCAGACCCATGGTAGGGCTGATGTAGCAACGCCTGATTCTCAAGTTTCCATTTCAAAGTATTATGCTGCGTTCTTGCCATTAAAGATTCATAGGTTAAATTAAAGATTTATTTTGGAGGGTGCTTTCTTATAAGGCAAATCACGTTCTTTTAATTTTAAACATACTGGCTATTACAATTTCTTCTTCTTCTTCTTTTTTTTTTTTTTTTTTTTTTTTTTGGCTAAAAGCTCAATTACATCAATATCACTTGAGACCCTCCGAACACTAAGCTAAAAGCCGGGCTTCTCAGCGGCCAAATGCCTATTGCCCTTTAAGGATTAACTTTGCTAAGAATGAATCGCATCCCTCCAATGCAGAGTTATCTCCCTAATAAAAACTGAGCGAGTTACACCTTTGCTTAAAACCACTGCTGGCTTCCTGTGGCTTATGGAATGAGGCCTGAACCTGCTTCCTCCATCTTACAAAGCCCAGCCTGGGCCCAGCCTGCCTTTCACATCTCCTTGCTGTGCCTCCAGCTCCCCTTCACACTAGAGGAGACCTCTTTTTTACACAGGAAGGCACTCTTCCTGTGCCTTTCATTCAAGACCTAGGTTAAGTGACACCTAAGACCTAGGTTAAGTTCCGGCACCTTAGGACAGAGTATTCATCCAAGTCCGCGTGTTTCTATGAGCTGGTTTACCTGGCCATATTGTAAAATATCTCTATGCACACTCCCTATCCACCCTCACCACCACCCCAGACTGAGTTCCCAAAGATCAGAATTGAGAATGATTTCTCTTTGTAACCCCGGGTTCAGGGCAGTGGCACGCATGCTCCGTAAAGATTAGTTAAGCGTATCAGTAAATGAATAAGCCAAGGAATGAATCCACCTGCCCAAGAACTAACATGTATATGGTCAAGAGAACAAAACAATAAAATGAAACAATACAGTCAACAACAGCATTGATATTTTGATTCCTCTATTCGGTAAGTATGGAAAAGAATCAAGTAGATACAGGGAATAGTAAAATTCCCCAGGGGGGCTTCTAATATGGGGTATGATTACATTAAGTGTTCAAGAAATAATCCAATGCTCCAAGCCCTTGGTTGGGACCAGAGCTTCTCTGAGTGTCATGTCTGTTGATCTGATCTAAAGAAGTTTTAGGTGGGAGACAGTGGTCCCATTTGTAGTTGAAAAAGAAAGTGTCTGCTCTACCAAAGGGCCGTCCCAACACCTTATTTTGGAGCAGGGTGTAACAGGCAAATGTAGAAGCCCAATTACGGGGCCACAGTTTCCAGCTGTATTTTTTAGTTGAATGATGCCAGCAATAAAAATGTTTTGACTTTCACCTATGTGATTCCTGTAGGTATTCCTTGATTGATTCTGAACTCAGAGGGGGAAGAGTTTAAATTAGCCACTTCCAGAAGCCCAATGGGTTGTCCACATTCTTTCAGCTCTGAATTGAATGATGGACCCCTGGACCAGGGCAGGACCCCATAGAAAGATCTCTTTCTTCAACAGACATTTCTGATAGAGTCTGCCCCATTTGATCCTATGCTGGGTCTCCATCTCCCATTCCAGAAGAGAACCCTGACTCTCATGTTGGTGCTAGAGGTATAAGCTATATACCAAAATATGATTGACAACCACCACAGCACCAACCATGCCAGCATGAAACAGCATCTTGGTGAACTACCAGCCAAACTCAAATCCATCCTACCCAAGTCGAAATAAGATAAGTTTCACCGAAGAGAAATAGATACCAGAGACCTCACCCATGACATTGAAGCAAAAACAAATCTTTAAGATACTTTCCGACCTGAGCTGATGTTTCATTCTGGTCTGGTATCAAATATATATCAGGGAAATATATTTTTCCAGGCAGAGAAAAATATTCAGCAAATTCGACCATGTTTATTGCTTCCTTCTCTGCCTTTTAATTCCCTCAACTTAAATCACATTTCCTCTTGATAACCACCTTTCCATTCTGTTTCATCTTTGACAATCTATATGCGTGAATGACCCCCAAAAAGTAGCCAAAAGATTTTTATCTAAGTCAGTATAATATTTCATGTTTTCTCAAAGAAGAAATTTTGAAATCCATGGCTGCAGCTTGTATGATGACAGAATTTCCTCTTCTTAAGAAGCCTAAAAGAATTTGTGAAGGATGATCTTTTAACAGATTTCAAGTAGATGAAACGTGCTTTTGGTATCCGGGTAGTTAGCCTGTAGGGCTTCTAGTTCTGACTTGCGCTCCGTTCAAACCTGACAGTGGAGCGCCAGATAAACAAGAGGACTGGAGGGCCATATGCCCGTTCAGTGGTTTGCTCATTTGCCCAATCATTCACTCATTCATTCAGCAAATACTCAGGGAGCCCCTCTGTGGTAGACCCATAGCGAATCCAGGGGAATTATGAGTGAATAAACCATAGCCCTCTCTGGAGTTTACAGATTAGTAGAGGAAAGAAACAACAGCGGATAAATGGTCCTAGAATCAGGGCCATAGAGAGGTAGCAAGGAACTCTGAGAACACTTTACACCTCTGATTAATGGTAGTGATCATTTATTTATCCATAGATGAAACACCTATTTCCAGGGAATTTGAGTTCAAGGACATTAGTTTATTCAACTCTATTTAACTGCATTCTGTCAAGCAGGAAGTACTTTTAAACCTGACAAGGGGCCCTGAAGAGCATCAGCTACATAGCATCAGCCTGCTGAGCTAAGATTAGAAATGACCTGGGAGCCCCCGGATGGTTCAGTCCTTTAAAGCGTTTGACTCTTGATATCAGCTCAGGTCTTGATCTCAGGGCTGTGACTTTAAGCCCCCTATTGGGTTCCATGCCGGGCATGGAGCTTGTGAGAGAAAAAAAGAAAGAAGGAAGGAAGGAGGGAGGGAAGGAAGGAAGGAAAAGACAGACAAACAGCGGGAGGGAGCGTGGACCCCAAATAGTAATTGTAGCCAACTGTGCATTTATTTTGCATTACTTAAATTCATTGCACCCTCAAAACCAACCTGTAAGGTAGGTACCATTGTAATCCCCATTCATAAATGGTGAGCCTGAGGCATAGGGAAGATGAATGACTTGTCCAAACACACAGTTTATGAATGGTAGAGCATATATCTTTATTTACTCAATGGAATACAACTTAGAGGCATTCTCTTGAGCTAACCCCTTGCTGTTAGTTTTCTCTCTTTCCCCCATCTTTCATAAAAATTATGTGAACTATTTACAAAAGCAAACAAATAAAAAACTAAAATAGTCATTCTTTGTGGGTTTGAGGATTCTAGGTTCATAGGAATTCTGTTTTCTTAAAAATTAAACTTTTTTTCTTCCATGAATGTTCTCATTCAGGACTGAAACATACAGCTTATATTTTTAAAAAGCAGTAATGTGAAATCTAATAAGTAAAACTTACAATCAGAAAAAATGAGTAAAACATATAAAAGTAATAACTTAATTTTTCTCTCAATGAGACAAACTAAATTTGAAACAAAATCAGTGAAGTTTGAATCCCTAAATTCATTTTAGAAACGCACGTAAAATCACTGCAAAATTATAGGCTTTTTAAAAAAATAATAAGAACAAGTCCCTCCCTTACTGTTCAAAGATGAAAAGAGAAAATTTTTTGAACTCTAGCTAAATAAAGATTTGAGCATTCATTCTGCCCAAGGGACTGTACTTAATCATCATGACTCAAATTCTCACAACTAGAGATACTCCTTTGAATTACAACATTGTCATCAGAAGGTTTCTATATTCTAAATATTAACCTAAGAGGCAAGGGAGCTTATTATAAAATATGAGTCTCTTGTGATAAAATATTATCACTTAATTTGTAAAATTAGCTAACTACAACCTTGGAAAGCATTCAGCACAAATATAACAGAAGAGGATTCAGGAAAAGTAATTAATGACGAATGTTCATGGCTTTTCATGTCATTTTGAGAATTCTCTTCCTTATTGATTTGTAAAAACTCATTACATATGTTAGTGAAAATCTGCTGGGTTTGATCCTTTGCATTTCTTCTCCTTTCTTCTGATAACAGAATCACTATGAAAAATGCATTCCAGGTATTTTGTATGGTACTGACATACCCCTCTCCCAGCCAAAAAGGTAGCACAGGATCCCTGTCTGGTCTGGAACCCAAGCTGGACCAAAATCCTTCCAAAAGCCTTTCTGCTAGAGCTTTGGAGAGTGGCACTCTTTCCCAGAGGACTGTTAAGCTGGTAGGGTAGGAGGCTTTAGACTATAGGCAACCAACATGGCTTCCTTATGAAGAGAGCTTCGGACCATTCCATCCCTGAACTTGCCAGTTAGGGAAGCCAGCAAATCTTCTTGTATGTTTCATCAGCATTTGAATGGGTTATTTTCACTTCAGTTGGAAGTAGCCGTACAAAATCTGAATACGGAATATATTTGCATCTTGTCTGCCATAAATGTGACAAGTACTTTACCCAGTGTTTACCTTTTACTTTGAAGGTCTCTATTATATAGAAGTGTTTTCATTTTTAAGGAGTTAATCCTTTCCTGCTTTAGTGTCTAATTTTGTTGATACACTTCAAAAATCTTCCTCAAAAGCCTTGTCTCACCAAAGTTAACAAATTGTAATCTATTTTTTTCTAGTACTTTTATGGTTTTGTTCTTATGTTTAACCTTTAATCCATCTTAAATTTGTTGTATTTTCAGGTGTGTAATAAGTAGCCAAATTTGTTTATAGATACTCAGTTGTCCCAACGTTGTTTGATGAACAATCCAATTTTTTTCCAATTATTTCAATGTTACCTTTACTTTGTCTCAAGCCATAATCGTGCATGGTTTTTGTCTTGACTGTTAATTATGTTCATCTGGATCTCCCTCTTTCAGTTCCAACTTTAATAAGTTAACTCTTATACCTAGTAGAAGAAAGTTTACTTCCATTTTTTCCCTAATTATTCTTGCCTATTTATATTTCCAGATGCCTTTTAGAATCGTTTTCTTTTCAGTCAAATAAAAACCTAATTTATTTTAAGGAATCTCTGTACCCAACATGGAGCTTGCACTCATGATTCCAAGATCAAGAGTCATGTGCTCCTCTGATTGAGTGAGCCAGGCATCCCTGGATAGTATTTCATTCTAGGAATATATTGATTTGTTTTTCCATTCTCCAAAAGGATGGATATTTGAGCTGCTCTCAATGAGAGGCTATTATGAAGAAAGCTGCTATGAACACTCCTCTATACATCTTTTTACAAACTATGTTTTCCTGTCCTTTAAGTATATAGTTAGGAGCTGAATTGCTGGACCAAAGAATAAGTATATGGTTAGCTCTACAAGAAAATTTCGGATTTCCAAGTGGTTGTATCACATTAAATTCTTACCAGTGATGTAGTCCAATTCTAGTTACTCCACATTCTCACTAACATTTGGAATTTCCCAGTCTTTAAAAATTATAGTTATTCTTTTGCATATGTAGTGGTATCTCATTATGATTTTACTTAATATTTTCCTGATAACTGATGATGTAGAGTGTTTTATCATGTGCTTATAGGCCATTTGTATCTCTTCTATTGTGAATTGTCTGTTTAAGTCTTTTGCACATTTTAAAAGTTGTGTTGTCTTTTTAGTAATGAGTTATGAAAGTTTTTTATATATTCTAGGTAGAAGTTTTATGCCACATATATTTTTTGTGAATAATATCTCCCAGTCTGTACTTCATCTACTCATATTCTTTTTTTTTTTAAGATTTTATTTATTTATTTGACAGAGATCACAAGTATGCAGAGAGGCAGGCAGAGTGAGAGGGAAGCAGGTTCCCTGCTGAGCAGAGAGCCCAATGCGGGACTCGATCCCAGGACCCTGAGATCATGACCCGAGCTGAGGCAGTGGCTTAACCCACTGAGCCACCCAGGCGCCCCCATCTACTCATATTCTTGATGGTGGGATTTGATGAGCAGAAATTTTTAATTTTGATGAAATCGATGTATCATTATTTTAAATTTTATGGTTACTTCTTGTGATATCTTTTCTAAGAAGTCTTTACTCCAGGGTCAAGAAAAATTTCTCCTATATTCCTTTCTAGGAACTTTATAGTTTTGGCTTTTACACTGGGGTCCATGATCCATCTTAATTTTTGTGTGGTGTGAGGTAAGGGTCAAAGTTTTTTTTTCCCTTACTAGCTATCTAGTTCTTCTAGTGGCAATTGTTAAATTGTTAAATGTTAAATCCTTACTGTTACTGTTCTTTTTTAGTAAGTCTTAAAATTAAGTAGTATGAATTTTCCACATTTGTTCTTATTTTTGAGGTTCTTTTGACCACTTTCATTTCCACTTGAGTTTTATAATCTGTTTGTCATGTAGACCAAAGCCTATTGAGATTTTTATTGTGGTTGCATTTAATTTAGAGATCAGTCTGGGGAGAATTGGACATCTTAGCTGTACTGAGTGCTCAGATCCATGGATATTATATCTCTTCATTAATTTAAGTCATTCAGTTTCTCTCAGCAATATTTTATAGTTTTCAGTAAGGTGGTCTTACACAGTTTATTAAATTTATTTTAAGGGTATATTTCTTATGATATTAAAAACATTTAAAATTTCTTTGTCAATTTTTTGCTACTAGTAGGTAGCAATACAATTAATTTTTCTACATTTATCCTGTACCCCAGCACCTTGCTAAATTCACATATTTGGCGCTCTTTTTTTGTAGTTACTCTGGGATTTTCTGTGTGCATAATCAGGATATCTGTGAATAAGGACAGATTTACTACTTACTTCCTCCTTTCTGACCTATATATTTTTATTTCTGTTTCCTGCCTTAATTGTACAGTCTCCAACACAATGTTGAACAGAAGAAGTAGAATAGTATATTTTTACCTTGTGCTCAATTCCAAGAGGAAAGTGTTGCATCTCTCATTATTAAGGCTATAGGATTCTCAAAGATGCTTTTATTATTAGATTGAGAAAGTCTTTTTTTATTCCTACCTTCTAAGAGTGTTTTTGTTCTTTTTCAAAATCAAAGCATGCTACTGGAAAAGCATAGGGCTTTCCTCACAAGGAAAGAAGTGTCACTGTTACTGATCGGGCTGCAGCAGGAAAGGAGGTTGGTCTTAAACTAGAGGACAGATTTCTTCCTCTTTCTTAGATGGAGAAAGTTTGGGTCTGGAATCAGGAGAAAGAGCATGCTTGGAGAGCTTTCAGGGTTGGAGACAAACCAGCTTAGCCAAGCTGAGGTAGGCTAATGGCAAAGATGAGCCCCTAAGTGAGGTCAAGTCAGAGCTGTGGGCAGGAGACACTACTGCAGTTTATAGCAGGGTGATCAATTCATCCAGGCTTGCCTGGGACTATCAGTTTTAAAACTAACATTCCTGGGCACTCCCTTAGTCCTGGACAAATTGGGATGGTTGGTCAGCCCTGGTATAAGTCATACATTCCCCTTTGCACTGTCTGCTATCCCCTAAAACTTCAGTAAAAACCTGGTTGGATTCCCAGCTCTGTCTTAGCTGTACTTTGGAGAATAGGGCAGGGGTGTGCATACATGAGGGAGGAGAACCTGCCCCAAAAGTGACTTATCTGGGGACACCTGGGTGGCTCAGTGGGTTAAGCCTCTGACTTCAGCTCAGGTCATGATCTCAGGGTCCTGGGATCAAGCCCTGCATTGGGCTCTCTGCTCAGCCAAGAGCCTGCTTCCCCCTCTCTCTGCCTGCCTCTCTGTCTACTTGTGATCTCTCTCTCTCTCTCTGCGTGTCAAATAAATAAAATCTTAAAAAAAAAAAAAAAAAGAAAAGTGACTTATCTGGTGAGAGGCAGTCAGTTGAGACTCAGCGTACTAACCAGGACTGGTTAGTAGAACACAGAAATGGGCTTCAGGGACCCCAGGAGAAAGACAGGGCAGGTGATAGGCATAGGCTGGGGTCTGGACCTCCTGTGGGTGCTTAGAGCATTATTTGATCATACGAAGAAGTCCTGACCTTGAACAGGCGAACATGGGGACATTTGGGTTACATATAGTTCTAGACATCTTCCTCCATTGTGTGGAAAAATATGTGCCAATCTCCAAGTTGATTTGCCATTCCTTTCTTAGTTAGCAAATATACAAGTGACATTTTTCATGCCCAACACCAGACGTTCAGAAGCAGAACTGCCAATGCATTGCGATCTTCTTTGGGACAAAGAATTAGACAATTGTCTGAGGACCTGGCTCTCCCACTACCTAGTTTTAGGACCTTCGAAAGATTCCTTGAGTCTTGGAAACATCACTTTCCCCATGTCTTCCAGTCTTCTAGAATAACCCAGGAGAACTAAATGAGATAAGTTATAAAAGCAGTACGACATTCTGGAATCCGCGGGTCCTTGGCGCTCTGCCTTCATGGGCCCTTTCCCCCATAAAAAGAGAAAAAAGGGCAAATATCATCCAGGTGGGATTCATCACTAGGTTCATTATTATTATATTAATTTTTAACCTTGTTATACAAATTAATATGCTCGCATATTATATCATTATTACATTTATTATTTTCTTCTGATTTTAAGAGAAATTAAAATGAACACCACTCCTGTGGGCTCTGCTGCTCTTACACCAGCCCCGAATGTCAAGGGCCAGCACGGGATGAACACATAGTGGGGGCTTGATTTCTACTCTCTTTCTCTTCCATCACAGATCGAAAGAAGATTTTTCAAAAACTTCGAGCAGCAAATTAAAATTCAAGAAATAGAGTAAAGAGCAAACGCTCCTCAAGCCAGTGGATATCTGTAACAGCAGGTTTCACTTATAGTGAATATCACTTTACTGCTTTTAACAAACTTCAAAGAAAATGTTGTAAGGCCATTCATTCTCCATGTCTGTTTCACATCAGTCACAATTATATCCCGGCTTCACTTCTCCCCCCCTTGTTCTACCTCATAAATTGTGTAACTAGAATGTATGTGTAGTATATGGATTACATTAGGAATTGTCAGAAGCAGGCTGATAGTAAGCATCTGCTCTCATCCCCGCCCCCCGCCCCACAACTTCTGGCCCATCTGAATTGGTCTGAAGGTATCTTAAGACGCAATACCCGCGAAAATGGGGGTCAGAAACACAGCTCAGGGAAAGGGCCCCTACGTCCTTGATTGTCCCTCTCGAGAAAACTGAAATTGCCACGGTCACGTTAAAACAACGGTGCTACACTTCCACGATGACCACATTCATTTCCTTGTTGAGTGGTCTGCAAAAATGAAAACAATCAATGTCCAATGACAATGCAATCTTGCTTGTGGGTCATGGGAGAAAATGCGGGTTTTCCAGGCCAAGAGAGAGGAGCCCCCAGAGATGTCATTCCAGCAGAATTTTCCATAAGCAATGAAACATCTCTGAGATGCCCAACTTGTTACTTCTCTGTTCCTTTCATTCCAGGTGAGGACTCCTGGGTGTCAGCAGCCATCCTTCCCATAAGGAAGCAACTATGGAGATGGAATGACAACGGGGGGGCCTCTCGGGCAACCGTTTGGAGTCAGCAGAGTGCTCTCTCTTCCCTCCAGCCCTCCCCGCACTCCCCAGACCTGTCTCCTCACATTGTAAAGAACCAAGGAAATGACTCAGCTGTGGCCAGCAATTTCTTCTGTCTGAAAGATGCAGGAAAAAAAAAAAAAAGTTATATGGTCGAAGAATACAGATTCCTTGTACTAAATGAAAGAGCTTTAATAGATTTATATTTATCACTCTTGCTGCCTTTATAAGATCACGGAAATTCAAGACTGTCTCATTGATCCAGCAATGGGGGAGAGAGCTGCTTCCCACATGTGGCTTTTCCTGATAACCCAAGCTTTCTACCCTTTGAAGCACCAGTACCTGTTACAGTCAGATGTCTTTTTTTCTTTTCTTTTTGATAAGAATTTCCAAAATGTCACACATGTTTTGCAGCCTTTCAGACTTTCCTGAAACATAATTTAGTCTTTGTTGAGGGTCAGCCTGTGGCGTTCTGCTAAATGCATGGAGAGGGTCCATGTTGCAAGGATTCTGGCACTGGGTAGGCTGGCTTCCCATGACACTTCCCTCCTGCCACAGCTGCACGAACCTGGGACAGTTACAGATCTCTGAGCACAGCCATGTTCCCATCCCCAGAGATGTGCCAGGGCCCGCCGATTCAGAGGGTTGCTGGGAGTGCTCAGCACCTGCTACAGATTTAAACTGTTCCCCATGATGCCTGGGAGATCATAAGCATTTCTTTTAAAGTGCAGTTTTTAAAAAGTGGATAGTAATATAAATACAATGAATAAGCAAAGTGAAAATGTAATAAAAACTATAGTAAATAGAAATACCTCCATGATACAGACATGACATTGAAGTTTTTTAGTAGACCTAATTCATTCCACCTACCCTAGACAGCCCCCGAGCTCCCTAGCTCCTGTTCCTGGTTTCTCTAACTTTTCTTTTTCTTTTTCTTTTCTTTCTTTCTTTCCTTTTTTTTTTTTTTTTTTTAAGATTGTATTTATTTATTTGACAGAGAGGGACACAGCAAGAGAGGGAACACGGCAGGAGGAGCAGGAGAGGAAGAAGCAGGCTTCCTGCCGAGCAGGAAGCCCAATGTGGGGCTTGATCCCAGGATCCCTGGATCATGACCTGAGCCGAAGGCAGACGCTTAACGACTGAGCCACACAGGTGCCCCCCTAACTTTTCTTTGTATAGTCTTGTTGTTTTTTCCTCTCCCTGGAATCACGGCTGACTTCGGGTTGTACCCCCTCTAGTGTTTTGTTTCTCGAATCCTGTGAGAACGGAAGCCACATCAGGCTGGACAGAGGTATTTGTGTACCAGAGCAGATGAGTTCTAAGGCGTGGCTTTAGGTGTTTCTTTTTGAAGCTGGGGGTGGAAACATATGACCTTCTGTGTGTTGTATTAGTCAGGATGGGCTAGGTTTTGCTGCAGGAACAGATAACTGTAAAGTCTTCAGAGTCCTGACACCACAAAAGTTTGTTTCTTATGCATTTCATTTGTTCCCTGGGGTAACTGAAAGGTTCTACTTGACCTGATTATTCACAGACCAGGCTCAATACATGCTTCCACAGTCCCAGGTAGAGAAAGGGGAGGGTCAAATTGCTCAGTAGGTCTTCCACATCCTGTAGGAAATCACGTACGTCTTTATACTTACATGTCATTGGTGAACATAATAACATGGCCGCATTTAACTTTTGGAAGGCAGACAAATGCAATTCTGTTATGGGCTGGCAATGAGGGAGAACTAGGTTACACCATGCATGGCTTTGGGTTTATATATTTTAGCTAATAAAAATCCTATATTTACTGCAAGCCAGTGCTGTGCTAAGTCCTTTACATGTCATACCTATTTTCCCCTTTATACTCATGACAAAATTTAAACACAAACTACATATGTCACTTGTCCACAGCCGTAAAGATAGTGATAACATGGCTAAACTGATCTTAAGAGCTGATCTGTCTGACACCAAAGCCCCATATTCTTAACCAACTTTTTCTGAGTCTCAAATACATTTCAGATCACTGAGTTCAATTAAAAACAAAATCAAAATCAAAAACAAAAACAAAAACAACAACACCTTGAAATGGGGAGACAACTGGCTGAGTCAGTCAGTAGAATGTGCAGCCCTTGATCTCAGAGTCCTGAGTTCAAGCCCTCATTGGGCATGGAGCCTACTGATAATAAAAAATAAAATAAAAACCTTGAGGTGGGCAACTTATATCATTGTTTCATCTGTGCAATTTATCTACCAAAGAATGGTCAAAATTTCTTTTGTTTCTTTCCTCTTCCCCATTGTCTTTCCACCAGATATATCTATCCATCTATCTATAGATAGATTAACAGAATATAGTTTGCATTATATGCCACAGACATTCTATGTTGGGGGATAGGAGAAAGGGTCTTTACAGACTGGTAGAACTTGGATAATGAAGGCACAAACCCTAAAGATTATATATGAAAAAGGAGGAGGTTGACCTGATGGAAAGGGGGAGATGTGGGCTGAGAGGAGAAGCTAAGCTGGCTGAGAAAAAAGGAGGCAAATTAGTAGGGTTCTTGAATATTAGGGAAAAATCAGGGTCCTATTCCATGAGCAAAGGGATAAAGAAAGATACAAGGCATGTGCTATTTCATTCTTTTTCTACATGTTTTAAAAATATAACACATTCAGATAATGTGAAGTTTCCTTTGTTCTCCCACCCCCACTCCTCCTGGTTACAATCACCACTTCTCTCTTCCAAGAAAAATCTACTCTCATGATTTGGTGGGGGACATTCCAGTTCACATTTTTACATATTTCTCCTTTTGCTATGTAAGTTTTGCTTTTGATTTCTATCCTTCAGGGCTACCCTCACCTTAATATTAAAGTCTAGAATTAATTAAAATTAGAATTAATCAATATCACTGACCTCTTTTTAAATCATATGTGCTTTAAGTCTGCTCTGCTCTCCTATCATCCATGGTTTCATGACTTAGAAATTTATTTCTACCTTTGTTTTAATCTCATAAGGGAGCCTTAAAAGAAAAAAAAAAAAGATTTTATGTTTGGGTAATCTCTATAGCCAACATGGGACTTGAACTCACAATCAGGAGATCAAGAGTATCATGCTCTACCGGCTGAGCCAGCCAGGTGCCCTATATAAAGGAGACATTTTAAATGATACTACTGAGAGTTTAGTTAGCTTTAGCCATACCTCTATCCATTCCTGAAATGCTGTGTTTTACTTCTTTTCCCTTTTTGCCAAAGTAAATCTTCACATACTACTCAACAAAGTATTATTTGCCAAAATAGTCTTACGATGTCTGAAGTTAACTTTATCTTACTTCCACGCTGACATGATAGTGTCTGTCAGCATTTAAGTGCGTTTTTCCTGTGCACCTATCCTTGCATTTACAACACAATAGCTGTGTTCTGCCAGCTATTGTTACTTTCGAGAAGTATGCTCTTAGTAGTAGGCAATGTGTTTTTTAATCTTTCTGTCAGTTTTTAAGGCTGATACTCTCCAGTTCAAGTACTGTGTTTAAAAGTGGGTTTATTTCTAATTATATTTCATGGTACCTGGTGTACTTCTTTAATTTTGAAGATTCCTGTCTTCAAGGCAATTCTTGACTATTATCTTTTTGCCTTTTGCTCTATTTCTTTTTCCATTTGGAACTCTTCAGACATATGTAAGACCTTCTCATTCAATCAACTTTCATATTTTCCATCTCTTTATCTTTTGTGTATATTCTGGGTGATTTCCTCTGATCTGTCTTTCAGTACACTTATTCTCTCATCCACCATATCTACTTACAGTCCAATTGTCCTATTAGGTTTTCATTCTCCCCCCCCCCCCATTTTTAGAATCCACCCCCTCTCCAAATCTTCCCATCTTCAAATAGTTTTATTCTTGGTTCATGTTACCATACCTTTTCTCATGTCTTGAAATGTTTTTAAATATTCATTTGAAAGTCTTTTTTGATTGTTGTTCTAGTCCTTGAGATGCAAATTTTCCCATCTGTCCCCTCTGTTGTGGTTGGCTACCTTTTGTCTTTTCATTTTGTTTCTTTTCTCTTCTCCTCTCCTCTCTTCTCCCCTCCCCTCCCCTTCTTTTCCCTCCCCTCTCTCCTCTCCTCTTTTCTTTCTTCCTGTAGACTCTTCATTATGGAGATGACAGCAAAAGGGGAGTCTGTAGAAGATTCATGCACTACAGAGCATCCCTGTGGGGTGTTTTTACATTTACCAATTCTGGACGAGATTTTAGGAAAATTCTTAGTTTGGGGTACCTGAGTAATTGTACCAGGACTTCCACCATTTGCGACACAAACCTCCATTTCTTTTGGGTGATTTCTGTTACTCACATGGCCTAGAAAAATTACAAGCTTCCTTGATATTCCCCTAGAATAATGGATGATTTCACTAGTCCCTGACTCAGGGGATATTAGATAAGCTCCTCAGGACCCCTGGCTTCATACAAGTAACCTGGTTCCTGCTCCTAGTACTCACAGGGCCAACTCAGGCCCACATACTCCTCCTCACAGTGCTTCAAACTTCAGCTGCTAATGTCTTTCTGTCCTATTGGTTCACACAGGAGCATCTTCATTTCACCTCCCTCTTATCACTGCAGCTAAGTATCTTGTCTGTTTCTGACACTTGTGGATTTTCTTTTCTTCGTTTTGAGTTTGAACTTGTACTAAGAATTAGAGAGGAGGCATATGTTCTCCCACATATTTATGTATGGGTGAAGTGGAAGGATGTTTTTGTTGTGGTTTATTTTATTTATTTACCCATTCATTCACTTGTATATTTATTCATTCATTTATTTTTTTAAGCTTTATTTATTTTAGAGAGAGAGAAAGAGCAGGGGGAGGGGCAGAGGGAGAGGGAGAGAAGCAGACTTCCTGCTGAGTGCAGAGCCAGACAGTGCTCAATCCCATGACCCTGAGATCATGACCTGAGCTGGCATCAAGAGTTGGACACTTAATCTACTGGGCCACCCAGGCAACCCCATTCATTCTTTTATTCTTTGCATCAGCTCAGGTTGGTGTTATGGAACTGCAGCCATGGAAAGAGAATTTTAAGTGAAAATGCATGGGCCTTGGCAACTGATTATGTGGACTTGACCTAGTTTGCATTCCTAATTCCCCCAAATGAGGCTATTCTTAGATAAGGACTTGAGAGCAGGTATTTAATATAGAAAGTTAGGGAAATACCAGTAGGGAAGTGAAGAAGTGAGACAGGGAAGGGCAAGTGGCCAATTAAGGCTATTATCAAGTCAGTTATTATTCTGGGCAACTGGAACGTAATCCTCCTTGGGAAAATGGGAATTCAGTTATCCTAACCAAGAGGTGAGGAATCCATGGTGTTTATACAACCTACTGTTGTCACTGGTGGAGGAATGGTTCCAAGAGGTAATCTACCACCATTTCCAGCCTGCCACATGGATGGGTTTAGTTTTATATTGATGAGCAATACGTTATCCCAAAACTTAGTGGTTTAATATAATGATACACATTTATTATCTCCTACTGTTTGTGAGGGTTAGGGATTTGGAATAGCTTAGCTAGTTAATTCTGGCTTGAGTTTCCCCTTGAGGCTGCAGTGAAAAAATCGGCAGGACTTTAATTATCTGAAGACTTGACTAAAGGTGGAGGATCTAAGGTAACCCATTCAAGTGGTTGGCCAATTCCTCTCCATGTAGACCTTTGCACTAGACAACTCCAGGGTCCTCACCATGTATGTCTTATGCCAGTGAGTGATCCAAGACAGAGCATGGCCGCAGTGCCTTTTATGACCTAGTTTTCAAAATCACATTGTCATTTCCACCACATTCCATTTGATAGAAGCGAGTCAAGTCATGAAGTCTGGCCCACATTCAAGAAGAGAGGAGGGAAGAGTGTCAAAGGATCTGTGAACATGTTCTTTAAGCCATCACAGCAGGCAAGGCGGGCTTTGGCAGCCAGAGATGGCCCTCAGGGCAAAGAAACGCAGGTGCTTCTGGAAGTCAGGCAGGCTGAAGTAGGTAAGAGCAAAGGAGAATGGCTAGGGAACCAATTGCGCCCTCTACAGGAATAAGTAAAGATGAGACCAACCCATTTTCAAGTCATGAGGAAACTGACCTGTTTGATGGGAAGTTAACAAAGTGATATTGCAAAGGGCATGGAGAAAAAGAAGGGGGTGATTATTTGGGACCTTTTAAGGATCAGTCTGCTGCAACCACTAACTGTAGGATGTACTCCAGGTTCAAAGGTGTGAATATTTAAAAAAAAAAAAAAAGGCGTGAATATGAGAGGGAAAAAAAAGACATCTTAGAATCAACAAATACAACAGTTGCACAAAGAATTTCAGAGTTTTACATATACAGTTGTTGCAAAAAACCCCCACAAAAACCTAAATTTTACCTTCTATCTTTTATAGATACCCTTAAATATTAAGCATAGTAGTAGTATAATATGGAGTTGTAGGTTTGGGTCCTTACAGGGCCATATCTCAAAATTTGAATGAGTCACATTTTAATCTATCAGAACCTCAATCTTTCAGGTGCAAAATGGGGATAGAGTACTGTTTTGCCTCTCTTACAGATTAAATTAAAAATGAATTTAAAATCATCTTAAAATTAAAATTTTATCAAAATGTAGGCTGCAGGTGCCTATGATGAATGTGCAGAAGCTGCCAGAAAACTCACAGGTAGCCTGGAAGAAAAATGAACATTTTCTCTTTGGAAGCTCCAGAAAAAAGAAGGTACTCCTTCCTTATCCTGCTAGTCAAACTAGAGTGATTCCTGCATTTTAAAGAAATTTCTCCGCTTAAAGACAAACTGGGAAAAATTGAGCGATGGTGGCTGGGAACTTGAGGGTAGTCCCCCGCAAGCCATTTCTGCACAGAAATGAATTGAAGAAGGAAAAACCAAAATCCCATTGGTTCCTTTTCTAGCGGGTGACATAAACACAGGCTCAGGAGAGCCCTATCCCTCATTGGTTGGAGCCAGCAACCTGGAAATTTTTCACACATGGTTGTTTCCTAACGGGGTCTGCACAAACCGAAACAGACAGAACTTGGGGCTTTTAGCCAGAAAAGCCTGTGCTGCCACTTGGGGAGCAGAAAGCTCCTGATATCAAGAAATGACACACACCTGAGCAGGTCTGATATATATTCCTTTCTGCAGAGGGCAGTGGAATACATTCCTGGGCCATTCATCATGTTGCTAAAATTAGATCCTGCTTAGAAGGAATGATATATTACTGATTACATAATAAAGATAGCTATATTTCTCATGAGAAACAGAAGGGAGAGATATATTTAGGCATAGGGCAAATATATCCTTGATATGAAAAATGGATTCATTAAGTATTTAATCTTTATACCGTTCCTGTGAAATAAATGCACACATACATCACACGTGTTTTAAAGTGACTTGATAATTAATATTGTTACACTTGAGAAAAATCCTGGCCCTCCATCGAGAAGTCATGTTAAGAGTCAGAGATGGCAGGCCGAGGCTCGCCCTCCACCAACGTCTGAACAAGGCAGCTTGGATGCACTTCCAAAGCCAAGTGAACCAACCCACGTACACGGAGGGAGTGATGTGTGGATCTGCACTGCAATTTCTTTTTTTTTTTTTTAAGATTTTATTTATTTATTTGACAGACAGAGATCACAAGTAGGCAGAGAGGCAGGCGGAGAGAGAGAGAGGAGAAAGCAGGCTCCCTGCCCAGCAGAGAGCCCGATGCGGGACTGGATCCCAGGACCCTGAGATCATGACCTGAGCCAAAGGCAGAGGCTTAACCCACTGAGCCACCCAGGCACCCCATGCATTGCAATTTCATCGTCTTTTTGGTGAGGCTCAGCGGGAGGCACGGGGGCCTTTCCTGAAGTAGATGCCTTGTACATTTCTAAGGGTCATGGACATGACAGCTGAGACGATGTTTGGACCAAAAAGCCTCTGTTAATTGAGTAAACCTTCATTTTCCCCTTTTCACAAATAAACCCTTCCCCTCTCTGTCTCATTCCATTTCTCTCCTCCTAGATCCTTGCCATACAAGGCAGCCCTCATGTTTCTGAAAACCTGTAGCTGCCGAAGAGGAGGCGTTTCCAGATATCCTGGTGGTGATATTCCAACTTAAAACAAACACAAGTGTGTTTGACTGGAGTTTAAACAAACACACAGATTTGTAGCCCCTCAGGTGTCAAAGATCAGTAAAAACAAATCTGGATGGAATGAAAGAAGGACATAATTCTAAGAATAATAGCTTTGAATAGTAGATTGACCTAACTAAAGATTATTTGAAAGAGATTATGGGGAGGAGAAAAGCATGAACAAGCTAGGAGTTAAGAGCTCACTGCTTGTATGTTTATGCTGTGGGAAAAGAACACAGAATTTGAAGTCGAGATGGGCTTGGGTTCTGGTCCCAGCTCTGACGTCTCCCAAAAAATCCTAAGGGATTTTTAGGAAAGTGACTTAACCTATTTGGAGCTCTCCTTCATCTGTAATATAAAAATGAAAATCCTCGAGCCAGATGGGTCTACGAGTTGAGTTCATGCACTGTACTAAGATGCTGAATTCTCTGCCCCCTCACCTCCATCCACTTAGATGAGCACAAGAGGGTAGGGACACGAAATCTTTTCCTCTCGGTGAAGGAAACAAACCAATAACAAAACTGCTTCCTCTACTGTACCAGGCTAGAGGGAAACATTAAAGTTCTAGAGAACTTGCGGGGCACCTTCATGGGGAAAGTCCTCAAAGGAGTCCGAATCAGCTAGGCTCTGCAGCCCTCAGAACCATCCCCCCCCCCGCACCAAGGCTGAACACAATCAAGGTTCCTTTCTCTTTCATGCTATTCACCCAGTGTGGGTCAGCAGGGGGCTGAGCTCTTGTAGGGTCACCCGGGGACCCGAGGTTTCGCTATCTTTGGGTGCCACCATCTGAACATGAGGTTCATAATTTGAGGGTGAGGGGGGTATGAAGGACAACAACAATGACAAAATAAAAGAGTGGCTCTTGACTGCTTCCACAAGGAAGTGATGGATGACATGTCCTCTTGTGTTTCAAAGGGTGAGGGAAATGCAATCCCCCCAGGTGCCCCGAGAAGAGGGGATTCAGAACTGAAGCCCCTTGTGCCAGAAGACAAGGTATGAACCCAGGGCACCCGGTGCCACTGGGTCTGTGCAGGCCTTCTAATAACGCCAGCTGTGGTTGCAGTAGCCCCTGCTTCCATGCGAGAAGGCAGCTTTGCCATGTAGACCTACACATCCAGGGCAGGATCTCGGCCAAGCCCCTTCTCTCCTCTGGCTCATGCCTGCTAGTGGCATTGCGAGGTTTCCACTAGTGACTGATCTAAATAGTTTGCACATCTTTCTCGTGCCACGCTGAGTTGCCACATTTTGGACACTTCACGGCAATGCAATCATCACTGTGATTTTGTCACATCTTATTCTCACCTCAGATCAAAGGAAACTCCCTGTGTAGCTGATGTTCCTACAATGTCTGCTTCTTTCCAGAAACACTCCATCAGTACCTCCCCTGTTGGCCTCCCACCTGGGGTTGACCAATGGCACTAATGGTCCCCATTCTTCACACCCCTTCTCCTTGTTGTGCAACTTTGCTAAAGAAGCGAACTCATGGCTTCATAAATTCAAAGGTCCTGTTCAGGGGCCCATGGTTCGAAGAGCTGGACCTGTCAGGAGATTCGGCAGCAGCAGGCCGCGCCAGGCTTTGATAAGCCAAGAGGGGCTCCGCTGTAATTTGGGTGATCCAATCGGATAGTAGCAGGGCCCCAGCTGGTGGCTTGGGATGTGGGAAACACCGCTAGGATCCCTGGACACTGTGTTGAAGACAGCGAGGCTAGTTCCAGAAACCACGGACAGGTGGAGAGAGGGATCCTGAGCTGAACAGGAATTAGGCACCTCTATGTGGTGGCCTGGGGGAAGCGGAGGTGGAGAACTGTCGCTCACTCCCCTCAAGACCAGATGCTAACTGCTTGCTGCCCCACAGTGGTTCTCTTCCCTTACTGTAAATCAGGGGAACATAGTGATGCCTGACTGAGCTCATGCCCCGCCCCCCAAGATCCAGGTTAGATTGGTCCTGGTTGGTAGGATATAACACTACTAACGAGCAGCCTCAGTTGAGAACCCCTTGACCAGCCTGCTTTACCCCCAACCCCCTGCCTCAGTACAGGCCACTGCCCTGATCTTTCTTGTTCTCTCTGTTTTTTGTTTTTGTGGTTTTTTTGAGATTTATTTATTTAAGGAGGGGGCAAGAGCAGAGGAAGAGGGGAGAGAAACTCAGAGAGACTCTGTGTCGAACGTGAAGCCTGATATGGAGCTCGATCTCATGACTCTGAGATCACCACCTGAGCTGAAACCTAGAGTTGGACACTTAACCGACCGAGCCACCCAGGCACCCCTACCCTGATCTTTCTAACCACACTTGAGTAAAGCATTCCTGCCTATAAGTTTTAAAGAAAAAAATTAATACTCACACACATGCACGCAAGAATAAGAAATTATTGTTTTGAGAATAACTTTTAACCCACTGATGACACGTACAAGTTATTTAGAACCTGTAGGTTGACCTAAATATAGGCATTTGCCCCAGGCACACATTTGCATGCCCTCTTCTGTAATGATAAGGGTCCTTAAAAAGACAGGGAATGTATTGCAAACCCTCTGAATACTTTACACTGAAGAGATTTCTTAAAAGATGAATTTTAAAGCAGCTTGTGGCCATTTAAAAATGACACGATAGGGATTTATCAGTATGCTTTTAAAATCTATTCTCACCAAACCCCGGAACTCTAGGGTTCTTAACACAAAGGACCATGTGCTAAAGAGAAAATAGAAGACAGGCCAGGTTGCAGGCCGAACAGAGGGTTCTCTGGGATCTGCGGTTGGGGCAGGCCTCTTGGAGAAGGCATCTCTTGATTTCAGGCCTGAAGAAACTAAAGCCGGCAGTTATGTGACCATCTGGGGAAAAGATTTCCAGGTGGAAGGAATTGCCAGCAAGAAAGCTGTGCAGAGGCTTCTTGCCTGGTGAGCAGTGAAAGAAGGCTGTAGTGTGGCTGCTTGAGAGGATGCTTACCAAAGTCATTTCCTCATCTGAAATGGTGAGCTCCCCAACCACCTGAAGGGCAGGAAGTGAATACCACAAAATAAATGAGGAATAGGAACTCAATATATTTTTAAAGCACCATGAATAAGCACAGCTGGTGTTATAGACAGTGTTCTGGGGATGGTATTATACTCTTTTGCATAACGTTTATGAAGAACGGAGCCTGGCATGGCCCTAGTCAGTTTTCCCTGTGAGTGATACGAAGTAATCTTTTATTAATCTTATTTAAAATTTGTTACTATTGTACATGATCTCAGAAGACCAAGTGGAGAACATATTATACAAATCAAAGGAATAAATGAATATGAAAGGAAAGACAATTATATGCCCAAATAAAAATTTCTGCCCATTCCATTACACTCTAAAGCGTTTTGTAAATGTAAATATTGTACATAAATATTAAATAAATATATTAATATAATCTTCCTCTGGGTTTTTTAAAATAAGAATCTCAGTGGGCAAAGAGTTATCATTTCATAATTTGAAGTTCTCTCAGGCCTTATGTTTTTCAGCCTTCAGCAGTTACCACAGGGAACCTCGTTATCTTGGTGGAGACAATGAGGGTGAATGTTGAAAACATTGAGTCAGGAGTAGATAGCACTAGGTTCAGGTCCCTACTTTGCCATTTCTTAGCTATGTGACCTTGGACAAAGTAGGTCACCGATCCACACTCTTGTTTTGAAACGTGCCAGGTGTTAACATTTCTTCCCAATTCCAATTACTGTTGCTGGAAGAAAGTGAGATTATTTAGAGAATGAATGTATTATGGTGCCTGTGACCTCCTCATGCTCCTGATTACTACATCATCTCATCAGAGGGGATGGGTGTGTGTAAAGATCACATGCTTGAGTACTTGGAAATACACAAGACAGGCTCAGGATAGACTGTGGCATGGCAGCTGCCCTCACACCAGAAGACTTGGCATGGTCACCGGCTCTTCAGAGCTTTATCAGACAACCCTCTCTGAGGAATCCAGAAGGGAGAAGATCCGCCTGTTGCCAACTGGTTGAACATAGAGCCTGGCCACTTTAGCTTTGAATTCCTCATTAAGGAATTTGACAATAATTTTAAGAATGGTTTCTGGAGAGAATTCCTGTCACCTGGAGACTCAAAGGATGCTGCCAATCCAAGTAGATAGGAAGCCAACTATACGGTAATTATTTACTTTGGAGGACTGTAAAGATGAATGCTAGTCATGATGACAAAAGATATTCCATTTTAGGCATATTTCCTGTGCTATTACAGGGGTATCAACATATTTTCCCTCTTTTCCATTCAAAGCAAAGACAGTTAAAGCATTAATTAGAAATAGTGTGATTTATTCTAGGTAACAACTTGGAATAAAAGTTGAGGGAGGTCCACCAAGACCCCATCTGCTGGTAAGTTTATGTCTTGTGGAGTTTCACAGCTCTCTGTCCTGAGGTTCATTCTGCTTAGTAGCTTTTGACCTTCCACAGTGTAACTGATTAAAATAACCACGGCCTCATGCTTCATGGTTTAACCAAAGGGTATGGATGTTTCCTTACTGGTATCGTCAAAGATCTGGGGTATCCAGAAGAAAACCTTCATTTCCCATTAGAACAAAAAGAGAATAAGGTTTAAAAAACAGGCTGATACTACCAATTACAAAATGAAAATGCTTAAGGATCTAGCATGTTTGCAAGCATACTTCACAATTAAAATAGATGGATTCTATAGGACAAAGAGCCTGCTGAATTTCATGGAAAAAAAGAATGAACTCAGAGTGAGGACTTGGGTTCAAGTTTGAGGTCAATTATGGAGCAGCTGAGTGGCCTTGTACCTGGTCACTTTACTTCTCAGAATGTATTGACTCATCTATAAAATGGGAGTGGTGACAGTTATGTCAGGTTCCTCATAGCATTGTGTGGAAATTAAAACAGATAGTGTGTGTGTAAAACTGTAGGATGAACTGCTGTGTAAATGATATTGTTATTACCAATTTTTAAGAATTATTGAACACCGTATCCTTAGACCATATCCGCAAGCTGACACCTGACAAATGAGAACTCATTACTGTGTCATATCCCATTGTCTGTGGCTGTTTTCATCCTTAGCTGATAGGGTGTGCCTATGTTGCCTTGTCAGCATAAATCCTTGATAGAGGGCATTTCTCTAGAAGTGAAAAGGATTTCTTGCTCCCCTCCCATCCTGTACCTTTCCACACACCCATATGGCCAAATAAAGGTCACTCAAAATCCCTAAAGCAAGAAAGGAGGAGCATAGGTTGTTGACACCTCTGTTTTAGGTTTCCCTATTTTTGTTAAGATTCTCTAGAGATCCAAATGGCCACGGCCTCAACTCCTGTAATCTCTGTGTAACAAGAACTCGGTATATACCACTCATTGAGCACTTAAGGTGGTTGGTCACAAAAGAAGCTCTTGATGTGAAATATCTTACTTAATCATTACAACAAACACAACATACTGAAACTGCCCCACACTGAAAAACTGGGAGATGAAGACTTGAAGAGTCTGGGCAATTTTCCTAAGGTTACATAGCTAGCTAGTAAGTGACAGAGTCGGTACTAGATCCCAGGTCTGCATGGTTCCAGAGTGGATGATCTGACCACTAGATTATCAAGTCTTTTCTCAAAAACTGTTCTATTGTTAGTTAGTTTTGTCCAGAATTTCCCCTTGAATAGGTTGTTCTGTGGCATAGAGACTTTCTCCAGCATCAAACTATATACTGTCAAATAATTCATTTTTGCATCCAACAAATGTTTACTGAGTGCCTGCTGTTTGCCAGTTACAGCACTGCAAAGGGTAGACATGACTATAAATGAATATAGCCCCTTGATCCTAGAGGGCGTCCTTTCTCCCTGAGATACGTTGATGCACATTGTATCTCTTCAAATCAAAAGATAAACTCATGGGGACTATTCTTTAGAAGAAGGTTCCTTAGGATTCCTTTCATTTCATTCACTCAATCAGTGAAACAATAAATATTAGTTAGGTGTCCCTTAAGAGTCAGATACTGTGGGGTGCCTAGGTGGCTCAGTGGGTTAAGCCTCTGCCCTTGGCTCAGGTCATGATCCCAGGGTTCTGGGATGGAGCCCTGCATTGGGCTCTCTGCAAGGCAGGGAGCCTGCTTCCTCCTCCTCTCTCTCTCTGCCTACTTGTGATCTGTCTTTCAAATAAATAAATAAATAAATCTTTAAAAAAAAAAGAGAGAGAGATACTTTGCGAGACAATCTAAAGATAATGTTGTATCAATTACACTCTTTATTTACTCATGGTTATTCCAGAAATACTAGGGGATACCTCTAATACATGTTAATTCTCAATTAACCATATTGATTGGGGAAGGAAGATAGTTGGAATAAAAGTGTGTATGTATATATCTCTCCCAGGTGATATATATCTGGACCAAGAATTTGAGTGTGACCCAAAATTTGAGACTCCTTCCACTTCAAGCTTTTATAAAGAACTTTTGAGTTTGTAAACAATCCTCTTATTTTGTTCTGTGGAAGAAGTATTTATAAACAGTTCAACAGCTAAGAATTAGGGGCAAAAAGAGGTAAAAGGAAAAGTGAAAACCTCCATGGGTAATCCAGAGGCTGAGCAAACTTTTGAATAATCATCACTGTTTTTAATGTGTTTTCATTAGTTTCTGAGCATCTGGATCAAATCAAGGTTGCTTGCTTTCTTTCTTTTTTTTTTTTTTTTTGGAATGGTGATACCACTGTGGACCATAAAACTTATTTTCACATTTTGGGGAGCCTTTTCTTTGGAGAAATGTAAACTCCCCGAAAGAAACAGCCCTGTTATATTCTTTATACTCTCACAGTGAACAAAACAATTTGGGGCACATAATAAGCATTAAATATGTACTTGCTGATTAATAGATTAAGATTCTTGGAGAGGTAATAGTAGTACATGAAGAATTCCAGAGACTAGAAGCAAAGATATTATCTAAAAGCATTTATCTTCCCATTTGCTAAAGGCACTCAGCACAGACTGGTGAAGGAACCAAATTCTGTCATTTTCTATTTCTGCATCTTTGGGCAAATTACTCTATTTCTGAGAATGCAAAATTCTTTCCAAATGAGAAGATAAGTTATAAAACTTTTTAGTTCATTCTGAAGATAATAGAAAATATAGTCCTTAATACCACTTAAGCTTAATTTAAATAATGAAATTTAAAGTCAACTTCCTGGTAAAATGGCAGGCTGCACACATGCATCTACTTCCACTCTCAGCTTCCTAAAATGGCAGAAAACAATCCTTTAAAGGGATGAACCCACAAGGGTTTGGAGAAGAAGAGAGGAGACAACAGCAACCAAATTCCTTTAGTCAGCCTCACACATACATAAACTAGATTCATAACAGTTCTGGCACTGATTTGCAGAACAGTGGGGAAGGATGGAGCATGGAGGGAAAATACAGCAGAACATCCAAGGGATATGTAGATAAAAGATCTAACCAAGTATGATTGGCATGCCAGGAAGAAATGATAAGAAGAAATAATATGCAAGAATCTTCTAAAATGAATGACAGATACCAAACGACCATTCCAAGACCCTGAAAGAACACCAAGCAGAATAAATGCTCCCCTTCCACAAAAATCACCACACCAAGGGCATACTGTATTCAAACTGCTGCAAAGCAAGGACAATGGGAAGATTAGGAAGACAGGCAGGGGAAAAAGGACATTCCATATATCGGAATTCAGATGAAAGATATGAATCACCACAGACCTCTCCTCAGAAACTATGTAACCCAGAAGATCATGGATGACATCTCTGTGTGTGAGCAAAAGCAACAACAATCTGTCAATTCAGAATCCTATACCCAGCAAAAATGTCTTCCAAAAAAAGGAGAAATAAAGACTCTGCTAATCTGAAACCCAAACCCAATCTGAGTGAACTCATTGGCCACGGATCCATGCTGTAAGGAAGGTTAGAGAAAGTGCTTCAGGCAGAAGGAATCTAATAGCTGTCAGAAACTGGAATCTACACAAAGAAACTGAGAACACTGGAAATGACATATCTAAAGGTAAACCAAGTTCAACATTCATTTTGTATGGTTTTTAACTGCTCTGAAAGATAACTATCTACAACAAAAATAGTCCTCTTGTGTTTTTTTGACGTGTGTAAGAGTAAATCTATGGCAGTATTAGAACAAGAACGTGAGCAAGACATTGGGGATGTATTGGTGTCCTTACACTAGTTGTAAAACAAGATTATTTGAAAGTGGACTTTTATTACTTAAGATGCATATGGTAAACTCTAAGGTAACTACTGATTTTTTTTTTTCAGAAGAGGTGTCCATGATAACCCAATGGTGGAAATAATGCTGACATAAACAGGGCTCTATTAAGCACAAAGGAGGCAAGCCAAAAGGAAAAAAGACAGAAAGAACAAGTGGAACAAATAGAAAGTAGCTGGTTAGATGACAGTTTTTAATTCAATAGTTGCATTTGATGTAAACCACAGTAATTAAAATTTAGATCGTTAGATTAGATAAAAAATCAAGAGCCCACTATCTGCTGCCTCTGGAATTACCACCTTAAATACAAAGAGACAGATTGGGATGAAAAGACATGCCAGGGAGACACTACTCAGAAAAAAGCTAAAGTAGCTTTGTTAATATCAAAGTTGGTTTCAGGGGCACGTGGGTGGTTCAGTTGGTTAAGTGTCTGACTTAGGCTCTGACCATGATCTCAGAGTCCTGGGACTGAGCCCCATATCAGGCTCTCTGCACAGTGGGGAGCCTGCTTCTCACTCTCCTTCTGACCCTTCTCCCACTCGGCTCTCTTTCTCTATCAAATAAATAATAAAATCTTTTATAAAAGTTGATTTGAGATGAGAAATATTACCAGTAATAAGGGGATCTTATTACGTAATGAAAATGGCTTCAAGTCTGCAAAAACAAAAAAACATCGATGATTTTACTATGCCTATAAATTCAAAGTTTAGGGCAAGTGGTTAAATGCCTGGAGAACACATCTTACCAATATTAGCACAAAAAGAAACAGAAAAATGCAAATAACCTTCAATCTATTTTCTCAAATTGAACTCATAATTAAAAACATTTCAACAAGGCAAACCCCAGGCCCAGGTGGGTCTACTCACATATTCTACCGAAGTTTTAAAGAAAACACCAATACCAGTTTTACCCCAAACTGAGAAAATAGGAGTTGCTTTTCAAGTTGGTTGACAAGGCCAGCAAGACCCTGTTACCGAAACCTGACAAAGACATTAAAAGAAAAGAAAATCAGAGACCAAAATGATGCATGAGTAAATAAAGACAAAGTCCTTGAGAAATATATTTAAAAAGTGAGTGCTGTGAAGTGTATAAACCTGGTGATTCACAGACCTGTACCCCTGGGCATAAAAATATATTATATGTTTATAAAAAATTAAAATTTAAAAAAAAGTCAAATTCAGTATTACATGGCAGGGATAAATGTTACTAATAAGTGGAACTTAGGCTAGGTTACTAAGGTTGGTATTACATTCTAAAATCAATAGTTGTAGCTCACCACATTAATAGAATCACAGGAAAAAAAATATTTTGATGTAAAAATTTTGGCAAAATTCCACACAAGTTAAAAAAAATTAAAAAATTAGGAAAAGTAGGGAATTTCATCAGCTTGATAATGGGCATATATAAAAGAGTGACAGTTAATCTCATATTCAATAGTGAAATATTGAATGCTTCTTAGTTCGGGAAAAATATAATCACTGTCTCCCTTTCCATTCAGTAATATACTGAAGGTGCTAGCTAGCCCAATAATGTGAGAAAAATGTAAAGGGATACAAATTAAAAAGAAGCAAAATGTCTTTTTCACAGTTGACATGATTGTATATATAACACATTCTAAGAAACCTACCTCAGAAAGCTTTTAGAACTGAAAAGTAAATTTGGCAAAGTCCTAGGAATCAAGGTCAATATATAAAATGTAATTATACTTCAGTTTTTTACCAGCAATTAGAAGACGATTTCTGAAAGCTATTTATTTGCCATCACAGGATGAACATACACTACTCAAAAATAAATTTAAGGACATATATGCAAGACTCATATTCCAAAACCTACTCCATATTGCAGAAAGAACATAAGCCATGTGACATGCTTGGGAATTGGAAGAGTTAATATTGCTAAAGTGTCAGTTCTCCTCATATCAATCTACAGGTTCAGTGCGATCCCAAAGTTTCAAGAGGCTTTTAGTAAAAATTAACAAACTGATTGCAAATGTCTATGAAAATGCAAAACAATAAGAATAGGAAAAAGAACCTTACATAGAAGAACACATTTGGAAGGCTTATACCACGTGCTTTCCAGACTTGCTTTAAAACCACAATAATTAAGACACTGTGCTGTTTGCATCAAGCTAGAGAAACAAGTCAATGAGGCCGAATAAAGGCCTGAAAGAGATCCATACATGCGTGGTCAGCCAATTTTTAACAAAGGCGTGGGCATACACACGTGCACACACACATCCAATGGGGAAAGGAAAATTTTTGCAACATATCACACTAGAATAATTGTTTAGCCATTAAAAAATTGCAAGAAAAGAAAAAAAGAAACTGCTTTCTACCCCACACCATATGAAAAACATAGGTTGTGAGAGAAGGCTTTACTGTAAAAATCTGAAACCATAAAGCTTCAATGTTTTTTTTTTTTTTTTTTTTTTTTTTTTTAAAGATTTTATTTATTTATCAGAGGGCGGGGGAGAGCGAGCACAGGCAGACAGAATGGCAGGCAGAGGCAGAGGGAGAAGCAGGCTCCCTGCTGAGCAAGGAGCCCGATGTGGGACTCGATCCCAGGACGCTGGGATCATGACCTGAGCCGAAGGCAGCTGCTCAACCAACTGAGCCACCCAGGCGTCCCGCTTCAATGTTTTCTGAAAGAAAACATGAGAATATCGATATGATCTAGTGGTTGCCAACGATTTCGACAGGATACGAAAAGTACTCATCATAAGAAAATCATGAATGGGACGTACTCCAGATTTTAAATCTGTGCTCATCCAACAACACCATTAAGAACAGACGAAATACAGATGGGGAGAAATATTTGCAAAGCCTATTTCTGACAAAGGCGGTGTTATCTAGGAATACAAGGACTTCTACCCCTCGGTAATAAAGAGACAGCCGATAGCAAAAACCTGGAAACAACGGAACGACCACCGGCAAGTCCATCCCACAGTGGAAATATCATTTGGTAGTTAGAAGGAATAGATTTCTGCGGGAGTCTTAAAAACATCATTTTGAGCAAAAGACATTTGCAAAAAAGTACCTACCATAGGATGCCATATAGGGAGTTCTAGAGAAGGTGATTGTAATCAACGATGATAAAATAAAGTGATTGCTTCTCGGAGGGGTACTGACTGCGGAAGTATTCCAGAGAACTCTCTGGGATGACAGAAATATTCCACAGTTGGACTGGTGTACAGTTATGTGGGTGTATTCATTTGTTAAAACTCACTGAGCTGTACCTTTCAAATCTGTGCATTTCATTGTATATAATTACACCTTGACTTAAAAATAAAAAAGAGTAATTTAAAAAAAAGAAAAAAACCTTAATGGTAAGTAAAAGGAGCAAGTCACAACAATCTGATTCCATTTATAGAACATTCAAAAATAGGCAAAGCGAAACAGGCTATTTCACACTGTGAAATTAATTTCTAAACAATCTGCCGCCAGAGCCCAAAGTGGTCGCCTCTGAGGAAGGGGAGCTGGGGAGACGGCTGTTTTTCTTTGCAAAACTTAGAATCATTTGATGCTTTAAAAATCTGTGAATATGTAATGTTGGTACAAATAGAGACCAAAAATAAATAAATACATAATCATACCCATTTGCAGGCTGGTGATATTAGCTTCCACAGAAAATTGTTGACATTCAATTCAGCTAGGAAATTGTTTCTGGTGGTTGAATCACGCAGAAACTTTTGGCCCTTGAGTCCAGGAGACGGGGTCCATTTGCTGTTGGTTGTAGAATATGGGCCACCTTGTTACTAGTCAAGCATGAAAGACAGTTGCGGAGTGGGGAGGGTTGAAACTCGGCACATCAAGGGTGACAATACACTGCAAAAGTGTGCCTTAAATTAGAATATGGGCGCAGATCGGTGACAGGAAGCCGCTCTGTACTCCCTAATTACAAAGTCTCACTTCCACACAACTGACACAAATGTTAAGTCAAATTAAATATTGTCTAATTAACTAGCATCCACAAGACTTCCAGACCGGTGACGAGGTTATTATCCGGCTGAATACAGGAAGCGCAAGGACTTGCAGAGTCTCAGCCAGCTTAGATCTGCTTAGCTCCGCAACCGCGACAAGGTTAGGCCATTTTGTTTTCACACGTCTCTCCTTCAGGGCTCGGCTTGTAATATTTACAGAAAAAGGCAATGCTGGTAAACAGTTTCACACAATGAGGTGTGAGAGTGGATAGGGGCCTATTCAAGCTCTGAACTCCCCTGATGAGCTGCCAAAAGTTGTTATGAATGGCCCAGCTGACAGGGTGATGACTGATAAAGCAAAAACAAACAGCTCGGGTAATTCATGAAAACACACAGCACCAAGACAACTCAAAGTGGCGAGTGACAGTTAAGATAATGGAATTTTGGAAGCTTTTTCTTCAGGGGTCCTTGCCATACAATTATTCTGTTAATAGATTCTCCTTTAATGTGGCTGGATCTTCAATTTTTTTTTTTCCCCATCCAATAATATTTATTACAACTGCTGGCATAGGAGCCCGGACCCTGGCCTTTCAAACAGTGGTCAATTTCTCCTCCAAAAACCAGAGCAGGATGAAATGTTTTTAGTTGAGACTCATGTCTGCTGTTTTAAAGACATAAAATATCCTATTTCCGTTTTTGTTACTAGAAACATCTCGAAGCATTCTTCCCTCATCTCTTTCGTTTGTAAACCGTTTGCCGCAAACCTTTGATTAGAAAATAAATGTTGGTTTACACACACAGCTGCTAATATTTTAAAGGAGGACAATTTAAACATGGTCCAAGTTAATTTCCAATGCTCATAGCCTCTTTGGGGTTCATTCCTTTAAATCAGGCATGACCAAGCCAAAAAGTATCAATTTGTCAATGTTTTGCCTTTGGACCCAATGGTTTGTTGTGAAGTACACTGTGGTTTCTGTAACAATGGATGGCCTATTTCTCAATTAATGTTTTAGAAAAGAGAAAGATGAAGACATATATGAAGCATGTGTTTGCATGCACATAAATCCTATCAGATCTGTACCCAGAGAAAGAGAGAAGGAAGCAGAGGCCAGAAAGCCTAGGAGGAAAATTCAGTTTCTGTGTACTTTATTTATTTATTTTTAAATGTTTATTTGAGAGAGCACACAAGCAGGAGAAGCAGAGGGAAAGAAAATCTGAGGCAGATTGTGGCCGACCGTGGAGCCTGAGCCATGGCTTGATCTCATGAGCCTGAGATCAGGACCTGAGCTGAAATCAAGAGTCAGAGGCTTAGCTGATGAAGCGACCCAGGAGCCCCAGGTTCTGTGCATTTTAGACCCTGGCTGCCTTGAGGTCTGGGGACAAGGAGCTAGCTGGAAATGCAGAAATCTGGGTCCCACCCTAGACCCCAACCAAATCAGAACTTGCATTCTAACAAGATCATCAGGTGATTCAAATGTATATCGAGGTTTTGAGAAGCTCCATAATTTAGATGACTGAATTTTCCTTAATAGTGTAAGCTTTATAGCTGTAAAAATTTACGAGGATGATCCATGTTTCACCCAAAGTTGAAAACGAGATCATAAATTATTCAAAGCTATTTCTGGGGCGCCTGGGTGGCTCAGTAGGTTAAGTGTCTGCCTTTGGCTCAGGTTATGATCCGGGGATCCAGGAATGGAGCCCCGCATTGGGCTCTCTGCTCAGTGGGGAGTCTGCTTCTCCCTCTCCCTCTGCCCTGCTCATGCTCTCTGTCTCTCTCCCTCAAATAAATAAATAAAACCTTTAAAAAAGAAAAATAAAACTACCTCAAAGTAACTTAATATCTTCCTTCTAATTTCTTCTTTTCTTCTCCCAGCTCCCCCAAGAAGTCTCAGAGTGTCCTTGAGAGAGGTTCAGCCCTCTGTGAATCACTTTCCTTCCACCACAGACATTCATGGACTCCTCTGCCACGTTTTTGAGGGATCGGCATGTTAGCAGCCTGGATTTTAAAAATCCAGTCACTGCAATGAGCTATATGACTACTCTGGCAACAATAAAGAGATTTTTAAAAATCGTATTTTTCTTTTAATGTTTGTTTTTAAAGATTTTATTTATTTATTATTTGAGAGAGTGAGCAAGCTTTCCTCCCGGGACTCCAGGATCATGACCTGAGCTGAAGACAGACACTTAACAGACTGAGCCACCCAGGCACCCCTAAAAAATCAGGTCTTGACTGTGGTATCAACTATTTAGTGGCTAGAATCCAGAGTAACATAGAGGAGAGACAAATCTTACAGGAGAGAAGAATGAATTGCTAAATCCAGAGCTGCCCCACACCTGCCTACCAAAGTCAGCCAAGACCCACCTCTGGGTGTGCGTTCCTTTAGGCTGTGTTCATTAGTGTAACTAGCTATTTATAGTTTTCTTTAGACTTAAAGGGATCCTGAGACCCGGTTCAACTCAACAGCTTTTCTGGGTATTGATAAATTTATATATGTATACATTTAAAAAACTTAACATGGCCCCACTCCAAAAACAAGCCAAAAGTTAAAAGATATGTTGGGGAAGCTATTTGCAACATACATCATAAGGGCTCATTTCCTTAACTGACAAAGGGTTTTAATAATTCAATTGGAAAAAATGCACACCCAGTGGGAAAATGGACGAAGGGTATGCATGGGCAATTTATATGGAGATGTAAAAAAATACAGATTGAATAAACGCATGAAATGGTCCTCAGTCTTATTAATAATTCAAGACATACAAATCAAAGCAAGTGTGAAAGAATGGTTCTTCTCGATCATATTGCCAAAAATAAAAATTTTTGGTAATATCAGGAGCAAGCAGACGCAGGTACTTTGGTCCATCGTGTGTTTGAATGTATTGATTCAGCTGTTTTGAAGGGCAGTTTGGTACCGTCTACCAAAATTTGTGAAAGTGTTTACACCCTAAACCAACAACTCTGCTGCAAGGAATTTAATCTAGGAAAATATCGGCGAAGTGCCTTAAACGAGATGGATGAGGATGAGACCAGAGCAACAGTATTGGCAGTATTGGATGTCTGGAAGCAATCTCCAGGAGCATCATGCCAGAGGGCTGGGCACCTGGGATAGAGCAACCCAGCAAGAGAACCTGGTGGCTGCCATTCAGGGAATCATCTAGTCCTGCACATGCTGCTGCAGAATGATCTCTGAGATGTACCAGTCATGAAGGGACAGGGGACAGAAAAGCAGGGGACAGAGCAGTGTACACTTTGATATTTTTAGGTTAAATAAAAATATGTATATATTGGTCTATAATTGATATTTTTTATCCTGGAAATATAAGAAGCAGCTAAGACCACTTACCTTTATGGTAAGATCGAGGGATGGGAGAAAGACTTCTCATTTTAATTATATGTTTATCTTTTGAATTTTTAAAAATGATGTGTGTGTCTGTGAGCAACCAACACCTTGGCATTGAGATTATAAACCATTTTGTTTTATGAAGTCCCAGATGTCAGAATATTGCAGAAAAATCTTTGGAGTGATTTTATTCTCCATAAGCTTATCTTCACCATCAAATTACCAAAGGCAAGCTGATTTCTCAACCATGAAATAGCTAGATTTCCCAAAGAACTGTTGTGTCCTCTGGAGCAATAGTGAGCAATTTTGGAGGGTATGGAAAACTTTGAGAATACATGGAAAGCATAGTCAGAAGAATTTAGCTACACACAGGATTCTGGGTCCTATTTCAGAGATTTATAAAACACCTGAGAACTATCCATGGACTGTGTGGGTTCAAGGCCCTGAGGTTAAGGATCAGCTGCCCTAGAGAATCTCAAGGACAGGATGCCACTGGTTTTTAATTTTATACACAGTTCTTTGCCTGGACCATTTGGCCTTCAAGAACTTGCTGGGATGCTCCTGTGGGAAGACCTTCCTACCTCTTCCAGGCCCAGGCCAGCTGAATCAGGTGGCCTGCTTTGGCAATTACATGGCACCCCATGCTTGTCTCTATAGAGTGTAATATCTATCATGCTGTGTTATAATTGTTCACTTGTCAGAATTAACATCAAGATGGTTGGCTCCTGCTGGGCAAGGGCACTGGTTTTATTGATCTTTCTTTGTTTAATATTTGGAGACCTTAAAAATGCCCAGTAAATGAACACATGAATGAAGGTCCAATATAAATCATCAAATCTTTGTGAATAACTAACTACAAACCTGGCTTAATCTATCCTGGCCAACCCAGCCATCTTTTTCATCCCTTCCTTTTGGAGTCATCTAGAGGCTCTAGAGGAATTAAAATTTTTTTTTAAAAGATTTTATTTATTTATTTGACAGAGAGGCAGGCAGAGAGAGAGAGGAGGAAGCAGGCTCCCTGCTGAGCAGAGAGCCCGATGCGGGACTTGATCCCAGGACCCTGAGATCATGACCTGAGCCGAAGACAGCGGCTTAACCCACTGAGCCACCCAGGCGCCCCAGAGGAATTAAAATTTTATAACCCAGACCCACATGAACTTTACATGTGATTTCTCTAATCCAGGGCTCTGACTCCTTCCTTTACCCCACCCAGCCCTCTGGTAAATTCCCTTGTCATAAGAGGGATGGATAGGGATGGGTTATTCAAGTTAAACCATCTGGGGTTGGAAGAATAAATATCATTCAGACTGACTAATGACTGGGTTTCCTCTGATCATCACTTATAGGGCGGTGAGAAGGAAGAAGAGAGAATCAGAGTATAATGTCCCATACCAGCATACTCTAGAGGCATTCAATGTCTCATTCCAGACACAGTTCAGCTCTTTCCCCTGTTCTAACCAAAGAGATAATGTTAAGAAGGATAAAGGGTGCCATGTAGCCATAGATCTGAGCGGGAGTTCTAGATCAGCATCCATGAAATCATGACCAGTAAGTTATGTCCTATGACTCAATGCATTAGTCAGGATAGGCTGGGCTATGCTTCAGTAACAAATGAACTTCAAAAACAAAACAAAAAGTGGTTAAACATAATACATGTCTATTTCACTCTCATAAAGTCCTCCATGAGTTGGGTGAGTTCACTAGGGTGGCCGTCCACCATGTACTGACTCTACAACCCAGCATCTATTATTGAGTTGACATGACCAGCTCAACACAAGTTGCCATGATGGGAAGGCAGAGTGTGGAGCATCCATGCTTATGCCTATACTCACTTATGTTACCTCTGGAAGTAACACATGCCAGAACTAGTCATGTGGTCCTAGGCTAAAGGCATGGGAGTTGGGGAATACAGTCTTTAAAAATGAGACTTGCCCAGGGATGCCTGGGTGGCTCAGTTGGTTAAGTGGCTGCCTTCAGCTCAGGCCATGATCTCAGGGTCCTGGGATCGAGTCCCACATCAGGTTCCTTGCTCGGCAGGGAGCCTGCTTCTCCCTCTGTCTCTGCCTGTGCTCTCTCTCTCTGACAAAATAAAATTTAAAAAATCTTAAAAAAAAAAAATGAGACTTGCCCAATAAATAGAATCGTCTCTGCTACATTCAGTGACCTCATCTATAAAATGAGGATACTATCCACCTTACAGCGTGTCTGTAAGGATTAAATAAGATTTCGTGTGAAGAGCTTGACACATAATAGACACTCACAAAATGGTGTTGGTTATTTTCATTAAGGCCAATAACTCTCTATTTGTTTGACCATTACAGAGGCTTGTTACGTGGTGGGGTCACCATGACTTGGGAGTGAAGCACTGTGATGGGGTGAGCTAGCATGCCCGGCAGCATGACTCTTCACTAGAGGCAGAAACCATGACCTTGGGGTGTGACACACAGGGATCATGGGGCAGTGGGAACCTGTCTGGAAAGGCCCAGAAAGAAATGAGTGGTCATCACTCCCATGTGGTCACATTCCAGTGAGACACCCGTAGAGACGGACACAATAATTTCTTGGGTGTGTACCAGCAGCCAACAATAACAGCAAATTCCAACAACACTTCACACAAATAATAAACTCAACTCTTTTGATAGTGATGTGTCTTTCTCTTTTAATTCTCTTTTGCTATCCCTCTAAATTGTTTTGCTATCACATGTGTAACAATTGCTTGATAAAGTTGACCTTATTTTGTTTACATATGTTCAATGTACACAAAATTTCAGAGGCAGGCAGTAGACTTTTAAATATGATGTGATTAATATCTACCTACTGGGAGAAGGGAGGAGAGATAAGAAATTGGGACCTTTATAGGCAACCCTGGAACTAGGTCATCTGATCCTATTACATTCGTGTTTTCCAGTTTCCTGACTGCACTCTGTGTCATTGTAAGCATGAGGCCTCTAAATACAGGGCTCACCACCCAATCGCATGGGTCAGTTAAACCATTTATTTCAGTTATTTTCTCTAAATAAAAATGATACTCACAAAACAATAATCAAATATACAGATTCTCCAGTAGCCTAAAGTATTTCTAGTATTCCTCAGTTCATTCGATTTGACTTCAATTTGTTCTTAAACATGGAAGACCAGAAGCACAAAGAGCTTTGTTGAGAAAGATAAGTCAACTTCCACCACTCAACATGGCCTCTGGCAGACCTTATTCTATAACATTCCATTGGCCCAGTTTAGACCTCAGCTTAACAGAGTGACTATAGAGTGTGGGGCCTTTTAAACACTCTTTTTGTTTTTTATTTTAGGGAATGATTATCATCTCTTGTAATCTTTTAGGTTTCCCCAGAAAAGCATTCAGCTGCTCCAACAGTCTGGCACGTCACCTAACCCCAAGAAAAACCCACTGGTACACCCAGCACGTGTTACAAGCAGGTACTGTGTGTCTGTTTCTTGGTGCTGTGTCACATTTATGACACACAGCCAGTGAATTCAATCACTTTTGACACATTACACCAGTCTCTGACACGCTGCCGGTGGAAAGGACATGACATACTCAAAATGATATTCGAAATCGTGATAATATACAGAGCCAAATAATTGGGATGTAATAACACTTTCAAATGTTCAAAAGTGGTGATAATAATCACTTTGTCCCATTGTGAAAATATATCTTCCTCAGACAAACAACACCTAAGTAATAATGGCTACCAACATATTTAATGCCTGTTATGTACAGACACTGTTATAGGGACTTCACGTACATTATCTCTGGTCCTCCTTGTGACAGCTCTCTAAGGAGGGTACTATCATTTACCACCCCCTTTTACAGAGAAGAAAACCAAGAGCCAGAAAGGTGAAGTGACAGCTGATAAGGGGCAGAAGCTCCATTAACAACCTTGCTACATACACCTCCTTTGAAAGAAATCTAGAAGTTTCAATGGGCCTTTAAAAATTCGCTCCATTGGGGTGTCTGGGTGGCACAGCAGGTTAAGTGCCCAACTCATGGTTTCAGCTCAGGTCATGATCTCAGCGTGGTGAGATGGAGCCCTGTATCTGCTTAAGACACAGGACATGGAGCCTGCTTAAGATTCTCTTTCTCCCTCTGCCCCTCCCTCTGCTTGTATGCATGCTCTCTCTCCCAAATAAATAAAATCTTCAAAAAAAAAAATTCACTCCCTCAACAAAATTGTATCCCTGATACATGCAACAGAATAAGAAATACGGAACATGTAAATAGTATGCTAGTCTTGCTGCATGAAGGTCATCAGGCAAAGAGCTCAGTTTCTATGGACCTCTGTTTCTTTAACTCTAAAGTGGAGACAATGTCAGCATCCTTAGCACAAACATCAGGAGGCCTGAAGCCTCAATAAGCCCCGGGACCTCAGAATGTGACCGTATTGGACACCTGGGCTTTGAAGAGGTGATAAAGTAAAATGGAGAACATGAGGGCGGGCCCTAATCCGATCCCACTGCTGTCCTAATAAGAATGGAAATTTGGGTCCACAGAGACACCAGGGATGTACGCACACATAGGAAAGACACAAGGAGAAGAGGGCCATCTGCAAACCAAGAAGAAAGCAGATACCAAGCCAGCCAACACCTTGATCCTGGGCTTCCAGCTTCCAGGAGTATGAAAAACTAAATTTCTGGTGTGGAAGCTACCCGGTTTGTGGCATTTTGTTATGGCAGACCTAGAAAATGAATCCAAACACATTTAAAATGATTAGTGTAGTACCTGGCAAATAATGGGGGCTCAACTGGGTTTTGCTATTAGTTGAGTTGTGATGACGCACAAACCCATAGGCAGACAGCCTTTATTTGGGCTTAAAGAACATGTACCCTGAGGTATTCAAACATGATCTGAAAAACGTTTTTTTTTTTTTTCCCCAATCAATAGGCTTCATGAAACTTTAATTAAAAGGTTGAATATGGTTCACTTTTCAAACTAAGAAGGTCTAGTGAGTGCGGTTAAGTGTCAGTGACTATTACCTTGCTTCATACTGTGATGTGAAATTGCATGTGACTTTGAAAATCTCCTTTCCTTCTTGGTAGTTACCAGGGCATGTGCAGTAATTGTAGGGTGGAAATGGACACCGGGGACAGTCATAATACACAAAAGTCATAAGGCAAAGAGGATGGGAATATCTAAACACAAACCAGTGTGGATCAAAACAAGGAATGCGCTAAAATTTTCTTGATGTAAGCTGGATGAGAGCTGGCATATACATGCCTTCTCAGGGGCCAGTTCCAGGCACTTGTCTTGGACTTTTGGGTTAAGAAAGGTTCTGATGTGGGGCGCCTGGGTGGCTCGGTCAGTTAAGTGGCTGACTCTTGATTCGGGCTCAGGTTATAGATCTTGGGGTCCTGAGTGGGGCCCCTCGATCAGTGGGAACGCTTCAGGGTTCTCGCTCTCTCTTTGCTCCTTCCCCCTCAAATAAACAAATAAGCGGGTTTTGTTTTGTTTTGTTTTGTTTGTTTGTTTGTTTAAGACATGTTCTGATGACATATCTGGGCTCAGAGAGGAGGGCCACACTGGATGAGGGACACTGTTTGAACCTGGGGGGAGGAGTGCGAGGGTAAGTGAGCTGAGCCACTTGAATATGGTTACTAATTGGATCTGGAGATTGGTTAATGTCCCCTCCCGACATTTCTGTTACAGGCTTAAGGCCTATCAGATCCAGGCTGCTGTGCGTATTACATGTAGTTGAGTACCATAACTCAGCAATTCCAAATGCACTAAAAAGTAAATGTTTTTCTTTAAACATATATGTCTTGTGACATTCAAGCTTTGTTATTGAAGAACATAAGGAAAACATTCAGTCTTGAGCTAACAAAGTCCATCAGCTGAATCACTTGTCAGGTTGTTCTAATTCGAGCTGACTAGCCCAGAGAATCACACATTTTTAGAGAAGACACATGTTTTTCCCCCAAAAGTCAGCATGGTGGCTTTTTGGTCATCACCAAAAATAGTGTTGTAGCTCATACGCTTGCCACAGTGGCTTTACAATTTTTAGGGACTATTTAGCTGCTGATACATGCATATTATCTTGGCGTAGGCTAGGTCATCGGATGCACTATCCACTGAGCTGTCCCCTGGAATGGGAGAGGGAACCTATTGGCCTCATCACGCCCAGGCTCTGTTTGCTTCTATTCTAAAAACCAAGCTCACACGGTCACAGTGAGCCCTTCCCTCGGTGACCCCATTAGAGAAAGCCACTGCTAATGATTCACAATTAGCACTGACAATCCCAAGTGCCAAGTTGTCTAAGGAAAGGTGCTAAGAAGACTAAGAACCTGAGTGTAAGCCCCAAATGGGCCAATTGGCTTCACACAGAGAAACATCGGCCACAGTCCTCCCTCCCCCACCGCATGGTTAGAAGGGGGAAGGACAAAAGGACTGACTCACGTCAAGCTCAGACCACTGTGGAGCAGCTCCAGGAGTAGGGGCTGCGCAGAGGGCCCCACCCTTCTGTTCCCCAAGAGAATGGTAACTCAGTGAGATTCAAGACTCAGTACATACCACTTTAGTAGGAAAACAGAAGGGCCCCAGTGTGCGACATAAGTCATCATGTATGACTTACATACATGATGCCCATAGCATCTAACACAGTTCCTCACACTCCGAGATGTATGACCAACAGTTCTTGCCTGACTCCATTCTAAAATAAACATCAGCCAACCACTGTTCATTCGGTCTAACAAAGTCTGCTAACCTCCAGTTGGTTGGACTTAAGGCAGCTGTTGTCGGAACCAATCATACTGAGCTAGACATTCTGCCCCAAGATAGCAGATCTAAAAAAAAAAAAAAATATCAATGACTCTACTACTTCACGTGTTCATGCAAAATATAAAGTAGGACAAAATACCATGGCGCTGGTTTACGTCCAACAGGGAAAACTATGGAGAAGACTGTATTGCTCCCTTGGAGCTCAGAGAAACTCACAGGCAGAAGAAAATAAATAAATAAATAAATAAAAACTTCACCAGTCTAGCCACCATTAAGGCTGCTCACATCAGGGGGTGTCCGGCTTATGCCAGACTCATTCATTCTTACTAGCTACGCACAGCGAGGGTTTGCAAACGGCCCATTTCCTACGCCATTCCGTAAGCAGCACCTTGGCAGTCTGGTTTTGCGTGCCACCAGTGGAATCGTCCTCCTGTGGCAAACACTCTGGGTGGCTGCTTCCTTCCTGGGAGATGCAAAGAGATAGGCTTGTATATGTAACAAGGATTTCCTTAACTGATTCAGCATACCTTGTGCTTCTGGCCCATGACCCTTCCCAGTTGAAATCGCATTTAGCTATGCTTTTTAAAATGTGGTTTCTAAGAGAACACAGTCTCTCACTCAAATATTGGGGCTTCTAGCATGTTCTCTGAAGACAACGCCTCAAGTCCCTTTGCACTTCTGTCTCCTATGTGGCTCTAAGAAGCCTCGAGAGCACAAGGATGGAAAATGAATTCAGGCAGCGTAAGTGGTAACCCTGTCCACCATTTCCTCTTCACCGCAGCCCCGTGGAATGCTTTTTGAAGTCAGGAGGAGCTCTGAGGGAGGGGAGGGCTGACTGGGACTACCAGCATGCAGAAATGTTCAGCTCCTTAACATGGGGCCACATGTGGCAGCTAGGAAAACATCGCCAGGATGTGAAGCCTACTTACTTCAATGGTATTCCCCTTGCCCTCTAAGCTTTTCAAGCTTAAGGAACTGTAGGAGTAGATGAACTTGGGGGGAAAGGTGCTTTCAGTCCAGGATTTGTTCTGTACAGTAACTCTTGGAACAGGGCCCTGCTGCTTTTATTCCACTTGGTCGCCACTCGGGTCTGCAGTCTCAAGCTGCTGGAAGGCTGCATGTAACACAAAGCCCAGGGGCACTGGGGGCTCTGGAAAGCCGGCAGCTGGAATCTTCGGTGTTTTGCATTAGTGGGCAGTCAAAAAGAAATATTTGCTAGGATAGGTCCCTCCAGGGTCTTTCTCAGGCTATGTGCTATACTTATTTGAGTTATTTCAGATCTGTGCATTTGCTGAAGATGATTTGGGGCTGGCTTTTGTGCTCCTCTTTGCCTCAGGAAGCCACAGGTTCGAGTCCTGCTATCCCGTGAGGCATCAGCCACATAGCGCTGGTGTTCACGCCAGGAAAGATTGGTGGCTGGAAATGTCATTGCTCTTCTGTGCCAACAAGAGTTGGATCGGATAGATGACCTCTGCGCACTTTCCTTCCTCAGAGATGTCATGACTCCAGGCAGCGATTCTGCGATGCAGCCATGGAAAACAGCTGGCATTGGACCAGCGCCGGTCTTCGAGTTCACAGATGCAATGAACTTGGGTTCTAAGCCTCCCTTTTTACTTGTGAAATTGGAATAATGGTGGTACTCTACCCCCCTGCGGGAATTAAATGAGATCGTGCAAGTTACACGTGTATCGTGGTGCTTCGCACGCAGTGTTTGTGCTGTAAATGCGAGTTCTCACTATTTGACACTGCGATTCAGCTTCCAACCCCAGAGCACGGATCTACACACTTCCCCCTGAGAAGAACAGAGATTCACTTGTCACAGCTGGAACACAGATGTGGAGCAAGGAGAGGAGGAATGAAGGGGGTGGGAGAAGCAGACAGACTCTTCCTCTCCCCACGGATCTCAGTGTCACTCCATCATAAAGTGGTATGCTGTTCCAGATCTGGCAACATTACAAGGTGACAGAGGTGCTTCTGGTGGCAGCTTCCTCCAGGCTAGGCGCATGGAAAACTATACACGTTCTCCAGCCTAGAAAAATCTAGCCCTGCTTTGGTTAGTCTCACTTATTCTTTCAACCAAGATGTACAAAACTGGTGCTAGAATCTGAGTAGCGTAATAATAAAAGACACAGCTTTCAGCTTCCAGAGGAGGAGACGATCCAGGAGTGAGAAAACAGAGACCCAGGAGGAGCTTTCTGAGGAGGGGGATAGCTGAGCTAAGGCCCTGAAGGAAGAGGACATGAGCTTGAGGCACAGCAAACACAAGACCTAGATGCCGAGAAAAGCACTGGGAGAAGTAGGAAAAGTCCATCAGCAACAGCGAAAACCCCTGGGGGGTGGCTCACCAGGTATCTGTGGTCTTTCCAGAATCTTCCACCTGGAGATCATTACCTCACCCTTCACAAGCAGCCAGCAACACTTATAGCTTCTCAGCTCTGTAATTACACTGAGGTGGATCAGACCCAAGTGACACAAGGACTCAGAAGTTTGCAACAACTGGAAAATGACCACCAGGGTGACCTTCCTGTGCCTCGGTTCAGCAAATAAGAAGGGGATGGGGGCTCGGGTATGGGGTTTCACACACCTTTTTACTTGCCTTGTCCCCAACTATTTCCTATGAGAGTTCTTTCCTTGGAATTCACTCTATTAACAGGTGCACAAATTCTAAGTTGTACACTAATCACAGTTAAACAACTAAGACAGTCCTAGCAGTCCTTTTCACTTGGCGTGGGTTAAGCCCAAGCCAGAAATGATGTCATCCCTAGACTACTCTTTATTCTGCTTCCTGAGCCAGCCAGTGCATGTCCAAGTCTCCATTCACGAATCTGTCCTTCGGGCTGCCCTGTCTTCTCCCCGAGTGAGCATAAATGGAGCACCTGCTCACTGCATATACGGCACCGTGAGAACAGTCCTCTTGAAAGGGGTAGCACCTGCTCCTATGGCATTTACCAACTAGCAGGACAGGACGCGCTCATAAATCATTTTTGCAACTGGCAATAGCCATCAGGCCAGCCATGGGCCAGAAAGATCAGGACCTTGCTAAAGGAGAGCTTAAGACTGATCTCTCTCTCTGAAACTATCCCATTCCTCCAGGACCCCTTGTGCATCTGTTCCTCTTCCCCAAGGATGTAAGCTCTGGGAGAGCACAGAACTGGCAGAGGATGCTTGGAGGAAAGATGATGTATTTGATTGCGGGTATTCTTTTCACCATCCTGGAGGCCATGCTCAGTGGCAACAAAGATGGATGTAGATTCCCGAAAACACTGTGTGTTCTCAGCACCAGGAGCACTCCAGAAACAAGGCTTTTTCTCAGGGCTGTCCTTGCTTCCTGAGCTCTCTTGTTCATCTTAAGCCCAACCAACACTTCACCAGGATTTGACTCTAGTTGGATTTTCTGCGAACTAGTCCTCTTTTCCCCAGGACACGTTCATTCCTTCTCCCACTTCTCACCCCAAACCACTTCTGAGAGGCTTCAGCTGGAAGAATTTTAGGAGCTGGGGTCTCATCTCCTTTCATTTCCTTCTGCTTCATTATTTTTTTTCTAGAAACTTTCTTCATCTGTAACCGTTAGATTGACTCATGATCTTTCAAATCCCCTCTAACAAGTGCTAGACTGCTTGACCTAAACCCTTGACTGAAACTCTTCTAATTTCCCGTTTCTCATGACAGCACATCCCCAACAGAAGTCCTTCATGTGACGGGCCTCCGTCTGACATACTGACATTCCTCAGTGATTGTTCTAAACACCAGCAGGTATTTTACTGGTAGAAAGAAATGATAATAACCCATTTCCCATACCTAAAGTCAATGGATACATTGTACAAATTAGAAGAGGATGCCTCCCCTTTGCCCCGGGAAGCCTGGGGGATGCGGTCAATTAAGTGTCCTACTCTTGATCTCACTTGATCATCCCAAAGTGAAACTCATCTACCAACAAGCTCCATAAATGTACACAGGGCTTCCAATCAATTTTTTAGGAACTTCGTCTTAAATATTATAGCTACAGATTGCAAGACATTGGAGGAGATCCTCCAACATGGAAGAAAAACACCCAGACAAACAGAAAAAATGGGATCTGTAAGAAACGGAGACTATGCAGGGAATGAAAGAAAATAGTGTTTAAAATAAAATTATTAACACAAGCCAAGGAGCAAAAGCAGCAACCAGAAGCTGGAGGAGCAAGGGACAGGTTCTCTCCTGGAGCTAGCAAAAGAGACCAGCCCTGCCAAAGACCAGATCTTTAGTCCTGTAAGATTCATTTTGAATTTCTGGCCTCCAGAACTATAAGTGAATAAATAGCTGCTGTTTTAAGCCATTCAGTTTGTGGTACTTTGTTATACCACTGTTAGAAAACTAACTACAGGCCTAGGTATTGAGTATAATTGTAACTTATAAAAGTGAAGTCTAGGAAATCTCTAAAAAAACCCAAAAAACAACCCTAATATCATTCATGAGTTAATTTTGCAAACTTCTCCCACTGGCTAGAAAAAAAGAAAAATCCTTCCTAATGGCTCCCCAAATCTATTAGAAGTCAGATAAAACAAGATGGCCTTTTATGACAGGCCTATGTTCAAATTTGGGCTTTCCCAGAATTTGTCAAATGTAAATTATGGATAATAATACTCATATACATTTGTTGTCAGGATTTATCACAGAAGTTACCAAATTAAAAATAAAGCAAAAAAATATCCATCAGATTATTAATAGCCTCAGAGAAATAAGAGAAGATGCTATAGCTATAAAACAAGAACAGGCTGTTACCAAACAGGAGCCATCAGAGTGTAAAATAGAGCTTTTGGAAAAGTGTGACACCTACAGTAAAAACATTTTCAGACAAAAATATTTTATTTCCATGTAGACTTCTTTAGAAAGCAGTGGAAGGATGTGCTCCATGAAAATGAGAAGCAAGAAAGAAGAGGACATAGAACTGAGAAAACAGAGTCCAACACAGAAAAGCAGAAATAGCATCATCCTTGGCTCATGCCCTGTTCCCTCAACTGCAAAGCCAGCAATAGGCAATGCTCAGTTGATCTGTCTCAAATTGCACCACTCTGACACTGACCTTGCAGCCTCCATCTTGCACATTTAAAGCCCCTTGTGATTACACTGGTCCTCCTGGAAAATGCAGGATAATCTCCTTGTTTAAGGTCAGTTGATGAGTGACTTTAATTTCACCTGCAACCTTAATTCCCCCTTGCCACATAATGGAACATATTCACAGGTTCTGAAAATTAGGACATAGACATCTCTCTTTACCATGACTTTATACCTTTCTAAACTATTTGCATTGGTTAATATAAGTCCATATTGCTTTTATAATTTAAGATTAAGAGTACTTGATAAGGATTATTTTTTTTAAATTTAAAAGATTTAAGCTTTCTTTTACATTCTAATCATTAAAAAAAGTGTGATGTTGCAGGATTAGACAAATGGAATATTCCAAAGAACCGGCAATCCGGAGACAGGTGTAGGTGGAATATAGCATTAGCCCAAGGTCATATATGAAACCATGGAGAAAAAAGAACAGATGCTTTACAGAAGGAACCTGTGGTTGTTACCAGAAATAAAAGGTTTAATCTTTATCTCACACCACACACCCAAGTAAATCCCACATGAGTTAAAAATCAAAACATCAAAAAAATTAAAAGTAGTAGAAAATGTAGGAAACCACACTTGTAATCTTGAGATAGTAAAAGGCTTTCTCATACCTCAATTCATATAATAAAATTTGGCAATATTAAAATAAAACCAAGTATATATACAACAACTGACTTAGAAAAAAATTTTAAAAAGTATAACAAGGAATAAGGGCGCCTAGGTGCCTCGGTCAAGCATCTGATCCTTGATTTTGTCTCAGGTCGTATATACTCTCAGGGTCCTGAGATCCAGTCCAATGTCAGGTTCCATGCTCCACAGGGAGTCCGCTTGAGGTTCTCTCCCTCTCCTTCTGTTCCTCCTCCCACTCACTCTTTCTCTAAAATAAATAAATAAATCTTTTAAAAAAAGTATAACAAGGAGTCAGTAGCCATTCTCAATAGAGATCTTCTGTAATTTGATAGGACGATAATGTTACAGGAAAATGAGCAAAGGACATGAACAGTTCACCTCTCTGAAGAAGAAACCTAAGGGCAATAAATACATAAAACTACATTCAAATCACCAATAAGGAAAGTCATACTACAAGGAAAAAGCACAAGATATTTCTGCAGGCACATTGTATTGGGTAAGAACTCAGACTCTGGTGTGCTGAAACTCTAGGGTTTGAAGCCTGGCTCTGCTGATTTCTCCCTGGTGTTCTTTAACCTTTCTGTCCTCAGTTTTCCTCTATGTAGAAGAGGGATGGGGGTAATAATCCATCTTAAAGCTTTATTATAATGATGAAATGAGTTAATATGTGGAAAGTGCTTCAAATAATGCCAGGCGCTGAGTAATCACTAAATATCAGTTCAGGGACACCTGGGTGGCCCAGTTGGTTAAGTCCTAGCCTTCAGCTCAGGCCATGATCCCAGTGTCCTGGGATTGAGTCCCACATCGGGTTCCTTGCTCAATGGGGAGCCTGCTTCTCTCTCTGCCTCTGCCTGCCACTCTGCTTGCTTGTGCTCTCTCTCTCTCTCTCTCTCACTCTTTCTGACAAATAAATAAATAAATAAAATCTTTTATAAATAAATATTAGTTCAATATTTTATAACACATGCACAAATACATGCATACCACAAACACACACACCTAGGCACACTCAGAAGTTTGCAGCACTATTTGCCCTAACAAAAAACTGGAGATGATTTTACATGACATCAATAGGCAGTAGATAAATAAATTTCATATCTCCAAAATTTGGAATGGCAATTAGCTATTAAAAGGAAGAAGATCTATGCACCAGTATAGGACGATGTCTATGCACCAGTATAGGACAATGTCTATGACAAATTAGGTGGGGAAAAAACAAGTCATAGACATCTACAAATTCTGTTCTTTAAATATATTATATATAATATATACACATGCATACATACCTGCATGTGAGCATGTATATATGCACAGAAATTGTCATTAATGCTTGACATGTTATCAAACTGTTCGCAAAAGTGACTACCACAGAGGTAAGTTGGGTCAGGGGTGAAGGAGAAAGGGAGAACTTATCCAATAAACTCTTACATTTTTCTTTTCTCTTTTTGTTTTATTTATTTATTTTTTTAAAGATTTATTCATTTGAGAGAGAGAGAAGAGGGCGTGAGCAGAGGGAGAGGCAGAGGGAGAGGGAGAAAGAGAGAAACAGACTCCCCTCTCAGTGTAGAGCCCAACTGGGGCTCAATCCTACAACCCTGAGACCATGAAATCAGGAGTTGGACACTTTACCGACTGAGCCACCCAGGTGTCCCCCCAACTTTTTGTTTTAAAATAAGCATGTACTTTTCTAAAAATTACAAAACATAAAATAGAAGAAAATCACGGTCAGTTTGGATACATTCTCAAGACAATGGCAAGAGAGAGAAAATTAGGAGATCGAGTCATCCTGCAGCTCACCACCCCCAAGAAAAGATGGAATGAGTGGCAAGGGAATTGGTCTAGTTGTGTTTCAAAGGGTCTCAGTTTAGTTATGGTTTTGCAAACACTTTGAATGTGGGCTAAAAATGTCAAAGTCCTACGTCTTTCAAGGACAAAGACTACAACAAATAGCCTCCATTAATTGTTTCCAATGTCCATACTATTTTGTGAGTTTCACGTCCCCTGGAAAATGTTTGCAAAATTCAAACAACGAGCCTTCAATATTACTTAGATGACATAAACAAATTAAAATAAGGCCAGCCTAAGCCAGTTGTGTTTATCAACCTGATCCCCTCTGAAAATGAGAAATGAAGTCAAATACCCTTTAATGCTATTTATTAGTGGAGTAATATAATACATTTTGACAAGTTGAACAGTTGTAACAGGCAGCTGTTAAAGTCTCTACAGGGCCTGTTTAGAATGAAAACAGGAGGGAGAGACAGCTCTATAACTGGGTTTTAAGAACGGCTCAGCCATCAACTATATCCTAACCAAGTACTTTTATCCAGTTAATTTACGGAAGGAATCCCTTAGGGTCTTCAGCCGTCTACCAGCGCGGCTCATTAGAGCCCAGTATCCAACTTTTCTCATTGTAACATTGAAAGCATTTATGCTTAAAATGTAATTAAACTTAAAACAAACAAGATCTTTATTCCCTGACAGTCCTGCTATTTTTAAATTGACAAAGGCATGAACTTATATAGGATTATTTAGAAAGTACTATACATTTCAGCCACTTATGGCAAGACATTTGCCCAACTGTTCATCCTGCATGCAATTAGGAATCTAAATACTTGGGTAACGGGTTTCTACTGGGAATTAAACTTGCAGATCTCTTACAAACGAGTAATGTGGTAAGACTTGCTGTCCAATGAGGTGTCTTATTGAAATATCCCAGGCCGGTTCACTTGTCACGGCTGTCGTCTTAGCCACTCGTACTCACAGTGTATAGCTTTCATTACGAAAATAGAAATTTGTGTCCTAAGTGCTGTTACATTACTAATGCTAAATATTTAATTCCCTGGGGTTCCAATTATGGTTGAGCACTGGCAACACTGATTCTACTTTTTAATAACAACTGTAAAAGCAATTTGAGCATTTTTCAATTAATTAAATACATAGTGAACGAGTAACCTCTTGTCATTTTGCCCTCCAGGACCTGAGCTAATTGGTGTAGAATAAAATGTTTTGAAAATTAACTGATATTCTGGTCTGCACAGTTATACCATTAAACTCCGGTCTGCAGAATGAAGTTTGTCTTCTAATAGTTACACTCAGTAGAGTGTGCAGATGTGAGGAAGTACCTACATTTTATGTACTTAACGGTGCCTCTAATTAGAGCAGAGTTGAAAGTCAAGCGTAGCTTCTCTAAACACCAGTCAGTATCAATAATGCTTTGCATTGTTCCCAGATAAATGCAACGAATTTCAACAGAGGAAGGCTCCCTGGATTTCATTCCGGGTATTCACAATTTAGCTTAGCCATTTAAAAAGTTTACCCATAAGAATTCCTGTCGTTAATTATAGTCACACACACACAAAACCCTCAAAATAAATTCTGACATTTCTGTCACAAGAGAAAGTTCCAAACCAAACGTCTGGGAAAGTTCTTCCTTTTCAACACGCTGTTGCACTTTCTCCTTCTACTGCAGAACAATGTCATAAATAAGTTCTAAATTGGTTTCTCAGCTTTAAAAGTATGGTGAGGATGAATCATAAAAGCAGATGCTGTTTTACCCACATTTTTAAATGAACCTTTTTCTGAAGTGCAATGAAATCTGATTAAAGAGACCATCTCCTTGTAGAAAAACGTCTCTGACAGGTGTTCTGCCAGTTCCGAGTCTTGATTGGGCATAATCTAAAATCCATGCTCGGAAAGTGAATGCCTTTTCGGCAGCTGTCTTTCTAACAGAGATGATCCCCTAAACAGGTTTCACTGAATTAGGAACCTCAGCAAAAGCATTACAGCTCATGGAATAAGACACGGAAAGTGAAATTAATCACTCTGGGAGAGAGGGGGAAAATAATAGGGAACGTGTAATCATTTCCATACCAATTTTTAGGGTTTAAGTCTTTAATATTTTGAAGATTTTAGTAACATCTTTGAGAAATGAACTTTATTACTGGATTAACTTGATAGTACCCGTCTGTTAATATAAATAGATCAACCTAAATTTCTGATTTTTTGAGAACTAAAGTAGATAATGAGAGTATTTTAGAATTTGGGAGGTTGGGGAGACTCCTTGGGAAGCATTTCCGGTCTGCTCGCAAATACACACCTACACATAAAAATGAAAAGAAAAATATACATCTGCTTAAGGTTTATTTCAATAAAGACAGCATCTTATCGGACCTTCAAAACTACCGGCCATAGGCTTAATATGGCCTATCATTAACAATTCTTTTTTTTTTTTAAATCATTAACAACTCTTAAAACAAAACGCCACAGAATTTGTAAATGACAGATTAAATCCAGCATTGCCAATTATCTTATTTCCAGCCCAAAGAAGAGCTCAAATTTTAAGATCTAAAAATAAAGACACAAGTGGTGAAGATATTGTTTGTATTAAGGAATGGGTAGGAAATGAGTCCAAAATAATTTATTACTTAGTTCTGAAAAATAAGGATTTCATTACCAGTACTAATCTATGTCCAAACACAACTAAGTAAAACAATACGAGGCTCCCTAAAACCCTGGACAGTTATTCACATAATAACCAAAGCAGCTGTGTTTTGTCCCAGGATCCTTAAATTATTGACCAGCAGGTCCTTCAGATCCCAGAAAGGCAGGAGCAGATCAGGGCTGGTTGAAGACAACAGGACAACAGACTTTTTCCCCTCAGGATCTATATACCCATCGAATTTCCCTCCTCTCACTTTGGATGATCTCATGCTTGATCTATTCAGAGAGGCCGGTAGCTCCAGTCTGCACATTGGGAACTAAGTTGCACCTATTACCAATTACGTAGGAGCTGGGAGTGTGCGGGAGGGAGCTCACTGGCGGGGGAAGCAGAGGATCTGGGCCCAGTTTTGAAGGCACTCACTGTGGTATGACCTTGGGCAGGTCACTAGGTGCCCCCACACCTCTGATCTCCAGGTACTGACATGCGGGACAATATAATCCTTGCGTTGTTTCAACGACTCGATAAGAAAACATGATGAAAACACTAGAGAAGTGGCAAAGCATCATGGAAACGTTAAGAACCAAGACTTCTGGTCTAACATTCACCTATTGGGACCTTTAACAATGCATTTTTCATTCTGTTATTGTGCAAAGAATGTGAAGTTAAAGATGTATATAATGCATCCATAATCATGTGCATTTAAAAAATTAGAATAACTGGGGACCCAGGGTGGCTTAGTCTGTTAAGCATCTGCCTTCGGCTCAGGTCGTGATCCCTGGGGTCCTGGGACTGAACGGAGAGTCTACTTCTCTCTCTTCTTCTCCCCCTCCCCACCCAATCATGCTCTCACTCTTTCTCAAATAAATCAATAAAACCTTGTAAAAAAATCAGAATAATTAAGGACTCCACAGTTTTGACCAGAGATTCTTTTAGAATTAAGGGTTTAGCTTAGGCATTTTATAAAAAAGGAAGAAGAAGCAATAGGATAAAGAAGAAAAGGAAACTATCAGGATATTATCACAATATAGTCATCACTTAATAAACTCTGAACTAAAATGAGGTCCATTTTAAACCTGATTTTCTCTTCTGAGGAGTGTTCAACTAGCTGCCTTCGGTCGCAGACACGAGGCCCAGAGCTCCCTTCTCCTGTAGGGGACTTCTGCAGAGTCCTGCCAAGCAGAGAAGATGTTGAGGGGAGGAGTTAGAGCAGCTGCCCCTCAATTAAATATCCTGTTGGCTAAAATATACAGAGCACGGACATGTGAGGGAACAGGGGTTTCTGGAGGGACAAGAGCAGCTTCCAGTTAATACACCACTATAGTATGTGAACCGCTAGTGGGCCCCCCAAAGTCTTTTCTCGGGGCTGCCTGTATTCTAACGAGTGCCATCGCTGGTCCCTAAGTGCACAGAAGCATAAAAACAGCAATGTGAAGGGCAGAAGAAATATTATGGGTTGGGCGGGTAAGGAATACAATTGACAGCAACTGAAGAAACAGGACAATGTTAACAAATGAGAAAAAGAACTGAAAAAAATAAAAACTAAAAAATAAAATAAAACAAAACTCCTTAAATGAGAGCTGTTATACAGGATAATTCTCACCAATGACCACGAGTTACTATCAAAGTTCAATGAGAATCAGTTTCCAAGGTAAGAGGGAAATGCATGATCCATTTTTAAAAAGGCTTCCATCACAAATAGTTAAAGTTAATTCTTAAAACTTGGCTGTCTTGTATAATTCACTCCCTAGAGGGTTCCAGATTACCGTGGTTTTACTGTAGTTAGATAGTTTTATGGTTAATGTACTGTGGTATAAATAAATATAGCTTAGCCTAAGCGTCTCCACTGAAAATATGTATGTCATAAAATGACAAATAAAATAGGTCAATAACCAAACCCGTAGTAAATAGTTCAAGCATAAAAGCACACAACATCAGAATAAACTAAAACCCATCCTCTTCAGACTGGATACATTTATTCAAAATGGACTTCGGCGGCAAAAAGAAATGTCCAAAGATAAAAGGTGAGAAAGGAGGTATTAAAGTCACTAGCTTATATCCTTCTGCTAAAGTCTAAATAGCTACATGTCACACTCATGAGAAGAGCCTATAGGAAAACCAAGCTAGCCTATGCATCTGTATTACAACAAAATAATATTCTACACTATTCTGATTTGATTCTACATGATAGAGACTTGGTAGGTGCTCACTAAATTGATGTGGCCCAGAAATATAATTTCTAAGTGGTTTGAAGGTCCTATAAATTAAAAGCGGGAAATATCAGGAATATCATCAGTGCTTCCTGGGAATGTTTAGATATCGAACACACAATGAAAGAGAAAGAGTGGGAAAGCTTCAAGGACATTGCTTCACTGCCAGCTACAAAGGATGCACTGACAAGGACTGCAACTAAGAGCAGGAAATGCTGGTTTGCTTTGTGAGTAGGGGACTGTGGCCAGTCTCCAAATAGCATGAGGAGATGATGAGGACCAAGTCAGGGTTACAGCTTCACCCCTCCCTGGGCTGTAGCATCATTACTAGCTGGTCCTATCTGGTCACGACGACAGAGGACGTCCTGAATTGTGACGTCAAGGAGATAGGGAGGCAAGGTGACCTCCACAGGGCCGCTTGGGGACTGAGGCAGGTGACAAAGTCTGTATCTTCCTTTACCCCCTTGTTTGGTGTTGGTTACGTCACAGTTTTAGTAACCCCATCATTTTGGATTTTAATTGACGTGACTCTTTGGTTTGAGTATTTTCTAGAGTATATAACCACGGAAAAGAGCGTGCTTGCCTTCAACGTCTACTGCCTTAAGGTACGCATTGTTCTACCAACTACTGCTCTATTAACTCAAAGACATTAGTAAACCATGCCGTTTTCCACACAGCTGCGAATTCTAGACAGTCTATCTAGACCATGGCCATGCATCTCCTTTAGGAAAAGTTTAACTTGACTCTCCAGCTCCAACATTTACACAGCCCAGCTGAACCTGAGTAGAGTGAGACTGTCATTCCAGAATCGGTTCATGGCAACATTTCCTTCCCAAACAGTTCCGTAGCGGGAATCTCAGCCATCTCTCATGAAGACCCAGGTTAAGGATTAAACTTACAAACACTCCCACGGTGTTCAGTGCCTGCCATGCATCTTTCACTTTACCAGTAAAGGACATTTCAAGCTTCTGCTACTGAGAGACAAGGAGAAGCAGATGACACACTGTTTGTACTATTTGGGGGTTGCAGTGGGGAGATTCAGGGAAGGTAAAGCCAGCGAGGTCTCTGGAAGGTTGTTTAGAGACAGGGCAGGAGAATGGGGAGACTCTCTCTCCTTTGAGCAGGGGTTGACAAACTACAGCCTGTGGGCTAACCTCAGTGAGCTTCTTCCCTGCTCTGCCCCATCCCTGAGCTCTCCCAATGCTGGTTTCAGAGTTATTTAGTGAGGAGGTAGCAGTGCCTGCTGGGGTCTGTTCCCAGCAAGCAGCCACTGCGCAGGGAGGATGCTTGGCTGGGACGGTAGACAACGATGCTAAGGGGGGTCCCCTGGTCCGGTGCTGAGCAGCCTTGCAAATGGTGCTGAGGGGCAAAGGAGTGTTAAGCAGAAGGGTATCTACCTGAAGGATTTTTTTTTTTTTTAATTTGACAAAGAGAGATCACAAGTAGGAAGAGGGGCAGGTGGAGAGAGAGGAGGAAGCAGGCTCCCTGCTGAGCAAAGAGCCCGATGCGGAGTTCGATCCCAGGACCCTGAGATCATGACCTGAGGTAAAGGCAGAGGCTTAACACACTGAGCCAACCAGGTGCCCTTCTACCTGAAGGGTTTAAACAAGGGTGTGATAAAATCAGATCTCCATTTCAGAAAGATCACTCTGACAGCAGAGGTGAGGTAGAAGGAAGATGGGGGGGTGCCTCTGCTCTCCCATATGCTCTCTACCCTTCCTATCATGTCCGCTCTGAAATTCCCTAATCATCCTTCTCTCTGTATTCCAGCTATTCCAGCTTCTTCCCTGGGCACTCAGGGCACTTTCCAGACACCTGCAAAAGTCTATTGTTTCCACCCCAAATCACCATTTTCTCAACTGCTTCTTTGTCCCATGCTTTCCCATCTATCTGTAGTGATGGACCAACAGTTTGTTTTTATTTGATTTTATTTCTAACTCTACTCTTCTGTAGATTGGAATTTTTGTAAAATACAAAATCATGCCCTCGGATTTCAGGGCAATGTCAAATTGCTATAAGTGTCTCCAGTCCTTTTCCTAATCTTTAGTATTTGTCTTGTCACAAGCTGATAATCAACATCTGTGTCAATGAATTCAGTAAATTGCAGGATACAAAATTAATATACAAAAATCAGTGGTATTTCCATACACTAACAACAGATTTTCTGAAAAAGAAATTAAAAAAATCAATCCCATTTTTAACAGCGCCAAATACAAAAAAATACTGATGAATAAATTTAGCCAAAGACATTGATGAAAATATAAGAAAATGATGAAAGAAATTGAAAAAGACACAAATAAATGCAAAGGTATCCTATGTTCATGGATTGGAAAAGTTAATATTGTTAAAATGTCAATACTACCAAAAGATTAAATGCAGTTGCAATCACTAGCAAAACTCTCACGGCATTTTTTGCAGAAATAAAAAAAACATTCCTGGGGCGCCTGGGTGGCTCAGTGGTTTAAGCCGCTGCCTTCGGCTCAGGTCATGATCTCAGGGTCCTGGGATCGAGTCCCGCATTGGGCTCTCTGCTCAGCGGGGAGCCTGCTTCCTCCTCTCTCTCTCTCTGCCTACTTGTGATCTCTCTCTATCAAATAAATGAATAAAATCTTAAAAAAAAAAACAACATTCCTACGATTTCTATGAAACCACAAAAGATCTCCTGCATACCAAAATTAAACCTCAGAAAGACCAAAGCAGGAGGCATCACAGTTTCTGATTTTAAGCTATATTATAAAACCACAGTAATTAAACAGTATGGTACTTGTTAAAAAACAAATAGACCAGTGGAGCAGAACTTAGAGCCCAGAAATAAACCCAAACATATATGGGCAATGAATATTTAATAAGGGAGGCAAGAATAACTACTGGAGAAAAGTAGTCTCTTCAATAAATGGTGCTGGGCAAGTTGGAAATTCAGTGTAAAAGAGTGAAACTCCTATCTTTCACCACTCACAAAAATTACTTCAAAATAGATTAAAGACTTAAATATAAACCATGAAACTCCTAGGGGAAAACACAGGATAAAAGCTCCTTGACTTGGATCTTGGAAACGAATTTTTAAAAATCACACCTAAGCATAAGCAATAAAATAAAAAACAAGCAATTGGACTATATCAAACTAAAAAGCTTCTGCACAGCAAAAGAAACCATCAACAAAATGAAAAGATGACCTATGGAATGGGGAAAAGTATTTTCATATATCTGAAATGTCTATATATCTGATAAGAAGTTAATATCTAATATACATAAAATATATAAAGATTTCATACAACTCAATAGCAAAACAAAACAGATAAGCAAAATCCAAGATAAACAAATAATCCAATTATAAAATGGGCAAAAACTAGAATAGACCTTTTACTAAAGAAGATACAGGAATGCCCAACGGATACATGAAAAGATGCTCACCATCACTAGCTATTAGGGAATGCAAATGAAAACCACAGTGAGATTTCACATCACACCTGTTAGAATAACTATCACCAAAAAGACAAGAGATAACGCATGCTGGCATGGATGTGAGGAAAAAGGAACCCTTGAGCCCTGTTGGTGGGATTACAACATAGTATAGCCATTACGGAAAATAGCACAGTTTCCTCAAAAAATTAAAAATAAAGCTACCAATAATCCATCAATGCACTTGCTGGGAATATACCCAAAGGAAACCAGACACTAACTTAAAAAGATAACTGCACCCCCATGTTCATAGCAGCATTATTTATAATAGCCAAGACATGAAGAGAACCTAAGAATTCACTGATGGATGGGTGGATATTCACAGATAGAACTACAAGGAGAAATAAATGAATCCACTATTAATAGTTGAAGACTTTAACACCCTTCTATCATAAATGAACAGACCCAGCAGTTAGAAAATCAGTCAGGACATAGTTGAACTCAACAGCACCATCAATAAACTAGTTATATAATAGACATCTGTTGATTATTTCATCCAATGACAGCAGAATACACATTCTTCTCAAGTTCACATGGAACATTCACTAAGGCAGACCACATTCTGGGCCATAAAACACACCTTAACAAATTTAAAAGAATAGGACTCCTACCATATATGGTCCCAAACTACACTGGAATTACATTTAGTGAAACTAATTAAGATAGTTGAAAGAATCAAAGTATTTGAAAATTTAATAACACATGGGTCAAAGAAGAAATCTCAAGAGAAATTTCAAAACATTTTGAACTAAATGAAAATGAAAATATAACTTAGCTAAATCTGTGGGATGAAGGAAAGCAGAACTTAGAGGAGAATTCATAGCTTTTGAATGCATATATTAGAAAAAAAGAACGTTCTAAAAACAATAATCTAAGTTTCCACCTTAGAAAATTAGAGAGAGAAAAGCAAGTTAAATCCAAAATAATCAGAAGAAAAATAATAAAAATTGGAGCAGAAACCAATAATATAGCAGAAACCAAGAAATCAATAGAGAAAAATCAATGAAACCAAAACTATTTCTTTGAAAGAGATTAATGAAACTGATAATCCTCTAGCCAAGCTAATTAAGAGAAAAGGAGAGAGAAAACAAATCATTAATATAAGTGAAAGGGGGACATCAGTACAGATCCAATGGACACTAAAAGGATAGTAAAGGGATACTATGAACACCATGCTCACAAAGTTAACCCAAGCACACAAAGTTAACATGAAGTACACCAATACCTTAAAAGACACAATTTGCCAAAAGTTACCCAAGAATAAACAAACAATCTGAATAGGCCTAACTCTAACTATTCAAGAAACTGAATCTCGATAATCAATAATCTCCCAAAACAGAAAACACTAGGCCCAGATGGGTTCACTGGTGAATTCTATCAAACATTTAAGAAATAAATTCTACAAATTCTCTTCAGTCTCTTGGAAGACAGAAGAAGAGGGAAAACTTCCTGACTCATTCTATGAGGTCAGAATTACCATAGTACCAATAGATAAATAAATAAATAAATAAACCAGAAAAAAGCTGTATAGAAATTATAGAAGAAAGAAAACTAAAATCCAATATCTCTCATGAACAAAGATGCAAAAAAACCTCAACGAAATACTGGCAAATTGAATCTAACAATGTATAAAAAGAATTACATAACACAAGTGCAGATTATTCACCATAGCTGTATAAATGGGATTTATGTCACGTGAGCAAGGTTGGTTCAACATCATGGATTTGAGAGTCCCAAGTTTTCCTCAGGAAGTATGTCAGTTACATCAAGCAGATACAGGCAGGAATATCATAAAAATCTACCTTTACAATTAACAATCCGTCAGCTAGACTATAAACTCTGTGAGGGAAGGACCATGCCCACTGTGGTCTCTACTTTATGACCAATGCTGTCCGGTATCCTGTACCTAGTAGGTGTTTGGTAAGTATTTGTGGAATGAATGTCTGAGGTATTAAGATCCAGATAATACTATGTACTAATCACTTAAATTTACACTATAATCCAAAGTCATCAATTTCCCAAAACAAAAATATTCTCCAGTGTTTTTTTTTTTTTGCCTTGGAAATGTTTTGACACTCTCTATCTTAAAATTTCTATGCATGGGATGTCTGTGGGGCTCAGGGTGTTAAGTGTCTGCCTTCAGCTCAAGTTGTGATCCCAGGGTCCTGGGATTGAGTCCCCAATCAGGCTACTTGCTCAGCAGGGAGCCTGCTTCTCCCTCTGTCTGCCTCTGACTCTCTTTCCCTCTGACAAATAAATAAATAAAATCATAAAAAAATTTTTTTATGCACAATTGAAACTTAGTACACTTCATGTTTGGGGGACAGCTGTGGCTGGGAACACTCACTTTACTCTCTTTACATACTTTTGAACCCCATCTTTTTCAAAACAAACATTGCCTAGTAATATTGAACCGTTCCATCTCAGATTTGCTTTTCACAGCTGTATCACATGATAAAGAACACTTAATAAGGAGAGAAAACACATTTTTGGAGAAATTTTCCCATTAAGAGAAGAAACAAATTGCATCACTGTGGAAGATGAGATTTGGTCCCTGCCTGCTTACTAGATGGTGAGTTCCAAACTCCTTGGCTATTCTACTACCATGTCAAACCCAACTCTTTGGCCCACACGGTGTCTTTTCTTCCCATCAGACCTTCTCACCTTGGTCCCAGAACACTGACACCACGACCTGATTGCTTAAGTCCTGTGGACACCCTTGTGGTCTTATTTTTTCCTTTACCTTCATGTGAAACCGGTCACCAAGCCCTTTTATTTCTAGCATCTTGGTGTTTCCCATCAATCCTTCAACACCTCTCCTCCCTGGCCTCTCCCCTACTCAGACAACTATTCCCTCCCTCTTGAACACTTACCAGCAACCATCAGCCAACTGGTCTCTCTCCACCTGATCTTGCTGGTCTCCAGTGTTTTCCCACCCCGCCACCACCAAAGAGTTATCTGTAAAATGCACACCTGATCAGGCGGACCTAAGATGAAGTCCAAGCTCCTGGCCAGGCAGATGAAAGCCCTCTGCAGCCTGGCCCTGCTGCCTCTCCTCAAACTTCCCCATCTCTGCCCACACCCCTCCTGCTCTGCTCAAACTTCTCAGACTCCCAAATGCATCAGGCTCTCCCGCTCTTTGGTCTTTCCTTCTCCCTGCCTGGAGCCCTCTTCCTTCAGGGCTCAATCCTAATGCCTCTCTCCTCTGGGAAGCCTTCCTTGACATTGTCTGCCATCTGTAAGGCTTGGTTTTAGGAGTTGTGACCCTGTGGTCCCACAGCATCTGGCTCTCCCTCTTACTGTGCTGGGTTGAAAGGGTGAAATGGTCTGTTGACGCCCATCTCATCAGTAGAGGTTCAGCCCTACACTCGACAAGCAAGCACTGTGTGCTGTTCACCATTTCTCCTCCAGGCCAAGCTCTATTCTCACTTTACTGAACTCAGGGAACATATCGGATTCATATTTGGTTTCCGGATTTATCATAGTGCTTGGGTACAGCAAGGAGGCGTAAAAAGTAGTGAATGAATGCAATATTCTCTTGGCTGAAATGCAGTTCTGAGATTAACACCTTTGAACTTGGTTCTTAGACCCCTATTTGGTGCCCAAATGTCAGTATGACATGTACAGATGGCAAGCAGACATTTGTTTCTGACATACATAGGATAAGATACACCAAGGATAGGGATGTGATACAAGCAACCCTAAAGCGAATTCCCAGAACTGGGGACAGGCCATCTCCATGCATTTGCTTTTTGCTTTTGATTCTAATGATCCTCGTTATTACTTAGTACCTAGTCATTTCATCTTGCTGGGACTCAGTTTCTTCATATATCGAATGAATCTTTTCCAGCTTCAAAGGCCTGCAGGAGGAAGTGGCTGCTATTTTTACACACTGAGTTTGAAAGTTATTTTAATAAGAAGGCTCCTGGAAAAACTAAAATACTCTACCAGTGTATCTTGCAACTCACACTTCAGTGTTCATACAGAAAAGTTTAAAGATGGCAAGTGGGTTAAGGTAATTTAGCAATAAGTTGTTCTAAAAACAATTTGTGGAGAATATATATATAAACAATTATAGACAAAATTATAAAGTGTCTGGTATTTTAAAAGAATATACAGAGAATACAGCAATCATGGCAGAGTCAGGAAGTCTAGTGGTAACCAACCTATGATTTGCAGTATTTGTAAAAAAAAATTTAAAAAACTAAACTGCAATGTTTTATTTTTTAAACTGCTGAACAATATTACAAGATGATTCTGCAATGCTTCCTCTTCATATATACTCAAAACTTTTAGGTCACCGACCTAGTGTAGCCCTTCCACAAAACATGATTTGTGTTGGCAATGCCATAAAGTCAGGTATATTGGCATCAATATTACAACATATAAAACCCTGAGTACTGTAATTTTGGTGATTGATTTTAAAATTGGTTTGATCAAATCTATGATTTTTACAAATGTAAAGAAACTCTAATAGACCCTTAGGTCTTTTCCAAGTTCTCAAATTCAAGGGGCCTTGGTGATATTAACTTCCTAGTTTATTAACTTTCTTTACTTTCCTAAAATAAGGCACATATTTAGAAATGGCCCTTAACAGTCTTACCACTTCGTGCACTTAAAAAAAAATGAGCAGCAATGCTTGTGTTTTCTTAGCTTACTCAAAATAGTTCCTTAGTAAAGCCATCAGCTCTCTCTATGGGTTACAAATCTTCTCTTGATATAAACTTTTATCTATATGTGATCTTGCACTTTTCATTTTGGAGCTTTAAGAACTTTAAGTTCTTTTGCTATTTAACGCCCAAAATAAAAATCTTAATTAGTATGATAGTCTTAATAGATTACGCATTTAAGACACCAGAATAGTATAAAACCTCTTATTCCTTATCAAACATAAAAGGAGGGAAATAAAATATTTTGTTTTACACACACACACACACACACACACACACACACACACACAGATGGAGGCTTAAAAGCTGAAACATACTTCCAAGCCCTAGTTTTAGGAGGAAGAGTATCCATTTGTTTTTTCACTCAAACCCATGTATTTAAAATCAAGTATTACTCTTTTAAACAGCATGCCTCATTTGTGGTGAGCTCCTAAAACAGGAAGATTTTGGGGCAAGTGTCGTACCCCTTCAATGCCCCAGGACATTCTAGCCAGACCAGATTCCACTCCACTTTTAACAAACCACACACGAGCTCATTTCCGTCTCTTTGCTGATATCCTCCATATTATGTATGTTCTCCTTCAAATTCCACTCTGCCATCTTCCGTGAGGCCTGCTCTGCCAGTTCCATCTGGCCTGGGCTTTCTCCTGAGTTCTGAAGGTTCTGGATTTCTAGTCATGAGCAGTCATGTTGGTCTCTCAGTTTCTTTTTCTTCCCTGTCCTCACTCCCTAATCTATGCCCTATGAAGACCAGGCTAAGAGAAGGTTGGGGGTGGGGGGGCTGTATTATTGCCTTCTTTCCTGTTCGGTTCCGGGCACCTAAAAGTGCCTGGAACGTGGGGTGCTTCAGTAGCTGCTTAATGATGAGTGACCTAGTGGTATTAAAAGATACCATGTGCATACATAACATGCTATCTTTAATCCAGGTCCTTTTTAAGGGCAAGGGCCATTTTACTGTCTTAGGTCATTTCTATCACTGTGCTCATAAACATAACAGGCTAGAGATAGAAACTATATTTAGAAGCACTGAAAGATTGGGGTCCCCTGAGCCTAGTGCCTCACTTGAAAAAGTTAAAGATTTATAATATTGACTTTTGTTAGCAGGACCATTTTAACCAGTAAATGACATCGATGCTTCTAAAAACAAATGGAGTTCAGTCTTTGGTAAGAGTTCTAAAGTCAAAATATGTAATGGTGAAAATCAGAGTAAAAATGGTCCTTGAAAAATCTTTCCACTGGGTCTCCCCCCAAATATAGCATACATGGTTTTGTACATGTCTCATTGTGCTGAGGTAAATACAATAAAACAGTATGATTTCCACTAGGGCTGGGAACAGAGCGGTTTCTTCTGGTAAGCATCATTGCATTTTTAAGGCTCGTGTACTAGGAAAAGACGCTTTTTGGTTTTTATTTCCTTCTTTTTCTTACAAACACAAGTCTTGTGGTCGAATCAAACGAGCATGAAATGCAACACTACTGAAAAACAACTGTTAAGATAATGAATTAATTCTACAAATAAAAACTGCCAGCAAGAGGTTAGTGACTAAAGGACGAGTCTATCCATTCAGAAGCTACTACAATATATCCTCGAATACCAAGTCTCAACTAACACTTAGAAAATTCCCCCTATATTTATCCAAGTAACCCATCAGCTCTGCACCATCCTCCCTACCGTATATGTCTACCTTTACAAACAAATTATTTATCAAAAAAAAGGAAAAAAAAATCAATTTTTTTCAAAAGTATTTCTCTAAAAATAAGAACAAAACCTAGATTGTGGAGAACTGTTTTTGATAGCTGGCTACAAGTTATTCGAGAGAGTTTGCATATTTTAAAATCAGAAACAAATCCAGTTAAAGCAAAGACACCGCAAAAATGTCTATGTCCGCCTTGTCTCCCCTTCCACACACACAAAATCAAGTCTAGTCATAAAAAGAAAGACTCCGTGTAATTATCATATGACCCACAATTGCACTCCTGGGCATTTTTCCCAGGAAAAATGAAAACTTATGTTCACACAAAAACCTGTACACAAATGTTTATAGCAGTTTTGTTCATAACAGTCAGGAACCGGAAATAAGCCTTTAGTCCCGACCGGTGATGGTTAGACAATCTGCAGACCTTCATACCCTGGACTACTACCCAATGATAAAAAGAATAAATTCCTGAGAAGGGCAAGTCAAATCTCCGGAAAAAATATGCTGAGTAAGAAAGGCCAATCCCCCCACGGTAACACACAATAGAATCCCACTTATAGAACACTCTGGCAAAGACCGAATGATAGAGATGGAGAACAGGCAAGTGGCTGCTGGGATTAAGGAGAAGAGCAGGGGAGAAGCAAGTATGGATATGAAAGGGTAGAGGAAGAATCCCTGTGGTGAAGGGAATGTTCTGAATCTCGAGCGGATCAGTGTTACCGCCCAGGCTGTGATACTATGACACTACATATTACAAGTGTCACGATTAGGCAAAACTGGGTAAAAAGTACAAGGGATCCCTCCATTAGTTAGTACAACTGCATGTGAAACCTTTACTTATCTCGAAATACAAAGTTTAGTTAAAAATTTCAGAAGAAGCAATATTCTAGTCTAATAAATTTACTTGGCCATATTGAGATACGAGCTTGAGAATACATCACAGCCCCTTTGATGCTTTGTGGAAACTACAGAAGTGGCTAGAGTACAAACTGGGTCAAGAACAAAATAGGGACCCACAGCCGTTTCTACAGGTGTCACCAGCATCTGTGAATCTCCCCAGTTCCCTCACAGAGGACTGTCTCTGATCAGATAGGCCCCCTCGCAGTGTTCACACTGCACAGGCCAGAGGCATCCTTCTGTTTTCCTACAGCTGCCACAGGCCACAACAAGGCATTTCCCAATGGCAAGGCAACCCATTATTAGTTGGTCTACACAAATAAAAGAACTCTGTGAGAGAACGGGATGTCACCTCCTTTACATAAGTCAAATATTCAAACACATAACAAATGATCTGCCCGTTAAGGCAACATTTTCTGGTAACTGAGTTGAGCAAACAGATTTTGTGAGCAGAAATGTTCTATTCCAGGGGGACTAATATAGAGAAGTAAAATATATGTCTGGATTCCTTTCAAGTCTTTCTTCTCCCATAAACGTAATAGTTGTATCAGTGACGCTGGACTGCTAGAAGAATCACTATGACAGAGGGATGGATTTTTTGGGACCCCTCTTTTTCAAGTATAAACATTCATTTGATCCAATAAAGACATTTTAGAAAAAAAGTCAACATATAGAAACAATTTTATTTTTTCTATACTTAGATTCAAACAGAAAGTGTTTGGTAATACTCTACAATACTAATCATTTCAAATAAAATGGATGATCAAGAAGAGTATGACCTTCTTCTGCAAAACAACTGAGGATCTGAATTGGAAAAATATTTGTCTATAAATAGGAATATCCAAAACAATTTAAACCTCTTGAGCACTTGACTGTTTCAGGTCCTTTGCGTCTAGATTGAACAGACCACAGGAAGTTTCAAACCCCAACAGCTGAATCTAAAAGGAAAAAAAAAAAAAAAAGATCCATTTAGCTGTCATGATCATTGTCACCGTCAATCCCTAATATCTCAGACTTCCCTGACCACACTCAACTTCCCCATGCTGCTTTCAGCTTGGGGGAAGACAAATCACTAACTAATCAATTATGTACACTAATTAAAAATGCTACCTTTAGGAGGTGTTTTCATACCTTAGTAATGGGGTGAGTATTTCCTCTTGCCGCTGACTTTGAAACCTTTTCGATGTCACGTTAGCCAGGATGCACTGAACATTTGCAAACACTTAATGCTACAGTCTACGTACACTATCGAATTGCCCTCCGAAAGTAGTGGTACGATTCTGCAACTGGTTGAGGTCACATGGAAAATAGAATTATATGCTAATTTGTTCCTATATTAAGTTATCATAGAAGGTCAGACCAAACACAGCAAAATGAATTCTGGAAAAAAAATTAACTAAGTAGATTGGTATGTACCGTATCAAAGTAAACTGTTTATCTTAATAGATACAAATACAAGAAAGATTTTTTTTAAATACAGGCATTTTCTCCTTTTCAAAAAATAAATGTTTTAACTAACCCCAGGCAATGACTTGCATGATCTGAAAACACTCTATATAAATAATTTTTCCCTGAAGAAGAACAGGGGCAGAGCATTTTTCCCCCCTAAGGGGTGAGAAAATGGAGAAGGGCATCGTATCCAAAAGAGAATAATTTCCCCCCAAAAAACTTGCCTTTAAATACATATTTATTAAAACTTGCTTTACCTAAGTAGTTGTACCCATGCACTGTAAAAAAAATGAACACACAGGTTTTAACTCTATGATGGGGTCAAGAGATGCTGAGTATAATACATGTATTATTTAACTCCAAAATAAACTAAACAACAATATAAATTTTTCATTAGCCCAGATTTGTCTGAAAAAAAAAAAAAAAAAAACGTTTTTATTTAAAAAACTATTGAGGAAGAAAAACCTATATTATTTCTTTTTCTGAAAAGCATATCTCCAGATATCACCTTATCCATGGATGAGTTGTACAGATACTACATCAACTTAACAACAACAAAAAAACTATATATAAAGCAAATCAATGATCGAAGAATTTGTGGGCTACCAGTTTTATATATGATGATGGTGTATTCGTCACAGTTCTTTTTTCAAAGATCCATTAATAGAGAAAGGGAAAGAATCTGGGGAGGGGGTGACGGAGAAATGAAACCTTACAGCATTTGAAACCATGGGACCAATATTTTATAAAGCATCCAATCTACTGCAGAACACAACTAAGACGAGTGACAGAGATCATCTGTGTCACACCCTTAGGCAAAATCCTGAGGAAGAAAAAAATGGTAATATTTTGTTCTAGAGTCTATCCTTTTTTCCATTAAAAGACAGGTTTATATTTTTCATTTTATTGCAACATTTCCAATGCCATCCTACAAGAGAACTATCACTCACAAAAAGCCATCTGAATTTCTTTCAATCGGAACTCACTGTGAATTTTTAAAGGAACTTCACCTACAACTTCTTTAATTAGATGCCATTACTGTTAGTTATCATAAAATACGCTGGATTCCCATGAAGTATCAGTTTGACGTCTTGTTTAAATACTTACTTTTCTTCTATCTACTACCAGCCATGTTTACCCTGCTTTCTCCTAACCAAGTTAGATATGAAGATACATATTCAGGCACAAAGTCTTCAGGCTCCTTGATGGATTGTAAAATACAGCTATATACTTCTCTACTATTATTCTTATTTGAAGGCCCTTATGTATTGGGATCTTAATCCATCAGAAGTTGAGAATTACATTCAAAAAAGGGAAGGGAAGTCAGACAAAAATGAAAACATGCACTGATGCCTAAGTAAATTAATCTTCATTCCCACTGAAAGTAATCTGATGTCCAGGGACTGGGAATTATTCTACCATAAAATACAGCACATTAAATACTACAATAGCCCATTTGAAATGTCCTAAGATAATGATTATGTCATCTACAAATGATCGTACATATAGTTATATTTTAATATTCATTACTGGAGGTTCTAATGCAAAATATGTTGAAATTGTGAAAATCCTCAATCTGTTAAAGATAAGATCAAGCAAATCAAATTCTGTAACTGAAAGTAAGACTCAAAATAAGATCTGGAAAAAGAATCGACAAAAGTAAAGGCAAAATATTTGGACCCTGGTTGTTATCACAAACAACACTATCACTCCTGATGGTTTGCATATAAAACTCCTTATCTCCACTAGCTAGTTGAAAAGAATGAAAAGCTTCTCACAACCAGCTAAAAAGAAAGTCTTTACCAGGCTCCTTGAAAAAGCTCATTTTCACATTACTCAGGCTTCATTATGCTAAATCAATATTCGTTTAGTCACTGGGGTTATTGACATATTTTAAAATAAAAGTATACCCTTCAGCTACTGCACTCATTACAGGTAATTTGTCTTGTCAGAGAGCAGGGAATATTATCCTAGTCTTTCAGGGGCTGACAGCCCATGGAAATACCTCCCCATGGTTACAACTGTAAATAATTTTAAGGTAAAATATTGAAAAATCAATGACTGTTTCCTGCAATCTGTCACAAACAAATCAATCATAATCCGCACTGCCAGAGAGTATGATTTGAGGGAGATGGGAGCAGATGTAATTCTTGGCTGAAATCTCTCATTTCAAAATCACTTCACATAATGGTGTCATCATTTAAACACTCAACAGTCAGTGCAACTGCCACTGTAACATCTAGTTGGACAAAACCACAAGGAGGAGGAGGAGAAAACGCCATCGCTATTATGTTAACAAACATTTAATTTTAATGGCTGCTGCATTAGTAAATTTCAACTGAAAACTGTTTTACCTGTCCCCTTTCACAGTCCTACATTAATCAAGGCTGCTGGTCTACGTATGTGTACAAATGCTTAATAAATTAGCCTCTGACTCAAAACTTGACTCTCCTACATACATCTTTTATTTTCAATGTCCGTTATAGAGAATGAAATTTGGAATTAATAAATAAGACATCTGGATTGTAGAATACCCATAATTCTGCCCATACAACAAAGACAAAAAATAGTGTCGTAGATGTCACGATTATACTTTTAAAGTAGGTTTAAAGGTCTCAGTTGCCCGGATATTGGATTTTATATTTTCCTTCTATTAATACATATTACATTTCAACTTTGTAATATTGTAGCCTATTTTAAGATGACCAGCAAGACCCAGTCAATTCAAAAATACCCTTGCATTCTACACCCAAGCTACAGACTGATACTTTAAAAACTGAAGTAATAACCCAAGTATCTGAAGTGTAAAAGTTGGTCAAGGTCATAATATGGAATTGTTTTGTGAATGTAAACTGCTTTCTAAGTAATCGCCGATACCACCATTTTTTCCAGGCTACATTTACATTGCTCCCTCGGCTTACAGCCTCTGTCTCAGCATCAATACGAGAATCTGAGATCGGTATACTGCACCTTTTTGTTCTGTTCACCAAAAAAATCAGTTTATTTAAAGATCAAAGAGTCTTCTTTCTGCAGGTTTTTGTTTTTTAAATGTATATTAGTCCTTTTAATTGGAAGAACTTGCTTTTAGCTACCACCCTGCTTACTGATTTCTGAATTGTCATCACTGGACACCATGAAACCCTTTATTATCCTATTAAATATATATCACCATAAATATATAAATATACCCCTCCATAGGTATAGTTCAGGATGCAGATGTTTTGGGTGACTAGAAAAGTATATCATTTTTCTTAAAAAGGAAAAAAAAATAGCTATAAATACCATTCCACTACTTAAGCCTATATACACATTCTCAGGCATTGGTCCTTCATAAAAGGGTTTTACTGTGTTTTTAATTTCACCTGCATATTCAATGTGGCAACACAGCATTGAGGAGACAGCAGCTTTTCGGACGGATACCAACTGGGCATGAATTTCGTCCTTCGAGACTCTCAGAGTCATTCTTTAACACTAACATTAGATTTTTGAAAATGCAAAAGCACCCGGGTAAATGATCAAAGACATCTTCCAGAGGAAAACAGAGTCCTCCATTCCATGTGAATCCCTGCAACAGCTGCAGAGGCAGCAGCAAGCCAGCCGAGTGAGAGGAAAAGGAAAGCACTACCCCTGGCCCAGGAATGCCAGGAAAACGGCAAGGGAGCTCAAGGGGTGAACAAGGAAAAGGACCCCCACGTGTGGTAGGCCCTGCCGTCACAGCAGCCCCGGCTGGGCCCGGCTCACTCCCCGGCAGAGCTCTGGAGCCCCTTGTCAAGCACCGAGGCTCCCACCCCAGAGTCTGGCTGAGGCTGGCAGGAGATCGCCCCGCGCAGAGTCCGCTCCCAGAGAAGACAACAAAGACTGGGAGGTGAACGAGGACAGGCAAGCAACATGCTGAATGCATGCACAGGAGCCACCAACTAAAATGACGTCTACTAGGCCCGGGGAGGCCACTGTCACAGGTCTACTTCTCAGAAAGAAGCTATTTTAAGGGTGCTGAGTAGGCCTAGATGAGGTTTCTCCACTCTCCCAGCACAGCCCACAGCCCTAGGAGAAGCAGCTCAAAACTCAGCACGGGAAAGTCAGATCATTTCATACCCCACAGTTAAAGAAATTGCTGGCTGGTAGATAAAGTTCTTATATGTAATAAAGGCTCAGGATTACAGAGGAAAGTATTCTTTTAAAAGAGATAGTATTACCTCCCTATCTTCTGAATCTCCTCCTTCCGATAGCCAGTACAGTAGCTCCATTATGAACTGTAGATTCTTAAAAAGAAAAACAGCAATAGTTAGCTTCATCTTCCCTTGCACTTCCTTCCTTCATGGAATTACAATTTAATTATCAATACTTGAATTGATCTTATTCCTGAATGACACATTTCTCAAAAAGCACACTCTAGTTACTTCCACTAGAGAACATTTAGTACAACCTTCTCAATTAATCAACCATAACCCATTACTGTTGAAAGGACATGTTTTCTTCATATTTTTTTTTAAATAGGGGACCCTCCCACCTATTTTATATAAAAGGAGCACTAGTTTTAATACATTTGAGTATCATTAACATACATGAATTATAAACCTTAATAATAAATTTTGGTTGACAACAGATATAAAACAAAACCAATTTGCACATAGTTTAGATTTTTCCTCTATTCTTCCTTGCTGGGGAGGCACCCAATCCTCTTTTAAATTCAACAACTTTACACGTGGTTAAAAACAACAACAACAACAACAACAAAGATGAAGCTTAAAGGCATACGGGGAGGAATCAGACTGCTCACTGCTTCACATTTTCCTTCAATTTCTGTCGTGTATTTTCTAACTAGCTGTAAGGCACCAGCTTCAAGTCACACAGGAAACCCTGTCTCCATAAGACCCAATCAGTGACAGGGAAACACAAGTGTGTTATTTAAAAACAATTATATATAATTTCATCTTTATGTTAAAAATCACTTTCAGCCCTTTGAAAGTTTACAGAGAAGCATTTCCTCTACCGCAGGCTGTACAAACTAGAGCTGCCTTCTGTTTCAGTTAGCCTTTTTTCTTCGGTCATACAACCATCTTCTTTACCTCAAAATATTCTCTATCACTAAACCCAGTTCCTTGCTCTCCCCAATAGACAACATGAATACTCCACAAAATAATTTTTTCTCCTCTGCTTATATTCAGCAGTTCCTATTCTGATGAGAAATGACAAGCTTTACACACACCTGTATACCCTTTGTCATTAAAAGAGTTTGGTACCCCTGCCTGGAACTGATCCTCCAATTAAATTAATTTTTGAAAGAACTGGGTAATGAAAAATAATCAAAACCTGTGATTTGGCATAAACAGCTTATTTCCTTTAAGTAGTAACTCCATTTCTATAAAATATAACCTCAGTCTTGACTTTTATGGAAAGCACTGAGTTTACAAATTTCACCATCCAAAGATATCATTAAAAATTGTTACGTAAATTTCCATGAATCAGAATTTTTTCTATTCACTGAACTTTTGTTTAATGCATTTAGTAAAATTTTAATAATCAAAGGCCTCAAGTGACATTCTTTACATTCTGTACTTAGTTCCTATTACTAATATAAATACTTTGGTAAAACCAACACTGACGCTATTTGGGGTTTACTCCACACACAAACACACTGTGTTGCAGACACTCACTTGCAGATGAGCTTAGGGATATACAAGGACAAATTTCAGCCAACATTTGGAGGAACTCCATAGTTCAGAAGTGAACTTAGCTGAAAACATCCAAATGTATTATGGAAGCATTGTACTTACAACCTGCACACACACACACACACACACACACACACACAAAAAAAAAAAAAAGAAAAAAAAGAAAAGAAAAAAGAAAGAAAGAAAGAAAAGAAAATGATTCTGTTTAAAGAAACACAGAAGACTAGTTAAATACTTTTGGGATATTAGATGTGAATATCTAATCTAATTTCCTCCAAGGTATCACTCCATATTACGCCAAATAAACAAATAAAGGCTGTATGGAGATGTGGAATAGCATTAGCCGGAGAAAAGGCTAGAAAAATGAATTACATAAATGACAACTGCCAGAGAATATTATATTTCCTTCTCCTGAACAAATGTTAAGTGCATCCTTACTAATAAAGATTTAAACTTGAACTACATTAGAATATACTGGTTTTCAATTTTGAAGCATCTAAGTTAATTTGCCAAGCTAACTTGGTACTTAGGTATACTCTAGCTATAAAAATACTGCAAATGTATGCAGAAATAAGTTATAAGTATCACACTTCACAGTGGTGCTGTGAGAGCAAAGCCCAGTCATTACTGCACAAGAAAAAAACAATTCCAGGATTTTACATCTTCTTAGAGTTGCATCAGTTGCATCTTTTAAGAACAATTATTCTCTATAAAACAGCTAACAATATACCAAAAAGATGTTAAAATTAAAGGAGCTGATAAAATGTAGAAATTGAAGGGAAAAACACACAGATATTGAGCTATTACCACACAAAAAAGGCTGTGCTACCTCGGAGTTAAAACACGATTCCAAAATATGGCACTGTTTTCATATTCTAAAGAACATGTTTAATCTACTTTGGACTACATGATTTCACTTACTTGCACATTATCAACTGAAGAACATTTAAATTTTTCCTAAAATTTCTATATGTAAAAATATATTAACAATTATGTGGTGCTATTCATTAAGACACACAATAGATAATTAGTTCCCATTCTTATTTCATTTTTTTTTTAACGCAGCATATAAAATTTGAAAATAACACATGGGTAACAGCAGAGGGATGCTGATCTTAGCTGCCAGAACAAAAATGTTGATGGTGGGGTGGGGGGAGCTTTGAGGGATAAGGAAAGCAATTATCTCAAAATTAATGCTCTTGTTTTAGTTTCACCAAACAAATCTAAATAAGTCTTTCTTTGATTTTAGTTTACCATGTAATTCTAGCCAGCTAATTATCCTTGGAGTCACGAATGAGCTGTGACTCTACACCTGGCTTCTCCGATCATATGCCTATGGCCTCCTCCACTTTCATTTCCTCTTTCTACAATGACTTATAATATTAAAGAAAAACACTCACACATCTTATATACACTACTGATGGACAGCCAGCTTCCAGGAAATCATGAGCTACAAAGAGAGGGGGGAAATCTTAATGCAATACTTATGTTAAAGGGTATTAGGTGCTGGGTGAGCCAAGGGTAATATAATCAGCAGCATCCCTCTTGCTATTGTTTTTGCATTCAGAAATTTGAAGTAAAGGACTATGATATTATTTTAGTGGTCGCCCAGGTTATGATTCAGATCCTTAAACTAATAAGAGGCTAAAGGCACTACCTTCACTTGCTCATAATTTGAATTTATAGACAATACTTTGGAAGAAATAAAACAGTTTTCTTCTATTTCTGGAAATAAAAACAAGGCATTCCATAAACAACTAAGCTAAATACTTGATGATGTGAATAGAGAAACTACTTTCAAGCATTAAAACATTCTAGGAGACTGTTTTCCAAAATATAAAGTGGCATGAATTTCTCATATGTTTACATTTTTATTATATTCCTGCTTCTGCACATTAAGCGAGACTTCCTCTACAGATTTATTCTCAACATTAATAAATGTTTGCTTAATAACAGACTGTCGCATTTATGCTTTTCTTTCTAAATTAGTAACCATGACTCCACAAAGAGCACAAAGAAAGCTGACAAAGGCATGGCCAAAAAGCCACAAGTAGTATTACTACATGCCAGAGCACTTAACATTAAACTACCATTTCTCTCTGAAACTTCTGTTGCCAGACTGCTCGCAAAAATCTGGAAGCTCAAAGACGGGTTTCAAGTGCAATTAAATTCTCCAAAAGCAAAACTGTACAAAAATATGCCGCCCTTCTTATGTCACCATTTTATAGACAACATTTTCTCAGGATCTTAATTAAGATAACGATGCACACCTGTGTCAACATTCTCTGGCAAGACAGCCTTATCAATCATAATCCTTTAAGTACACTCCAAAACAGCAAAGCGATATGACAGAAGCAATCTGTTGCCTTTCCTAGCGCCGGTGTTGTGTCTCACCCACAAGAATGATGAGATCTTTAAAATACAGCAGACCTACTTTTATGAGTCTTTAAAGTATTAACTGTAAACAGTTATTACACTAAATAAACAGGAATAACCTCTTTTGCACTTGATTTACACAATGACAACTGTAGGGCCAAAACTCGAACAGCAAGCTTTGCAGCCATGTCGCGGCAATGCAATTGTGGATCTTATTTTAAAGCTTGAAATTTTAAGAGTTATGCATAACTGGATCCGTGCAGACATGACAAACCAATAAACCTTTAGGAACTCTTAAAATTACAATTTTCTAAAAGTCCTACATTAAAAGCAATCAGGGCATGGGCTATCCCCAGTGTTAGTTAAAATGTTCAGAAGGATATAAATGCAAGAGTCCCTACCCCCCCAAAAAGGAGTCATCTTGGTAATGTGGAAGGAAAGGGAGAGAGTTCCCACCTCTGCGAGGGTGGGGGGGGGGTGGGGGGGGGCTTCAGTGACCAGAGACCAGTGAAACTACAGCTTAACAAGTAAGAAGGTTCCCAAACGGGAAAGCTGATGAATAAAGGAGAAGGCAGGGGAGAGGGAACCTTAACCTTAAGTAGCCACTACCAAGATCAAAAGGTAAAAACCTCGTGTTTACCAGCAAAAACGTAAAAACTTTCACAGGAACACTGAGAAACCCCGCCAGATGCTATTTGAATCCCATCTGCCTGCTAATGATCAGTTCTTCCATTTCACATATTAACACACAAGTCTGAGACGCCAGGCGGCCGTGGCCAGCCGAGCAGCAGAGCCATCAATGTGCAAATAAAGCAGAAAATAGAGACATCCTTAAGAAATGAGTCTTAAATTTGACGTAGAGCGGAGGTGACAACCACGGCAACAGAACCATAAATTCGAAATGCTTCAATATCTTTCAGGATTCTCTCCAGACCTTGACACCAAAAAGAAGACGGTAAAAGGAAAGGGGAGGGCAAGGGGGGATAGCCTAGCGGCCCAGAGTGGCAGGATGATGTAATGAGGATGTCTGTGTGACAGACTCAGATTCTCGGTGGCACAAACCTCCAAGGCTCCATGTCAGAAAACAGCATCCTGGACGAGAGCCGAGAGGGTGCTGCGGCCGCGCGTGGATGGAGGGGACACGCCCACGCGCGCCCGCCGGGGCACCGTGACATCAGGAGAGGCCGGCCCAACACTCACGCGGCCCACGCCCACCCTGCGGCTTGCGGGGCACCGCCGCGGCCACCCGGTCCACGAAGGGACTCGGATGCGGCGCGAGGGGCAGTGAGCCCGGGCGCGACCGGGCGGGAACGCGGCGGGACGGGGTACCCGGGACTCACCTCTTCTCCGCCGCGCGGGCGCGCGGACCGCGGACGCTCCCTCGTGGCTGGCGCGAGCCCCCGGCGGGCGGCGCGCGCGGGCAGCTACCGACCGTTAGCGCGAGGGGCAGCCGCGGCGGCAGGGGCGGTGGCGGCGGCGGCGGCGGGCGGAGCCGGGGGCGGGCGCTGAGGAGCACAAGGGCCGCGAGAGGCGGGAGCGAAGGGAACGGGGAGGGGTAGCTCCCCGCGACCACTCGGTCTACACCGAGCTCCCCTTGGCCGCCCGAAAAGCCATCACCGGCCAGCTCGGCGCTCCCTCCCACTTCGGCCGTCCCGGGCGCCCGGCCTCGCCTCAGTCCCGGCCCGCCGGCAGCCACCTGGGCCGGGCTATGCCCGCCTCCGCGGCGGCAGGCTTCTCGTCTCCATGACAATAGGGAGCCGTTGCCCCGCCCGATCCCACCCCCTCGGTGCCGTGACTCGGAGGGAAGCGAGCGCACGTCGTCGAGGGGCGGGGCCAGTGGAGGCCAGCGCCCAATTAGAGATAGAGGCAAGGAGGGACAGGGCGGGGCTGACAGAGACATTGCCGAATGTCTGCTTGAGGGGCGGAGCGTGGGGGGGAGGCGGTGAAGCTGATGGTTGGGGAGGAATTAGCGCGCCTGCGTGAAGTCCTGCAGCGGAGCGCGTCGGAGTTTACTTCAGTGTGTCAGTGTGAGGGGCCTGGAGCTCCGTAAATAAAGTGCATCTTGCTTGTCAAAGTCCTTGCGGGGAACTATGTGGTTTTCTTTCGGCCTGCGTGTGCCCCAGTTTTATGTAAGGTCACCAAGTCCGTGATACACCGAGCTCCAGTGGAGTGCCCAACACTGTGCCAGCCCTGTTTTGGTTCACCAGCGCCCCTGTCTGTCCCAGAGTTCGAGTGCGTCTGGCTTGTGGCGGCGCGGGATGGAGAGACAGGCAGGGGGTCTGTTTTGTATTCTGTGTGGCCGTCGTGGGCAAGGGCTCTGCCTGTGACTCAGTTGTGTGTGTTTGCCTTGCCAGCGCCTCGCTGAACAAACAGTGGCTGGGTTGGGCAAAGCCGAGTGTTTGCAATGGAGCGTGGGCGGGTGCTAAAGTGCGCGCTAAGGGGAAGGGGACCCGCACCCTCCACCATCACCACCGGCCTGGCAGAGGGAGCTGTAGATGGAAAGCCCGAGGAAGAGGCGGCGAGGCATGGTGGGGGCCAGATGGGGTGTAGTGGGGTCCGTGGACCTACTCTGGTACAGCTGCTTCTTCATGTGGCAGCTCTTGCCCATTACCTCTCCTCTAGAGAAAGGCTCTCCCCCGTAATCCCGGCCCTCCCCCTTCCTTGCCGTTTGGCGGGGAGTTGGTGGAAGGAGGCCGGAGACGTACAGATGTCCAAGGCCTGTCTCTCGCCCACCTGCTGCTGCTGGCGGAGAGGGACAGTCATCTCGGCCTTCCCGCGCCCCGGACGAGGGCATCCCTCCATCTCTTCCAGGGACCTTCATTCCAGGTCTCCAACTCGCTCTCCGGCTCCCTGGCTTGGGGGAGAAGCCAGGGGCGGGTAGGTGACGGTCCGCTTGGGAGCCCAGCCTCTTGCGGAACAAGAAATCCGCTAACTCCGCGGTTTACTGTGGCAAACACAGAGCAGAGCGCTCGCCCGCGCCCAGCCCGCCGCCTCGCTGCCTTTGTGCTTCGGATCGACCGGACCCGCCACCAGGGCCTGCCTTATGTCGCAACCGCACTCTACCCCGACTTAGCAGGGAAGGAAAGTTGGAAGAGATCGGCGCGCCTGGGATGTGATTGTCATCCTGGGGCCGGCGCTCGAGAGTCTGAGAAAGAGAGAGAGGGAGAGAGACCCGGGAGAGAAGGGGGGTGGGGGGGAGAAAAAGAGGAGGGTGGAGAGGAGGGCCGCGGAGGAGAGGCGGGCGCGAGGGAGGGGCGAGGGGAGCGCCAGCGAGCGGGAGAGGGAGCCGGGGAGGAAGAGGGAGAGGGCGAGGCGCGCCTGGCGGCCGGGTTGGCTGCGGCCGCCCAGAGGTTCCTGCCAGTCCTCCCACCGACTACACCCCGGGAAGGAGGAGCTTCAGGCGCGCACAAGGCGTCAGAATCCTCAATTTCCAACTTAGCATCTTGGCAGGACCTTTGCGAAGCCAAAAGCAGAGCCCCCCAGTGCAAAGAGCGAGGGGGAAAAAGAGAAAGCTGCAAGGGAGGGGGGAGAAACCCAGCCGGGGCGAGCGAGGCGCGCAGAGAAGAGGGCTCGGCAGTCGCAGCCGGAGGCGCGCGGGAAGCCAGCGAGGAGGCGCCGCGGGCCGGAGCCCGGGAGCCGGGGCCCGAGAAGCGGCAGCCGGGGGCAGCCGGAGGCCAGGTGCCCGCCCGCTCGCCCTCACAGGGCGCCGCCCGGCTCGTTGGCGGCCGCGGCGCGGCGCGCCCCATGCCCGTGTGTGGCCATGTCCTACCCGCAGGGCTACTTGTACCAGCCGTCCGCCTCTCTGGCGCTCTACTCGTGCCCGGCATACAGCACCAGCGTCATCTCGGGGCCCCGCACGGATGAGCTCGGCCGCTCGTCGTCGGGCTCCGCATTCTCGCCCTACGCCGGCTCCACCGCCTTCACGGCGCCCTCGCCGGGCTACAACTCGCACCTCCAGTACGGTGCCGATCCCGCGGCTGCCGCCGCCGCCGCCTTCTCTTCGTACGTGGTGAGTGAGCGGGTGCCGCGGCGGGCAAGGGCAGCTGGGGCCGCACGGGGCGGAGGGGGCTGCGGAGGACACAGGCCCTGGCGCCACCGCGACCGCCCCCGCCAAGCTTCGCGGCTCCTGCAAACTTGGGCGACTGTTTCGCGCGGCTTCTCCCGGGCCTCCGGCTCAGGAGTTGCTCGGAGGGCAGAGCCGCGTCCTGCTTGGGTCGCTGAGCGGGCGGAGAGGGTTTTTTGGGGAGAGGTCGCTGCAATTAAAGAGCAGCGTCCGGTTCAAACATGAGCTCCAGGCCGCCCTGCAGGTTTTATTTTATTTTATCTTAATGGTTTTGCCATTTTGGAAAAGTAGTTCAAAAGAAACGGACCAGAAATCAGAGCAGAAGCGCGCTAAGTCAATGTAAATGTGTTTGGCCTCGCCTTTAATTAGTCCTCCAAAATGTTGCAAATCCGTAATCCTATCTTCGCAATCCGATTTGGAGGTATTAGATTTCTGAAAAGTCGGCCGAGCTGCGGTGCATCCGGGATTTTTCGGCCGGGTGCACTTTCTGGAAAAATGCCGTGGCTTCGGTTTGGGGTAACATTTTTGGGGGGGTGAGAGTGCCCGGGCAAGGCTTAGCTTTCCCTTTGCCTTCCTCTTTGGGGGGGAAAAATGCCTTGACTTCCCTTGCTCTGTCCCCTTGTGCCTAACGTGCAGCCATCAGGGCACTAAGTGCCGAGTCGCCGCTGCTGGCCAGGCCTCCATCTGGGTGGAGGGCCTGGCCAAGGTGGCCCGATTTGCGCATGGGGGGGGGGCGGACTTGCCCCGGCAGACGCGGGCCTACTGGGTGCCGCTGAGGCCAGGACGGCTTCAAGCGTCCCCAAAGGATGGGAATCAGGAATTGGTGCCTACCCCCCCCCCCACCCACGGCTCCCTACGGAAGCAGAGGAGGAGGAAGAGTTGCCCCTGGGTCAGAGCCCGCCAGCCCTACCCCAGGGGAAGTCGGAGTTTGGGCCTCTCAGCTCACGGACCCCTGGGCGCAGGGAAAACGTGCTTCGGCCGTCTAGGTGGTCCTGGGGACTACGGCCCGCTCTCACCCTCTCTATGCCTGTTCCTTGCAGGGCTCTCCCTACGATCATACGCCGGGGATGGCAGGTTCCCTAGGGTACCACCCCTACGCGGCGCCCCTGGGCTCATACCCCTACGGGGACCCCGCGTACCGGAAGAACGCCACACGAGACGCCACCGCCACGCTCAAGGCCTGGCTCAACGAACACCGCAAGAACCCCTACCCCACCAAGGGCGAGAAGATCATGCTGGCCATCATCACCAAGATGACCCTCACCCAGGTGTCCACCTGGTTCGCCAACGCGCGCCGGCGCCTCAAGAAGGAGAACAAGATGACGTGGACGCCGCGGAACCGCAGCGAGGACGAGGAGGAGGAGGAGAACATTGATCTGGAGAAAAACGACGAGGATGAGCCCCAGAAGCCAGAGGACAAGGGCGACTCCGAGGGCCCTGAAGCAGGTTGGTGGACGCGGGAAAGGGTGTGTTGGAGAGGGAGTAAGAAGGAAAAGGGGGGCCTGGAGGTTGGGGGCTAGGGTCACTGCCTTTGCGGGCAGGGACCTGGGCCCCACCGCGCGGCCTCCGCGCCCCTGACGGCCTGGGGTTTCACCCGCAGGAGGAGCGGAGCAGAAGGCGGCTTCGGGCTGCGAACGGCTGCAGGGGCCGCCCAGCCCCGCCAGCAAGGAGACGGAGGGCAGCCTCAGCGACTCGGATTTTAAGGAGCCGCCATCCGAGGGCTGTCTGGACGCGCTGCCCGGGCCCCCCCGCGCCGGCGGGCCTTCTCCGGCTGGGCCAGCGGCAGCGCGGTTGGCCGAGGACCCGGCCCCTCACTACCCCTCCGGCGCGCCGGCTCCGGGCCCGCACCCAGCCGCGGGAGAGCTGCCCCCCGGTCCCGGCGGGCCCTCGGTCATACACTCTCCGCCACCACCGCCGCCACAGGCGGTGCTCGCCAAGCCCAAACTGTGGTCTCTGGCAGAGATCGCCACATCCTCGGACAAAGTCAAGGACGGGGGCAGCGGGAGCGAAGGCTCTCCCTGCCCGCCGTGTCCCGGGCCGGTAGCGGGGCAAGCCTTAGGAGGCAGCCGCGCATCGCCAGCCCCGGCGCCATCGCGCTCGCCCTCGGCGCAGTGCCCCTTTCCAGGAGGGACGGTGCTGTCCCGGCCTCTCTACTACACGGCGCCCTTCTATCCCGGCTACACGAACTATGGCTCCTTCGGACACCTTCACGGCCACCCAGGGCCAGGGCCAGGCCCCACAACCGGTCCGGGCTCGCATTTCAATGGATTAAACCAGACCGTGTTGAACCGAGCGGACGCTTTGGCTAAAGACCCGAAAATGTTGCGGAGCCAGTCTCAGCTAGACCTGTGCAAAGACTCTCCCTATGAATTGAAGAAAGGTATGTCCGACATTTAACGCGGGCTGCGTCGGTCCCGGACTTTCCTAATTTATTAAAAAAACATGGCCTTGGCAGTTATTTTTCCATCAACAAGAGAGAAAAACAAAACTACCCCTCCTATTAAAAAGTTTATAGTTCATGGAGATGGATGACATACCCATGTAAACATCTCCCCACACAAAAATGTCTTAACCAACGGAAAAGAAAAAAATTTAAAAAAGGATTTGTATTAAATCTTATTCTGTATATTTAATGTAGCATTTTTGTATTTAAATTGATAATTCAATATCTTTGAAGTAAATTATGAAATTAAGACACCTGTACAGGCATTTAATGTTTTTTTTGTAATATAAATATATACATTTGTGTTTCCCCCGAAACTGTTTCATAGTTTAAAATACAAGTTTAATTTAATTTTTTACACCTATTGATTTTTCTGGGTATGAGCTAAAGTATTATTACAGAAAGGAAACAGGTTATACTCTTAGATTTAAAAAGTAAAAGAAACTGCAGCCGCCTTTGTAAAATGCAAAATATTTAATTAAAAGAGATTTTAACATAATCAGAGCCACTCATTACTTTTTAGAAGCCTCAATAAACTGTCCATCGCCTTGGACAAAAGGTGGAAACTGCAACTTTCTTTCTTTCTTTTTATTTTTTCTTTTCTTTTCTTTTCTTTTTTCTTTCTTTCTTTCTTTCTTTCTTTCTTTCTTTCTTTCTTTCTTTCTTCTTCTTCTTTTTTCCCCCCCCAAGTGAGGAATGAAAGGTTCCACAGAACCTGTGTGCCAGGGGGAAGCCATAATTAGGCGGCAGGCCCCGGGGACCCTGGCCCTGCTGGGAATGCAGATTTGGATCCCTGATGCAGGCTGCTTGGGGGAGATTGGACCCTGGAGGAAGGAGCAGAGAGACCCAAGTGTGTGCCCAGAAGGGAGAAGAGATGGTAAAGCCTGCTAGAGACACGCACCACCCGAGCACCATCGCTTAACCTAATTACTTCCAATCAGTGTCGTGTTTTATGCAAAGCAATCAGCTGGTGAACTTTGCTAATGAGTTCGATTTTATGCCGGATTTAGCCCTTATTACTATTTCAAAGGTGCTGTGGGCTAATGCGGGCGGGGAGCGTTAGGGGATGCCAAGGAGAAGGCTTTCCCAAGTCACTGTTTTCCCTACCCCTTTAAAATTGGGCATTGATCTCTTCGTTGGATTTGATTAAATTAGTAAATGTTCCAGCCGCGACAGTGCGGGTGGTAGGCAGCCCCGTAGATCCCCGCGCAGCCGCGAGACCGCGGCCGCGGGACTGGCTAGGGGACGGTTCCCCCCTTTCACAGGTAGGTGTCACACTTGTCCTGAAATACAAGCCTGCACTATGCAGAGTCGGACATTGGAGAGAGTGGGCGGAAGTGGGGGATGGAGAGCCACAGTCGCTTGGGGGCAGTGAGGGGAGCCCCGAACGAACTGGAGGGTGCCCCCAGCCCCTGCTCCTGCACGCACCCCTTTTTGGACAAGTGGCCTTCAAAAGTTCGAAGACATTTGCCTAGATAATGAGGCTGTTGAGGACTCGATCCGGCTTGTCGTCGCGTTAGCACTTTTCCTGTCTCTGATTCGAAAATCTAAGTAGTAACAAAAGTATTGGGGGGGGGGTTATTTTCTAGTTTTAAACCCGCATGTTTCATCTCAAAATGAAAAATCAGGATGAGTCTCAATCCCAAATGGGGAAAAGACACCGCCCTGTGCCCGAGGCCCGCCAACAGTGTCCCTGTTCGCGTCTCCATTTTGCGTCGGAGAGGTGGAACAGAGGACGTGTTTTACTTCGTGGGAAATTTTCGGTGGTCGGGAGGGGAGGGTTTACCGCAAAAACATGCTCTAGCCAGGGGAATGATTTGCTCTATTAAACCCAAGCTTGAGTGGAGAGTGAATGTGTTTGCACATAACACCGGTTTAATTAGCCTAAATCAGAATGCACATATTTGCATTTCTACTCAAGATTACTTTAACCCTACTTGTTTTTTAGACACACCCCAAACTTTCATCGAAGTTTTAACTTATGCTTTTTTTTTTTTTTAAACTTGCGACGGGACTCCATTCGCTTATTCGAATTTAAACAAGTTTGCAAACTGCATTGTCCAGATGTTTTTGCGAACAGCAGTCGATTTAAGAGTTTAAATTAGTGAGAAAATTCACGCAGGGAAAATGGTTTCAAAGCTGGAAGTGTGAGTGATTAAATATACATGAGATGATCGTATTTTATTTTGTCCCTTTAATTATAAATGATTTTTTAAAACAATTGCATTCCAGAGATGACTAGCCCTACCGCCAACCCCCACCCCGGAGCCCCGGCCCCCTCCACACCCCCCCCACCCCCCGACAGCCTAGTTCACAATCAGCTTCCCCCTTCTCCCCCCCCCCCCCCCGTTGAATATGCAGCCCCCGGAGTCACCTTCTCTTCTAAAAATGTCAGAAGAATGGGCCAGTCCCCTTCTCTTAAGAGAGAGTTTAAGGACCACATCAGCTCTGCGGGGTTTTGGAAGCGCTGGCCCTAAACCCTGCCCAACGATTTTAAAAAAGAAAATTACAGGCCTCCTTGTGTTCTCGGGAATATGCAAATAGCGCGGCGCGGGCCTCCCAAGTCTGAGATCCTAGGCTCGGGGCTGGGAGCCGAATGCCCGCGGGGCTCCCTGGGAACGGGAATCGCGCACCAGGGAGCTCCCGGCGTTTCTCCCCTACGAGGGGCGGCGCGAGGAGCCTCCCGGCCAGGGAGCGAAACCACCAGGGGCCGGAAGGCTGGAACCCGAGTCGCTGCCCCCTGTCCGCATCCCTCCTGCCCTTGGCCTCTGCAGGGTCTACGGGTTACTCTGTGTACTTCATCTTGAATACAAGCCTCCAATTAAGTTTGGGGTTTGCTCTTTGCAGAGCTGAGTTCTTGGCCAGTGATTTTCTGGTGTCTAGAGACTTTCCAGTTTGGGGGAAGCCTGCCGCGCAGTTCGGGGTTCGGATAATTAGATGTCTCCCGCGTTTAATCCTAGAAGTAGTTTCGCGTCTTTACGCTCCCAAGTGCCTCCTCGAGCCCGCTTGGCCGCGTCTTGGGCCGTCTCAAAGGCAGAGCGTCTTGGAGGCGCTGAGAGCAAACTTCCGGGGTGCAGTGGAGTCGAGGTTTGTTCGCAGGGTTAGACTGGGGTGCGGGAGTTGCGCGAGGCAATGCTTAAGACACCTGGGTGCGGGGGCAGCGCGGACGTTTGCCACCTGCACTTGACTGCGCTGGTTCTGGACCCCTCGAGGAGCCTTTAGCTTGGCACTCAGGTCCCAGGAGGGCCGAATCCCAGGCAGGGGCAGAGGGATCACTGCTTGGGGTCTATGCAGTCACCCGCCCTGAGGCAGCGCCAAACTGGGAATGACTGGATCCCTTCCCTTACTTCTCTGTGTGGGTCCGAATCAGTTCATGGGATTTGGGGGTGAAGAGCCAACAGCCCAGTCAATCCTCGAGGGCGCATGAGCGGACACTGAGGAGAAGCTACAGAAAGGGGACATTGCTGCTTGCATTCCCGCTCCTCGGCTCGGGGTGCTTGAGCTCGAAATGTTGTTCCCCGGCCTGGGTGCGGGGCCTGCATCGAGGCTTTCTGGTTTGCAAACCCTTCGGGGCCTCTCGTTTTGCTAGAGGTGCGAAGCCCTTGGAGCCTGGAAGCTTGCAGGGGGAGGGTCGTACGTGCAGTTTCAGAAATGACCCACCTGTCCCCCACGACTAGCAGCCAGCTCGGGCAGACGCAGGCAATAGCGCTTCGCAAAGCGCCCAAAGTGAAAGGAATGTGATTGCGCTCCCAGGAGGGAGCCGAACGCGGATGCAGTTTAGGAAGGGCGCCGCCTACTGGTCCCCGGGCGCCAGGCTGTTGGCAGAGAGGAGGAGTTAAGGCAAGACCTGTCTCTGTCTCCCACCCCCAGCGGGGTCTTAGCTCTGAACCCCAAGCGGGTGAAACTGAAACTGCCCAGCTACCGCACTCGCCGCGGCTCGGGTCCCAGGACCAAGTTAGCATTGGAGATTTGGAAAGCAGGGCTTGCGATTAGAACAGTTTTAACCCCACCGATTCCCGCCACGGTTTGGCCAGAAACTAGTCAGAAACTAGGCGGCAGGCAATTGAGGAAATACGCCCACGGTTGAAACAGTGTGCGGGTGGGAGACTGCCGCGGTGCGTGGCCCAGGCAGCGCGCCCCGGCTCCCGCTGGGCTTCAGGTGTGCGCTTACCTTCCGCTGGCCTTTCCGGGCCAGGGTTCTGGAACCCGCACAGTTTTGTTTTTAGTCTGCGGGCTGGTCTATCCGGAGTCTACCACGCAACCGCACCCCGTAAAACCGTTTCTGTCTTTTGGCCTATGCGTTGGACATCCATAGAAAAAGGAAAAACAAAACTACCTTCGCATTCTTGAAACCCTCCTATTTCGAAAGCATTTTGATGAGGTCGGCGCAGCAAACCAAGAGGTGCACACCTGAGCGTCCGCTTTTACTCCGACAGAAGCCCTAACCCATAGTGTCGACTGGGCTCCCCCGGTGCAGAGATACTGGGGGAAAGCGGAGGCGCGTCCTCGGCCTGGATCATGGAATCCCTTTCCACTCAGCCACCGACTAGGAAAATCGGGCCTGACTGAGAACTTGCCACCTGCCCTCCTTCCAAACTGGCCAAAACTGCAGGACTGTCCCTAGACCCACCCCACGGGTCTCCCTCGGTGACCTGGCCAGAGTTGCTCTCCTTTTCGTTTTCGTTTAAATGCGACTTGGGTCCAGGACACAAGAGGGGGCCCAGGTTGTGGCCTAAGGAAGGATCGCCTCTGGGGCGGGGATGCAGCTCTGGACGCACCTCCTGCCCAGGTCGGCCCTTTCGGCCCTTGGGGGGGGGGGGTCTCTGGCCTCCTGTTGCCTTTAGGCCCCAGATCTCAGTCCCCAAGGCGGCCCTCCTGGCTGCGCTCGTTTCCGCGCCCGGACGAGCCCGAGCCCGGCGCGCCCAGACGCCACTTTTTCCCAGTGAAATCTGCTTTTATTTGCTCCGAGCAAACCCCGGGCTCTCAGCGCTCTCGCCTGATGGATGCAAATGTAAATGTGCACTTATTTAATTGGATCAGGCCCCAAGATAAAAGAGATAAACGGCTCCCCGTTTGCTAACTTATTTTCCGAGGCATGCAGCGCCGCGGAGGGGAAGCTAATGAAGGAGCCGCGCGTCGCTCAGCGCTGCAGCCCTCCACGGTTATAGTGCGCTGGCCGGTCGGTAGGCTCCGCTCGGCCGGCGGCTCCTCCTCTACCTCCTTTGCATGGCCCCTTGCCGCCGGGTAGGGAGCCCATGGGACCTTCTGTGTTCCAGGACCAGAAAGAGAGAAGGCGCGGCGCGGGCTTCGCTTTTGCAAATATCCCACTCACCGCCAGAATTTTCTCTGGCTCTTCCCCTTCTCGTCTCTTACTCAGCTCCCCTTGCTGGAGTCCAACCGGCCCCGGTCCATTTGATAGAAAATCCCTTCTTGCTTTCCTCCCCAGGCGTCGTCTTTTGCCCCAGGTGGCTGTCTCAGAGAGAAAGAAACCAGGGCCACGAAAAAGGCTAGGCGCGCCCCATCTCCACCTCCGCCACCAGGGTCCCGTGGAGCCGCCCTTTAGACAGAAGGACCCCCTTCTCTGTTCCCATATGGCTGTCTTTTGGAGCCTGGGGTTTCTTTCAGAATCGTCGGGACGCCATGGATTACCTCCCCTCCAGCCCGCTCCATAACGTGCACACGCAATATACACAGCCCTTCAATAATTTCAAGGGGTCACGGAACCGGACATCTAGACATTAGGAGGAGAAAGGTCTGCTTGGCTCTTCCTTCCCCGGGTCTGGAGTTCAGAACTTCAAAGCTGGCTCGTCCTCCTCCGCCATCCTTAGTTCGTTCCCCAAGCTGGGCCTGGGACTCCCCCCACTGCCAAATTGTTCTTCTTTTCGGAAGGGCTGGGGCGGAGGTCGGGGTGGGTGAGGACAGGAGGCCAGACACAGCAGCCTGCGGTACCTGGGGGTAAAGGAGACAGGGAAAGGGGAGCCCTCGTCGGAAACCCGCTCCAGGTAGCCCCCGGAAGCTAGGCTGGGCAGGACTTGGGAGGGCTGGCGCAGGGGAGGCTGGCCAGGGCTGGGCCGGGTGAGGCCCGGCTAGGCTGGGCGGCAGGGCCGCGCCCCGTCCCCAAGGCGCTGATGGATTGGCTTGTCAGGAGAGCTCTGTGCGCGGAGCCCATCAGAAAGCACTTACCTCGCTATACTGAAATTACTGTCTTTTCAGGGGCTAATTTGTGTAACTCCCATGGAGGGGCTTGGAGGGGGTTTGATGAGGCATAAAATGATGATTAATGAATTTATTGGCCACTGCTCATCAAACAAGGGCTAGAGAGCTCCGGTCCGCACGGTCCACACTGGCGGCCTGGCGGCGTTGCTCATCACAGCCGGGGTACCGCCTTGGGGGGTGGGGAGCGGGGTGCTTAGCGCTGCCAGGGTTTCCCCTAGCGCCTGGCCCTGGCCCTGGCGCTTTCGTTAACCTTAGCTGCTTCCTGCTGGCCAACCCTCGCATTCAGGGCTACTGCAGCCAGCCATGCCACCATCGCCCCCTGCGGGCGGGCTGCTCAGGCCTAGGGGGAGACTGGGCTCCGGTGGTGCAGGCCCAGATGGGTCGTAGCCTTTCCAGGCTCAGACTTGTAATAGCTGGGACAGAGTGTGACCAGGGAACCCGCAGGCAGCCCGGGAATGGAGGCATGGGCTGTCAGCGAGAGACCGTTTGGCTTACTGGTTGGGTGCTTGGGCCTTGGTGGCTAAGTCCTATCATCTGTAAAATGAGGCCTTATACCACCCCTGGTTTTGTGAGGATTCTAGTGAATGGCATACAGTTGTCCTTCAGTACAGTTACTGGGGTCACACTCTCTTAAGACTACTTCATGAGAGACACTAGCCAAGGCCTGGGGTTAAAAGGGAAGGGCAGCAAAGAGACTTTGGGGAGGATCCTGCAAGAATGACTGATGTTCCCCCCCCCCCTCTCCAGCCTGGAAGCACTCCGTGGGGCTTGATGGGGGGACACTGGGAGCTTGGGAAGGCAGTTAGACAGGGGAGCGACCTGATGATCAGAGCTCAGCTTTGGGAAGCTGGCTGGACAAGCCTTGGGATAGAATCAATTTCAGATCAGTTCTCCCTGGTGGTGGTGGTTCAGAACTCCTCCCACTCACAGCCTACCCTTTGTCTGCCTTTTGGAATCTGTCCACAAGGGCCTTTTGGCTTCCTCTGGTCTCAGTCAAGAACTTGCAGCCCATGAACTTGTAAATTCTGCTGAGATTCTTTATCTCCCCTGCCTACCTTGTATCCTCCGCACTGCCCCACCTTGATCTCTCAACAGTCTGCTCTACCTTTGACTCCCCAGGACATCCTGTCCTGCTGAAATAGTGCAGGAAAGACCTTGGCATTGATCCCATCCCGTGGAATGCTTAGATTGGCCTCCAGGTTAGTGCAGTTCTGCTTAACCTGAGCACCTAAGATATCCCAGATGTGCCATTCCAGGTATGACTTTGCAGCAGTGAACAAAACAAAGCTTACCTTCCTGGACCTTATACTGTGGAGGGGGAGACAGAAAGTGAGCAAATGAGGGTGATGATGGCATCTCACAATGTCTGGATGATGAGTATTGGCAGAAAAATTAAGTAGGGTGAGGATGTGGAAGGGATTTTGCTCCTTTAGCCAGGGTAGTCTGGGAAGCATCCCTTAGGAGGGGCCCTTGAGGAGATACCCAAAAGCAGTTGGGGGGTAGGCCATGAAGATATCTGAAGGGGCGATTTCTGGGCAGAGGGATAGCAAGTGCAAAGATCCTGAGGTCGGAACAGATTTGAGCAACAGCAAGGGGAACTTTCCAGGAGGTGATAAGGCCAAGGCATACCCAGGTTTGGGCTATAAGGGGTTTTGTTGGTCTTGGTGAGATCTTTGGGTTTAATGATGAGAGAGAGAAAGGAAGAGAGGGATGGTCTGGGGGAGTGATAGGATCTAATTTATGTCTTCGAGGCATCCCCAGACATGAGGAGCTGAAGCTCTGGGTGGGCAAGATCGGAGCAGGGCCCAGTTAGGAGGTTAAAGGTAGAATCCAGGGGGAGGTAATGCTGTCTTGGACACGGAGGTCGCCAGAGAAGTAGTGGTTGCTCCCAGTGATCAGGTTTAGGCCATATTTTGAAAGTAGAGTCAACAGGCTTTGCTGATAGATTGAATGTGGGAGGTGGGCCGAGGGGAATTCTGGATGCCCCCAAGAGTTTGGGTACTAAGGGACTTGGGAGATACCATTTGTTGAGATGTCAAATATAAGAGAGGCACGGGGATTTTATTATATTATTATTTTTTTAAGATTTTATTTATTTATTTGACAGACAGAGATCACAAGTAGGCAGAGAGGGAGGCAGAGAGAGAGAGGAGGAAGCAGGCTCCCTGCTGAGCAGAGAGCCCGATGCAGGGCTGGATCCCAGGACCCTGGGATCATGACCTGAGCTGAAGGCAGAGGCTTTAACCCACTGAGCCACCCAGGCACCCCTATTTTATTTTATTTTATTTTATTTTATTTTATTTTATTTTTAAGAGGGAGAAAATAAGACACTATGTGACCTGACCTCCATGCCCTTTGGCCCAGAAGAGCTGTTCCAATGGACACAGGGCATCCAGGGACAAACCCTAAAACAAGCACAATGTTTTCCCTCCTGAAACCAGACATCTTCGAGCTCCCTGACCACCACATTTGCCCTTTTACTCCTGTATTTTTTTCTTTTTCTTTTCTTTCTTTCTTTCTTTCTTTTTTTAATCAGTGGAGACAACTGAGGTCCAGAAAGTGAAAATGACTCGCCCAAGCTCACACAGTGAGTTCCCAGGCAGAACGGAGCCAGAAATCCAGGTCTCCTCACTCCTTGGCTGTGTTCTGCCTGTGCCTCGCCCGAGCTGTGTTCTCTGGGATATCCGTATTTTAACAGAGAGCTGGAAACAAAATGCCTTAACAGAGAGGAATGAATTTATAATGGTGGAATCTCAGACACGGTGACAGGCTGTCAAGGGAGATATTTTTAGGCTGGGCCCGGAAACATCTTAGCCCTCCTCCAACGCTGCTGGAGGACTGCTGCCTCTTCAGGACTCTGCGTGTGAAGTGCAGATGAGGGCAAAGCTAGGAATGGGCCATCTCTCCCAAACACCCGACAGCAAGGAGGGTCTGAGCCTGCTGCCCCTGCCAAGGAGGGTTTTCTTCTGTAAATCATTGCTAGCTGAAAAGATTTGCTCATTTCTCTTGTTGGAAGTGACTGTCTGCCCGCCGCCCGCCGTTATCCTACATAATGCAAACAGAAATCAATGTTCCTTTACCCCTAGGTTCACAGAACACCTCCTATCAGACAAAGATTTGAATAGGAGGCAAGGCCCTGAATCATGGATCTTTCATGTATTTATTTTTGAATTCTTTCCTTCCCTTCCTCCCTCCCTCCATTCCTTTTTTCCTTCCTTCCTTTCTTTATGTCTTAGCTTGACTGTTTCTCCCCCCCCCCCCCCCATCCCCACCCCCCCACCCTTAATTCTTTTCTTGACTCCTTGTGTTGGATATATGGTCGTCAGCTTGGGCATTTTTTTCTGTAAAACTATCAGTGGCTTTGTCCCAAGGGAACTCACAGGCCCTTAGGAACAGCATCTTGACATCTTTCAAGCAGAGTGAGACATCTGTTAGCCCTAGATTCCAAATACCCTCACAGTTCCACAGCATCCCAGACACCTTTCCAGCTAACTCGGTTTGACATCAGACTTACCACACAGTTGTCATTTCTGAGACTTTTTTTTTTTAGATCCAAACCACAAGGGTTTTTTTTTTTTTTTTTTTTTTTTTTTTTTGTTAGTTTTGTTTGCCCTCTATTTGTATCCAGCATCTAAATCCAAACCCTGTGGTAATAGGTGGCTCTTTTTCCAAATACTCATACATGCAAAGATGTTCATTGGCCCATGAGGACTGATTTTCCTGGATCACGTAAAAGCATGGATTAGCAGCAACTTGGAGAAAAGGGTTCATTTAGAATAAACACCACCTCTCTGCTCTCATGAAGAGTGTGGTACAAAAATCACTGGCCTGCTTTATTTTGGTTGGTGGAGTTCTTTTCCTCACCAAACTTTTTTTTTTTTTTCTTACTCACTTTCTTTTTCCTCTTTAATTTTCTTTTTTACTCTGGCAAACACCTGCCAGTTCCTACACCACGTAGGAGGAATGTCTGAGAAGACTCCATAGGACTTGAGTCTGTAAGGAATGAGCCCTTATGTTGCTCAGCCTCCTCAAAACGCTCGGGGCTCCCATTTTCAATGGCCCTGTCCTAGCCACCAACAATCACAATCACAACCACTATTTCCATAATAACTTCTTGCAAGTTTTGGAGTTTTGTCACCATCTACTTATCTTGAAAGGGATATTTATACCAGTGCTGCAACTGAAAAATGAGTATCACTTGCCATCAACACAAGACAATGGTAAAAAGCAAATTCGTGATGTGAGGTTCTTGGTGCCCTGGGCTCCGAAGGTGAGCGGCATCCCTCTCGGGGTCTCTGATTGGTCCCAGAGGCCTCCCCAACCCTATTCCTCTGCTTTGCAGACTGCGTCCAAAATTACATGGGCCACAGTCGCAAGTTTTCACCCTACCTAACACCACCTCGGGTGGCCCCGGAGATGGGCTTACCACACTTTGGAAAATGGTAACTGTTCATTTTCTAGGTATGGGAACAGCGGCCCCGACTTGTTCGACGTGCTCAAGATCACAAAGCTGTCTGGTGACAGAGCCAGGGAAGGCTTCCTCCCCTTCCCCAACCAGCTTCCCCGTGCTCCTTTCTGAATAAATGCCTTGGACAGTAGTCCTCATCTCCACGCCTGCGCTGGAGAAGTCAGGACCAAATTGGGAAGATTTCTGCAATGCTGCTGGGCTGTTTGTTGTTCCTTCTGTCCCCCTAGATCTGTGAGGTTGAAGCCCCTTTTTTCCTCCTCTGTGGGTCACTCTTTGGGGGTAAATGGCCAAGACCTACTACCCAATGTGCCCTTTCACGCCGTAGAAGACTCTGGTTGTTCTTTCCTTCTTTAGGGGAAGGAGAGGGGGCTGGGACCTCCAGCTCTGAACAGAGTTGTAGAGGGTGCTAGACCTGGGGGGGGGGAGGGTGGTCCTTGCCCCTCATGTCCTCTTTCTCCAGCTGCTCACAAGTGGCACGTTTCTGTCCCCTTCCTTTCTCTCCCAAAGCCACCCATGGTCACACATGGTAACCTTGTTTATTGTCGGGGGGACTGTTGGGCCCCCAGCTGTAATGTCAGTCAGAGTCAACACTCCCCACCACATCTCCGACCTGTCCCCTCTTTCCTCCCTCTGTGAGGACCTTCTGCCCAGCTTGGTCACCTTGTGGGCACTTCCCTCAGTGGAAGAACCTCAGAAACAGGCCGCCACCTCTTTTTCCTCACATGGTCTCACTCCCCAGGTCCCATAGATCCTTCTAGGGGATCCTATTCAACTGCCTCCACTCCACTGCTCTGGTCTGAGCCTTAGTCATCTGTCACATGGACTATCACACATTCTCCCAGCTACCTTCGTGATACCAACACAGAGTCCAAAGCCTGACGTGGCCAGAGGATTCAATACCTGTTAGTGGAAATGCAAACAGATGAATGGACTCCAAGCCAGTCCACTGGTCTATATTCTCCCCCAGAAATAGGAGTTTTGAAATAGCTCTGGGGTCAGACCGAAGTGAGCTCAAATCTGGATGGCACTCTTTATCCAGAGTGTTTTTGTGAACAAGACTAAGTGACTGAGAAACCTCGACAGAAAGGCCCAGAAGCTGTGGAGATTGAACAGGTGGGCCCTAGTGCCGGCCTGACTGGCTACCATTCCCATCTGTGCCATGTGCCCGCTCGGTAACCCTGAGAGGTTTCCAGAACCTCTCTGAAATTCAGTGTCCTCATCTATAAAACAAGGATAACAATGATCTCCCTCTGACGTGAGGATTAAATGAGATAATGTGAGCAAAGCTCCCCAGAGCACAAGGTTGACGCTCCAGAAATGAACGGTTTTCCTAAAATTACTCCATACATACGATTTCTTTTGGCTGAAAATGACTTCAGCTGAGAATTTCTAAAATTGCATGGTGTGTTTGTCCCACGTCTTAACTACTTCACATCTTTTTTGCTGACCAGCAATGGTTAAGATGACTAGAGTTAAGAAGAGGAGAAAAAAAAAAAGCTTATTTTAAGAATCACTCCTTGGAACATTATTTCATTACTTAAACTTTCTGCTGACTCATCTATTCCTTGGTGACTGAGTCTTTCTTTACCAATAACTTTAATTACATCAATCACTCATTCCCAAATCTGCTGAATAATGAGAAACTCTAGAGGTGACACTGCGGACTTCTGTCACACAAGCAGGGGCCTGTAGAAGGGGAACTGGTCTTCCTTCCTTTCTCCCTTTCTTTCTTCCTTCCTTCCCTCCTTTTCTTTTTTCTTTTCCTTCCTTCCTTCCTTCTTCTTCTTTTATTTTTTATATCAATCAGTACTTCAAAGAAAGAATGCATGTTTAGCTTTCATGATTTACTGTCTGCCCATCTGTCTCTCCATCCATTTATAATTAGCAATCTCCATAGCGGGGAAAATGACAATTCATAGCTTCTTGAATGGAATCAAATGGAATTTGTTTCATCTTCTGACTTTTTTTTTTTTTTTTTTTAGTTCTAAGGCCCACTTGCCTCTATCTCCTGGCGGAAGCAGGCTGTAAAATACATAATATTTGAAAATTCCAACCCCCATTCTTTGGCTGTTAGTCACATGGTTCAAGGGTGAACGTACAGTAACAGCTCACTTACTGAGCTCCTAGTATATACCCGTTATTACAGGAAAGGTTTTATGGACATGATCTCAGGAGAACCTCATCGAACCAATGGTGTGGGCACTCTTAATATCCCCCACTTAATAGATGAAGAAACCAAGTCAGTGAAAAATTTACTTGCCTGAGTCCGGGCCGGAGTTGAGCCCATGGGAATGTCTGACCCTTATTTTCTGGGCCTTGATGGAACCAGGAAGGAGCTGTCCACTGGTTTTTGCTGCTTTAGGCAGTAGCTGATTTTTCTGGCTCTTGGTGGCTCCCTTCTGTGAGAAGAATAAGGTCCCAGCTCATTGTTGAACTGGAAATATTAACTGATGCTGCTGGGGAGCAGTGATCCCTACTTTGGTGAGAGTAGTAAGATGCCAGTTGGGGTAGCGGGGATGGGGGGCTTCTCACAGAATCTTGCCCCGGAGTGCACGCTCTTCCTTTCTCGCCTGCCCTGTACACCTTGTCCTCTCCCTCTTGGACAGTGATGCCTAATAAGTCTGTCTCCAAGCTTACCCCACATCTTTCCATCTACATATTAGAGTATTAAAGAGGAGACAGTAGCCAAGGGAGCTATAGAATGTTGTAGAGCAGGAGAGTGACAAAATCAAAGCAACAATTCAAATAGATTCAAAGTCCCAATTCCTCTCTATCATTCCAGGCTCTTCATCAGTCTGACCTCTGTCTCCTGTGGGGCCCCATCTCCCAAGACTCCTCATGGATATCCTGTGCTGTGGTCCCACTGGCCAAATACTCACTCCCTGAGCCCTTTTTCCCAGGCTGGATTTTTTTGGCTCAGAACAATCCAACCCAGGTTGCTGCCTAAATCCGCTCCTGCTTCAGAGATTGAGCTCAAGAGCTTCCAGAAACTTCTAGACTTTCTCAATGGTTCCAGCCCAACTGCTTTCTCTCCCTTGGGGGGTTGCTGCCTAGCAAGAAGCAAGCAGAGCATTGGCTCTGGGGTCAGCGTAAGCTGGGTTTGCCTTCCACCTCTGCCACACATTAGCTGTGTGACCTTGAGCAAGTTTCTTAACCTCTCAGAAACTGAGTTCCCCACAGTCAAGTCATGGTCATAGTATCTGTGTCCTGGAAGTCTGGTCGGAATGAGTGTGAGACTGTCCCTTGGGTGCTTTAGGAAGTCATTCAATTCAGCACCACCTACAAGGCTGGTGTGTTCACAGACCACACCATACAGTGCCTTTATGTTTGGACAGAAACAAGAGGATTCCAGAAAGCACACTGTTCTGTGAGTTTGAACTGTTCTTTTTGTCTTTGCACGTATGTTTCCACAAACATGGAGACGTGGTTCTAAACTCTCCTGGTCTATTTGTCTTACACCAGAACTCTGCTGTTGTCTTACTATGGCTCTGTGGGATGTCTTAAAATGTGGTAGGGCAGTCCTGACTCTTGGTTTTTCTTTTTTGAAACGATTTATTTGACTTAGCTCTTTGGGGGCATCTATTCTTCAAGGCACATTTTAAGACGAGTTTATCAAGTATTTAAATCATTTATCTCTGCACCCTTGCCATCAATACTGTGCCAGCCATGGAGGCTTAGCTTTAGGTTATCAGGGTGAGAGCTCCCAAGTGATTTTTTAGGAATACAGGTTGAAGAAATAATAAATTTCACACCAGAGTTCTAGTAGGATGGGTTTCAGGCCCCCCACCCCCCCCCCCCCCCCCCACCCCCCCACCCCCCCCACCCCCGGTGGTCTGTGGGGGGCGGGGACATAGCTGAGGCCTCAGGTGTCTTCTCTTGGGTGGAAGGGAGGAGCAAAGGCCTGTAGTGGCTCTAAGGTCGGGTTTGGATCTGGCTGCATGAGGGTTTAGGAAGTCCAGCATACCTACATCCACTGAGGGATGTTTTCTCACTTTGATTAAGTTCCCTTCATTCCCCTAGCCCAGTCCTGGAGCACTGACCTCAGAGCAGTGCAACTAAGCATGTAGGCTCCGGCCCCGGGCTGCCTGGGTTCCCATTCTCCATGTTTTCCTGCCACCTGTCCCACCTCAGTAAAGGACAACACACCATCTAGAAAGCTCCAGTCAGGGGGCGCCTGGGTGGCGCCATCATTTGAGCATCTAACTCTTGACTTCAACTCAGGTCATGATCTCATGGGTCATGGGATTGAGCCCTGAGGACACTCCCTGTTAAGTGGGGAGTCTGCTTGAAAATTCTCTCCCTCTGCCCCTCCCCTTGTTCTCTCTCTAATAAGTGAATAAATCCTAAAAAAAAAAAAAAAAAAAGAGTTTTTTTTTGTTTGTTTGTTTTTTGTTTTTTTTTTTTTTTTAAATGAGTCACTTCTCAGCTTTTCCCAACTTTTCCCAATTGTCTCCTCCTGTTACTGAATGTAGACTCAGATTTGGTGGGATTCCACACATCTTCGATTTTTCCCTTGAGGCTTTACTTCCCTTCATTTCTGCCTCCATCACTGTGACACAGGCCACTGATCACTGTCACCTCTCTCCTCCTCCTCTTTCCTCCCAGCTCTAGTCCTGCTGTGGCAGTTAGTTGATTCTCCCCACTGAAGACAGAAGGTGTATGTAATGATATAATTCCTTGCCCCAAATATTTAATGCCTCTCTACAGGCCTCATACAAGACCCCAACTCTTAAGGCTGATGCTCCTTCAGATTCTGTGCTCTAAACCTGTAAAACTGTTTTCCATTGCTATGTACTGTTTGGCTTTCGGGCCTTTGCACATGCTGTCCCCTCTTCCTGGCATGCCCACATTCTCACTCTGTCCTCCACCCTATGTGGCAAAAGGTCTGTGCTTGAGGCTCCCCCCACAACCCTGTATTCAGTCTCTCTCTGTGCTGAAGGCATATAGTAAAGGATAAGCAAAATTTACTAGTTGCATGACCCTGGGTATGCAATTCACTTCTGGGGTTCAGTTTATCCATTTGTAAAAGGATCAGAATCATAGTGACGAGTCCATTGCAGTTAGACACGTTAGGATTTGTTTGTTTGTTTGTTTGTTTGTTTTCTTTTCTTTTCTTTTTTTAAAATAAACTCTATCCCTGATCTGGGGCTGAAACTCACGACCCTGCGATCAAGAGCCACGTGCTCCACTGACTGTGCCAACTAGGTCACCCACCCCTGGGTGGACACTTTAAAAGTCAGTATATGAGTCACTATCTCACAGGACTTGGGAGGGGGGAGTGAAGGAGATCATTGTAGGCAAAGTTCATAGATGAGTGGAGGAATAAACAGAGGCATAAGAGCCAGCGATCGCCTTAAGGAATTTTCAGTGAGATCAGACTCATGCCCCCACAGCCGACAGCTCCTTGAGAGTCATTTCCTTCCTTTCTTCTTGAAGGAACCTCAACTTTGTTTGGGGTGGCAGTGTGCCCAGTCTTAGGGGATATGCCATTTATGTCTAGGCCATTCATGATAATTTCATTTCCGTTTGCCACATGCTTTCTTTCCCAGCATCCCTTGCACCTAGGTGTCCATGTGACCAATTCTGGCCAATGAGACATGAGGAGAAATCTAATCTTTCCGAATTTCAATTTCTTGTAAAATGAGAGGTGGGATCAAAGAATAGTAATGTTTAATCCTCTTTCTTTCTTTCCTTCCTTTTCTTTCTTCTCTTTCTTTTCTTTCTTTCTTAGCAGAGAACCCTCCTTTCTGGTTCCTAAAAGATTTTTCCATGGAATCCTAATATATACAGCAATCAAAGTATAATTGCTTTAATCAAAAGGGAGGTTGAAGAGTACAGGAACTCGATCCTAGCCTTCACCGGCAGCCCACAAAACACCCTCTACAAAATAGCACTTGGAAAACCACTGGGTAGGAACACCTCTACATCCTGTTTTGGGTATTATTTTATTTGTGCATATTTTTGGACAACCCTTCTAGTCTAGCTTCCTGAATTTCCTTCGTGATCCATTCCCCTTGCCTCCTCCCCCTTTGGTCCCTATGCTTTCAATGAAATTAATTCGACTCTAGTTCCTGGGCTAGACATAGGATTTAAGTCTAACATTCTGTTCATCTGGATATGATGATTGGCTCAGCAATGTGCACGTGACCCAATTTGGTCCAATGAGATTGAGGCCAAGGATTTTCATTAAGGTGGAGGAGAGGTACACACGTTCTTGATCCATTGGACTTGCAGCGTGGTACTAAGAAACCTGAGAATGAAGGGAATGGAGCTGAGAGATGGAAAGAAAACAGGCCTTAGAGACTTTGAACCCTTGGATTCAGCTTTGCTTGAAGACTGACAGATTTGCTGTTGGATTTGGGGATTTGTGAGCTCATAAATTCCCTTCTAAGTAGTTTTACCTTCAACGCAACTCAGAGTGGCAACTAATAAAGATCATTTCCAGATCCTGAATCCTGGGACCTCTGAGGGGTAGATATGAAGATTGGTTACAGACTGTCCTGTTTTTCTCTTGGGCGTGTGGTAGGACTGTACTTCTCCAGTCATCCTGAAAGAGGCATGGCCTAGGACATCCTTTGCCAGTGAAACGTGCAGAGAAGTGTTATGCGTCACTTCTGGGCGGGGTTCTTTAAAAGTCAGTGCATGATTTACCTCTCTCTCTCTTTCCTTCCCATCATGATGTTCCAGATGGCGGAGGCTCCTTCAGCCTGGGTCCCAGACTGAGGACAATGTGGAGCAGAGAGCCCTGCTGACCCTCGATGGATCTGTACCGTGAGCAAGAAATAAACCTTTGTTGATTCAAGCCATTGAGCTACTGGCTCATTTGTAGAATAGCTCTCCTTAGCCTGTCCCTAATAATATAGTAGAATTTTTCTCCTTCTTCTCCCTCTTCTTCCTGTGCCTTCTCTCTCCCTCTTTCTCCCTCTCTTCTCCTGCTACCCTGCTCTGCCCAGCAGTCTTAAGTAAGTCTATTTCTTTTAACTTATCTTCTGTCAACAGACTTTTAAAGGCTTTCATGATGGTTCATCTACTGCCTCCCCAGTGATATCGAGGTGGACATTGGCAGGAGAAAACTAGCCTGCCCCAACAAAGCCATGCCCCTGGCATCAATACAGGTGCCAATCATTGCAGCAGTCAGCAAGTCATTCTCCCTAGCGCTCCAACCTCCCCAGCAGACCAACCTCCTAATCATATTATTGGACTCAAAAGGCTCTGAATCAAACCTTTTCCATTCATTATATTACGAAAATGGACAAAACCCTGAAGTTTTGCTGTGGTCTTCGAAACATAAGGCTCTTGCCAAGATTTAAAAACGCAACAATTAAAAAAATTCCTATATACTGGATTTCATTGCTAATAAGCAATTTCTAGAGCAGATCGGTTAATTGAGCCAATGCACAAGATTCTGTAGCTGGGGGAGGGGGTTGGCAAATGCCTCAGTTCTTTGGGAAGCAGAAAAGTAGGAGTCAAACATTCCTGCAGCTTGGGAGTGATTATCGTCACTACCCTCTATGACACTGGTATGGCTCAGGAGTCTCAGAGTTACCTGCGAATGGGGGCCAGACAGACCATGTCAGTGAGTGGTGGGGGCTGTAGGAAACTGTGGTGATGCCTCTTTCACATTCGGCTCTAGCGGAGAGTCACCATATAAGAATATAGGTCTGGCATCGCTAGCTCCTTCAGAGGTCCCCCTACCCCCTTCCCTGGGGAAAGTTGAAATCCATTTAAATTGTCCATGTCCTCACATTTTTCCTAAAATACTATTCTATCCAAACTCCTTGGGCAAACCGCAGGTAGGATGTTTGATGGTTTATAACACAGTCATCCCTTCCCCTTTCCATTCTATGTGATCTCCGTTTTACAGGTGAGGAAATGGAGGCTCACAGAGGTAAAATGATTCACCCCGAAGGACACAGCCGGACCCCGAAGCTCAAGCCTATACCTCCTGACTCCAACTCAACCCCATCCCAGGGTCACCTGACAGCTCAAGTATGCAGCAGAGAGGATAACTGTCCACCAAAGACTCATGCTCCCATTTCCCTAGTCTAGGTTACCAATGGGTGGCAAGTGACAAGCCAGAACTACGGCTCCCCGCCATGTTTCTAGGTGAAGTCATGTGACTAGTTCTTGTCCATGGAATCTGAAAGGAAGTGCTACCTGCCAGCACTCGCTGGGAAGAAGTGGGTGTGCCTTCCCCACCCTCCCCTGCTCCCTCCACCACTGTTGCAGATGAACATGCGACCTTGGAAACCATGCTTTAAAATCAAAGAACCTCAGGACAATAAACCTGTGGATTCCTGAATCATCTTTTGGAGAAAAGCCCCCCTCTAATCAGGAGCGTCCATTTTGGACTCGACATCAGGAATCAAGAAACCTCCACCGTTCGAGCCATTATACACTTTGGGTTTTGTCGCAGGGACTAGCATGACCGTCTCTCTGCCAAAGTGAATGGATTTTTGAAAAATCTATCTTTTTCTTCTCCTTTCTTTATCGGCGGGAAGAGTCTCTAATGCACAGGGTCATCCTCTTGAATCCGATGGGTCTAGGGTGAGAAAATGACTCAAATGGAGTTTGGTTTCTGGAGGGGGGGTGTGTAGTGGCCCCAAGTGCACTGAATCTTGCCCCCCCCCCCCCCCCGGCTTTGAAGAGGGACTTGTTCATATTCCAGCTGGAGGTGAACGAACATATTATCACTGAACCCTCCTGGAGAAAGACGAAAGACAAAACAAGCATTTGGCCTGTCTGGGCCACACACCCTTCACCAAGATAGGAGTCAACATGTTTGGGAACATCAAAGACAGTGTGATATCTTAAGCATAAGGAGATTAACATTTACAAAGGTTTGCCCCTCGGCCTGTTCCCAGGAATCCAGCAGACAGAGCCAGGAGGGGCAATTAACATCACCCATCTGCATTGGGGTCTTCTGGCATGCTGTATTAGAGGGTTTTTTGGTTTTCTTTCTTTTTTTTTTTTTTTGGTGGGGCAGGGCGGGTGGGCGGAGAGCTTTCTCCTGGATTGGGAATAAGAAGGTGAGTCTGGTGTCCTCTTCAAGCAAGAACCCTTTGCGTATTTAGGGAGATGCTGAAACAGTCTGGGGAATGACAACACAGGTACAAAGACCCGGGGGGAGGTGGGGGGACTTCTTTCTCCACAAATATCAAGCCATTCACCCTCAGAGAGAGGAAGAGAGTCTTTGCCCATCTTCGTATAGTCCGAAACAGTCCGTGCCTCCTAAACCAGGCAGCCAGTACAAAACAGGGCTAAAACAGTCTGTAGGAATTGGGGGGTGGGGGGTGGTGAGGCACTCGTTCATCTCTTTGAAGCAAGAGGCCAAGAATATCTCAACACACTCCAAGTACCAGCAACAGTAGGCAATGGACGGGGACCAAAATCCCTTACAGCTGTTGGAAACCATACCCTATTCAGAGATAATTGGCAATTAGTTGAACAACTCCTGTTTAAAACACTCCTCCTCCCCACCCTCAAAGACAGCTGTGTTTAAAAAGGGGAGGGGAGAGAGTTCTCAAGAAATGTGGAAACCTAATCTTCAAGTCAATAAAACAAAACAGGGCCCTGGGAGTAAATGAGTGAGAGGATTTAAAAATATCCGGAGGCCGTGGAACATCTTTTGGAAATCCACTGCTCTACTCTGCTCTTGAAGTGGAACAGGGTGGCCAGGAGCACAGATGCTGGGGGCCGAAAGGCATGGGTCTGGGCAGCTGTTCTGCCACTGGCCAGCTGTGTGAACTCCGCACGTTTCTTCAACACTCTTGCAGTTGGCTCATCTGCAAAATGGGAATGACAGTAATTGTGCTGGGGAGATGAAATCAGATGGTGCATGGGGCCTGGCAATAGTAAGGGCTCCATAAGCCATAGCTCTCAGGCATCCACGCTTATTCAGATCCAGGCCTTAGCCTGGCGTTCAATTTGTCTCCCACCTAATTTTCAGAAGCCTTCCCCATTTTCATGTTCCCTGTTGACTAGCAACCAAATGGAACCAGTCCCCTGGGCCTCTGTTTTCTAATCTGAGAAATGAGATCAATGAACTAAATTCTCTCGAAGGTCGCTATTAATCCTGACTTCCCGCCTCACGCGTCAGTCTTACCAAGTCCTCAAGATCAGGCTCAAACACCATGAGGAAGCCTTCCCTGGGAAGGAGTTGATTTCTTCTTGTAAAGCTCAAACTGGACTTGCAAGTTGGAGGCACTTTGGTTTGATTTACATTATATTTTTTATTTTTATTTTTTTAAAGATTTTATTTGAGAGAGAGAGAGCGAGAGCACAGGAGCAGGGAGAGGGGCAGAGGGAGAAGCAGAATCCCCACTGAGCCAGGAGCCCAATGTGTGACCTGAGCCAAAGGCAGATGCTTAACTGACTGAGACACCTAGGTGCCTCTGTATCGTATTTTTTAAAATCGGAAAATACTGCAACAAGATTTGGATTTCCAGCTTCCCTAAAAAAAGTCTTAAGACCTGGCAATCCTGGCCCCACTACTGAAAAAAGCTGTTGTCCGGAGATGGGTCACTGCTGCCCCCTGCAGGTGGGGCAGGCGCTTCTAGAGGTGGAAACCTCTGATGCGTTCCTGATTGACTTTAACAGCCTGAGCCCAGAGGCAACTGGGATCCCTGGTTCTTCCTCCTCTACTTTCTATTTTTATCTTGTAAGGGCTATTTCTTGCTTTATACCTTATGCTGGAATTGCTGATGTTTATGGACATCTTTATCTCTTCTGCTATAGACTAAGATCCTTGGGGTAGGGGCTCTCTTTTATTCATCTGTGAAGCCCAAAGGTCCTGGTTCAGTGTCTGGTTTAGAAAGGGAATGAGCAGGGCCCCCTGATACATATGAGTGTAACCCCCTGGTGTTGTGCAAACCAGTGCTGTGATTGACTAGTGAGTAAAATAATGAATGAATGATGAAGACATGCACTTATAGGGCATCTACTGTATGCCAAGCACTGTGGTAAGTGCTTTGCAGATACTGACCTACTCATAAAATGAGTGCACATATGAATGAATATCAAATGAATGGGTCTCTCTGTTTGGTTCTTACCTCAGGGTGGAGACCTCTCCTCCCCGGGAGACAAGCAGATATTCTAGGCTCTGAACTTCATAGGTCTGGGGGCTTTGTCCATCAGAGACACACTCACATCAGTGGAATGGGGATCCGAGAGACTGTGATTATTCCCAATCTGGAATCACGGTTCGTTGTTTGAAGACCCACACCCAGGCCTTAGTGGAACCCCAAGACCAATAGACAGAGGTCACTATCACCTAGCAGAGCTAGATTATCTTGCCAGTTTCCCCTTCAATGCCTCCCAGAGCATCAGTTAGAGTCTTATTCCCTGGAGTGCAGAGTAAAACAGTCTGTGTTTGCAGGGTACCTGGGTGGCTCAGTTAGTTAAGAGTCTAACTCTTGGTTTCAGCTCAGGCTCTGATCTCGGGCTTATGAGACTGAACCCCAAGTTGGGCTCTGTGCTCAACATGACTCTGTTTGGGATTCTCTCACCCTTTCCCTCTGCCCCTCCTGCTCATTCTTTCTCTCCAAAATAAATAAATAACTCTTAAAAAAAAAAAAAAGCCCCCCTATGTTTACACAGAGATTTGTAGCAATCTGTTTCCTGTATAGGAAATTTTAGAGATTCAAAAATCTTTCCTCACTGGTTACCTACTTTGATTTCAAAGAATTACCCCATTTCTCTCCCTCCTCTTTATGTCCATTATGCAGTACATAAAACATGCATTACCTTATACTCATTTCACAGATGGTAAAAACGAGGTCAGAAGGGAGGAAAGGATTTGCCCGGGGTGGAACTAGAAAAGCAGAGACCCGGGTTTCTGGCTCAAATCTCTGTCTGTGTTTCATTGCAAAAATTTGCTAAGGTAGAAAAGACAGATGAATCCACTGGGCATCATTGTCCTATCAACCCAGAGGAAGGCCTGGTGGCTATGGAGATTGATAGGGGGAGAAGGTGCTAGGAAGAGGGGCGACAGGAGTGTAGCTGGAGAAGGCCCCAATGGCAAGGGAAGCAAGAGTGCAAAGCCCATGGGAACAGATTCTAAAAAACAAAACAAAACAACAACAACAACAACAATGGAGAGGAAGAGAACAGGAAGGGGCCTTGGGAACCCTAAGAGGAGCAGAGCAGAGTGCCTAAGAACAGTCTTTGGGGCTGGAGAGGCCTGGGTTTAAAACTCGCTTCCAGCTGTGCAGTCTCAGGCAACTGACTTAACCTCTCTGACCTCAGTTTGCTCATTTTGTGAATAGGGATTGGGATTGTCCCCAGGCTGTTGTGAAGATGGACTGAGACAGTACCAGTCAGTGCTCAGTAACTGCTAGCTGTTAACAAAGATCAGCTACTTTGATCTCCAGCCTGTGCCTTTGAGGGAAGGGAAGGGGCTTGTCTCTCGCCGCACAGCAAATAAGGGACAGAGAGCGGACCTCCTGCCTCTCAGCCCACTGCTCTTCTAACACACCAGGCAGCATTCAGGGTGGGTGCTCTGGAGGCTGCCGAGAAAGCCCACTTCCCAGCAAACCAATGCTGGACCCACTGTCTTCACTGGTTTGATCCAATCTTGGCAAAATTCCCTGTTGGCATAAAAGCTAGGTGAGTAAATGATTATCTTTTTATGCCAACTTCAATCTCTCCCTTCTCCCCCAGAAATATGTTCCTTCATCCTAGGTGAGGAATATGGGTCCTGATGGGCTCCTGACCCATGAAAATGTCCCAGGACCACTGCAGAAGCAGATCAGCCCCCCTGAGCCCCAGCCCACTGCACCCCCCCATTCCCACCTCCAGCTGCTGCCTCCCTCTCCTCCCATTACCTCCTCCTACATCGGCTGCCCTGACCTGCGTCCTCACCGAAGTTCAACAGCACCCCGGCTTCTGAGGCTGAGAAGAGTCAACCAGCGCAGGGCCATGGACGGATGCAATAGAAATTAGCCAGAGCCAGGGAGAGAGGCAGATACATAATTTATAGTATGGTGGAGGGTGAGTGACAGGCAGCCGCGGGGGCCTCAGCACCTTATCGATCTTTTCAAAAAACCTGAGAAAGGGCCCCGTGCTGAGGGCCAGGGGAGGCATGGAAGGTGCAGGCGGGGGCAAGGCCATTAAGGACGCGCTGCGACCAGGCCAGCCGCCGGGGTGGGCGGGGGGGCTCCGGCAGGTGGGGCCCGCACGCGTGCCTCCGATCGATGACACCATGTCAAAACATAAAATGTATGCTTTGGCTCTTAAGCCAAATGTGCGTGAGATTTTTTAAAAGCATTGATTCAGGATGGATCAATGGAAATCGAGGCATAATTTTTTTTTTCCCCCTTGTGCAAAAAGGGGGTTATAACACTTTGTGGAGAGTCCTCCGCCAGGGGCAGCAAGAGTAAATATTCTGCGAGGAGTGCCTTCTCCATTGGTCACCGGAGAGCTCTGGGAGGAAGGTCAAGGTGTTGCCTCGGCTTTCCCTCCGCCTCCCCCTCTCCCCCTGCCCCACCGTGGAGGCACCTGCCTAGCTAGGGGGTGAGGGTTTCCTCGTGGGCACCCCCAGGTGGGGAGCTGCCTTCCCAACCTACCTCGGGCTCACCCAATCATCATCCAAAGATAATTCCACTCCTTCTCCCATGTCTAAGCAAGTCCAGCCAACTCTACTTTCCAAATATAGTTAGGAACCGCCCCTCTAATCCCCCCTCCCCCCCCCCCCCGCCCCAGGGCCACTCCCAGTTTACCTCTCCAGTGCCTCCACCGGGCACACCTCTCTCCTGGGCCAGCGCCTCCATGGCCGCTTCCCACGCAGCAGCCAGACTGTCCCCACCTCGCCCAGAGTTCTGTGTGTGCCTCATGAACCCACCCCATACCTTCCCAACGGACCTCACCTCCTACCACTCTTCTGCTGGCTCAGGGACACCTTCCCCACTGCCCCATCTCCTAGCCCCCCGTCCACCCCATCCTTCCCTGCCCTACTCAGGCATGACCCCCCTTTAAAAAAAAACAAACCAACCACAAATAGTACTTAACACTATAATATTGTTTGTGCGTTTATTTATTGCTTGTAATTTTTTTTATAGAATGTAAACTACATGAAGGCAGGGACCTTGTCTTCTTTTTTTAAAAAAAATTTAAATTTATTTGAGAGAGAGAGAGAGAACATGAATCAGGGGAGGGGCAGAGGGTGAGGGAGGGGGAAAGAATCTTAAGCAGATTCTGCGCTGAGTCGGGGACTGGGGGCTCCATCTCATGACCTTGAGATTATGACCTGAGCCCATACCAAGAGTTGGAGGCTTAACGGACTGAGCCACCCAGGTGCCCTTTCTTTGTATTCTTCACTGTTATATTCTCAGAGCTTGGAACAGCGTTTGGCCCCAGAGCAAGTGCTCAGTAAATACTTGTTGAAATAAGGGAGGGAGGGAGGAAGGAAGGAAAGAGCGAGCCATACTCGAGGCAGAGCCGGGAGCGCGGTGTGAAGTACCATTAGCACGGTTGCTCTCAAATACAGAAAAAAGAAATTCCTCCTGCGAGGATCTGCAGAGACTTTCCCGGGAGCTGGACACCTGTAGCTGGGAGTTCTAAACAGAAGCTCTGAATTTTGGATGTAGAGTCTTGGAGGAAAGCATTTATAAAAAAGTTACTCTTCTAGGGGGACACGTTCATCTACCTGATCAAACCGAACTCAGGGAGCATTGTAATCCTTGCTTCCCCCTGCCCAACAATGTTAGGGCAGGAGAGTAATTAAGGGTGAACCTCTGTCCCCCTGGCATCCCGAAGAGTGGCAGAGGTTCCTGCCCTGGAGCCAAGGGCTGCGGAATTTGTGGGGAGGTCTCAGGGGACTCTCCCAGGTTCTCTGTCATGCCCGGTGCTGGCTTCTGGGCTCCTACTAGGGGATAAAGGAGGCTGGACGCCTGCCTTTATTCCTCCGGTGCCCTTTCTGAAGCCAGATCGTTTTTCACTGTCGTGAGCACTTACCTGGCCAGGACAGTCAGGCATGATGATGAGATGAAATGAATCTTCAGCACCATGAGAGAGTCGGAGAGGTAATTCCACCAACAGGCATGTGACCTCGTTCCCCTGCCCTTCCCCTACCACCCCAGCCCGCCCCCCCCCCCCTCCTGGGAAGAGAAGGTTGGAGAGAATCATTTCATTGGGCCAGTGCTCACAAAGATAATTATTTAATCATGTCCCTCAGTCATCTTCCAGAAAGCCAGTCTCATTCTGTTTGTTATTTATAGGATGGTAGTCACCAGCTTGGGGCAGGAAAGGGGAATAGGGGGAGGAGAAGAGCGATGGGATGGGAGACATGGGGGAGGGGCATGAAGAAATGCTTGCGCACAATTGTTCTCTCCCCTTTTGCTTTTCCCCCAATTGCTTCAATATGTCTCTCTTCTCTTCCTCCCTTCTCTCTCTCTCCCACCCGTCTCACTCCCACCTCCTCCCTCCTCTTCTGTCTGCTTCTCTTTCTGCTTTAATAGCCCCCTCTCCTCATCCCGCTCCCCTGCCTTGGCCCCCAGCCTGGCTCACAGACAAACTTGACCCCTTATTACCTACCCTATTTGGATGTAGAGTCTTGGAGGAAAGCATTTATAAAAAAGTTACTCTTCTAGGGGGACACGTTCATCTACCTGATCAAACCGAACTCAGGGAGCATTGTAATCCTTTCTGACAGTGAGCTCATCCCTGTGCAGAGCAAGGTGCCCATCTTCCCCCATCAACAACATCTTTCACTGGGCACACCCTGTGGGTTTCCATTAATGAACCCAGCCTCTGGCTGGAGGCAGTGGGGGGTGTGAAGCTCAGACAAGAGCATCTCTTTTTCGGGCCCTCACTGTCCCAGCTGGAAGTGTCCCCTGACCCTTGGTTTGGACTCCATGCACTATTTGTTTGGTATGGTTCTGAGTTGGGGAGGCCAGTGCTCCCCTAGACACCTTCCCCATTCCTAGATGCCATTCTCAGTGTTCAGTGCCCCACGGGCCTAAAGGGGGCTTTTGTTTAGGAGGTAAGACAGAGAAGCAAAAGGACTTTTGACCAGACTGTACCACTTCCGAGCTGTGTGTTCCTGAGCCAACTACCCAACCTCTCTGTGCCTTGGTTTCCTCATCTGTAATGGCAGTAAGTCCTACCTTTCTCACAGGACTTATGCAAGGATTACATGTGCTAATGCTTGCCATACACTTAGAACAGTAGCTGACACATTACAAGTACACGTTCAATGTCTGCTGTCATCAGTATCTACCATCTCAACCTGGGGATACAGACGTGAGGCACAGGAGATGCCTAGACCCAAAGAGAACAAATCTGTTGACCTGCCGCTAACAAGTCTTAAACCTTGGGCAGATTGCATTTCCGCCCTGAGTCTCAGTTTTACTATCTCTGCCATGCAGGTATTGAGAAAGCTTGGGTGTAGTAGTGTTGGGAAGCTGACATGAGCTAATGCATGTTAAAATTCTAAAAATCTAAAGCCAGACCTTTTGAGTTCAAATCCCAGCTTGATGCCTTATTAGCTGTGTGATCTTAGACAAGTTACTTAACCTCTCTGTGCCTCAGATACTTCATCTGCTTATAATGCTGCTGCCTCTGCCTCCCCCACTGCCCACCAAGCTCATAGGGTAATTGGGAGAATGAAATGAGTTCATTTAAGGAAAGTGCTTGACACAGAGTCTGGCACAGAGCAATGCCTTGGCAAGGGTTGGTTATTCCTGGTTACTTCCAGAAAATGCTTCTCTCCTGCCTTCTATCTCTGAAGGTTTTCTTCTCCTCTCTTCATGTTTTTTGGTAGGTGTCTTGAGGCAGAAGTTCTCAGTTTTTAACCAAAATCCAAGTCATTCTGATAGGCTCAGGCTAGCAATTACTACTTCTGGAGGCCGAAGGGGAGCTGGGTTTTTAGGAGGGCCACCCATCAGGGACACTCTGTAACCTTTGGACTAACTCCTTCTTTTTGGCCTCAGTTTTCTCATCTGTTGAATGGGAATGATTGTTTGCCCACCTCCCACATTAGCACAAAACTCAAATAAGATAATCAGGGAGCAGATGTCCTGAGATTGGGGTAACACTTCAGAGCTCAAAGCTGTCTGTTGCATTTGGGTTCTATTGGTAACAAGAAAAAACCTCACTCAAGGGTCCTCATGTCGTAGAGGGCTCACGGGCAAGGACCTAAGAAAGAAGGACTACAAGTTTCTGAAAGGGCGGGGATTGAAGAGAGGCTCCAGCTCTAGGTCACGAGTGCATGGGCTCCCCATCTCTATGACTCTACCACTCTCGAAGCCTCACTGAGAGTTGAATTCTTCAGCCTCCCAGTAAGAACCTTGTTCTACTCTTAAATCTGCTTTCTCCGAGTTTTTCTGTCTTAAGACATTAACTTCTCCATGGCCTTGCTTGGCTTCTAGGTCCTCTCTCAACACCATCGGTCACAGATGCACTTGTCCATGGATCCAGGCCACTAATGTAATGGGTGCAGTGGGCCAGGTGGCAAGCAGATAGCATCTGTGCTATCTGAAGTATGGTTGGTCATTCACCTGTTTGTTCTTAGTCAGGTCCCCCTTCCCTTCCCTGCTCTGTGCTGCATCACAGGCTGGATCCCTGTAAACTACATTTCCCATGATCCTTTAACCACTGGCTTCCAGCTAGGTTCAACCAATAGGAGTTGCTGGTGGGAGACTTGGAGGGTGAGAAGAAGGGACAAGCCTGGGTATTTTTCCACCTCTCTCTGTTGTGGATAATGTCTCTGGCAGCAGGTGTTCTTGGTCTGAGACTCTTCTGCTGGCTGGCCCCTCTGTCCACAGTCCTTACTTTGGCAGGGCAGGCCCTCCATGGATATAGACTCTGCCAGCAGTGTCTATGCCTGAGCTGTTGTAAAATCACCTCCTCCTTCTGTGCCTTTTGTCCCAGTTGTTTTTGTTTGTTTGTTTTTGTTTTGTTTTGTTTTTAGCTCTTCTAACATCTTTGTAGCTGAGTACCTGCATTAAATCCCCTCTGTTGTACTCTGAGTGACAGAAGGGGAGCTCCTGCTGCGTGCCAGCCAATGGCTGCCCAACAGGCATGTAGGCCTAGACTTTGCTTATCTGATCCCTCAAGCAAAGGCAGCTATCTGGATTTCTAGAGGATGTCTGAGTTTTACAGGGTAGCAGCTATTTTAAATTTTAAGCTTTTATTCTGAAGCCTGAATGAAACAAGTTTGTGGGTCCTAGTCTGAGACTTGGATCTCTCTTTATCATGACTCTGTTTCTGCTACTCTTCTTCCCTGGGCATTTCCTGGCCTAGATCCCCAGGTAGGACCTAGGATTGGTTAGCTCATGCATTTAGGCAGGGTTGTTGGCTCCTCAATGGATTTGCTGCTTTAGGATCGCTGATCTCTCTTAGCCAAGCAGCCGTGTTTGGGGGATGGTCACATGGGATAAAACCAAGTTGGTTAAGGAATATGTGTCTAGATATCTGAATGGGATGATAGTCATTTGGCAAAATGCTTGAGTCCCAATCCAGTGCTTTTTTGACTATCCTCTAGCTACCCAGCAACCTAGCACTTTTTTTTGGGGGGGGGGGTGAGAACACACAGACCTCAATACATCTGAGCTATTTTTCATCTTCATATAGTCTTGTTATCTTTGTCAAGCACTAGCAATTCTAGACAATGTCAGTAATAAAATACACCTCCCCACCTTGACTGGTAAGTGGGTGGCCTTATAATTTACCATCCATCTTAGGGCGTGGGGGCAAAAGAGATAAACTGAGACCTATAAGGTTCTATAAGGATCTGGCCCCACTAACCTCTCTAACCTAATTTCTCAGTACCTTCTACTTCATTTAAATGAAATAGCCCACTCTGGGCTCCATGAATGTTCCAAGCTTCTTCCCATGTTGGGGTACTGCCCAAGACCTGGAGAATGGACTTCTTTGGGATAGGGAATTGTCACTGCAGCCAGGAGGAGGGCCCTGTCTGAGGGCTTCAGAGCACTTCCCTTGGCCCTCATCCAAAACCATGGGAACTCCTTAGAATCTTGGGTTAAATCCTCAGACACCCTCCCTATGACCAAGCCTAGAGTAGGACAAGGTCTCTTTTACATTGTTCTGCTTCTTCCTATCTTTTCTTTTTTTAAAATTTTTTATTTCTTTTCAGCATAACAGTATTCTTTGTTTTTGCACCACACCCAGTGCTCCATGCAATCCGTGCCCTCTCTAATACCCATCACCTGGTCCCCCCAGCCTCCCACCCCCCTGACCCTTCAAAACCCTCAGATTGTTTTTCAGAGCCCATAGTCTCTCATGGTTCACTTCTTCCTATCTTTTATCACAAGGGCCATTGTTTTGTTATTCATGGGATTACTATTTTCAGGCCCTTTCCCCAGCAGCCTCTGAATTCTATGACACCAGCAACCATGTGCAATTTGTTCTTGCGTGGATCCTCAACACCTAACACAGAGGAGAATGCAGTAGGTGCCCACTAAGTATGGATCAAGGGAAGAGAGGGCTGCATGATGGGTTGAGTTTCCCAACCAGCCCCCACTCTTCCCACAGCCTCATTCTGACACTGGCAGCCTGGTCGGAAATACTAATCACATGCAGGCTAGAGATGCTCCTCATCAAAGTCAAGGCCAAGATCAGCGGGAAGGGATCCGGTCAAAGCAAAGGATCCAGATGTGCAAATTCCCTTCAATGAGGCAAATGTGACCGAGTGATTCCATGCCAGGCATAACCGCTGCATCTGATTCCTCATTTCCATTAAAGGAATTGTAGCAGGTGCAAAAACTGGAGATTATCCCAAGAATTAAGATATGAAAAGCATGTTAGATCACTAAACTCCAATTAGGGAAATTAAATTGTGCACACTCCCCTCCTGACGCAATATCAGGAGCTTGCATTAGCTCTGGGCTCTGGTTCTAATAAAATTAGAGAATAGCACTTTAATTGAATTGTGCTTAAAAGGATCATGCTGACAAATGTGATTGTATCTGGCTGGGATGCACACCTTCTCCGGCAATCATTAAATCCAATGAAATGCCAGTCTCGGGATCTTGACAGTTTTCTGAAACAATCTGTGAACCGTGCTGTATCTTGGAGTATCTAATCAATTTAGAGCCGCCTCATTAGGGCTTGGCTGCTAACGGATACTTAAAAATCAAAGCAAATTACTGCACTCCATGGATAACTAGCTAATCATATCGATACAACATGGCTGGATTGTGTTGCAACAATTCATTTCCTCTTTAAGAAGCCACTGTCACCCATAATTTAGGGATTGAGATTCATAAGCCTGATGCAGACAGCTCCAAAGTCAAGGATTTTCCTGAGCTCAACACCCAGGAGTGTATGCCACCCCAGCTAGTGGGGTGAGCCAAAGCCAACTCTTGACTCCTTTGGTTTATGTTGTACTAACCCCAAGTTCATTTCTGGGTAATAAACCCAAGACCCTTACTGTACGAAAGAGGAATCAGGTAATCGGGGGTGGACAGCATCTTTCTAAAGATCACACAGTAAATTAGGATTTAGACCTTGATATCACATCACATTTTCTAAAATCATTTTAATAGAAGTTTAGAACAGTGATTATACATTCATTGATATTTTACTTAGGTCCTATTTCTTTTTCTTTTCTTCTTCTTTTTTTTTTTTTTTAGCACTTTATTTATTTCTTTGAGAGAGAGTATGAGTGGGGGAGCAGAGGGAGAGGGAGAAGCAGACACCCTCCCCCACACCACTGAGCAGAGAGCCTGACTTGGGGCTGGATCCCAGGATCCCCAAAATCATGACCTGAGTTGAAGGCAGACACTTAACCCACTGAGCCACCCAGGGGCCCCTACTCGGGTCCTATTTTAATATTCTTACTAATAAGAAGCCCCACCAGTACTACCATCATCATCACAATACAAACAGCCTATGCTCGTAGAGGACTCATTGCAAAGTTAGGTCATTTCAACAACCTTAGAAATCCATTCTGTGATTATTGCGGTAGGCATTACTGCTGTTCACTGGGTATTTTGGACGGTCCCCTCCAGGACACACGGTAGGACTCCGCTTTCTGTCTCCCAGGTTGGATGGATCAGGAGACTCGTTCTGGCCAATGAATGTGAACAGAAGGGACCGGTGTTATCTATAGGTCACAACAGGATTGCTGGCTCAAGACCTTCTTCATTTCTTCTCCCTCTAGTACATCAACCAAGCAACATTTGAGTTAGCGACTGATCCAAATGCAATGAGCAGAATCCTAGTTGACCCACAATGGACCTGCCACCTGAGCAAGGAATGAACCTGGGTTGTTAGAAGCTGCTGAGCTTTGGGGGATGCTTAGTTATTGCAGGATAACCTAGCTTGTCCTGCTTGGTAGAATTATCACCCCCGTTTTACAGGGGAGGAGCTAAAGCACACAGAGATTAAGTGAAGGTGAGGTCAGATTGAGGTACTCTCAATGATTTTCTCTCCAGCCCAGAAGTCTCCTTGGCTCCTGTTCTTATTTATTTATTTATTTATTTATTTATTTATTTTAAGATTTTATTTACTTATTTAACAATACAAGAGAGACAGTGAGAGAGGGAACACATGCAGGGGGAGTGGGAGAGGAGGAAGCAGGCTTCCCTCTGAGCAGGGAGCCTGATGCAGGGCTCGATTCCAGGACCTTGGATCATGACCCCAGCCGAAGGCAGACGCCTAACGACGGAGGCACCCAGGCGCCCCCAAATTTGTCTCCTGTTCTTTGTATTTCCCATCCCGTCTCCTTATTCGGTGGCAGCTCCCTGACACCAGTTTCTGGGCCTGCAAGGCTTGCCGAGAACTGCTTTTCAGAAACTCACGTCAGATCTGTCCAGACCACTCACTCCCTGTCTCTCAGTTCATGGCTGGCCTGATACCCTTTTCGGGGATCTAAACTGGGCTGTCTGTGTAAGAAGTGCCTTTGGTGTTCTCCGAGATAAAGGCTGCTCAGCTGGTACTTTATGAGAACTGTGCTCTGCCAAAAAGGCCAGGTCTTTGACACAGAAGGTGTGGGCGCAGTGAAGGTCAGGGCAGCGATATCCAATGGGGACTCTTCCAATGACCACACCTCCCCCACCTCCAGCCCAACTCATTTGGCGCCAAGATGTATTCTGGGTGAGGAAGGAAGGTTCTGCTCTTGTGTTCCCTGGAGCAAGCCCCACCATTGGCCTCACAGATGTTCGAGGGGTGCGGCTGGAGTGAGGGAGCCTGAGCTCCCGGCTCTAGAAGACGAGAGAGAGGAGGAGGAGAGAGTTCGCAGAAATTGTATACAGCTTCGGGAAATGTATACCCTTTGTGAACCATATCGGAGTCAGTTAAGACGGTAATTGCAGACCTTCCCCGACACAGAGAGAGGGCGGGATGGCCGGGTCTGCTATTATCATGTTCTTTCAAGCACAACAGCTTGTTTACAGGAGGGCTGTGGACTGTGGGGTGATTGTCTGGTGGCTCCCGGGGCAAGGGCTGTTTGCCACCCCCCCAAACTTGCACTCGGGTCCGTGGCCATCAGCCTTTAGTGATGAGTCGTGGGGAGCCTTTTGCCAGGAGGCTCAGAGGGGATGCAGACGGCTAAGCAGGTTCCCTTATCAGCTCCTATTCATGCTTCATGTCCTCCCCACCTGCCACAGCCCCAGAGAAAGCCAGTATGCCCCAGCCGGGCTACTCCAATGGAAGGCACTCGGAGCCCGAAGGCAAGAAATCTGGGTCCCACACTGGGCTCTTGCTCACCCACTGTGGGACCCTGGCACTTTCCATCTCCTATTACATCCTCAGTCATGTCATTTAAAAATAGGAGTCACAATGTTCTGATTTAGATTATGTACCCAATCTTTTGAGGGAGGGCATGCTTCTTGTGGATGCTGAGGTTTGACACAGATTAGTTTTATATTTATGTCAATATTCAGATGTATGGTGCAAACGACAGAAAATAGTGGTGGCAAATAAAAGGAGAAAACGTATTAATGAACTGATATAGAGTGATTTCTATACTCTCCCTGAGGACCAGAGAACAAGCAACAAGAACCCATAACACCCAAACAAAGGCAGAACTCGCCCTACAGAGACTGATATGGGTCTTGTGTTGGCATAGGTGCCAGAGCTCTTTCTGTAGACACGACCCTCAGCCACCCTAGTTGCCAACCTCCTCTGAAAGGGTTCTATATACCCCTTTCTCCTTTTTCCCATCCCAAGCTTCTGATGCATCTGATTGGTGGGCCCCGGTCATGTGATTGTTCTCTAGCTGCAAGGGAAGCTGGGAAAGCAAACCCCTGATTTCAGCTTCTCCATTCAGAAGGAGACTCTGGTGGCAAAAAAGATCAGCCAGTGTCCCCTACAAATTACAAATACAGAACAACTTATAGTCCTTGTATAGCAGTCTAATGCAAATATGTTTATGAACTAGATATAAGCCAGAGCCCTCTCTGTTACTGCCAAAAAAGCAGTAACATTTGGGGTCCCTGGGTGGCTCAGTCAGTTGAGCATTGGACTCTTCATCTCAGGTCAGGTCTTGATCTCAGGGTCATGAGTTCAAGCCCCATATTGGGCTCCACACAAATAAACCAAAAAAAAAAAAAAAAAAAAAAAGGCAGTAACATTCAAATTTCAAAATATAAACATACAAATTTTAAAATAAAAGTATTTAAGGTGAAGAATAATTTTGTTTTACAGAGCCAAATCACCACTTGACATAAGAATATGGTGCTGATTGTTATACCAATGCTCTTCTGGAGTCCCAGAAGAATTCTGGAGTCTGTCAATTGGTCCTTTTTTGACACTATTGCATCTTTTTTCATAGTAATTTTATCTGTTTTCTTTTCTCCTTAACCCTCAGTGATTACAGTTGTATTTCTTGACACCAATGTGACCGTAAACATGAAGATAGACATGATATTGGAAGGTGTGGTGGTTCTCAGTTATAAGGGGGTCTTCCCAGTGGTCAGAATATTCTAAGGATAATAATGGATGTGAAAACTCTTTACAGTTTCCAGAGCCCTCTCTGATCTGAAAGATTCTCCCACATGCTCCTCCTCAGACTTTGATGTGGGGTATACTAGCCCAAATTTCTAGTTCTACTTTCTTTCCAGATAGGCAGAGGAATTGCACTTCCTCCTGCCCTTAAAGTTATGTGTGGCTTGGTCACCTACCCAGATCTCTGAGTGTGTCACTTCTGGGTGGAAAGCATTTCAGAGCCAATTCATGATTCTCCACATTCCCTTCACCCTGTCATGAGGGCTGGCAGTATTCTAGCTGGTGCCTATTGTCAGCCTATGTGAATGAAGATGGGGCTGTGCTCCATGCCAACATATGATGCACATGTAGTGTGAGTGAATAAGTAAACCATTCCTGTCTTAAACCACTGAAATTGTTTGTTACACAGCATGACCTAGCGTGCACTGACTGATGCACTTAGTACAGTAGGGAGATGACAATTGCAGCTCTCTCATTTTTACACAACAAAGAACCCTGGTACAGAGAGTTTGAGAACCTTGCTCCAAGTCAGACAGCTAGAAAAATTAGGACATAAAACTCAAGACCCTGTCCAAGTCGTTCCAAAACTCGTGCTTCTCCCAGTAACCCACACAGCTAAGAATACAGTCTCTGTAGCAAGGAGGCAGGACTGATGGAAAACATGGCATGTCTCAGTTGGCAGGAGTGCAGGTTTTGAGTGCCTATGCAAAAGATCGTCCCGAGTGCCAAGTACATTTCCACTTCAAAGTGTCCTAAGTTTAAGAGTGAGCCGTTCTGAATGTTTAAATTTAAAAGGTCAGTTCTCAAATTCCCCCCAACAGCCAGGGAGGTTGACAAGATGATAGATGCTTTTGGAACTGGTATAGCTTCCATTCCAAGAAGCCGTCCCTGGCTGTAAACCTGTTCACAAGGGTGATGTGTGTCCCCGTGTCTGTGAGTGGCCACACAGAGTGCCTGAGAAGGGCTCTCCTTTCTGCCTGTGGGCTCCACCCACCTCCATCTGAGCAGCAAGCCACTCATCTAAAGTCAGGACATGCAGCTTTTAAGACAGTGGCTCGGAAAAATATCAAGGCTCACTGTAGAGTTCACAGTCACTCCAACTATTGTGCTCATATTAGGGGAATGTGACTGGAAGTCAGCAGAAATTGCATAATTTAGCCATATTTTCTCCAAATGAAGCAGCATTCATTGGGGGGAGGGGGAAGATTCAATTCTAATCTCCTTTTAAGAACCAGGTGCTTCCTGGTTCATATATATATATGCACATATATATGTATATATATATATACACACACACATATAAATAATACATAATATATTTATAATTATAAAATATATTTACACCTACTTACATATATATTTATATCCAGAGAGATAGATTTATTTTAAGATTTTATTTATTTATTTATTTATTTTTATTTGACAGACAGAGATTACAAGTAGGTAGAGAGGCAGGCAGAGAGAGAGAGGAGGAAGCAGGCTCCCTGTTGAGCAGAGAGCCCGATGCTGGGCTCGATCCCAGGACCCTAGGATCATGACCTGAGCCGAAGGCAGAGGCTTTAACCCACTGAGCCACCCAGGCGCCCCGAGAGAGAGATTTATTTTAAGGAATTGGCTCACGTTAATTGTGAGGGCTGCTAGGTCCCACGTTCATAGGGCAAGTTGGCAGGCTGGAGATTCAGGGAAGAGTCTTTGTTGTGGTCCTGAGCACAAAGGCTGGAAACTCAGAATTCCTCCGTTGGAATCTGGAGGCAGAATTCCTTTTTTGAGAAACCTCAGTCTTTGTTCTTAAGGTCTTCTACTGATCAGATGAGGCCAATCTCTTTCCTTAAAGTCAATTTCACACAAATGTTAATCACACCCTAAAAAACGTCTTCACCGCAACATCGAAAGTTTGACCAAACAGTTGGTCACTGCAGTCCAGCAAATTGACATAAGATTAACCATCACATCAGGATGCCTCCCAAGAGTGTGCAGTGGGGAGAGGCATGTCCGTGAACGATGAAACCAGCTGAGGTCCTAGGAGCTATGACCACATATGATGTTTTCCACTTCTGATGTCTCCAAGCTCCGAGCTCCAGTTCCAGCTTCAGGAATCTCCTGATGAGTAATAGTGTCTGATGAGACTACTAATAATGACAGCAGATAGCATTTAGTCAAATGGATGCTTTATATGCATGCCTTCATTTAACTCTTCAGTCCTGTGAAATAAATATTATTAATATTCCATTTTACAGAAGGGGAAACAGCCACAGAGAGATGAAGTTAAAACAGTAAGGACTGGAGCCTGTATTTCTCTCATCCTCTAATCTTTTCCTCATAACCTTCCCCTACAGTCAACTCTGAAGGGAGTCGCCATTTTATTTTATTCTGCATGGAGCCGGAAACACCAATTTACTGGGACTGAGCATGCTCAGTTTCCGCTTTCTGTCACATGGTACCATAAACAATGGGTCCCAGATCCTTCCCCCACCCCAACACCCTACAACCAGGCTCAGCTTAGTTCCTATCTGGGAATAAGACACTTACATACTTCTGTCTGCCAGAGCTCTTACCTTTTCTGGTTTATGTATCCTCTCATCCATGTGACAACACTTGTATTCACTCTATTCTAGGTGCTTAGGATATAATAATGAGTAATAATGCTAGTAATGGTAGTGGTGGTGATGATGAAGAAGGTTTGAACTTGTGACCCCAAGATCAAGACCTGAGATGAAAACAAGAGTCTGAGGCTTAACTGACTGGGCCAGGCACCCCTAGAAACAAGTCTTCTATATAAGCACTCTATGCCACATTGGGGGAGCTGATGCCAGCCACTTGCTAATTTCATAGCCATGCCAGCCTTCAGCGTACACAACCACACACATGACCCATCACCCAACACCTCACACCAGGGCCTTTAGTGTCTGGGTAACTCAGAAGAAGGGGGTGGGGTGTGGGGGTCCTAGATCATGGCAGGGTAGGTCTTGCTCTCTCCTGTCTCAAGATCTTGTCTTCCTGCTGTCAGGGCATGAGTGTACCTTGGCTGCTGCTAAGGAGTGGTATCCCCACATTTTCCTCCTGTAGGGGGTGGATTCTTGCTCAACCTCATCTCTACAGGAACCCTTGAAAGAAGAGAAGTGGGACAGTGGCCTCTTCCTCTGGCCTTGTTACCTCTTTGGCCAGACTGAAGGTTCCAGAATGCAGTTTAAACATCTGGACTTTCTTTCTTTCTATTTTTTTTTTTTTACCCCCTCTGGGCTCCTTTGTCATAAATTAATTGACTGTCTATGTGTGGGTTTATTTCTGGTCTCTCCATTCTGTTCCATTGATCTATGTGTCTGTTTTTATTCTAATACCATACTATTTTGATTGCTATAGCTGTGTGATACAGTTTGAAACCAGGGCATGTGATACCTCCAGCTTTGTTCTTCTTTCCTGAGATTTCATTGGCTATGTGGCATGTTCTGTGGCTCCACACACATTAGGAATGTGTGTTTGACTTCCATGAAAAATGAAATCAAAATTTTGATGGGGGAGTGCATTGAATCTGTAGGTGGCTTTGGGAACTATGGACTTGTTAAACAAAATTAATTCTTTCAACCCATGAGCAGGAATATCTTTCTGTTTATTTGTGTCTTCTTCAATTTTGTTTTTCATCCATGGCTTCTATTTTCCAGTGAGATCTTTTTCACTTCCTTGGTTAAGTTTGTTCCTAGGTACTTTATTCTTTTTGCCGCAGTTGTAAATGGGATTGTTTCCTTAATTTATTTTTCTGCTTGTTCTTTATTAGTATATAGAATGCAACTGATTTTTGCATATTAACGTGTATCCCACAACTGTACTGAATTCTTTTATGAGTTGTAACAGCAAAGTTTCTTTCAGGTTTGCTGCTTCTCAGAAAAGACAAGATGGCAGAAAGGTTGGGAATGACGAGGTCCTTGCAAACCCAGACCTCTCCTGGGATTGTTCTCTTTTTCTCCCACCCTATACCACCACAGGTGATGTTTATCCTCCTGATTACTCCCTTTCTTAAAAAATTTTTTTGAAAATATTTCCACATCTTTCCATATGCAGGCATTTTTGAGCTCTGCAAAATGGCGGCCATGACCTCTCGCCAAGACACTTCTTCCTACAGAGTGGAGGGAAAAGGGTTCCACACGCAGGTTGCTTCCTGTTCCCCCAATAGACCTTCTCTGAGGCTTTCCCAGCTTAGCCACAGCAAGCCCAAAAAGGGGGCTAGGGATGGGACCAAGTCCCCGGAATGAAGGTAAAAGTGGGTGCCCCATCCAAAAGATCCATACCAATGCTCTTTCTAGATCACCTGTGAGGCTGGCACACCCCATTCATCTTCTTTGGACTCAGTTCATTTTATTCCCAGGTGGAGTAAGGACCATTTCCCCAATTAGCATGGCTTTGCTGCTGCGTACTGGGAGTTACTGCCATCCCCAACCCCCATGCTTATTGGGCTATGAAGCATTCCATTTCTTTCTTTCTGCTCCTACTTGAAGCTGGTTTCTCTTACAGGATTGTAAAGAGGTCTGTCTGTGCACCCCCCAAGGAAAGGACCCATTCCTAGTAGATGTTTTTGATTTTAAGTCTCCCCTTGAAAGAGGGCATGGGCTCCTACCTACCATATGCATTTTCTTATTTGATTCTCCCCACTAAATTGTGATGGATAGATAATAATCCCTGCTTTGTGCATTTGAGAAATCCTCGGTTCAGGGAAGTAAAGTCACTTTTCCAAGATCACACAGCATGTAAACAAACCCAGGTAGGCAAAGGCTGTATAAGGTAAGGTGACACCACAACACAGAACCCAGAGAAACCTCAGTGGTTTAATACAGAAAAAGGTTAATTTCTCACTTGCGTCCAGTATCTCTGACTGGGAGGTTGTCCTGCAATCTGGGGACTCAGGCCCCTTCCCTCTTGTGGCTCTGCACTTGACTCCCAGTGTCACCCTGAGGTCCTTTTCTAGTCCAGCCAGCCAGGAAGGAAAAAAGCATAGAAGATCACGCTGGGAAGGGACAGTTACAGGATGGTTTTGTGTACCCATCTCCCCCAGGTCAGACCAATTCCTTTCCTTTAGGCTGCTGAACCAGCCTCAGAGTCTTCTCCATGCAGCTCTGCAGGTGGCTACTGTTGATGGACTGAAGCTCACAGCTTAGGTGAGAATTTTCCTGCCACCACCTTGAGTCTAGTGGTTTGAGAGACACACATTTCTTCACTACACTGTGGAAATGGAGGGGAGGATGGGGAGGACACCATGACTGCATCAGGAAACACTGTGAAAGGCTTGGAAATAAACAGAAAAAGGGCGCCTGGGTGGCTCAGTGGGTTAAAGCCTCTGTCTTCAGCCCAGGTCATGATCTCAGGGTCCTGTGATTGAGCCCCACATTGGGCTCTTTGCTTAGCAGGGAGCCTGCTCCCCCCCCCCACCCCCTGCCTGTCTCTCTGCCTACTTGGGATCTCTGTCAGTCAAATAAATAAATAAATAAATAAACAGAAAAGAAAAACAATGCTGCGTGTGCCGAGTGGCCCATCCTTCTGGATTCTCCCTACACATCATAGTCTTTGAGCTATTTCACGTCTGTAAAAACTGTAGAAAATAAATATATAAATAAATAATAATTCAAATACTTCCAGTCCAGAGGAATGCAAATGAATTTTATTTGGTCAGAAGGTGATTGATTCATGACTCGTGGGTAGATTATTTTCGCATTTATTTCTAAATTCATTTCCGCTCTCTTGATCACCCATCCGTGTGCTTCTTTGGATGGCCCATGCAACAGCTGTAACATTTTAGTTGTCTCATTAATTAATTAATTAAATAAAATCTTTGACCCACGTTCTGTATGTGTTTACATCTAAATACATAAATGAATGTGTAGAGATGTTCTTGAATGACTTCAAGTCCCCACAGGAAGGGGGAAATCCTACGATGCATTAGAGCCCCCTCCTTCCCAGGAGCCGCACACTCACCACGGAAGAGAGGCAGAGGGAGGATTGTTCGCTCCATTTTGCAGCTGAGAAAACTGAGACCTTCAGTGGAGGGATTCTCAGATACCGGAGATCACAGGACTAGAAACGATGGGGCTATGAATTCAAACCCAAGTGAGTCTGATCCTCATGCCCGTGTTTCTCATCCAACCATTTCTTGAGGAAAACGAGATATTGACAGTGGATATTAACAACTTTCTTACTTGGTAAATGATAAAACTGAGGCTCAGCGAAGTTCAATGCCTTTGAGATAAATCTGTATCCACAACCAAGCCTGGACCTCTATTTTCTGGGACATCTTTAGGTGATCCAAGTGAGCGTACTTTTCTAGCTCAGATGTTTCTTGAACATCTGTTCTAGGTTTTTGTTTTGTTTTATTTTAAAAGGCAGGGAAGATTACTAGGCGGTTTTGGTTCCTAAAATGCTCTCTGAACCTTTATTCATAGAAGCATAAGTGAGGCGGGAACCTGGGCCAAAGCGGGCAGCATCTGCCTTGCAGGGTGCAGTTCTGGGCCCTGGAAAAGGCCAGAAGAAGCGACAGAGTTGGCACTGGACCCAGCTCTGGGGCCACGGGAAGGTCATGGTCTGCTGAGGTTCCTGTACCAGGGCTCTGCCCAGGATTTGCTAAGGCAGAGCAGAGTCAGAATTGAGAGGTTTCTGGAACAATGGAAGACTCCCATTCTTTGGGGTCAGGCAGGCTTGAGTTCAGATCCTGCCTCTGCCACTTCCCAACCAAATGTGAGACTTGAAACATTAAAGTCTGAAGCGTTCACTGAGACTTAGCCATTACACGTGACATCTTTCTGGACCTCATCTTCTTCATCTGTAGGATGGGGTAATAACCCTAACTTCACAGGCGGACCCCGATCCAGCCCGCCCTTCCACTCACCCCAGCCCTGTGCCTGTCACATAGGCTTGGGGGTTCCAGGGCTGTCACCAGGGGCTGGCATGGAGGGTGGAAAGGCCTTGGGGCCACCTTGAGCTCTGTGCCTCCTTCCTGTTTCTGACAGTAAAGTTTCTTCACTTCTGCAAGGTGTCCGGCAAAGGAAATATCATTGGCTTCTGCTCACCAAGGGTAAGCAGGTGCTCCCTGAGCCTGAGCTGGGACCCCTCCCTGACAACACTCAAGCTGTGGGCCAAACATGTTATTTACTACCCTGTGCCAAAGAAAAACCCACCCCTCCAGAAGCCCCAGACTGGCCCGTCTATTCTAGTCTATTCTAGCAGACTCTGCTGGGTGTTTGCGTCACCAGCCAAGCCCTTGTTTTTGACTCCCGCGGGCCTGCGGGAGTCCTCTGTAAACTTTACCTCTTGTCAATGGTCCCCGTTCAGGAAAATTGGCTCCTTTGACACCGTTTTAGACAAACCATAATGTGTGTGGAGCTGAAAGAGGTTCTATTTACAAGTCTGCAGGAAATAGCCCTGGGCAGAGGATGGTAATTGCAGGGTGAAGGTTCACCAGGGGCTCAGAGGGGAGAAAGGACCGCCCTGGGGAGAGGGTGCTGTGATGGGCAAGAGAGGGTGTAGGGGTCACCTCCATCCCCGGGACCTGCGGGGACAGGAGGAGCGTGGATGAAGAGTGCAGAGGTCTCTTCTTTCTCCTGCAAGCCTGCTGCCCCCTTGGCACCTTTGCATCGCACACCCTCTCACGGAATGCTCTCCCCATAGGTGTATGAATGACTCACACTCTTACTACTTTGGAATCCTGGTGCAGCCATGACCTTCCCTGATCACCATTCCTGGCCCTGACGCAGTCACACACAGGCACACTCGCGTATGCAGGCACACACATACTTCCTATTTCTTGAACCCCATTCTATTCTTTTCATGACACCCACTGCCTCCAGACAGGGATTCATTTATTTGTGTGCTGTCAATTCCTTCTGTATTGTAAATCCTGCTGGAACGCGGGTCTTTCATTTGCTTCTTCCCTGGATCCCCCGTGTCTGGAGCAATTCCTCTGCGTAGATGGTCCTCACTCGTGAAGTATTTAAGGAACGGGTTAACAAATGAACAAATGAGGGAATGAATGAGTAACTACATCCCAACATCAAGAGCTTCTCAGGTTTCTTTTGTCCAATGGGCCCCATCTCCCCAGGTAGCAGGGCCCCCCTCACACAGTAGATCTTGACCTTCAAACTGAATAGACCACAGATCCAGTGGGATTGCCATTGGGTAGAAGCCGGGGGGAATCACCAGAGAGCTGTTTACAAGGTGGTCGGAGCTAACAATGGGAAGCCCAGGACATTGGGTGGTATGTCCACGATCACCTGAGATCAAGGTGTAACTGAGTCAGAGTTCAGGAGGGTCCTCCTGCCCCTGGCACCCCAGGCCTACTTGCTCAGGAGACGAGGGCGATCACAGCTGCCTGGGGTCCTCACTCCAGCCATCCTTGAGGAGCTGATCTCGGCTAGAGGGATTCAGGTGTGTAGACAAGGGCCAGAGGTGGTGGGGCGGCTGGGGAGGTTGGAGGGGCCTGGGGGCAGTGATGTCATCATGGATTTCTTCCAGACCATATCCTCAGCAGGGGGCCACTCTGACTGGGCTGGCCTTGCTCCACTTATAGCTGCTTCTCAACATCCTAGACAACTGTCCTCCACCTACCCACTGCGTGACCTTGGCAGGCCACCGATCGCCACCTCCTACCCCCCACCCCCACCCAGGGACCTCCTGACTAATGGTGGCCATGACTAACATTTGCCAAAACAAAAGGGCAGTCAGGCGGTTTTGGACCCTCAGCAGCCTGTCTCCAGGAGAGAGCAGGACCAGGCTCTCCTCACCTAGGAAGGGAGGCCAGGCCCATCAAGAGGGTAGAGGCCAGTCACCTCAGCCTGGCCTCCGTATTTTTAGCATCTACCCTCCCTCCCTCCCTCCCACAAGCCACTAGCCCACTCCTTGCCCAAATAACAGTCACCAAAATAGCTCTGGCAGTTGACTGAGGGGTACTGAGAGGGTCCCTCCCTCCTGCTGGTCACTCAGGCCGGAGCAGAGGCCCTGGGGCTGGGCGAGGCCCGAGCGGAGGCTGTTAATTGTACCTTTGGCCCGAATAAAAAATAGCTCTCCTCAGGGCTGATTGAAGCACTCGTTGCGGGAACCAGGTGCCTGCATCTCGCCGGGCTCACCAAGGACGGACACCTCGGGGCCTGGACGTGGCCCTCAGAGACAGAGCGGGACAGCATCCCCCTACCCTGAAGGTGGCAGCAAGGTGTGCCAAGGGACCAGAGAGAACGACTTGCTCAGGTCTCCCTGGCATACGGAGGGCCAGCGAAAATACATGCACTAGGCCATCACCTCCTCAGAGACCCCTTGGCCGCCTGCTTTGTGGCAACAGTTCCCCTGGCCTTTGGCCCCTCACATGTGTTCATTTTCCTCATGGTGTGGCTGGTAGTCTGTATCTGTTCACCTATGTATTTCTTGCCCCCTCCTGAAAAGTTGGTCCCCCACGGCAGGGCACTGGTCGCCTCTGTCCCCTTCATGTCTTTAGCACACAGACTAATGGCTGGAGCTCACTAAAGTCATTAGGCAATAGCTGAATGAAGAAGAAAGCTAAAACGGACAGCGGATCTGGCCAGGTCCCGACTCCTGCCTTGTGGGACCAGCCAGGAGAAGAGAGAGAAGCAAGAAGCAAGCCCCCCCCCTACACCTACCCCTTGACTTGGGCAAGCCCCCAGACTCCCATGAGAACTAATCCCTCCTGTGTGCCCAGAACCCACCGTCTGTGTTCACGACAGCCCTGGGCAGCAGAGATGGTGACTTTTAGGAACAAGGACATGAGCACTCTTGGACTGCTTTATTTCTGTGACTTACCCGGGGAATCCTGGTGGTAACTCCGAAGTACGAGTGAGACCCCTTCTCATCCCCATTGTGTAGATGAGGAAACTGAGATCCTGAGAAATGAAGCAACTTGGCCCAAATCACTGGAATTTGAGCCCAGGGAGGTGGCCTGGCCCCAGGAGACCTTGTCTTTGCTTTCCGCACATACAGCCTGTTGTCTCATGAGACCTCTGATGTTCAGAGAGCTCAAGACCTTCCCTTGGCCAGGCTGGACCCTTGTCGCCCTGCCGCTGTTAGTCATATCATCTGTGGTGTCTGTCCATCTCTTTAACAGTTTCTAGAGGCTTCCTGCATGTCACCTCATTGGTCTTTCACGGCAACCCCGAGAGGTTATCTTGCTCTCATTCCCTTCAGGCCCGTGGTGGACAGGTGGCCATAGAGGTCCAGAGGAGGTGACTTGCTCAATGTTCGCATGGGTAGAACCCCTGACTCACCCCTGCTTTCTCCAGGCACCACCCCGTTGGCCTCCCTTCCTGCCCCACAGTGCCTCTCCCCACATGTGACTGACGCCCGTGTGACTATGGGTCCCTCAGCTCTGGGGGCTGGGCTGCCAGGAGCCCTTATCGCCACCGGGTGGCTGTTAAACACCTCTTTGACTTTTTACAAGCTTTGTCACCTTGCCACGTGCCACGCTGCCTTTATGGCCGTGCCATTAAGGCAAATCATCAAGATGAACAAGGAAACCTCTATGGGGTCAGAGAGTTCCATCTAAGAGCACGGTGGCTAGGTTTCCTGCCTCCCCTCCCGCTCTGGAAGGCTTCCCTGCTCTGGAAGGCTTCCCTGCTCTGGAAGGCTTCCCAAGTCAGGGGCTCTGGGACCTAGAGTCTTCTCCATTTATTTCTTTGTGCCCCAGATACCCAGTCTTGGCCACGGAGACACACCTCTGTGGTTTGGGGTCTGGCTTGGATCACAAGTGATAGGACACAGGGTTTTCAGGTGTGACTGCAGGGGGAACACTCCTGACTCTTGGCCTTGTAAAAATCTCTAAGTTTACAAGGTCACCTTCCCTTCCAACGTCAAATCTACCTCTCTAGGATTCCCTGAGGCTTTGATTTAGTGGGCCCTCCTGTCCTAACCCTGCCTCAAATCTGAACTTTTCTCTACCATTTTATTTTTTATTCATTCATTCATTCATTCATTCATTCCCTGCTCAAATTTAGCTCCTCAATGTCCTTCCCTTTCTCTTTAACTAGACTTACATGCTTTTCTCTCTCTCCCCTTGCTCTACTTTTCTTCCTTATATGAGTAACTCTTTGACATTCCTCAACATCTTCACACTGTCTGTCTTACTAGAATGTCAGCTCTCACCTCCGTGACGGTTGGAGCCTTGTCCCCTCTGCTCCCCTCCATCTCTCCAGAGCTCAGCACAGCACCTGGCACAGAGGAGGAGCTCAGGAGAGATCTGCTGAAAAATTCAGTTGCCCCCCATGGGTATAGTCAGACCACCCTGTTGGAAAGATCTCCTTGCCATTCCTCTCTAGCGGTCCAACCCAGAGGCCTGGCTTCTCCACTGGCACTGGACACAGGCACGTAGACCATGCAGTTCTGGGTCAGCAAACTTTTTCTGCAAGAGGGCTCATAATCAATATTTTAGGCTCTGTAGGTCATCCAGCCTCTGGCAGTCACTCAGCTCCTATAGCTTGAAAGAACCTAGAGATAAGATGGAAACTGTGTTTTAGGAAGTCTTTTTTATGGACCCTTAAATTTCATGTAATTTTCAGCTGCCCTGTCCTATTTTTCTTCCAATTTTTTTTTTTTTTTTTTTTAACCATCGAAACATGTAAAAGCTATTTTTAGCTTACAGGCTGTAAAAAAAAAAAAAAAGGCAGGTGGCAAGCAGGGTCGGCCCCTTGGGCCCTGGTTTGTGGACCTCTGGAAGTAACCAGGAAACCTGAGTTCCAATCTCGCCTGATCCACAACTCACCAGGTAACCTTGAGCAGTTAGCTTTGTTTGCCTCTCTGGGGTCCCATTTCCCTACCTGGAAGAGGAGGGCCTAGAGTTGTTGGTCTCCAAAGCTCTATCCCACTTGAATACTTAATGGTGGAAATTTCAGGGATTTTGCTGGGTAGGTGGAAGGACACAGTTTCGCCGAAAGTAACCCCCCCGTCACTCGCCGCCTTCTGGGGTCCCTCAAGCCCCATCATCTGGGAAGGGGAGAGGGTGTCTACTTGCTTATGCCTGGCTCCCCTGGAGGCTGAGTAGGTCTTGGAGTCTTAGGGACCCAGTGACCCATGGACAAAGGGTTTTTGGCTGAAACATCAGAAACCATCATCCCCACCTCTCCTTCCCATCTCCCAGCCGGGGCCCCTCACTATTCATGCCTGCCTACCCCCCCTTACCCCATGCCTTGCTTAACAAAGACAAAGACAGCAGTTGACATTGTAATGCTGAAAATTGCTTGTTTCAGAACATCCCAGTAAACAAGCCCGTCTTTGTTTTAATCCCAGCCTAGCTTACTGTAGTTAATTATAGGAATTTGTGGCTATTTATGTGAACCGAGGATAGGCAAAAACATTCATTTGTTGGCTGTGTAAGTGCTGGGTGGGAATGGAAGCCAAGTACCATGGAGACCTAGGTAGCATTTGTCCTGGGGGTTGTGCAAGGTAGCCAAGGGCCAGGTGTGTAATTATGCGCTCTGCCCCGAAAAAGAGAGAAGACTGCCATAGAAAGTGACACCTAATGACTGTTTTCAGCCCACAGTGGTTAACGGGAAAGGCCCTGTGTTTGAAGCCATTGCCTGAGATACGGGGCTTTGCACCTGCCAGGTGAGCTCAGTTATTTCTGAGTCCCGACAGCTGCCTGTCCCATGTTCCTGTCCCCGGTGGGTGTGGGGAGAGGGGAGCAGGTAGCCAGAGTTTCCCAGGGGCTTGAGGACATGGGAGCAGGGTCACAGCAGCTGGCGGACATGGGTGCCGCCTTTTCTCCCTCTTCTCCAGCCCCAGAGGAGCCACAGTTAGTGAGGAATGTTAACAAAGAGGAGACAGAGCTGACTAAACAGAGGCCCTACGACAATTCCCGGCCCAAACAGAGCTGCCCTGGCCCCCACCCGGATGAGAAAACAAGCCAGGCCTTTGTGCACACTCAATAATTATCACTGGAAATTATCCGAGTCGGGGCTGCTGAGTTGTGCTGGGGTGGCAGGCATGGAGGGGGGAGGAACTTCTAAAAGTTCTGGGCGACTGGGGTACAGGACCTGCTGCTCGGGCCATTTGTCCGGGATATTGACGGCCCGAGAAACCCCCCGCGGGGGGGTCCAGGCACCCTGCTCTAGACTCCCCTTGGCCCAGACTTCTGCTCTGGGCCTGACTATCGAGAGCCCCTGATAGGGCTCTGGTTATTGGCTCAGGCCTCATGTGCCAGCAAACTTGTACTAATGGTGGGTTTGGGCCTGCTCTCTGTCCTAAACTCTCATTCCCCTAGATGCCCACCCCCATCTCTGTGCCCTCACACATCCCTTTCCCTGTGTCCTGGACCCCAGTCTTCCACTTACTCCTTTTCCTCTTCTCTTCTCCAGATCCAGATCTTGTTTCCTCCAGGAAGCCTTCCAGAACTCCTCCACCCAATGCTTATCTCTTCTTGCCTGACCTTACACAAGTTAGTGATTCACTATCCTGTATCCATCTCTAAGTGAGAGCATGTATAGCTGACCTTTGAACAGCAGGGTCTTTTTAAAAAAATATTTTATTTATTTGTTAGAGAGTAAGAGAGCACAAGCAGGGGGAGTGGCAGAGGGAGTGGGAGAAGTAGGTTTCCCTCTGAGCAGGGATCCTGATGTGGGACTCGATCCCAGGACCCCAGGATCATAACCGAGCTGAAGGCCGATACTTAACCAACTGAGCCACCCAGGCATCCCTTAACTTTCCCAGAACTTAACTACTAATAGCCTAAGAGTCTACTGTCAACCAACAACATAAATAGTTGAGTAACACATATCTCATATGTTACATGTATTCTATACGGCATTCTTATAATAAAGCCAGCTACAGAAAAGAAAATGTTATTAAGAAAGTCATACAAGGGGGCGCCTGGGTGGTTCAGTGGGTTAAGCCTCTGCCTTTGACTCAGATCATGATCCCAGGGTCCTGGGATCGAGCCCCACATGGGACCCTCTGCTCAGCAGGGAGTCTGCTTCCTCCTCTCTCTCTGCCTGCCTCTCTGCCTACTTGTGATCTCTGTCTGTCAAATAAATAAATAAAATTAAAAAAAAAAAGAAAGTCATATGGAAAAGAAAACACATTTACAACACTGTCCTGTATTTATTGAAAAAAATCCACCTGCAAGCGGACCCATACAGTTCACACCCATGTGGTTCAAGGGTCAAATGTTCATATTCCCACGTGTGCACGTGATTGTGGTTCTGCCAGCGCAGTCATGAGCTTCATAACTACTGAGTGTCGACTCAACGCCAGGCATGGCACTAAGTGTTCTCTGGCCATTTATCATGTAAATCTTACAACAATCTTACAAGTGGACACTAACAGTATCCTCATTTTATACTTGCGGAAAATGAGGCACAGAGAGGTTAAATACATCGGCTGAGGTCACAGAGCAGCAAAGAGCAGAGCCGGAGCCGGTGGTGAGCTGGAGCCGGCGGGGAAGGGCTAGTGAGACCTGGTCAAATGCATCTTCTCCCAAGTCTCCATCTAGTCACCCTGGTGTCTTGAGATCCGCCCCGGTGGTACTATTGATGCCTGGAGAATCATCAGCAAATGCCACCATTAAGGCTATGAGCTGCTCCCAACACCCATCCTGGAAAGTCGGTTGTCAGACACTGGGGAGCTCACCAGGGGACTGGGTTCGTGCTGTTCCACCAAGGCTGGGCTTTCTGTATTATGGTTTGGGGTGTCTTTGTACCTCCCCCGCTGATCCCCACAACCCAGGGCGCTGCCGGGTACATTAGAGGTGGGCTTGTTCATCTGTCCGTGCAGAAGAGCAGGGACCGATTTCCCAGCTGCTGGAAAGGGGCAGGGGTCTTTTGCTGGAGGACTGTGACTTGGGTGGGGAGGAAACCTTACCCTCTTCCTTGGTGCTGAATGCCCTTTGGTGTTTGGAGGTCCCTGTTGGTTCTTTGGGAGTCTAGGACCCCCAGCCACCAACAGCTCCAAGAGAATGAGTGTCTCCCGGGCTTGACCTTGGCAAAGGCCCTGGGGGTCTTTGGCTGGAGGACTGTGACTTGGGTGGGGAGGAAACCTCACCCTCTTCCTTGGTGCTGAATGCCCTTTGGTGTTTGGAGGTCCCTGTTGGTTCTTTGGGAGTCTAGGACCCCCAGCCACCAACAGCTCCAAGAGAATGAGTGTCTCACGGGCTTGACCTTGGCAAAGGCCCTTCACCTCTGTCCAGCTGCCAGGCGGAGCCGAGAACTGCAGACACAGACCAATTAGCGGCTAGCTTCATCTTTGCTTCAAAAAAGACGAGACAAGAAAAGCTGTGGATAATGTTAGAAAGGGTCAAAGTTAGCCCTTTCCTGACAGTCCCAGCAGGGCCGGGCCTGGACAGCTGTCTCAGGAAGTTATTTCTGTTCCTTGCCTGGTGGCTTGGAGCAATTTGCTGGGCACCCATCGGCCAGCGAGGCCAAGAGGCTCTTGCCTTTGGGAGCTGCCATTTTACACCAGGGTAATGATGGTTTCTGGGCAAGAGAGATCAATAGGGGATAAAAATAGGCTTCCGTCACATCTGGACGCCTGCTCCGGGTCCCTCGATGACTCAGAGGCACCCCCGTAAGCAGCCGGGATGGAAACCACTTGACACACCATGTCTGGCAAAACACTGCGGGGAGAAAGGGTCCTGTCCCAGCACCCCAAGGTCCTGTAGCCCTGAGACACAAAGGGAGAGGCCACTTAAGAGAGTTCTGTGCGGAGGAGGACTTCATGGTGCCTACATTCTTGCCCAGTTTCCTTGGAGAAGGCCCCTCTCAGCTGTCCATGGAGCAGGAGGGGTGGGAGCCTGGACCAAAGGAAGCCAATAAGTGCTTCTCAGGCCAAGTCTGGTGGATGCAAGGGACGAGAAGACACAGGCTCATCGGCCCTTAAGGAACTCGGTCCAAGGGAGGAGACAGCCAGGAAAGCAAACAAATATTTCACAGAGTTAGCCCTGTAGGGGGCCATGAAGGCACAAGCGTGTCCCCAGAGTCAGCAAACAAACAAACAAAACGACATAGAGTAAATGATTGTTGTTATCTGGGTGGCAGCCAATTGAAATGCATCATTGCACTCAATCCTCAGGTAGGCCCATTAACTTATTATTATACTTACCCATTTTCCAGGCAACAAACTGAGGCCCCGAGATCTACCATAACATGCCCAGAGTCACCAGGAAATGAGCAGGAAAGCCAGTACCCTGTCACTGGGAGGGGACACCTTGACACTGGTCCTCTGTCTCTGTCTTTGCTGCCTTAGATCAGTGCTTGGCAAACTTCTTCACAAAGGACCAGATGGTAAATATTTCAAGCTGTGAGGGCCAGACAGTATCTACAAGAACTCATCTCTGCTGTTGTAGCGTGATGGCAGCATTAGATAATAGACCAACGGATAAGCATGGCTCTGTTCCAATAAAACTTTATTTACAAAAGCAGGTGTCAGGCTGGATTCGACTCCCTGGTCTAGCCCTACACTAGGGCCTTGACCTACATTTTATTATGAAACCATCTTGAGGGAATTCAACTTCTGGAGCTTGGAAGGCTCTGGTAAGTTCCAGCATTTTCCACATTGTTGGATCTGGACTTTTTACTCTGTGCCTTGATCTGGAGGATCACTGTCTAGTAAACATATAAACATAAGACAAATGTGTAACTTTGTATTTTCTAATAATTACATTAGAAAGAGAAAAAAGAAACAGGTAACATTAATTTTAATAACATATTTGATGTAACCCAGTGTATCAAAATTATGATGATTTCAACAGGTCATTGATACAATAAATTACTGGTAAGATTTTTCACTTTCTTTTTTCATACTCATTCTTCAAATTTCAATGTGTATTTTAGACTCACAACACATCTCAATTCCTTCTTCTTTGTTTCAGGAGCTCAGCCAGCACACACAGCTAGTGGCTATCTTATGGGATACTGCAGCTTTGAAATAAAGCCCAGGAATTTTTACTGGTATAAGGTGAAATCCCTGCTATAAGTTGAAAATACAAGAACAACAGAAATGAGAAATTCCTGGATGGATCAGTGCATTAGTCAGAGAAACAGAACCACTGGGATATATATTAATACACATGCATATGGTTACTCATATATGTTTACAGTTGACCCTGGAACACCATAAACTTACATGTATATGCCTTTCTGTCCAGTACAAGACTGGAGATGCATTTTCTCTTCCTTACAATTTCCTTAATAACACGTTCTTCTCTCTAGCTTACTTTATTGTAAGAATACAGTATAGAATATATATAACATGCAAAATATGCGAGCACTGACTATTTATGTTATTGGTGAGGCTTCTGGTCAAATTTAAATTTGGGGTGTGTGTGTGAAAAGTGATATATGAGTTTTCACTTACCTAAGAGGTTAGTGCTCTAACCCCTAAGGTGTTCAAGTGGACCTTAGATGTCAACTACACTTCAGTAATAAAAAAATTTTTAAGTACATACACAATTATATATAAAGAATGTATCCAACCATATGTAAGGAATTGGTTTCTGTGGTGATGGGGGCTGACAATTCCCAGTATCTGTAGTTGGCGAGCCAGGACCCTAGCATGGCTTACGGTATGGCTCTACTCTGAAAGCCGAGAGGGTGGGGACTTACAGAGAACTGATGTTTCAGCTCAAGCTCAGAGGCAGGAGCACAAATCAAAACAAAACAAAAACAGTAACTAGTCAGGAGGGAGGAGATGCTCCTTTCTCCAAGGAGTGCCTGTTTTTTTGTTCTAGTTAGGCCTTCCACAGGTTAGAGGAAAAGCCCACCCACATTGGGGAGGACAATCTGGTCAACTCAGTCTACCAATTCAAATGTGACTCTAATCCAGAAACATCTTCACAAACACACTCAGAGTAATATTTAACCAAATAACCAGGTACCCCACTACCTGGCCGAGGTAACATGTAGTATCAACATTCCCAATCTGGGAAGGCTTCCCAAGAGAAGAGTCATTTGAATTGGAATCTGAAAGCAGAGTTCACTACAGAAAGAGCTGGGCATGGGGGTTCTATGCAGAGGGTACAGGATGTGAAAAGGCCCGGAAGCAACAGAGCTTGGAGTTGTTACAGACGTTGGCCTGGGGGTGGTCGGCCAGGGAAGGGTCTAGGTTAGACATTACGGGCTCCCAAGGTCTTGGGAAGAACATTTTGTTTTTTAAAGATTTATTTATTTATTTATTTATTTATTTATTTAGTTGAGAGAGAGAGAGAGAGAGAAACAGGGAGAGAGGAAATACAAGCATGAGGAGTGGGAGAGGGAGAAGCAGGCTTCTCACTGAGCAGGGAGCCTGATGCGGGGCTCAATCCCAGGACCCTGGGATCATGACCTCAGCCAAAGGCAATGGCTTCATGACTGAACCACCCAGGCGCCCCTTGGGAAGAACTTTGAACTTGATTCTGAAAACAGAAGTCATGAAAGATGGTAGCTCCTTGCTAATCTCCATCAGATATCCCAAGGCCTCTCCAGATACAGACACAATCTAGGGAATGACTCTAAGTGCAGCTGTGAGACAAACCCTCAAACCCTCAGCATGTGGCTCCCAGTCCAGCAGGACCAATTCCCTGGGGTTTGCTGGAAACATAGCAACTTGGGCCCGAGCCCAGACTCAATGAATCGCAATCTGCATTTTAACAAGATGTCCGGTGTCTGTGCGTGGATTTGGGACCAGGGACCTGAGTGACTTTGGCTTATGTAGGAGGGCACCTTGCTGAACTCACTGCACTGTATTTACCATCCTCTCCATCCTGCTTCTTTCCAGCAACACCCAGCCCTCCTTCCACCCGCCTACACCCCCCTGCTTCCTCAGCCCTTCTGCCTAGAGGGCTCAGAAAACGCTTCCTGCTCCTGCAGTAAAGGAGGCAAATTAAAGAGATGCCCGGGACCCCATTTCCCATTCCTTTGGTATTTTAAATATTCCGCGTTTGGATTTCCTAGAGCTGTTTTAGATCTCTGCTTTTCTCTCCCAGGGCAAAGATGGTAATGGTTGGTGCTGCCTGGGCTGGCGTGTTTTGCAGTAATCACTAAGCAAGTGGAGACCAGGAGGCCACTCACTTGACTTCAAAAGCCCCCACCGTGGGCCCAGCCTGCTGGGCACAGGGGCACAGGTGAGGGAGGAGGAGGCATGTTACTTTGGGGGAATGGATTCTCATCACAGAGGGACGCATTTGATTGGTTTCCGTCCTTGGCAAGTTCCCAGGCCCCCAACCCACATTTGTCATCCTGTTCATTTCATTCTTATCTGAGGTGGGCCATTGGGATGACTTCGTTCCACCTGCTTCTGGGCAGGAGCGAGAGCCCGCCTTTGCAACAGAATGTGGGGGTCTTCCTCAGTTTACCGCTCTGAGACCCAAGAGGTTCTGAGCACTGGCTGAGGATGTTCATGCCTGATGGTTGAAGCCTTTTTGGGAGTCCCCACTAGGTAGCCCCGTGGTCTGCTTACAGCAGAAGGGGGTCATGAGAAGACATTTAAAGTCTTAATGACGATGATGAGTGGAAAGCCAAGTTGTCTGCAGTTTTCCTGAGTCCTGAAACATTTGGGGGTTTTGCATAAAAAGTAACTCTGAAGATTCCCATTGAATATGATAATTACCATTGAATGGCTTTTATTTCACCGACATCAAAATTATTTTAAGGAACTATTTTTCATCTTCAGATTTATCCTCCCTTGGGATAGTATCCTGAGCGTAAAGAAAGAAATTACTCTTGTGATATTCTGCAGATACTTGTCCAGCCCTGACCCAGGGTTGTAAGTTTGAGCTGCACACGAAGAGCAAGTCAAGCAATTTTAATAGCAATTGTAATAATAATGATAGGAATGCCCATTTATTGAGCACCTCTGATGTGTCCCCATGCTAAGCACTTCATGTGTAAATGCACAGATCAGGCTGACCTTTTCTCATACCCATTTTACAGATGAGATCAAAGAGGCATGGGGAGGTTAAGGGACATGTCCGAGGTCATGTAGTCTGGCCATGACAAATCCAAGATTCAAATGCACTCTGATTCTGATGCTTCTGTGCATTATCCTCATGTGGTTCTGCCTCTTGGTGATTTGTACAATCTTATTTGATCCTTGCAACCACCTTGAAAAAGAAATTATTATGACGTATATTTTACAGATGGAATAACGGAGTTTCCAAGAGGTTGTAAGAGCTTGGGAAGGGCAGGATGAAGACATTAACCCAGATCTTCTGGCTTCACATCTTCTGCTCTTTTCATTTTGTCGGAGCTGACAAACTCTGGGCCAGGCAGGAAACGTAAACCAGCAAAGCAGGCTGCCAGGGAAACTGGGTGACCTGGAGGGCATGCATATCTGGGGATGCCATTCGGGGGATGGGGGGGGACAGCCGTCACACTGCTCCAGGGACTCTGCAAGGCAGGCAGTGGGCCTCTGGCTGCCCTATCCTCTGATTTTCTTAAAGAAACTCGGAAAGCTCTCAAATCTCAGTTATTATTTTTGTTTTTGTTTCATGTTTTTAAAAAACGATTTATTTATTTACTTTTGAGGTTGCAGGGAGAGGCTGGGGGAGGATAGAGAGTCTCAAGCAGACTCTGTGCTGATCTCAGAGTCCGACACTGGGCTTGATCTCACGACCCTGAGATCATGACCTGAGCTGAAACCAAGAGTCAGAGGCTCCGCTGACTGAGCCACCCAGGCGCCCCCAGAAGCCCAGATTTTTATGCAAAATCCCCCTCCTTGGAAATGTGGACAACTAATGACATTCTTCTAAGAAAACGTTCTGTTTCCAAGAAATCAGTCTGTAGATTGCAGGCAGCCCACGGGCTGCCTTGAATGACCAGTGCTCATGGGACCAAAAACAGCCACTGAAATAGGAAAACCACCTTCTTCCTGTGCTCTGAATAAAGCCAGACCTTCACAACTCGGGATGGAGTAGAAGCTTCTGGACTCAAGTGCCCTCCATTAAAGTTCTTTTTCCAAGACCATTGTTAACTTTTTGCAATCAAGGTCCCCCTCTGCCGTTCTGGCATGGGGTGTTAAAACATTAAAATTGATCGAAGCAGTTACGATCCCAAGATCCTGAGTAACTCCCCCCACCCCCCTCAGGCCCTTTCAGGATCCCTGATTTCTCATAATTTGAGCAAATCAAGTAGAATCTCTGACCCAGCCTGGGCCCCCCAGAATGTGCTCCTGAAAGCCTGCTGGGGCCCGAGAGAGGGAATCACTAGATATTTGGCCTATGACCCTTGCTCGGTTACTCAAGGCCCCTTCTCTCAGTTGGTTCCTCTCTGACATTTAGGGTCAGCCCTTTTCCAGTCTTTCTGACATGCTTCCACCACATCAGCCTCTTCCCACCTGTTCTGCCCAGACTGGGTCAGAGCAAGGGCCCATGTCGCCCAGCCCAGACTATTTCCCCCACCTCCCAAACACGAGAGAGGCAGAGAGTGGGATTTTTATCCTGCGGAGAGAACGTTCTCCAAGGCCTCTGTGCATTTGATGGGCTCTTTCTCTGGGCAGAAAGCCGGGGACCCCTAAGGCAATGTGCTCATTTTCAGGAAAATGGCAGGTGTGTGGGGATAAGGGAACTGGTTCTTTCAAACCCACAGAGCATAGGGGGTGGGGCAGAGCTCCTTACTGGGAGGAATCAGTTCCATGCCATCATGGAGGGATAGAAAGAGGTTCAAGTCTATCTCATAAGCCGGCGTTATGCATTTCTATTACTTTCCCCTCTTGTGTGTCTGAAATATTTTGTCCTCATTTGGACAAATTGGAAAAAATGATGTGGATGGGACAATCTTTCCCCCGGCATCTTCAGCCCCTGAGGGAGAGACGCTGATGCTCATCCTCGAGGGAATGGGGTTCAGGAAAATCGGTTTTGAAGCCACTTGTGGCCTGGCATGACACAGACCGAGGGAGACTGGGGAGGGAAGAGAGATGTGGCAGGCGGCTGCTGTCTGTCCTCTAGCTAGGGCATGCCCTTCGAATCAGAGAATTCAACGAAGTTGCATGTTCATTCTGTCTGATTTTTCTTGTCCATCTCCTCCTGCTAGAAGGTAGAATTCTGGTGGATGGGGACGGGTGTTGGGGTTTTTTAATTTTGTTTATTTATTTATTTATTGGCTGCATCTCAAGTGCTCAGAAAGCGCCCAGCACATAGGAGGTGCTCAATGATTTAAGTAAATGAATGACGACATATAGCCTTAGAGTTTGAAGGGGTTATCTCAACTTATTGCCTCTGTGTTGTAGGGGAAATCGAGGCCTGGGGAGAGGAGAGGGTTAGCTCACAGCCAGCTGGAGACAGAACCTGGACCTATAGGGTCTGTTCCTGATGCAGTATCAGGGAGGCTCTCATTACTGTCCCACTTGGCTTCGTCCGTCTACCCCATGTGCTTGAGTATTTGTTGTGACATCTCCCATCCCTCTGGCATCTTCCAGCATTTTCTGTCTTCTGGCTATGTCCTCCTGAAAGCACAGAGGGCTCTTCCAAGGGGCTGGTGGTGTTCTGAGCCTAGACTTGGAAGCTAGTTGCTGGGGATGTTCGCTTTGTGAGAGTTCTTTGAGCTGTGCCTTTCTGATATGTTTGTATTTCTGTTTATAGGGTAGACTTCAGTATAAACATCACCCACCTAAGACTAACACACGCATGTGTGCAGGCCCAAGTGCACACACACATACACACACAGAACCATAGATAGGTGTCTGTGCTGCTTTGAGAAACAGGATAGATACCGATAATATTATTAGTTAACCCTTACTGAGATCTTCTATGTACCAGGCATTTTTCTGAGCTCTTCAGCATCGATTAACTCATTTAATCTGAATGATAACTACAAATCAGGATTCTGTATTTTTAAAAAAGTCATTTTTTTAAAAAGGCAGTGAAATACCAGAAGGTAAAAGAGTTTCCTAAGGTCACAAACAAGGCCATGCAGAGCCAGGGTTGACCCAGGCTGGCTGACCCCTTCCGTCAGGCTGCAACATGGGTGTTACTTACCTAAGGTCTAAAGAAAGCCAAACCATGGATATCTAAGATCCATTATCAACAATCCAGGGTGACTTCCTGGAAGAGTGGAGACTTCAGCCAGATCCCAAGGTAAGTGATGAGCTGAAGAACGGAAAGAAGGGACCCGGCTCTTCCTGCTCAGATTCGACAAGTTATCACTTAGGCTGTGTGGGCACTTCCCTATAGGTTATCTTAACCGCAGTGCACAGCTCAGTGTAATGGGAAGTGTTCATCCCCATTTTATATATGGAGAAACTGAGGCAGGCCCTGAGCACTGACATGCCTTGCCCAGGGTTATGTGACAGGCAAGCAGCAGAACTGAATCTGCGTGTGTGTGTGTGTGTGTGTCCTGGTACCCAGGCAATCCTCTGGCCCAAACCCATGCCTCCTGAGGCCAGGAAGAATTTCCTTTTCCCAGGAGCCCCTGCCACCCTCAGCTGCCACGAATCCCCGCCCCTTGGCCTTGACTTGCCCACCCCGGGTCTAAAAACCTTTGACTGTTTCTTTAAACTGATCGTCAATTTCCCCTTTATGAAAATTAACACTAGATAGGAAATGTCTTGAAAAATACATCAAGGGGAGGCAAATGGCTTTTTGAGATCAATCCCAAACACCCATAGGTTTGGGCCGACTCTACTTGATTCTCTCTCCGAACCAGGGCCCGGGAGCCAAAGAAAAGCAGGAGCCGAGCATCAGGCATCCTTCTGTGAGTAATCACATCCCCTGTGGCGGCCCAAGAAGCCACACAGAGGGGCCTTCTGCCTCCGACTCCCCTTCCCTTCCACTCCACTCTCCTCAAGGTATTTCAACTTAATTTTGTTTAGGAATTTGGAAAGCAAGTGCAAGTGTGGCATGATTATAGACTTTATTTAAAGGTTTGATTTAGGTTTCTCTCTGTTCTTATATCAAAGATAAAGTGGAAGTGGTAGTATCATGTTCAGGTAATGAGATTTTATATTAAAAAGAATAAATTAAGCTCATAAAACCGTAGGTGGAAGGGCCAGGCGGGGCTGACGTTCACAGAGGAAGCCCATGCATTTATGTAACAAGTATCCACCATGATTGGGAGTCCAGATCGGGGCCTGGCCTTTTAAGTCAAGAGAAGTCTTTTCCCTGCGTCTTTTTTTTTTTTGGAAACTGTCCCTAGAGTTCTCTAGGGATGGGATTCCAGGGGCCCAGGATCCAGAAGCTGCCTCTTATTGGCTGTGTGACTGGGGGCAAGTGGCTTACCCTCTCTGATCCCCACTTTTTCCTTTCCTTTAATGAGGAGCTCAAACTGGCATCCACTCAGGGGGATGGCAGCACCATGGTGTGAGAAGGAGCATGTAGATTAGACAGTGCCAGCGCTGAGAGAATGCCAACCGAGGGACTTTTGAGTGTCAGTTTCCTTATCTGGATGTTGCTAACCTTCCAGTCCCACTATCAGAGCAAGTAAATGAAATAAGAAAATAAAGATCTTCGTAGGAAAACAGGTAACTATTATGTTTATAAGGCAGTTACTGCTTACTCAGTGCAGCAAGGCCCTGGGAAGAATCTCCCAATGTTTGTCAAGCAGGGCGCATTCCCTGCCGGAGGCTCCGCAGGGCAGGAGGCTGGTTTAAAACCCATCAGAAATTCCAACCTTCCTTCTGCCCTCTCACCTACTCTCCCGCCCCCCTTTCCTCCTTGTGAGCAATAAAACAAAATACAAAGAACAGGAATCAAATAAAGACTCTGAAACCGAGCCGTCTGTGGTCATTTTAAAACAGATCCTTTTTGAAAAGCCGGGTGACATTTTCCTTTAACGCCTGATTTTTTTTTAATGCCGGCTGCATTTTTTAAGCACCCGGCTAGCTTGTAACTCGCCGAGGCAGTACAGTGGCTGGGCCGACTGTACCATTTGATCATTAATTTATCACAGTTCTAGCAGTTTGTCTGACAGGTGATAGCACTTTCATCTAATGAGCCCGCAGCCAGGGCGGGGGCGCGGGGGCCCAGGCCGGCCAGCCTGCAGGGCGAGCGCCACGCACTTGCTCTCTACCCGCCTGGTTTCATTCCAGGAACCACCGAAGGGCCAGAAAACCGCTGTCTAATAAGGCTAGGGTCCTGCCAAGCAGATAAGGCTTGGGAGGCCCCTGCAGTGGGCCAAGAGCAAGATGAAACCAGGGGGTGGGGGATGAAACCCAACTGTGGGCCAGACGAGAGTCCCTGTGTTGGTCAGGATGAGCTCGGTTGTGATGCTGTGACTAGTACCCCCTCGACCCCTCATCTCAGAGGCTTCCCACAACACAGCTGATGTTTCTCTTAAGATTTTTATTTATTTATCTTGAGAGAGAGAAAGAGAGAGGGTGCACACGAGTGAGGGGGAGGGAGAAGCAAGCTCCAGGCTGAGCAAGGCGACCAACGTGGGACTTGATCCCAGGACTCTAGGATCATGACCTGAGCTGAAGGCAGATGCTTAACCCACTGAGCCATCCAGTCACCCTGACGTAGCTGATTTTTCACTTGTGCGACACACTCACTGGGGGTTGGGGGGGAATGTCTGTTCAACAGAGCCGCTCTGGGGGCCAATCCATGGAGTGTGATTCCACTGTGTGTCCTTAAACAAAAAGACTCAGTGTTTGCCAACAGCCCTGTTGACTACCACGGTCATCAGTTCTGCTCATAAGAAGAGCTCTGCCTTGGCCGTGTAGCCTGGATCCCTGGATCCATCCACTTTTCCCCATGCTCTGCCAACCACCACCCAGACTGCTGTCATCTCTCACTCCACCATCTATGTCCCCTCCCAATGCATCCTTAGACTGGGCCCTGGGCCACAGCGGTCCTGTGGTTTAGAGTTGTTTTCTTGAATTTGTAAGTCTAAGTCTCCTTTCTAGTGCCTGAAACTAGCTGGGGCCAGTGGTGCCACTGAGTACTCTGAGTCCTGGTAGGGACTCATTTAATCATGGTGCCCATCTCTCTCTCCCTCTGTGACCCGGACAGAAACCCGGACAAAATCCCTGGAGCTTGCACATATTGGGTAGACCAGCTGCCCCAGGGAACACCAGGACTCACACCTTTGGGGTTATCCTGGTGCCCATGGCCTGGCTGTAGTTCCAGGAGGGCAGTCTGGCAAGCAGATCACTCGCAATGGTCAGTGAAGTATTTCTTTCATGGGATCCTCTGAGTTCTGGCTACCCAAATGGTGCTGACTCATTGATTTTGGATGACTCAAAATATTTATACGAATAGAGGTCTGAAAAAATACTTGCAAAGGCCCCACATACCTTAAGATCCCTGGGCATACCCTGCTTCCTCCTTCCACCCTTGTTTTATTTAGATCCATGCTCCATCTAGCAGCAGAGAAGACTTAAAATTCCCCCGTGGATGCCTAGCACATTGAGTAGACTTCCTATGATGGCCGCAGAGGCCCTATGTCCCTGATTCTCACCCCAGTGCTCTGTAGGATCACTTGGGGAGCTTTTGAACCAAAATGGTATAGGCCCTAATCTAGACCAATTCCATCAGAATCTCTAGGGATGGAACCAAGAGCATGGTATGGTTTAAGGAGCTTCCCATGGGATTCTAATGCTCAACTCAACATGAGAACCTCCAACCTCCATGAACTGGCTTCTCATCACCACCTCATATTCCTCTCCTCCTCATCTCATGCTTTGCCAATCCTCTTGCTCCTCTACTCCTAAATGTCAAATCCTCCCCCCTGTTCCCAGGACATTTGCACTTGCCGTTCCCTCTGCTTAGAATAACGTCTCGCCTCAAACGTTGCCAAGGCTTCTGTTTTCTTGGCATTCTGCTCTCTGCCCAAATGCTACTATTGCAAAGATGCTTTCTTGACCTTTCAAGGTAGCGTCACCCCTCCCTGCCCCCAACCCTATCATTTTCAGGGCTGTACTTATTATCTCATCTTTTCTTGTTTATTTACTTGGTGTTGTTTATTATATACTGTGTGTTTTCCTTTACTAAAATATACTTTACAAGGGCAGGTCCTTTGTTAGCTTTGTTCAGCCTACATCCCCACCATTCTCCACACCTGGCATCTTGCTCAGTAAGTAGTCATTGAGTGAATCAATGTAAAGACCAGTATTTATAGAGAAGTTTTGGAATTTTAGTATCTTTGTAGATTTGTTTCAGAACTTAATTCTGGGGAAAAGTTTGCCTCTCTTGAACAACTGGTAAGAGTGGATTTTCTTTGAACAAGTAATTGTCTAGATTGTGTAACTCTGGAATAATAAATTTAGCCCGGAGCTTCCTGGGATCCAAGGCAAAAAGGGTCAGATTAACCACAGAAACTATGTCAGTCCGTGTGGCTGGTATATTTGCCTCTTCCTCCTCCTTCCCCATGGTCTTTGATTTTCCACGTCTATTTTCACAGCATCTGATTACAAGCTGTCTCAAATCCTTTTTGGAAGCAGGGAGAGTATAAATAGCTAGGAACACAAACAACTGATTCATGTGTGTAATGCCTATTTCACAGACGTGCAATACAAGTCCCGGGCAGGTGGGGCGTCTTGTCTGAGGTCACACAGCCTGGGTGAGAACCCACATCCCTTGAATTCCGGGCCAGTTTGCCCTCCCTTGCACGACACCAGAGTGGCCGTGCCTTGTGCTTTGTTTTGGCTCCTCAAAGTCTTCACACGGTGTTGGTGACATTATATTATATTACTATTTTTTTGACCTCAATTATTGGTACTTCACCTAAACTGAACCTCAGAGAGATGAGGTCCTGGCCCAGAGGGCGCTCAAAAGTCAGGGACAGAGCCTGGCCCCTGGAGGCAGTAGCTGGGAGTCTCTCTGTATTGATCTTTACCCTGGCGATGAACTTGACTCCCTCCTGGTAATGCATGATGCTCAGGGATGGGAAACCAGCTGTGACGTTTGCCTAACGGGAAGTGGGAAGGGGAGTCATTCTCTAATTCTCTGCTCGGTGGCCATAACTGCCTTCCCCAGAAATTGTCATTGGCGAGGGAAACTCCGAGAAGACATGGGAAGTAACAACAATCCCAGGGCTCACTCAACGTAGTGATCTGACAAATAGACATCCTATGGCCTGGGTCCTTTCATTGCAAGCATCATTATGAACTGCAAGTGGCCTTCAACTTCTCCAATCCAGAAACACAAAAGGGGACAGTACGACCAGAAGGCAGAGGAATCAGAAGCCGGGACAGGGTTTTGTCCATCACATAAAAATGATGCCTGCCATTATGGAACACCAGCTGTGTGTCAGGTGTTGGCCTCAACTCATCAGATGTGTTTTTTCGTTTTGTTTTCCCTCCTTGGAAGGCATTGTTGTTGCTCTTACAAAGGGGACACTGAAGCTCAGAGAACTCTAAGTGACTTGCTGGAGGTTACATGGCAGTAAAAAAGGATTCCCCTGTGCATCCTGAGCACCACGGAATGTTCTAGTCTTTTTTCTTATGTTGACTCACTTCTCTGGGCAAGGCTCCCTTGGGGTAGGCTCTGACAGAATTCGAGGTGTGGAGGGTGAAGTGACCTGCCTAAAATCATACACTGACCATTGGCCATGTCAGGATTTGAACCCAGACCCTGAGAGGCCAGAGTCTGCGCTCATACGCCCTGTGTGGCAGCGAACCCTCACGAAGGGTTCAAGTCCGGCCTTCCCGGCTCTCACGCCCATCCCACTCTGCTCCAAGGTCTCCCCTGAGGACCTCATGGAGAATTCCTTCACTGGCTGAAGGCTGATTTCCGGCCCCTGTGGTCGGCAGCTTGGAGCGGCCGGCGCTGGCCATCTGCACAGCAGAGACCAACCTGGGTCTAGCTGCAAACTCCGAGGTCTCACGAAGCTAAACCTTAAGTCATTCATTTGAACAGCCTCTATAGCTCTCTCAGTGCTGGAACATGGGCTGGCAATGGGAATCACTGGCTTTTCTGAGAACTTGCTTCTGGTCCCCTTGGCCCACGGAATGAAAACCGTCTTGGGACGAGGAGCATGAATTAGTAGGAATCAGTAGAACCCTCTTGACCCATCTCTGCCAGAGCTTCCGACCCCCACCCCTTCGCTGCCCAGGCCAGCCATCTATGGGAAGGAAGCGCCTCCGTACCTCTCTGCACCCACCTTTGAGACAGCCCCACGCTGGAGCTGGATGTGACTGTGTTATGTGCAAGGAAATGGACGGCCTTCTTTAAAATACCCCCTAAAAGCTAGGCTGCTTCATCTCAGATCACAGAGGGAGCCACAGAGGCTGCGCCTAAGACCTACTTTCTTGAGTAATGAAGAATAATTCATAATCATTTATAATTAGCACACACAGCAGCAGCAATTTGCATGCAAAGCCCCTGGAAAGCGGGTTTTGTTCTGAAGGCCAAATCTGCCCCCTGCAGTCTCATGTACAGGCTTGGCTCTGCAACCCATTGCCAAAGGCAGCCCACAGGAGACTTGAGCGGGGTACGCCCAGGACCGATCTGTTCCTCTTTCTGTCCTTCTTCTGGTGAACATTCTTGACCTTGTGCTCCCAGCTTGGCTTGGGCTCAAATGCATATGGTTTTATGGTCCCCTGACCATCATTGTGTAAATAACAGCGGTGGTCACAGCGGCACGGGACAGAGCACACTCTGGCCATCCAGCGGTTCTCCACTGGGGGCAATCCTGGACCGCCAGCCCCAGGGGAGCTTCGCAATGTCTGGAGACATTTTTTGGTTGTCACACAGGGAGGGAAGTGCCACCAGAATCTAGCCCGAGAGGCCAGAGTGTACAATGCAGAAGGCCCCCACCCCCTAACAAAGAATTCTCTGGCTCCAAATCTCAGTAGTGCCCAGGCGGAGAAACACTAGCTACGAGCGTCTAGAAAAGGTTAATCATACCTTATCTGTTTGCTGGTTGTTACTTTTATTAGGGTCTTCGGGCCCATCAAGAGAAAAATTCACCCTCTTGTGTTTGAATTCTACTGGAAACTTCCCCAGAGTCCCGATACCCTGACATTACCCATCAATGTCACCTAAAGCAACAAGCGAATGCTTGTGCTGCTGGTTGAGCATGCGTAGATCATCACCACTGTTTGCTAATTGTCCTTCTCAGCTCTGATGCCACCTACGCCAAGGGGGCTGTGGGCTTAAAACCAGAATCTCCCGAGTTGGGTCTGAACTGAGATGATCCACAGGGAGAGGTGGATTTTTAAGCTGTTGTGTGGGATTGTGTTTTTATGCTGAGGAATTCAACTTAACCATGTTGGCATGAATTTCTCGAAAAATTAAAACTAGCTTTACCCTGTGATCTAGCAATTCCACTGTTGGGGTATATGTCCAGGAGAACTGACCCAGGGACTCAGAGAGACACACGTGCACCCGTCTTCATAGCAGCATTATTTCCAGTAACTGAAAGGCAGAAACAATGCAAGTGTCTATCCATGGGTGAATGGATCAACAAAATGCAATATATATAGACTTGGAACATTAGTCATCCTCACAAAGGAAGGGAATTCCGACCCTGGCTACAACGTGGATGAACCCTGAGGACATTGTGCTAAGTAGAAGAGGCCAGTTACAAAAAGACAAATACCATCTGATTCCACTTATAGGAGATATCCAGACAGCAAATTCATAGATGGTGGCTTCCTGTGGGAAAGGGGAGTGGACAGTTGCTTAAAGCATATGAACAAGTTTGGAGATCAGGTGCCCAACGATGCTCATATACCGAACTGTGTACATTGCAATGGTCAATTTCATGTTCTGTGTATTTCACCGCAATTAAAGAGAAAAGTATTTTCTTTATAGGAGCCGGTAGAGAGAAGTCAGGACTCAGCTGATGAGCAGAGGAGCACTGGGGTAGGTAAGAAAGGAGTTCCTGGGGGCGTTTCAGGTGGACCATGGGTCAGACTATCTTAGAGGTGTCTAGGTAGACCACCTTGTTCCAAGACAGCGTCTACAGTGTGCAAAGCCAGGGGGAAGGTGGCCTTGCTTGAGCAGGAGAGGAGCAGCAAGGGAAATGGGAAGAAAAATTAAACCCCCCAAAAGCCCCCGTGGCCACCCTCCCAGTGCAGGATGGGCTTTCCCCCTAGAAATTTCCCCATCAGGGCAAGAACACTTCTAATCTTGTTCACCCTCCAGTCCCTACAGCCTGGAATGGTATTTCAAACATAGTAGTTGCTCAGTAAATATTTGTGCGAGGGTTGGATGAATGCTCATTTTTGCAACCGAAGATATTTTCCCAAGTCATCTTGGAGTGAGTCAGGCTCTCGACCCATGGTTCCATGGTTCCTGGACAGGATGAAGTCTATAAGCCTCTGTGCTGTGTGTTGGGCTTTTAGCATTCTGAGCTGTTAGGTCCCAGCTTCATCTCACCTCATATCCTCCCCTCTAGACTTCACCGAGTCCCAAAAATGCCCTGGGCTTTCTCACTCATGTGATTCCCCCCCCCCCGAAAATGTTGAGCTTTTATAAAATGCTGAAAGTCTTTGCTTCCTTCCAGACTGGGCAGATGTCAAACAGAAGAGTGGTATTCATGGCAGAAAAGACACGTTTTCCCCAAATCCTACACTATACCGTTCAACTCAGCGTCCCTTAATTAGATGATGGGAGGCAGGGGGTGACAAGGGTGTGACTGGCCTTCTCAACCTAAGGACAGGCTGCCAGAGTTAAACCTTGTTGAGACTGCTGGGTTGGAGTAGGGGATGGGAGGGAGCCAGTGGAGAGGGTGGGTGGAAGCCAGGATTAGAGGAGCCTTCCCAGGACTGACAGGCACCTGGGTGCATGGGCTCTGAAATGGACATCATGGAGGGGACAGTGGATGGCACCTGGGCTGACCCAGGCCCGCAGGGGCAGGGCCCCACTTCATGGAGCTGGGAGCCCCCAGCACGAGGCTAGGCCCTGGGAGCATCTGTAAAAGCACACTGCTCACGAGGGCAATGGGGCTCATCGGTCGAGTGCAGACTCTGGAGTGAGTCAGAGCCAACTTTAAATCTAGGCCGCTCTATCCTCTGTGATCTTCAAGAGGTTCCTCAACTTGTCCATGCCTCAGTTTCCCCATCTGTAAAGTGGGAACAAGTGTGCCCACTGGATTGACGTGGTGTGGCGATTGGAGCAGACAATGCAGAGAAAGGTATCCAGCACAGGTGTCTAGTTAGCTGGACGCAGGTAGTTAAACTCAATGCTCTTCATTGATGAAATGATGCTAAGTATTTGGCTGGCATTCTAGAGCTGACAGAGAACGTGGATACCCTTCGCTGAACTAGGGAGCTGGGTGGGTTGTCATTTTTATTCCATTTCCTGCAGGGAAAGGGTGTGAGGCAGGGACTAGACATATGGGCTGGGTGAGACAAATGTGCCTATTTTGCAGATATGAAACCTGAGGCTCAGGAAGGCTTGAACTTGCCTCCAGCCAGTAAATGGCAGAATTAGAATAGTCCCCTAGATCTGTCTGACTCAGGTTGTTGTCTGTGTTAAGAGCACCAGAGGGGAGAGGGGAGGCCTGAGGAAGAGTGTGCCGGGCTGGCCACTGAGGCTGGGAGGCTATGGCAGGCTGCCGGGGGAGGGGCCTGGGGTTCTTGCTGGTAATCGGGTGTGGCCTAGGCCCTACTATCCCCCTGGGGTGTTGCAAGGTCAGGCTTCGAAGGGTCTTTTGTGCCCCAGAGCCTCCTCTCCAGACTCTAAGAGGGCACTTGATCCCAATTACAGAAAGTGGCTAGGTCAGCCGTCACCTTGCATGATCTGAGCACCTCTGATGACAGCTGATTAAAACGCAGACAGCACTCACCCCATCTTGGCCTTGAATCTGGGAGCCACGGGGCCTCCTGGGCCTCAGAGTTGTGCCTGGCTAGGCACAGTCACCTCTGGTCAGCCCTGGCACTGCAGACGGTGGGACCACTGGCTTAGATCAGGGGCTTGTTGGTCATACGGACATGTCTATGGAAGTTGCCTCAAGGGACATCTGGCCTGGTGACACCCATCTCCTATTTTCTGTCCCGTGAGCTGGGCCAGCATCCAGACAGCGAGGATCATACCTCAGCCTTTTAGACTCACCCACTGCCGCTGGGCCACAGAAGGAGGAGGAGGAGGCCACTCGGTTCAGTGAGGATGGTGCTGACCATCCCTTCGACTGCTTGAAGAGTGCATCTTGCCTGTCCCTACATTTCATTGTACTGGAGATGAGCTTTGCAGGCAGGCCGCCCTGCAGAGCTTGTGGGGAGTGGGAGCATCCTGAGCAGAGGACAACAGAGAAGAGGACAGCCTGTGTGGGGGAGGCGAGGGAACAGGGCAGGGTGAGTCACGCAGGGCAATCCCAGGGGAAGCTGAGACCCTGCACACCCTGCCTCATGCCTGTCCATTAGCCTATGTGCCGGGCCTAGCATGTGCTTTCACCTGCACCGCACCACCACACCTTCCGGCCTCTCATTGGCCCTGGGACAATCACCCCCACTTCATAGATGAGAAAGCTGAGGCCCAGGAAGGAAATTCTCCAGGGCCATGTGGGGAGAAGGTAGTGAGGTGGCTCCTGGACCATGAGCTGGGCAGGGACCCAGGTCCAGAGATGTCCCCCGGTTGCTGGCCTGGCCTGTTGGCTTCCTCACACACTGGATGTGCTCCTTTCCCCCAACCCTTGTGCCTGTGGCTATCTTGGGCTCCAAGGTCATAGTTAATGATCTTGCTCTCTGACCTCAAGCTGTAAGATGTACTGATTTCATGTGTGGCACTAAATCAGGGTGATTGTTTGGGTATTGAAGCAAAAGGTAGGTGGAGTCATTTGGGAAGTGGGTGTGCAATAGGAGGGGAACACTAGGACCCCTTGTTAACTCATACAGTGCCTTCGTGCCCATTAGCAGTGCTGCACCTTCTTTAGGGCAAACACAGCTCCTGTATCAGGCACTCTGCTGAAAACAATGGAGCAGAGGCTGGATTTCTTCTTCCATTATCTTTATTAGGGGTGGTTTGGTGCAGTGAACAACCTGCACAACTGTGCACTGCGGTCCTGAGGAACATGGTACCTCAGATCCCCTAAAACTGAGCTTTGTCCCCCCACTCTATTCTTAGATCTCTACATTCTCTACTCTTCTTAGATCCGAACCTATCAAGTGTCCCTGGGTCAGCAACTTTGAAGCAGAACAGGTTTTTCTGGAATTAGAGAGACTGGAGCAGCTGAATGAAATCACCTTGACCCTCCTCATGGCAGAGGCAGGGGCACTGAGGCCCAGAAAGAGCCATGAATTGCCCGTGGCCACCCAGGGCTGGTGCCTTGCTACACCCTCCACCTTAGGCAGGCCCAGCTAGACCCCTGTTCCCTCCAGAGGGATGTTTGAATTAAGGACTAACAGGAGGGGCTCTTTCCCTCCCTGCCTTGCAAAGTCAGGTTTTGATTATGGTTTATTGTGAGGCTGCATTCCATTCAGAGCTTTTCAGAAGAACACGTCCAATTCTTTGGCTCAGTCTGGTCCTAAAAATAGGCACCAGTGGAGGTGTTCCTTCTCCCTCCCACCCACATAGTGGAAGGAGCGCTAACCCCTTCTTACTGCTTGCCCATGTGACCTTGGCAAGTTAACCTTGCCTCTGGACGCCCCAGCTGCTGTAGCTGTAGGATCGAGCTGTAGGATCGAGCTGTAGGATCAACCCTCTTTGGGTGAGATGAGCCCACAGAGGTCATAAACTTCAAATGGCTTCGGCATAGAAGGTCCTGTAGCAGGTGGGACAGTATAGTATGGGACACAGAAGTGACTTTAACCTTTACGGTGGTCCATTCATTTGTCCCAATATTTTATCATCTTAAGAACATAAAGTTGGACCAAGCACCATGGATTCACCAAAACATTTTTGGCTCTTGCTCCAGCCAGTGGAATGAGCTCCTAGATTAGGATAATAAGTCCCCTAGAGCTTTTCCCCCTCTGCCTGACAGAGAACCTTCACTTTGTTCTAAAATAGTGCTGTTGAACAGCAACGTAATGTGAACCATGTATGTAATTTTGAATTCTCTAGTAGCCACATTTTTAAAAAAGTAAAATGAAACAGGTGAAGTTGATTTATTAATATAGTTTGTTCAACTTAATATGTCCAAAATATTATCACTTCAACATGCAACCAATATTGAAATGTTAATGAGACACATTACACTCTTTTTTTCGTGTAAAGTTTTCAAAATCCAAAGTACTGGATTTTATGATGTTTGTACGTCTTAATTCAGACCAACTGCATTTCAAGGGGTAATAGCCACATGTGGCTAGTGGGCCATCATATTGAAAAGCCCTGTTCTAAACCATCTACCTCCTCCTTGCTGGGTGACTTTGGGCAATTTACCCTCCTCTCTGGACCACTACCCTCTCTATATAATAAGGGCAGTGGACTAGAGCAAGGAGAGTAACTCTCTGGCATTTTCCATGTCCCTCTTATTCTGCTCGGGGCAGACATCAATAATGGATAGCCAATCGCCCGTGGCCATCTTTCCCACAGAGTCGGGATCCTGCCAATGAACCTTCTTGTCGCAACAGACATTAGCAAATGATTGCAGCCTGCAAACCAAATGAACTCTCTTTACTGCATTGGAATCTTGATGTTCTCCATGGGCTTGTGGACTCTGGGTTTCTACGATTCCATCTCTTTCATGTCCGTAAACCTGCCTCTTGCATCCTCCCCAGCATTGTTGAAATCAGATCACGGATGCCCACTTCTCTGGTCTATCCTCACCTACTTTACATACTTTTTTGCAGCTTGGTCTTATCCTGCTAATGTCTTAGAACTAGGGCTATATGCCAGGCTCAGGGTTGGGCAGGAGTCAGGGGTGTAAAATCCATTCTGGGTTGTGAGCCTGTGCTCAGATGGGCATCTTTCTCTGTGAGGCCAAGCCTGGTGTTGGGGCCATCAGGATGCTAGTGCAGGCACAGAACGTGGATGTCCAATTTCAGAGGAGCCTGAAGAGGACAGAAACAGACCAGCACTCATGCAACAGGCAGCTTGGGTTGCCTCAGGTAGCCAGAACTCTGGGGTCAATGAAGCTTACCCACATATTTAAAATTTTAGACTATCGAAGGCCACCCTTTCTATATGCAATTTTTTAAATTTAACTTTTTTCATGGGGAAAATTTTCTAAAATAGATCATATATATTCCTATTTCCTTGGAGAGCTCTGAACACTAACCTTTTATGGATGACTTCAAGTATGAACATTCGTTATTGTTCTGTGGCAGACTGTTTTCTTTGCCCCAAATGTCCCAGTAGACTCTGTTTTTCCAGTCTCCTGTCTGCTTTTTTGTATTTCTTTCTCATTTTCCTATTGGGATGCACAGCAAATACTCCTGTGGATGGATACATAAGGCTAGTTTTAGCTAAACCAGAAGAAGCAGAGGAAGGAGAAGTAGACTGGACTGAGGCAGTCAGGGCTAGCTTTCTGGAGGAGGTGAGACTGAGCTAGGCTGGGAAGGATGAAAACAAATAGAGTAAAGCAGGGGTCCAAGGAAGAGGCTGTAGCAGAAGCAAGACCCTCAGATGATCACACTTCATCAGCTAAGGTGTGATGATAAAGAGAATGTGGGGTTCTTTCATTCAATCTTAAAAAACAATGATATATTTTTCCCTTACCTGTCAACCTCTAATACTTCTGGGTAGAATCCTTACTAGGAGGGGTTTGGAGACTCTCTCTCTCTCTCTCTCTCTCTCTTTAGGTTATTTATTTATTTGACAGAGAGAGAGCAAGAGCGAGTACAAGCAGGGGGAGAGGGAGAAGCAGGCTCAATGTGGGGCTCAATCCCAGGGCCCAGAGATCATGACCTGAGCTGAAAGCAGATGCTTAACCCACTGAGCCACCCAGTGGCTCAGGAAACTCTTGACTAGTATCTGTAATGCACTTGATTTTCCCATCTATAAAATGGGTCTTTCCTGGCTCCACTGAGTTAACAAACTCTGAGTGAGAAAGAAATGCTTTGGAAACTGTCCTGTGCTCTAAAGAGGAGTCAGGAGCATAGGTTTCAACTGAATGTTCACTTGACTAAAATTTACATGAAATTTGGATTACACAAGGGACACATGACTATATGTGGATATACCTACTACAGATTTGATTAAAGTTCCTTTCGCCCTGGTCTCCTAGTCCTGGTCCCCTACCCCATTCCCTGGAGACAATCTCTGGTATCTTACGGCTGGAAATTCTTCCAGATGTGTTTCTGTGGATTTATTTAGATCTGCATGTACCTGTGGAAATAGACGGTGTTTGTTTTGTTTTCTTTCGATTTGCTGTAAGTCGGCTGAAAGTACTCCGCTTCTTTCCACCCAACAATAGGCCTTCATGACCGCCCCTCGTGAGACCATGTACAACAACACTGTTTAACGGTTGCCCAGTAGTCTATGCTCTGCCCATGGCGTCTTTGAATTTGACATTCCCCACCTGTTGGACTGTTAGCTTGTTTCCAGTGTTTCGACTTCTGTAAGTCATATTGTTGTGATCATTTCTGCACACACCTTTTTATCTGCAGTGGTGTTTTTTCCGGGGTAGCCACAAAGAGGTGTCACTTGTGGGTCCTAGGATCTACATGCATTTGGACTTTCAGGAATAGCCAAACTGTCGTCCCAACTAGCTGCACCCACTTCGATGGTGGCTGTGGGTCCCAACACGACCATGACCCCATGGCGACCTGCGCAGGAGGCATCTGCGCTCTGAGCCCTGCACTTGGGAGGGCCAAACTCTGTCCATCCTGCAGCCATGCCTCTCCCCATGGGGCGAGGAGTCTTCAGAGGCAGAGGCATCTGTGGGGTCAAGGAGAGGTACCCACACAGAGCCTGCACCCCCCTTTCCGGGGCTTCTTTGCTCTTGGTTCCACGAATGTTGTGGATGGCTGTGATATGATCCACTTTAGCAATTTCGTTCCAGTATTTTCTAGCACAATCCTTCCAGTGTGTGTGTGTGTGTGTGTGTGTGTTGGGGAGGGGGGGTTTAGCTTTTCCTTTTTACAGAGCGGTTAGGAAACACAACCCCACTAGTCAACCAGAATGCGGTTGACACGAGCCCCGCTCGATTCATTCCTGGGTCAGCTTCATCTTCATTTTTTTTTTTTCTTTTCCTCCATACTAATTTTCAACCAGTACGATTCTCCTGTTAAAAGGCTCTCTCTTCCTCGCCATCTCCAGGAAGGGGGAGCCCAATGTCTGGGGTGGGGGCTGCCTCCTGGGACTCATTTCCAGCCAACCCGGAGCACTTCAAAGGGGTTCCTTCCCAGGAAGCCCGCTTTTCATGGAAATGAAACACACGGAGCAGGTGTCTCTCCTACCCTAACCCCTCCTGGGAGAGAGGGGCAGGGACTGCACGGAGCTGAAGTAAACGGTGCAAATAAACCTCGGCACCGGTTAGCGACAGCTCCCGGAATTTAAAGGGACACGTAATCACTCCTAATACACATCCAGGGCAGAGAGCCGGATGTCGCTGATGGCAAAGAGCATGTTGGCAGGGAGAGGAGCCAGCAGCGCCCCAGCTCCCACTGACAAAGCTCAGGGCCCGCTTCCCAAACCCTCGCCAGACTCACACGGACATCTTCCTCTTCCTTCCCCTCTTTCTCCTCACTGCCACCATCATCACGGACGTTGCTGGGTGTTGAGAACTTGATTGTGCCCCAGGCTCTTCGCAAGGAGCCTATTTAAACCACCCACCAACCCTATGCAGGAGGAAATACTATCCCCATTTCACAGATAAAGAAACTGAGGCTCTGAGAGAGGACTGCTTGCCTGGATGACCACACGCTCATTTGGGGCAGACATGAAACGCGGGTGCAGGTTTCCCCGACTCTGAAGTCGGGCACGCCACCTCCTAGGATTGCTCCTTGGCCCTAGCAAGGCTGAGCACGTGGGCAGAGAGGCTGCTGAAGACCGAAAGTTCTCGCACTCATCCGGGCAGACCCTCTATCCCAGCACAACTTGCATTAGGAGGATGGGGGTCCCCTCACCTCTAATGCCCTGGGCCCCAACTCCCCTGCCACTTAGTGGTACTGGGGCAAACAAGATAGAAAGTCCTAGAGAACCATACTCACCACTCTTCGTACTGGGGGACATGACTATTAGCACGGACCTACGACTTAAGGAACTGGAGGAGGGGGTTTTCTGCTCCTAGACCCCTCCTCTGTGGGCCCCCTGAGGTGTCACCGGTGCTGAGTTGTACCACTGGGTAAGCCTGGCCCCACTTAGCTCCTCTTTGAAAAAGCAATGAGTCTGGAGACGCATTTAGTCTCTGCCACCTTGGAGTGAATTAATTTGCATTGACAGAAGCCTGAGGGCAGCATGGAAGCTACTGGGCCCCTGGAAACATGAGAATGTGTGCCAAGAGGAAGGGAAACGGGCCTGGTGTGCATTACTGGAAAGTAGGCTCTGAAGACTCATAGTGACCCAGGGCTGTGCAGGCGTGGGGCCGGGGGAGCAAAGAGACCGCAATGAAGACCAACCAGACCCACGACGAAGCCTGTTTTATGCCAATGTGGGGGACCAGGGGCTCCAGCAGGACTCACAATAGCTCTGGAAGGACAGGAGGCGGCTCAGAGAAATGAGGCTCAGAAAGGGAATGCAGATTGCCCAAAGACACACAGCGATTTAGAGCTGAATCCAAAGCCGGCCTCCATACACCCACAGCTCTGCGCATGCCCCGGGCTGCCCCTGCCTGGGCCAAGACCCTCTTGGGTCTCTCTCCCAGAGGTCCCTCTCCCATGCATGGGAGAAGCCCACGGTGGGGAGGGATGTCAGTGCCAGCTCTCGGCTCCAGCAGAAGGCCCTGCTTCTTAAGAACAGGAAGGACGATTTAGCCCCATTTAGCCAAGGGGGATAAAAACTCAGAGGAGCATTGGGAGTGCACATGGGCAGGAGCCGGGGTAGAATTTGAACCCCGGACCCTCAGCCTCTAAATGTCATGCTCCAGAGATTCCTCTCTGGTCAAGAGGCCTCAGGCCACAGTGCCACACCCTTCTGTCCCCTGGGCACTGCACCCACTTTGGGCCCTTTTGAAGGTGGCTATAAGCGGCTCCCGTTGGCGTGTGGGCCTGTCTGGATGGGCGAGTAAGTGGCTTTGGTGACGAACGGGATGTCAGTCCTTCCCCCGTGCTATGTTTAGAAAGGTGTCAGCCCCAAAATGGCCTGTCTCAAAGGTCACCGAGGAGGTAATCACGAGTGTCTCTAAAACCCCATCTCTGACCTTCCCGCACCCAGACATGGGGGCCAGTAGGGTCGCCACGAAGGATGCGATCGGGTGCGGCTTGCACACCCAGTGGGGCGTGTGCCCTCCTCCAGGCCGAGCTGAGGAGGGCCCCAGGCAGAGAGCAGAGGCTGCGAGAGGGGCCTGTCACGCCCTCTCCTCCTTCAGATACTGGGGAGGACCCCCAAGAGAAGGTTGCGGAGGGCCGCGGGCCATTCCAGGGATTCTCACACTCAGCACAGCGACACCCTTCTGACACACTTACACATGCACACTCACGTGGGTGAACGCCCATGGCCACAGCCGCACCCACGACAGAGAGAGAAGGAGTTTAAAGTATATTCTACAAACCCTGCACATGTCAAAGGTGGAATTATAATTTCTCATTTTTGTAGAGTCTTCAGTATTTCAAAAGCTCTGATTAAAAACATTACAAAAGATTTAAAAAAATCAAAAAACATACCAAGGTAGGTTCTCTAATTTAAATACACTGGAGCTCACGGATGCATCACTGTGCGCTACCCAATTCATAATGATAACAATTATAATATATTATATGTAATAACGATATATTACTTAATAATTATAATTAATGTTCATTTGACGCAGGCCTCAGAATACAATTTCTCCACATGCCTTTGTTCAACGGAACTCTATCTGGAGGTTGCAAGTCGCCTCTGATTTTATACCTCCCCTCCTTCTGCTTTCCTTTGGATTCTATAAATGTATTTTTAGAATTTCATTTTAATATCTGTTGCCTTCTTAGCTCTATCGTTTAAATTATATATTTCAGCAGTTGCTCGAAGGACATCAGCTACATCCTTCACTCGCGACGGTGCACCGAGAGGGATGGTGTGTCACGTGATAGGAAATAGAAACCTTGCGACCGTCCAGGTCTGTTTACCGTTCCTCCGCCACGGTCTCCTTCTATCCTTGATGTGCTGCTTGTTCTATGTAATCCATCTACCTGTATTATAAACCCCATACTACAAAGTTATTCTTTGATGCTTGAAACAATTCCATCTCTGTTAAAGAAATGAAGAGAAAAAACAGTCTTTTACCTTCAACCAGACATCTCTCATTTCTGCGGCTCTTCATTCTTTGTGACTGTCCAGATTCCTATTCACTATTGTTTCCCTTTAGCCCGAAGGACATCCTTTAGGATTTTTTGTTTGTTTGTTTGTGGTATAGACCTGACAGGGCCACACTTCCTTAACTTTTTAATCTGAAAATGCCTCTATTTCATCTTTATTCTTTAAGGATATTTTCACTGAATATGGAATTCTGGCTTGGCATTTTCCCCCCCAGAACAGCAAAGATGGGATTCAACTACTTTTTGGCCTTCATAGTCTCTCATAAGACATTAGTGTGTTTTCAAATTGTTCTCTCCCTGTACATAATATATTTGGGGTTTTGTTGTTGTTGTTATTTGGTTTTTCTTTTCCTGGCTTCTTTCACGTAAAGATAGAGATTTTCTCTTTATCATTAGCTCAGCAGTTTGACTATGATAGGCCTGTGTGTAGTTTTCTCTGTATTTATCCTGCTTGGGATTCACGAAGCTTAAATCTATACATTTTCTGCATTCACCACATTTGGGGAAATTTAACCATTACTTTTTAAAAATACTATCTCCTCTACTTCGTAATTCCAGTTTCATTTATTATAGACATTTTGATACAGAGTCATAAGTACCTGAGGCTTTATATTTTGAAATATATTTTTTGAAGATTTTATTTATGTATTTGACAGAGATCATAAGCAGGCAGAGAGGCTGGCAGAGAGAGAGAGGAGGAAGCAGGCTCCCTGCTGAGCAGAGAGTCCGATGTGGGGTTCAATTCCAGGACCCTGGGATCTTGGCCTGAGCTGAAGGCAGAGGCTTTAACCCACTGAGCCACCCAGGCGCCCCTAGAATGTATTTTAAAAATTTATTTGAGGGGGCACCTGGATGCCTCTGTCAGTTAAACGTCTGACTCTTGATTTTGGCTCAGTTCCTGATCACAGGGTCATGGGATCTAGCCCTAGTGGGAAGTCTACTTGGGAGTCTCTCTCTCCCTCTGCCCTGCTCCAACCGTGCTCTCTCTCTTTCTTTCTCTCTCTCAAATAAATAAACAAATAAATAAATCGTAAAAAAAAAAATTACTTGCACATAGTTGACACACAGTGGTACATTGCTTTCAGGTGTCTAGCCCAGTGATTCAACAAGTTTATATATTACGCTAGTGTAGCTAGCAAGTGTAACTATGATCTGTTACCATACAATTATTACAATATCATTGACTATAGTCACTGCGTTGTGCCTTTTATTTCTGTGACTGATTCATTCCATAACTGGAACCCGTGTCTCCCACTCCTCTTCACCCTTTTTGCCCACGCTTCTACCCCCTTCCTGTTTTCTCTTTATTTATGAGTCTGATTCCAATTTTTAATTTTTTTTTCAATCTTCGCTTTCTCTGTTCTTCAGAGAAAAACTCTGCCAAGTCTAATAAGTTCATTTTTATTTCTAGTATTATACCAGTCAATCCTAGAATTTCTTTTTTTTTTTTAATAGTTTTGTTTCTCCACTCAGATTTCATTCATTGTGAACATATTTCCTTTTGGTCCATGAGCATAGTTACAATAGCTGTTTTAAAATTTGTGCCTGTTAAATCTAGCAACTGTGTCATTTCTGCATCAGTCCCCATTGATTATCTTTTCTCTCAAAGTGGGTCACAATTTTCTGGCCATCTTTTACATTGGCTAGTTTCGGACTGTACTCAAGATGTTGTAAAGGTTAGACAGTGGTGACTCTGGACTCTGTTATATTCCTCGGAAGAGCACTGACTTTTATTTGTTTTAACAAGCAATTACCTGGGTTAGACTTAAGCCACAAATTCGTTTGGAGTAGGAATCAGGCCTCAGTTCATTTCTTTTACTGTGAGCTGGATTCTGCCCCAAGCATACATGGTTCACAGGGCCATCCAAATGTAGGCAGTTAATATACAGAGTTTGGGGGATCACTCCTCTGCTCATCCTTTTCTGAGGTCCTTCTTTTGCTTTCTGGTGGCTATGGTTGTCTCAAACACCGTTCTCTGGTCTTCTGGCCACAGAGACTCTGGGTTTCAAAGTTTTACCTGTGCTCTGTGGTGCTGACTTCAGCCTCTGCCTGGCACAGTGAATAAGTCCCTTTATACCATTCTCTTCTCTTAAGGTTTGACTCTCTGGGATCTACCTCTATTTGTTCGCTCCTCAGGGCTTTTAGGTCAATGGTTTTTATATTTGTCCAAAGTTTATAACTGTTACCTGTAGAGAGAGCCTGGTAGGAACTAACTTGGATGTGCTGAAGGAGAAACTAACTTTTAATAGTGATTAATTTCATAATAGTTAAATATATAAACTTAAATTTATCAAACTGCCTTTTAAATTATGTCATCTTTTATTTTCATGTTGAGCTTCTCTCACTGATTTCATTTATCAAAAAATAAGCTCTTAGTGTTTTCCAAGCTAAGAAAACTCTGGGCTATTATGATTTCTGGGGTCTCATCACTCCCAGCTTTGACTTCAGCATCCCGACATTGATTTACCTATACCAGCTCCTGTATAATTCCAGACATCAGGGACTAAGTCCTGCACTCCAACGTTTCTTAACCATCCCTGCCATCTGCAGACAAATTGTTAACTTTTCCAAAAGTCCTCACATCAATGGTTATATCTTAGCTTCATGGTGGTCCTAGGAACCCAGACGGGCAGATCGTGTTGTCCTTTGACAGATAAGGAAACGGAGGCCAGGGTGAGAATTAACTGTGCTGGGAGACTAAAACCCAGGACTCCTAATTCCAGTCCATGTCCTCCCTCCTAACCTCACTGAGAAGAACAGAGAGGTTCGGGTTGCTCTTATTAGTAGGGTGTCAGCTGCCAGGGGAATGCCTGGACCCCATCTCTCCAAGGCAAGCAAGCACTCTAGACTATCCTTCCAACTCTGCCTCTGTTCCTGCTTGGCCATGTGGGTTGAGACAGGTCATTCCACCTCTCCGAGTGTTGTCACCTCCCCTTCAGATAAATAGATGGGTTTGTGGGATTTCTAGTTCGTTTTAGGATTTTAACATTTTTCTACTTTCTAACATTTTATGCTTAGTTTTATCTGCCTCATGTGCCTGCACTTTTTTGATGTCTGTCTCATTCATTTGTCCATTTAACAGATGTTTCTTGGTCATAGTCCCACAAGCCGGAATATCGGCCTGATCATCCCAGTCCTACAGTCCCTGAGCTCATCTTCCCCTGGGACAGACAGACGTGGGAAGAGGCAGCTTACAATCCCCTGCAGTGTGTGGTACCATAGGGCCACACATAGGAGACTGTGGCAGCGTCCAGGAAGGGACAGATCTCCCACACTTGGGCTGAGAGTGTGTGTGTGTAGGGGGATGAGGGGCATGATCCCTGGTCACAGGAATGCCAGATAAGTGGTAATAACAGTAATAACAGTAATAAAAATGAACATTTAGGGGCGCCTGGGTGGCTCAGTAGGTTAAGGCCTCTGCCTTCGGCTCAGGTCATGGTCCCAGGGTCCTGGGATCGAGCCCCTCATCGGGCTCTCTGCTCAGCGGGGAGCCTGCTTCCTCCTCTCTCTCTGCCTGCCTCTCTGCCTGCTTGTGATCTCTGTCTGTCAAATAAATAAATAAAATCTTTAAAAAAAAAAAAAGAACATTTATTGAACATCTCTCTTTAGGGTGTCCAACCACCCTGGATTGCCTGGGACAGGAGAGTTTCCTGGAGTGATGGATTTTCAGGGCGAATACAGGAAGGTCTCCTGTGTTGGACACTGTTCTAGGAAAATTCCATAAATAAACCTATAAAAAACCTTACAATAAGTCTATGGCTGCTGTTATTTTCCTCTTTTTACAGCTGAGGCCTCCCCACACTCAGAGGGGAGTCTGCTTGAAAGGCTCTCTATCTCCCTCTTCCACTGCCTCTCCGCCTCTCTCTCAAATAAATAAATAAATCTTTAAAGAATATATTGACCTTGATTGATTTTGGCACACCCTTGGCTTTTGCACCTGAGGTGAGCGCCTCAGGAGGACATTTCTGGTGGAGGACTGTCGTCTTGGACAAACTGGGCAAAGCCCTCCCTTTGTCCTCTGAGAAGTGGCCTGGTTGGGACAATCGGCTGCACGGTGGCCCCACTGCTGGGGCACAGGTCTGTGCAGTAACTACTGTTGTCCCACAGGGGGGCTGCGAGCCTCCCTTTCTTTTCAGGCCTCCAGAGCCCAGGTCCAAGGTCTCTTTCCCGCCCCCTTCTGCCCGCAGCTCCTCTCTTGCAGCTGGGGCTGGGGGTACTGGGGAAGAGGTGGCCTCAGATTGGGCGTTGCTATTTCAGGCCAGACGATGGCTTCCTTCTCTAGCCCAAATGAAACCCTTCCTCTCCCAAATTCCTGAGCCCTCTCATTAGCGGTTGTGTTTGTGGATAATAGCTATAATGAGGAGGCAATAAAAAAGTCCAGAATGTGCTGCCCGGTGGCCTCTCCTTACCCCTTCCACAAGGAGCGCCTGCCAGCTCGGGCTGAGGCCTTAATGGCCCCGCCGTGGACCCGGGGGCCGAGCGTGGGCACTTGGGTGACCGCGGCATGATTTAATCCCCATTCGTTAAAAATGCCGGGCCACAGGCCAGGAGCCCAGGAAAATAAGTGGTGACAGGTGAGAGAAAAAGAGCCTCCCGCCGGCCTCTGTAGCCACTTCAAAGGCCACGGCCCTGCCAGGTAATTGAGGCCTAATGGACACCGGGTCCAGGAAACGGCTTGGCCAGAGATGCTCCTACACATGGGAACGAGGACAGGCAGGAGAGAAGGGAGAGGCTGGGCTGGCTGGGCCAGGCCCAGGACGGCCTCTGTAATTAAGCCAGGACCCAGCAAATACCTTTTCTGTCAGGCCCTGTGTGTAGTGACTTCAGACTTCCATTTTGGGCAGGAAGCCTCAGGCCAGAGGCAAGCAGGCCTCCTGGAGGGCGTCTCCTCATGCCCTGGCCTCTGCCAGGATCTGGTTCTCCTGGCTCTCAAAGGGAGGAAGGCGTTGCAGGAGTGTGCGTGTGTTTGCCTGGGCATGTGTGTGTATTTGTCTGTGTCCGTGTGTGGATGCGTTATGTCTTTGCACTATGTGTCTCGTGTGTGTGTGTGTGTGTGTGTGTGTAGGACAAACCCCCATTCCCCAGCCCCGCCCGGCCCTCCCCCCACCCCCTGCCATGTCTCTCTTGTCCTGCTTCCTACATTTGCTATCTCACTTCTGGAATGGACTACAGCACCGGTATCCATCTGGGTTGCTGAAACAGTCCTCCCTTCCAGCTAGATCTCCTGTTAAATTTCTAGAACTCCAGCTCAGGGCTGGAGGCTCGGCCGGTTGATTGGATAGTGTTTGGATAGTCAGTGGGGTGCAGGGAAGAGGGCCCGGCTGACCATCCCCGTGGAGTCCGGCTGGGGCTGCCCCAGCACTCAGACTCCCACAGAGCAGGCCCGAGAAGCAGGTGGCCCAGGGCTGGAGGAGTAATTAAGGAAAATACAGCCCTTCCCATATTAAAGTCATGGGAGGACCTCCTCTGTGCGGTTCCCCCCACATCCACAGATGACTTGGACGATTGCTTCTTACAATATTCTGTCATGAAAATCAACTCACTTTTGAACCTAAATTCACTTTACAAAGAAACCTCTGATTGCTACCAGAAATGGAAAAATCGATGTCATTTGGCGTAAAGAGCGGATAATGATAAAAATGGGCGCCGTGAAAAATAGAAGGCCGTTTTCAATTCCAGCTAGCTACTGTGACGGTTCCGGGTCCAAGGTCAAAGGGGGAAGAGGGGGCATGGCTCTCCCTGGAAAAGAAACCCTAGGGGATGTCGGGAAGGTGTCAAAACATGTTGGAACCCAGAATGAATAGTGAGCCCATGTGCCTTTGCGTGTATGTGTGTCTCCTGGTGACGTCACTGGAACTGGCAGTCCATCACTGCGGAGAGTCAATGCCCTCTGCCACTTCTCATCATGCCAAGTCTACAGGTGGCACTGGGAGCATTAACACAACTGGGCAGCCAAATCCGCTGCATTGGGAAGGTTCACCTGGACCCTAGAGCTTGGTTTCCTCCTCCCCCAAACAGAGGAGAAATGGAACCTACTTGGGGAGAATTGAAGGGAAAGGCTTTGTGCAAAGAACTAGGCCCACAGCACTCAGGGAGCCCTCACTGGGGTTCAGGTTACCTGGGCAGGAACTGGGTTTTGAGTGCGTTCCAGTATCTGGAGGGCTTGGGCCTGACGAGGAGCTCAGTGTGACACTGGGGAGTCATGGGACCTTCCCTGCCTTGAGCCAGAGACAGAGAAGGATGCTGAAAGCAGATACTGAGAGCACAGAAGCCCTTTCTCTTGCGTGTTCAGCAACTGCCACAGCTTGGGGAGGAGCCCTTTTACAGGTAAGATGGCCCAGGCACTGGGGGGGGACCTCAATAAGATCCCCCAGAAATAGAGATGAGGGGATGTCCCACTCAGACTCAAAAGACATTAACTTATAGATACCAGGTACCTTCTAAGCGTTTGCAGAATCACTCCCCGCTTAGTTAAGTACTGTGCAAGTTCAGTACTATGAGCTAAGTACTGTTAGTAGCCATTTTACAGGTCAGGCTGGGTCACCTGTCCAAGGTCGTTCAGCTCACTCCACAGGTGGTGGAGCTGGGATATGAGCCCAGCCAGGCTCTGAGCTCTTCCTCACCGGGACAGAGCTGCCACTCTTCAGATGCACATGCGTGTGGCCGTGGTGCATGCGACACAGATTTGAGAGCACACGAGATGGGTGTCCCTGCCTGAGTGAGTCAGCTCAGGCCGTCTGCAGCCCGGGCCGTCACTGGGCAGCTCAGATCCAGAGGAGTTTATTTTGCAAAACCAAATCCTGCTCCTTTCAGTTTGTTAACATGAAAGCTGCCTCTAATTCCATGGACAAATACCGCATTCTTTGAGCTACAATTGGCAGCGTCGCCCCATTGCACATTCCTTCGAGTCACCAAGTGGAGCAGCCGGAGTGTGGCCATCATTCAGGATTCAGCTCTCGGGTTTCATGAGACAACATCAGAAATACCTCCGTAACCACCCGACTCCTCCGTGGCCTGGGGAGGGGGGCGAGGACGCAACTCAAGCTTCTGCCCGAGTGGGAGGCCAGGTTGGCGGCCCTCCGCCAGCCCAGACAAGCATTGGCTTTGTCGGCGCTGGGGCTTGGGGCCGCCTGCCCACATGGGCCCTCGCTTCCCCCCACGAGAACAGGGAGTTTGGTTTATAAATATGCACGCAGTCGGCCTCTCACCTTCCCACTGGGATCAGGCATTTCTGTGGTCACGGGACAGGACCCCATCTGGTTGAATGCTGGCTTTGATGGAAGCCAGAGATGCCTGTGTGCTGGGAACAGGGATGGCAGGGGTGGCCGTGGGCTCTGTGCCCGAGCATCACTTACCCCCTGCCCCAAACAGTGGGCACAGCGGCCCTTTAGGCCCGTGGAAGACCAGGGTGTTGAGCAAAGCATGCTCCCGTCTTGACCGACCATACTCCACTTTCATGCATAGCCCACGTCTCTCCTGGACTATCACAGCTCTATTTCCTTCGGAGTGTCCCCAGGGCCTTGGGCCCAAAAGGTAGCTCTGATCTTGGAGCTCCCAAAGCCCATAGGTACCCCTCCCCTCACCCAAAACAGAATCTAAGAAATTCTAGATCACGTTCATCAAGAACTTTTGCAGGCCAGCTCTACCCTTGACCTCACATACAACCTAGGTACGTGAGATGCTCAGGGGACACTACCCAGTCCCCTGCACTGGGCAACTTGAGGAGTGTGCATAGCTTTGGGCTTACTTTGGAGGTCACCTTCTGCCAGAATGCCTGGCAAGTTGACCTCTCCTCCGTCCTATAAATCACTGGCTAGGAACCCCTCTTTTGGTTCTGCTTCTAGGCGGCCTACCCTAAGACAGTAAATGAATGAATGAATGAATTATACATCCAGGGGAGCAGAAATGGGCAAGTTAAAAGTCTCCTAATATTTTTTTTTTTCAGATTTGAGCAGGATTCGTCTTTCAGTTGACTGTAGTAAACATTTATGAGCATTCATTTACTCATTAGCTGGGCTACACATGCTGGAACCCGTCTGTCGTATGTTGACACAACATTGTGTGTAAGCATGTGCATTTACACCCATAGTCACACACCACGCACGCTTCCACATGCCCTGGTTCTTCCACACGTGAAGTCTAGCTCTCCATTCCCTGCCATAGAGCCACCAACTGATACTTTCTAAATGTTTTCATACCCTATATAGAGTCACACGCAGACCTAGCTCCTATGTGTTTATGTACACACAGAATTGTATGCTATGTATGTACATACATGCTCTGGCCCCTCTGCATGTGTGTATTCACAGTCTCCCTCCATACCTACATGCATGGGTGCCTGTGTCTACCCCTGTACGCACGTCTCCGGTCAGAGGTCCTATTCATTTCCCCTATGGGGCACATACACTCTGATTTCCGGGTAAAGTGGTAGCTAATTTCCTTAAAAAGAAATGCATAGTTGATTAATTTTTCCTCCTTCTTTTCTCCCTTGTCACATGGGAGGAAAAAGTTGTTGTGTTTGTGTATTAGGCCCATTAGCCTAGATAAACTGTTGGCCTCCTGTAATGATTAATGACAGAACAGTGCTGTCTTTGCAAAAATAAATCATGCAGTGAGGAGAGGGAGGAAGATTATATCTAACACCAGGGGATGGCTTATTAATCTCACTTCTGGAGGAATTCCTGAGTAAATCAGTCTCCTTTATTAATGATATTTCACTCTGCTCTGCGAGATATCTTTTACCCAGCCAGAAGGGCAATTATCTATTTAGGCCAGGAAACAATATTAGTTATTGCCTCGGCTCCAGGGCGAGGAAAAAAGCCAGGAGAAGAAGGAAGAGAGGAAAACACTGAGCAGAGGGCTCCTGTCCCCAGACTGGGGTCCCTCAAACCTCCCGGCACGTTCTCAGTCCTCCTTGTATGGTGTGAATGAGTCTAAGTTGGGTCTGTGTGCATCTGAGTGGGGTGAAGGGACCTGACATGGTTGTCCTACTCCCCTGCCTGAAATTGTCATTTGGTGAGCATCTCTGAGCACCTCCTACATGCAAGGCCTGTGCCAGGGTCCTGAGGTCTCCTGGAAGGAAGACTGGGCCCCCTCTTGCTCCTTGGTGGAGTCCTTTCTGCTTTGAAATTGTTTGCATCTAACCCTTCTCTGATGGTGGTTTGGGAAGACTAGCGGACCAGGTAGCAGGCCCCGGTAAGAAAAGGGGGTCCTTTCTAAGTTGAAACCACCATTGATGTCCAACTTATAAACTGTCTGTCACACAGTAGGCATTACACAGACACAGCAAGAAGAATGGGGCAACTTCTTTAGCAGGGCTACTAGGGCTACTAGTAATCAAAGTCACCAACGGGCTACCAGGAAAACTGACCAAAAGACATTTAGCCTATTTGCTCATTTCCCGTCTTGGTCATTCATTCATTTAACATTTAAGGAGCACCCACTGTATACCAGCACCTGTTGCTAGACCCTGGGAAATCGACGACGAGTGACACAGAGATTCTTGCACTGCCCAAAGTTGACTGCTAATGGGAGAGTTGGGGAAAAGGCAAAATAGCAACTCTACGAGGGGATAAGGGACAAATGAGCTCCATGTGCCTAGGGCAGTGGCAGGTCCAAAGTGTGTGTGTGCATGGCAGCTGGGCGAAATCAAAGGGGGCAGGCTGTCCAGCAACGCTGGGGTTTGACAGCAATCTTACCTGATTTCCAGTCCTGGCTTAGCCCTTGATAAGGGACCTCGCATGTGCGCGGGTCACCTTATCTCTCCCAGCTTCATTTTCCTTATCCGTAGCATGGTACTAACGACAGCGATTTCTCAGTAGCGTTGGTGCCGACCCCTTATTCTCCTCATGGTATTTCCCTCCCCCCCCTAAAGGATCGAATATGCCGAGATGGTCAAGAAATAGAAGCTTTTAGAGATATAAATGAGGCCAAGTCTCTGTCCTGAGAGGCGATCCAATAGAATAATCATTCCGATTGTCGTTTCGGAGCACTTACTATAATTCAAATGTAATTCTAAGTGCTTTACACATGTCCTCTGTCTGGATGAGTCAAATCCTGGAAAACTTGACAGATTGGGAATTATTCTGGATCAGGCGTCCTGTGAGTGACCCAGACAGGAAAGAGCTTTGGGGAAGAGACCGGATGGGGATCATCCAGGCCCTCAATCCTCAAAGAGCAGACTGCCGACCTGCAGATTTGGAAATGCGGCAGAATCTCTCTGGCCTGCACCAGCAAGATCAGAAATCTGCATTTGGAGAGGTTCCACGCATTATGCATGAAGGCAGTGTTCTAATGCATTCACCTGTCCGGCCCAGGCCCAGGACACCCCTATCCACCCCCAAAAGGTCCAGCGATGGGCACCAACTACCTCTGGAGGTCCTGCTTGTTCTGCAGTCCTATGATGCAAGACAGCATAGTCGGGGAAGCCTTCTGGACAGAGGAGGGATCTGAGCGGGAAGGATGTACGGGGCCCTCGGGAAGGGCGCCTCAGCAGCACAGCATCTCCTTCCACAGCCTGGAGGGAAAGACTGGGGGCCTGGGGTCCGTCAAAGGGCATGGTCACGCCAGGCTTGATCCTTACAATGCCCGGGGCTCTAGGCCAGGCTCTCACTTTGCCTATGACCTCCTCGTCCCCATCCTACAAGGTAGGCATTGCTCTTGTGCCCACTTTACAACTCGCAAACTGAGGTTCAGAGAGATTCCCTTGCCCTGGCAACTCAGTGGCAGGGCCTGCATTCCAATCGAGGTGTGACTCCAGCCCGCATACAGCTTCTCCCACCGGGGTCCTCTTCCAGCATCTTCCCAGCCTTGGCCTTTTCCTGGGCAGGGGTTGCGGTGAGGCCACCCCAGCTGGTCCCTTCCAGGAACCTGGACCTGAACCACTGGTTCCAGGCCAGTGGTGGCAGCCGCAGAAGACAAGGCCCAGCCCCTCTCTGTCAGCACTTTAGCTCCCCCCAGCCCTCCCCACCCCAGTAATTAAATAAGTCTCTGGAAGAGGAGCCTGTACAGTATGTCATAAAATCTCTCTGAACTACCTATATTTACCCCTGAAAGTGAATTCTTTATAAGACCCAGGATATCAAAGCAGCCAGGGATCAAAGTCGTTTTAATAAGCCAGCCGAATGCGCCTGCCCGGCCTGGCCTCCTCCCGCTGCCCCCCTCGGAAGGCACTTAGGACGCCCCTTGGGCCATATTGTCACTCTGATTGCTCACTGCACACGCCTTCAGGGGAAGAGGAATGCCGCCCGGCTCAGTGCTGGGCCCTGCCCACCTGCCCCGCGCCGCCCCATTCTCTGCCTCAGCCCCATGTTCCACCTCCTCGCAAGGGCCACCAACAGCAAGTCTCGCAGTGTGGGGAGGGTGGGAGCCCGGCATTGGGAGCTGGCCCATGGACTCGCTGGGGGCCGTAAAGGGGGACCTAGGTGTAGCATTAAACAGCAGAACAAAGTCAGGGAAATCGTTCCCTTGAGGTTGGTTACTGCAAAGCAGCCAAAGGAAGGCTTTTGGCATGCTGGTCACCTTCTGTTCTTGATTTGGGTGTTCGCCACATGGGTGTGTTCAGTTTAAGAAAATTCATCAAGATGAACAATTAAGACGAGTGTACACTACTGTCTATGGGTGATACTTCAATAAAAACATTTAAAAAAAATTGTAGCAGATAGCATATACTTCCTCTTGCCTGGATTCTTAGGAGATCTGGCCACCAATGATGGGCGCTAATTCCAGTTCCAGCTGATCCCCTGCCCACCCAGACGGTGTCACACATCTCCACCACTGGCCTGCTCTGGCGGGAATTTCAGTGTGCGACCCCTGGTCTAGTTGCAGCCTCTCATTGTACTAGTGGGGAAACTGAGACCCAAAGGGAGCCCGATTTTTCATTTGTTGTTTTAGACCTGTGTTCTCACACCAAGAGTTGGCCAACTATGGCCTGTGGGCCAAATGCTGTCTGCTGCCTGTTTTATAAATAAAGTTTTATTGGAAATAGTCACATCCATTCGCTTAAGTATTATCTTACTTAAGTGCCTGCTTGTGTGCTACATGGTTTTGCCTTGAGCAGTTGAGGCAGAGACTGTCTGTGGCCCACGAAACCCCACATATTTATGACTTGGACCTTTACAGAGAAAATCTGTTGGATTCTGCGTTATGCGGCCATGCTTCCTGTATCACGTTCCATGGGTAAATACAGCGGGGGATGTGATCAACCCGTCGTCCTCCGGGTCATCAGGCGAGGAAGGACTCGACCCCGCTCCCCATTCCCAACTCCACTCCTCACCCTGTCCTGTCACGTGACTGCAAGTGCTTCGGAGCTTCTGGAGGGCGAGGCCCCAGGGTGGTGGGATGGTGATTGCTGTGGTCATAACATCGCTATCTCACAGTTACGAAGGCCCGTTGTGCTCCAGGAACTGGGCTTAGCATTTTTCATGCATTATTCCGTTTAATACTCACAGCTAACCTTTGAGGGAGGGGCAACTCTTACCCATTTGACCCGTAGGAGGAAATGAAGGCAGTGGAGACTTTAAAGAGGTTGGGTGGGTCCGCAGCCATTTTATCGAGTACCTTCTCTGTGCCACACTGTGTTTTCAGCTCTGGACCTAGAGCAGGGAACAAAACAGAGAGGCAAAGGGCTTCTCATCCGAGAAATTCCTTAACTTGCCCAAGGTCATACAGCTAGAATGTGTGGGGCCAAGAACAGAACTTTGTGTCCAGGAGTTATAAGCTCTCTTTATAAGGCAACAGAGAAAGAGTGGGAAAAGAGTAAAGGCCAAAGCCCCAGGACCTTGGCTCATGCCCCCTCTCCCAACGTCTCTAATTCAAACCCAGCAACCTCTAATCTAGAACTTGGCCAGTAACTGCTGCTCACAGGGGGCCCCCGGAGAGCTCGCAGGAGCTGAGAGGTTTTGCTAGGTCACCTTATTGCTTGGGAACCTAGAAATATGTCAACTCACCCCTCTTGAGACTGAGTCCTGTCCTGTCATCTGAGACCTTCTTTTTCCAAGGGGGTTATATGGAAGAATCACCCAACCTGACACATTTGTTTCCTGAAGCTCCAGAAGAATCCACTGGGAGACTGGATCCTGGTGCTTCCTTGGGACTTGAGCAGCCTGTGGTGTCCAAAAATGGCAAGATGGTGGAAAGGATCCCCCTCTTGAGACCTTAAAAATGGCATCTCCATTATGAAGGATGGACCCAGCCTAGCTTGAGCTCCAGGCACTGCGGGCGAGCAGGTTCTTGACCCCAGAGGCTGTGCCCCCAGCTGTAACAATTCACCTGCCTTGGCCCTGCCCTTCCTGCCTGTGCAGGGTCTCTCTGCTTTCCCTGCATTGGCTTGCTTCTTTCCCACTCTCTCTTCTGCCTCCCACGCATTTGTGCAGGGAAATATCTCTGCTAAGAGCATCCTCTCCTTGGCCTGGCAAAATCTTCCCCAGACAAGGGGTCCCCTCCTCTTCTAAGGCCCGGCTCCGGGTCACCACTCCTGGGCAGTGTCCCTGATGTTGCTACTTCTGTGTCCACCAGGGCACCCACCCAGAGGCTTATGGCCCACTCTAAGGTGTCCCTGGGAGACATTTTAGCGCAGAGTGGGAGTTCCTGGAGGGCTGGGGTCATCTCTGGGTCCTCATTGTCAGACAGGACCTGGCTCAGATGAGGGGCAAATATACTGAGTAAACACTTAGTTTTCTTATCTAGCACTCTAGACAGCTCTGGGCTTTGGGGGGAGGTTGTGTGTGTGGTGGAGGGAAGTTGGGTGTTGGATGGAGTAGCTCGATTAGGGCTGGGGACCATTTCTCTCTTAGGCCTGTCTGCCAGCCCTGAGCTTTGGGAGGGAACTCCAGAAACCTTCTCAAATGTGTTCTCACTCCACTTCCTGGGCCCAGGCAGGGAGAGAAAGGGACACAGCCCCACTCATATCATGCAGAGAGGGTGGGCAAAGGGTCTTGGGGAAGTCCAAGAGGTAGGAGGTCCAGCAGAAAGAGAAGAGAAGGAAAGAACTCCAAGTCTCTCACCAAGGAGGCAGAAGGTATTCATAACAGCTGGCTCTTCCCTAGGTCCTTACTAGGCAGCAAGCACTGTCTTGGGCACTTGACCTCCATTAGCTTATTGAAACCCCACCGCAAACCTGCAAAGAAGAAACAAACATCTGATTTTTTTAGGGACAAAGAACCGAAGGGTCAAAGAAGTTAAGTACCTCGCTGAAGTCACACAGTTAGAACATCGGAGGACCAGAATTTGGTTCCTGAGTCTGGATACAACTCTCCCCAGTAACACACACACACACATATACACACACACACACTCACACTCACACTATTGCTGCCAGTAACCAGCCCATCAGACCTTCACAGAATTCAGGGTCATGGTGAAGTTAATGTTTCTATTCAGGGCCAAGACCCGATGAGGCAGAATTTAAGCAAGTGCTGACTCTCGGGCACTGATGTGGCTCTCGCACGGGTCAATACATGAGTGTTTCCTTAAATTTTGTACCCTGGATGCACTTTGATTGCCCAGATGTGTTCCCAGCCTGTCCCCATGTCACAGAAGAGGAAATCGAGGCTCTGGCCCAGGATGTGAGGTGTTCAGGGTCAGGAAGCATGATCTTGGTAAACCTAGGAATCAGACCCAGGGTTGCTGGGAAGCAGAACTCTGCATGGGTCCCCACCAGGATGCACAGGGTTAAGAGTGGCTTTGTGACAGTGACCAAAAAGGCTCCATCAGGCCTCTCTCAGGCACTTGTCCCCTGGGAATCCCTCACCCAGCCTCTGCCCTTGCCCTCCCCAAACACCCATCTCCCCACCCAAAGAATGTCTATTTTCCATGTCCTGCAGGCCAGCCCAGGGCCCCAGGTACTGTCCCCGGATACCCCTTCTTGCCAGATTTCAGAGATGGGCCTGTGGCTCAGGCTCAGGGAGGAAGGCACAGCTGGCTGATGTTGAAAACAAAACATTAAGTCCTCCCCCTGAACCCCCCCGCCCCCACCGCGTTCCGACTGCCTCTGGTCCATTCTCCCAGCTAAGCAGCAAGGACTGGACCCCTAGGAAGACCCCAGTAATTGGCAGAGGAGACCAAGGAGTCAGAATCATTAGATGACGCCTTCTTTTCTTGGGAAAAATGTGCCCTCACAAATTCTTGGAGACCAAGACCTGCTAGGGATCATATGCCCATTTAACAGGTGAAGAAATCGAGGCTCCAGCAGACAGCGAGCCACCCGAGGGCCCCAGCACAAAGGCGTGCAAGCCCAGGCTGCATCCCTGCCTGCTGGAGCCATCCCTTCCTCCGGGAATGAGACGGAGTGGAACTAGCTCCTGGTGCCTCCGTGATGAGTTCGCAGATCTCATTTGAACCCCATCTAGATCAAAGTGAGAATTGTTCCTGGCTAGGCTTTTAAAAAATGACTTTGGGGTTTTCAAAAGAAAATGCTCTGCTGACTTAGACATTAATAGCTCACTTAAAACTTGGGGAACTGCACTATTAACTTTTTTTTTTCCTTTTTATTGACCATCTCCCATTCTTACACCCTGCCCCTGAGTCCCTGGGGAACAAAGCCCAGGTACCTCTAGGACCTCGGCTCTGTGGCGGAGGTCACTCTTCCCAAGGGTCTTCCCTGAGCTCCACACCAGGAACAGGCTCTGCTGGGAGGCAAAAGCCAGCATCTGCTGGGAGCAGGAGGCATACTTATCTGCCATTCTCCGGGTAGCTCAGCGGACCTCCTGCCTCCAGGTTGCAGGTTGAAGGTTGGGGAGCAATTTCATAACCTAGACCGTAATGAGATTTCAAGATGGAGGGGGAGCTTCGACATAGAAACAGACCAATGCTTTTGTTCACGTTGCCCCGCTGAAACCCCTCCATACCCACCCCCACCCCTCAAAATGGGAAAAATTGTAAAAAATGATAAATTGAGGTTTTGTGTGTGTGTCTTGTTTTAAACCAATATGATCTCAATTCTTTTGTGAGCTTTGAAAGTCCATGCAGGAATTCCCCCCCTCGCTGTAAATACCCAGAGTCGGGGCCTTATGGCATGTGATCTGTAATAAACTTCAAAAGAACACCTTTGACATTTTAGATAACTTGCAAATGATGATGCAGAGAGATCTTTTGCCACTACAAAGAAAGAACAAAAGAACCGACATGAAAGAGAAATCAATAAACATATGGCAATTAATAAAACATTTTCTATGAATACCCTACAAAGAGTTTTACAACGGTATAAAAACCCAACAGTTGTTTCAATGTGGATTTAAGAAGTCTCAGCTGGCGTATTAAGACATCCGTGCAAGCAGCACACGAGAAGGCACAGAAAAACCGGGGCAGAGGCTGGACTTGTAAATCCATCAGAGGCCAAGGTACAGATCAGATGGGGAGATCGTCTGGAAAGGGGCCCGAGGAGTCAAGGGATGCCTTCGGTTTTGGGGGGACTGCAAATGTGAGGCAGAGAGAGAGGATGTCTTTTCTACTGGTGAAGAAACCACTTTGGATGTTAGGCTGGGGTCCCCTCTACTTCATTGGCTAAGCCAAGCCTCAGGCCTGTTTTCAGAGTTGGGCACTGTGACAGATCCCGGAGGCTTCCAGCTTCTCCCTGTCTGATTTCAGCCAACCCCCAAGCCTGGGGCCAGGGTGGGATTCAAGAAATGAAGGAATTGACTAATCACGAAGGCATGGGCCCCGACCCATCAGAACGGACTTGGCTCTGCAGACCCATGGATTATGAGCCCTGTTGAGTCTCACTGCTGGGACTCCCCGCCCCGTGTTTGATTCCTACCTCTGATGTTTGGAGCTCCCTGAGTGGCTTCTTTGGAGCTCTTTGGCCTCAGTTTCCCCTTCTATACAATGGGGACAGTGCTGTCTGCCCTTCCTCTCTTCCAGGCTTCCTGGATGCCTGTAGATGTTAGTGTGAACCTCAGAGCTCTGTGCCCACGCAAATGCGTGAGGAGGAGAAGGGGGCCCATGCCTGGGTAGGCTGGCGCCTTGCAATTCATCTGCACAGTATTCTCCTCCTCCAGGAAATTCCAGGGTCTTCTGGCCTTTCCTGCGTGTAAAGTTTCTGCTTGGCATCCTTTGCAAACTAAACCGAGTTAACAACTCCTACAGTTCTGGAGCTCATGGCCTCTCCAGCCCGTCTTACTGGGGGCTGTGAAATGCTGGCAGGCAGAGGTGCTTCTCTGGAAATTTCAGAGAAGAGTTACAACTGGGCAGTCCATATAACACACATATAGCAAGCCGGAAGAGCCCAGAGGACAAGAGGGAGGGCAGGAGAACAAGGCAGAGACACAGAGACACGGGGACTGAGATTGCCCTGTACGATCTATTCTCACACCTGGGGTTGCGTGCCTGTGTGTGTGCATGGGTTTGCATGTAGGCATGTGTACGTGTGTGTGTGTGTGTGTGTGTGTGTGTGTGCTGCCTGAGAGGAGAGCAGCTTGCTTGAATAGAAAGGCCAAAAGTGTTTGACTGGCTGGGCTTAAATCCTCTGTGGTTGAGGTTTTTTTCTCTCCTCCCCTAACATCGCTAGGACCTAATCCCTCCAGCTGCAAAAGGATGCCCACATCACAAGCCTCCTAGGTTTTTCATAACAATTAAATCACAGGATCGTGATCTAAAGGGTCCAGGACAGGCCTCACTACCTGGTTACTGTGAGTGATGTCATCTTAATGATGACAGGGCTGACAGGCCGCCGTCCCTTTGAATGGGAAGGTGGGCTGGCCTGGCTCCGGCGTCCTGTGTTCCTCTGACTCTCTGCCCCCAATCCAGGCTGTTCTGCTCACTTGTAACAGCACAGACAGTCCAGGTTGGAGGAGGTACATCCCATCTGTCTCTAGATGGCGGTCTCCATCCCCCACCCCCCACGCCCCGCCAGGGCACCCTAATCCTCCAACACAAGTAGTCCTTAGTCATCCGGCTCCCGCTTCCATGCTTCCAAATCCCAGTGCTCAGGACTTCCTGAGATTTCCTTCTCTGTTTGGACAGTTTTAAATGGCACATAGCTCTCCCTTGTCCCGGGCTGGGCTGAACTCGTTCTCTTCTGACTCAATGGTTCTCAATCCCTTAAACCGACCGAGGTGAATCAGACACTATGAAGCAGGGCCTCCAAGGAAATGTCCAGGCCTCACTATTCTGAAAGCTCGCTGGTGATTCTAGTCGCATCCAGCCGGACAGCCATTGTCAGGCCTGGTGGCCCCTTCCAGGGAAGGCCCCAGGACCCTCCCAGAGGTCTCCCCTGGTGCAAGCAGGCGTTCCTTCCGGGCAGGATCCCCAGCAAACTTGGGACCACGTTCAGGATTGCCTCACGACTCTTGAATGCAGCAGGTCGAGCCTGAGGTCAGAGGCAGTCCTGGAGGGCAGTGATTTGCACGGCGCCCACCGTGACCCTCCACTTTCATGCCACGTGGGACACCTGGTAGAAATACACATTCCCGGGCCCTACTCAAACCTACCAAATCCAAGTCAGTGGTGGTAAGGCCCCAGGATGTGGCATTTTCCTCAAGCTCATCCCCCAAAATGGGATTCTTGGTGCGTCAAAGTCCAAGAACCCATTCAGTAGGGTTGAGAGTGAAGATTCAGTAGATTCTGCCTTGCCTTTTATCACCTGAGCAAACAAAGCACGTGACATCTTGTGCCTCAGTGTCTTTATTGGGAAAACAAGGTTTAACCATAACTACCTTATCAGGTGAATAGAAAGATTAAAGGAGTGATGAGTATCAAGGCCAGAGCCTAGGATACAGTTCTTAGCCAGGGTTTAATATAGCGGATGACCTATATTAAGCTGTTAGGCTCTTCTCTTTCTTTACATGAGTTCCGAGTGCCTATGAGTTCCAGGGTGAGCCTCAGCCACCCAGAATCCAAGGATGGGGGCAAACACCAAGGGATCCCCCCTCTTCTTTTGCATCTGGACCAAGTAACCAAGTGCGTTTTACTGGGCTAGGGACTCAGCTATAGATCTTGTCCCCAGGCAGCGATTCCTGTAACCCCCAGAGGGCAGGGACAATGTTTCTCAGGGGGAGCCTGGACCAAGCCCACAGAACCCCACAGCTCTCCTTCCCAGGGGTGGCATAGAGGGGCATGAGCTCACTCCCATCCCATCACACAGGAGGCCTGGCCTCAAGGCCATCAAATGAAGAGGAGACATGGGGACAGCAGGGTCAGCCCCCCCACCCCCTGACATCCTTTAAACTCCCAGCGAACTTCATACTTGCCAAAATGTTTCCCATCATCTGAGGTCAGTAGAAGCACTCCCAACCAAGCTTCTAACCAACCTGCCAGATGAGCCACGATGATCCCTTTCTTCTCTAAATAGCCCGGCTCTTGCCCACCGCAGCTCAAATAGCCCAGCTGATAACACCGCTCGGGAGTGGGCCCACACAGGCGCATGCGCAGTGCGGAGCAGGGCACATCCATTCCCCAGGGGGCTGAATTTACCCCCGAACCTGTTTATACGCCAGGTGTGCTTGTTCTTGTAATTAATTACATGCTGACATTAACTATTACATAAGCCGATGAAATGGGAGTGCAAAACCACGGAAGTACAAGTTTTGGAAAGTTCTCAGCAAAGGCAATTTTCTAGGAAACTGTGCTGTCAAGTAAGGAGAGTGCAAAATAGTGAGAGAAGGCTGCGGAAGTGGTAAGCAGACGGAGTCTACATTCAGGTGACTTCGAGTGTGCAGGGAAACTCTTGCTCCACACTGAAGAACATTAGAAATCATCACAGGGGGGCGCCTGGGTGGCTCAGTGGGTTAAGCCACTGCCTTCGGCTCAGGTCATGATCTCAGGGTCCTGGGATCGAGTCCCGCATCGGGCTCTCTGCTCAGCAGGGAGCCTGCTTCCTCCTCTCTCTCTCTCTCTGCCTGCCTCTCTGCCTACTTGTGATCTCTCTCTGTCAAATAAATAAATAAAATCTTTAAAAAAAAAAAAAAAAAAAAGAAATCATCACAGGAAGGTCATAGGTTTCATTCCCATAAGAATGATTACATGGGATTCCAGTGGGGACGGTTTTGCCCAGAAGAACAGCCTTGGTCCTACCTTAAAAAATAATGATAATAATAACGGGGGCACCTGGGTGGCTCAGTCGGTTAAACGATCTGCCTTCAGCTCAGGTCATGATCCCAGGGTCCTGGGAGCGAGCCCCAGATTAGGGTCCCTGCTCAGCAGGGTAACTACTTCTCCCTTTCCCTCGGCCCCTCCCTCCTGCTTGTGCTCTCTCTCTCTCTCCCAAATAAATAAAATCTTCAATTAATAATAGTAATAATAGCTTTAAAAATTTATGAATACCCATTTATCAAATTTAAGATAAGGTAAAATGCTTACAACAGATAAATAGATATTATTTCTAGTGATTTCACACTGTCCTTTTTGCCTATTGGAATTACTACCAAGCTAATCACTTGAGACAGTTCTGCTATTTCTTTTGAGGTCAGCAGGGCTCTGATTGCTAACCTGTGGTATAGGAGAGAATCCAGAGACCAAACAGCACAAAATGGCTTGTCCATTAGCTCAGGCAGATGCAGGTTCAGCTGGATCCAGCTCCTCTGCTGTGTGGGAGATAATTCTAAGATGGTTCCCAAGATTCCCGTCCCCCTGGTGTACTCACCCTGTCCAGCTCCTTCCTGTGATGAGTTGTCTAATCATGATGCCATGAGTGAATGAAAATGAGATTATCCTGGTGGGCCTGACCTAATCAGGAAGTGGCAAGTGTTCTAGATTCCTTTTCCCTGCTGGCCTTGATGAAGATGAAAGCTACCATGAACTGTACAGCTTCAAGTCAGTGAATTCTGGCAACAACCCGAATGAGCTTGGAAAGGAACCTTAAGAATTAAATGAGGAGCAGCCCCAGTCAGCACCTTGATAGGATTTAATGAGACCTCAGCAAACTCCTGTTCGGATTCCTGACTCACAGAAACTGTGAGATAGTTGATTTGTATTGTGATAGGCTGATAAATCTGTGGTCCTTTGTTACATAGCAATAGGAAATGAACACAGCTCCAAGGACCCCAAAATACAGTAGTTCCACCAGCCTTCCTGCCTGATGGAACTTTCCAGCCTTGGAAGACAGCAAGCCGTCCTTGTGAGGACAGACTCATTCAAGGTGACTTCTTACTTCTGGAGTGATGTCTTGCTTCTATTCCAGGCAAATTAATTTCCCATATGCAATTCAGTTTAAGTAAATTATTAGGAAGAAAGTCTCCTGCCTCCTTCCCACTCCAAGGGAAGAGCACTTGCATTAGCTTCTGTTTTTGAATTAAACATCAATAAAGTGGCCCATAATTAGTGTTCCTTCGGATGGAGCTTTTGTAAATTTCATACTCTGTAAGATCGTCGTCCTCCGCCTGATAAATTTACTTTTTCCAAGGTGTCCCGGTTCCTCACACCCTCCTCTCAGACACCGACTCAGCCTCTAATTGCCAGTCCCAGCTCAGCCCCTGGGCCCTGCTTTTAAAAATGAAAGCGCCTGAAAAGGAACCACTTGGAACCATTTATTAGCTGCTCTGGGTGTCTTCTTCCCCCTCCAGGGAGATGGGAGGTCTCAGCCATTCTCACCAGACTGCACAGCTAAGGCAGAGGCGAGCTTTTATTTACTTTGTGACTCCCAATTCCCGGCATAAGGCCTGGCAAGTCCTAGATGCATGGAAGGTAATTGCAGTAGGAAGGTGGGGAGGAGGGGAGGGAAGAGAGAAGCAAAAGGAAGGAGGGAGGAGGGGAGAGAGGAGGGGCACAGGGAGGAGAGGGATCAGGGAGGAGGAGGGCCAGGGAAGAGGGGAATAAAAGAGAGGCAGGGAGGCAGATGACAGCTCTTCCATTCTCACCAAGTGTGGTGGCCCACATGCAAAACACTCGGGACCTGGGTCCCAGGTGCCCTAGGCACCCCCCATCCCACCGAAAGCTCACTGCAGAACTTCCTGGCCTCTCTTTCAGGTTATTGACTCTCTCAGCTGGAGGGCTCTCTCCTGGCTGGAGGAGCCATGTTCCAGACCTAGCAGGTGCCAAAGAGGTAGTGCTAAGAGCAACTCCCCAGGAATGAGCCATGAGAACCCGTGGCTACGCCCTCCAGCTGTCCTCCCCACGAGCTAGGTGATCCTCAGGGTGTGATGCGGTCTTCAGAAAGCCCCTGAAACAATGAGCCTACATTGCCCCGGGGGTACCCTCTCAGTACTGCCCCCTTTGTGGTATAGCCTTCACCGCTTTGTTCTTAAAGATTTTTTAAAAAAGCAATCTCTACACCCAACGTGGGGTTTGAACTCACAACCCCGAGATCAAGAGCAGCATTATCTTCTAATGGCCCCACCAGACACCCCTTCTGCTTTCCCTTCTCATGCCCCATGGACTCTCTGTTCACCTCGGCATCACCTCCTAAATGAACTTGCCCTTGCCTTGGCCCAAAATCTCCTATGGGGGAGCCCAGAGTAAAGGTCCCCCCCACTTATCTCCTGCTCGGGGCACATCATACCCCTTTTGTTCCTTTTGGGCTCAGACAAGGCTTCAGAATCCTTCTCTGCCCAAAGCTCTGGGCAGCCGTGATTAATCATCTCATGGGGCCGTGAGTCCTAAATCTGAAAATTCTGTCCCTGGACCTCCTCTCGTGGGGTCAATGGCAACCACTGTCCCTCCCCAAAGCCATCACATAAACGTAACGGACCTCACTTTCTGATAAAAGGCGTCTGGTGTGGAAAGCCTACACACAATGACAACTCATAGCTATGAAGCGTTTACTCAACACCGGGTACCACCCAACATACTTCACACAGAATTAATATATTTTAGTCCTTGTGATAATAGTAGGAGATAGATATCTTTGTCATCATTTTTCACATCGGAAAACTGAGGCACAGAGAAGTGAAGTTACCTGTTGAGGGTCACACAGCTTGTCAGTGGTGGGGCATGGATTCCAAGTCTGGTTGTCACGAAACGGTCCCGCCTCTGCTAGTTAAGATCCAAAATGCCAGGGGTGCCTGGGTGGCTAGTCGGTTGAGTCTGCCTTCGGCTCTGGTCATGATCCCAGAGTCCTGGGATCGAGCCCTGCATCAGGGTTCCTGCTTGGCAGGGAGCTTATTTCTCCTTCTCCCTCTGCCGCTCCCCTTGCTTGTGCTCCCCCCCCCCCCCCCGTCAAATAAATAAAGACATCTTTAGGAAAATAAATAAATAAATAAAGATCCAAAATGCCTTTTGTCAGAGGGATGGAGCATTTCAGCTCATCTTATCAAATTGTCAGTCCGTGCACCTGCCTCAGGCACAGCACAGCCCGGGAGGGCCTGGGTTAGGGACCACACCTGCCTCTCTGACTGACCAGCAGCATACAGGGTAACCCTCACACTGAGCCACTTTGTACCCAGCCAGGGCAGGGAGCCTCGCTCGTCTCCCAGGCCCGTCAATGCAGCCCAGGCGCGCATCGCATCTGGGATGGCGCTCAGAGACCACTGGCACAGGGATGAGGGGATCTCCTGATGGGTCCAGAGTCCCTGGCTAGAAATGAGTCATTTCTATGCACTGCTGCACAGCCCGGAGGCCTTCTTCCAGAAGGAAGCCCACTTGGTCACTTGCAGATTCATCTGTAAGCAGGAGACAGAAAATGCTTTCTGCATTTCAGATCTCCCCACCGTCTCCCTCCAGCGCTGCTCCCGGGGAGCCCATCGCTGCCGGAGACAGGAGAGAGACAGAGAGCACCCGGGTAGGGCTCAGCAAGTCCTTGAACTAATTAAGTGTCTGTCATTAGCAGACCTCCAGGGAGGGAGGGGCTAGCATCAGGATCCTGGCTGGGTACCTGTGGCAACCGTGGACACGGTGACTTCTGGAGATAATCCCAAGCCAGGCAAAGCCAATACGACATGGCCTCAGCTGTGGGGTACTTTCCACGTGCTAGGCCTGGTGTCGGGAGTTTCACAAGTGCTGGTGGGGTAGTGAGAGCCTGCTTGCGTTCCAGTCCCACCGGCAGTTAAGCTGGGACCTTGACTTAGTTGCTCCCTGGCTTTGAGCTTGACCTTGCTCACCTCAAAAATGAAGTGACTGGTAGGTCCTATTCTGAAGGTTTCTTCCCAAAAGAGATGGTGTATGTGAAGGAATTGAGATGAAGGGACAGCTATTCCTGCTGTCCTGGGAGGGGGTCTGGGAGGAGCTGCGATTCTATCCCTATTTTATGGAGATGGAAACTAAGGCACTTGAAATAAGACCTTCTGCCCGAAGTCAGCACCCAGAGGTCCTGGGCTTGACCATCGGGCTAGCCTGCAGGCTGGGAAGATAGGCTTCCTTGTAGTCACCTGGGGGATGAGGAAAGAGGCTGAGCATCTGAGGGCTCTCCAGTGCTGCGGGCAAGTGAAAGGGCAGTATGTTATATTTGATCTTTAGTAGCTGTGAGTCATTCCTGCTCAGTGATCGTCTAGTGGATGAGGGCAGTTCAGCCTCTGGGAGCTCAGTAACATGTAGAATCACTCTGGTGATTTCTTTTGTCCTAGATGCTTTGACACCCATGGGGCTCTCTTGACACCCAGATAAAGCCTTTGTAAGAATTAGATAACAGCTTCCAAACCTTTGGGAAGGACTCCTGGATGGATTTTAGCTCCCACTTGCCCCCGTGGCCAAGAGTCTTCTGGCAGTGTGCAGCCTGCACAACTGCACATGGCAGCCTTGAGATGTCTGACATACTATTCTCAGCCCCTTCTTCCTTGGAATGTGCATGGCAGGCCCCTGGAGTGCTTATAAGAAAGAGGTCATCCTTGGATTGGGGTTGGGCACAGACAGATCTTACCCTGAATCCTGAGGAGCTTCACGCAAAGGAGGCTCAGCAGAAACAACCAAGGGAGGCCAAGGGAGGGCCCTTCTGCTCTCTATGAGCCTGTGTGCATCTGTGTCCCAACTCTGAGGACTCAAGGAGCCCCTCCTCAAGGGTTTGAGTGCATCTGGGTTGGCGATGGAGTCCATGCCTCATCACTGCTGCTCTATACCACACAGGAGGACCCATGGAAACACTTCCCAAACCCCTTCAAAATCAAAGCCATCAGGGTCAGAGCATGAGCCATCCAAAGAGACAGAGGACACAGGAAATTGAGTCTTGGAACCTGCCATCCCACTACCATGGGCTGCTCTCGCAGACTGACAACTTCCTTTGGCTCTCGCTGCAGGCACACAGTCCCGAGGACAGAAGACAAAGCTGAGGGTCATAGTGGGGAAACAGCTGGACAAAACTTATAGGATCCAGAATACTTGCAGCCTCTAGGGTCCACGGAGTTGGACCCAAGGGCCAGAAGGCAGGGGCTGTAGCTTTCTATTCCAGTGCGTTGACAACCCTTCCCAAAGCCATTCAGCAGGACTGGGGGCAGAAGGGCAGGTGCCTTGTTATGGCAAAAGGGATTTTGCATCAATGCTGAGTAGCCAAAGGGGTGGACTGTGATGGTCACTGAGTTACTGTCTCAGCCCTAAGGCTGCCCTCAGCCTCGAGACACAAGGGCTGCAGCCCCTTCAGCCACTTTCCTGCTCCATGTTAGGCTCTGCAGATCTGGTGGCCTCAGGGAGATTGCGAGGCTGGATGGTGGGGAGGGACCAGGCTGCCCCTTCCTGTCGCCATCCTGTGCCTCCTGTCGCAGTCCTGTTGCTGCTCTCTAGTGCCTCCTGAGGACATCTCCCCAGCCATGTCTCTTCACCATGCCAGCAGGCTTTCCTGTCCCAGGGGAGCATCTGAGCCCAGTTGGCAAATTTTTAATTCTTCTTCTTCTTCTTCTTCTTCTTCTTCTTTTTTTTTGGTATTTATTTATTTATTTATTTATTTATTTATTTATTTGAATTGGGGGGGTGGGGAGCAGTGGGAGAAGGGTGAGCCAACTCCATGCTGAGTGCAGAGCCTGATGCAACACTCCATCCCAGGATCCTGAAATCATGACCTGAGCCAAAATCATTTGTTGGATGCTCAACTGACTGAGCCAAACAGGTGGCCTGGCAATTTTTCAATTCTTGTAGAACCAGGATCATTGCATCCCCCAGAAATGCCAGCCTCAGCTGCCAGTGCCCCCTTTCTAGCAGTCTGGCTCCTTGACCTAGGGAGCTCCTTCTCTAAGCCCAGAGCCACCAGTGCTGGGCACCTGATTCTCCCCTCTTCAAAGGCCTGGATCCCTTGCCCAAGGGGCTCTGCATCTAAGCTTCTACATTTTCAAAATTCCACCCTCCTCTCTGCTTTCCTAGCTCAAGGGTCGGTAGTCACTTCCTGCAGTTGCCAATGCCATGAAAACTTTTAGTGTTCTTTTTACCTTTTTAGTTCTAATCCCTGGCTAAGAATTCTTTATTCAAAATCCTTTCAAGTACCAGGTTTCTGTCTCCTAATGACCCTGAGTGAGATACATCCTAAGGTCTCCATCTTGGCATGCCCAAATCCTCCCCCACTCATCTGAGCCCAACCTCAGTGCCACTTCCTCCAGGAAGACCTCTGGGTTTTCTCCAGTCAGGAGGCATCAGTCCCTGCTCTGAGCTTTCTGACACTTCCCTTGTCTTAGGGCACCAACCACTTCCTATTGTGCATCCTAGTCGCTGGTGCATGGGTCTAACTTACACTATTCTCCTGGGCTCCACAAGTCTGAGATTCTTTGTCTTACTGTTTCTTGGTACCTTCCAGGGCCTAACACAGTGCTGGGCTCAGAATGGGTGCTCAGTTTATATTTATTCAATTAATGCAAAATAACTTCTAAATTCTGTCCAACTTTGTGCCAAGAAAACAGAGTTTAAGAAAATGAAAATGATTCTCAAAACATGAAATTCCTTTGTCCCCAGCCATTGGGAGACCCTTGTTCCCTGTTTCTGCACCCGCAGAGGAGATTCTGCACCCGCAGAGTCATGCAGAAGCAGACATGCATGCACATCATTAAATGTGAGCACACGACCAAAAAACCCCAAATTTATATTTTATTTACATTTTCTCTTCTTTTCCACTCTTACTTTTTAAAGATAGAGGATCTTGAGGAAAAGTCTTTGTTTTGCTGATGGAAGAGGTGTGAACCAGGCCTAGGAAATCTAAGAGAGGGATAAACTCTGCTTCTGAGCTTCAGGGGGTGTCTAGGGAAAGTGGGGTGCAATAAGGAAAACATTGAGGGGGGCCTACTGATAGGAGGGGGAGCAAAGAGAGGAGGGGAAGATGAGGTAGCCCACCCTCCCCCGGCACTTTAGAAGAAGACAGAGATGTTTATAGTGACTTTCCAAGAAATCTGGAGTGCCATGAGGGATGTCAAGCCTCTTGATCGCTCCAGGAAACCTTCAGTAAAACGGACAGTCGTCCTCAGTGCTTTGAAGGTGCATGACACTGTGCTCTGTTTTATGGATACAATGACACTTAGGACTTACTTTCAGATGAGCACTGAGAGGAGAACATGGCTGGCCCCAACACGTAGCTGGTCCAGCTACTATGTCACGTATGCGAGCACAAACATGCACACTTATGTCTATGTGCCCCTCTGCACACTGTAGACACATGTAAGCGCACATAGTCACAATCACGGCCATGTGCATGTGCAGTGGTCCTGGCAAACAGCCGTGCAAGGCCATAACATGTAAGTACTCACAGGGTGTGTGACACCTTGCCACACGTGCTGTCACACACCTGTGCAGTGCATAACTATTCGTGAGGACATAGACCTGTACTGTGCATGTACACCTTGGACCTTTAAAACTTCCCAGAGCCTAGACTAACAAACACACGCACCAGGCACATACATAAATGCACCGTGCATGCACACATGTGTACATAACCACACACGTTCACATGTGCACCTTTGTGTGATCACGCCTGCCACACACACTGCACTGCACGTGCACAGAGTGCACCGTGTGTGCATTCACAAATACCACACATGTACCTGTGCGCACACACACACACACACACCCTGCATATGCCCACACACACGTCTGTATACGTTATACATGCCGCATCGCTGCAAGCATGTGCGTCTGTACACAGATGCACCACATGTAAGCACACGCATACTGCAATTCACGCTCACATGCATAACCTCACACATGCCCACACCCACGCCACGCACACATGGGCGAATGCACCCCCCCAGGCGCACACACGTGCAGAGTAACCGGGCGCATGAGTGTTCGCACACTCCCACGCCGCATATCACATCACACATGCACAGACGCACACAGACCACGGGACTCAGGCATGCGAGCGTACTGATGCCTTCTCACACAGGGACGCGCAACCACACACGCCCACAGCTCACGTGCAGGGGCACGCACACATGCGTGGTGCACATCCTCCCCCATGCTCGCTTAGCCCCCCGGAGCATGCGTGCATGCGGGCGGGCGCACATGCACAGGCCAGCCCCGCCAGGCCGGCTGTAATTGCTCCCAGCCCCGGAGTCCCGCAAATCGCTCTTGCGGGGCGTCGGGCCGCCGCCCCTGATTAATCGCCTCTCCCCCCCGCCACCCCTCACGCCCCCCCCCCCGGCGCCCACGCCGCACCCCCCCGCACCCCCCCGCCCACTGCGGTCCCCGCCCCGGCCCTGGCCCAGGCTCGTAATCAAAAGGCAGATTTCCGCGCCCGGCACCTGTTTGCGGGGCTGCGCCTCCTCCCGCTGCCGTGTTTTATCTCCGCGCGGCGGTGAATAATTCATGGCCCCGGGTCTGCTTTGCAGTCAAACGCGCTGCGTTCTGTCCGGCGCCGCCGCCGCCGCCCGCCGGCCGCTGTGATTTATTATTTACTAACGCGCGGCCGCGCCGTGTAAGGTGAGCATTGTGGCTGCTCGCAGAACTGTTACAATCTGGCCTCGTTAGTGGCCTTTCTTGCTGCCTCTCCAAACAGCGGCCCCGCTTATTGATTTTCCCGCGGAACCTCTGCCATGAAATCCCACCGCTGCTGCTCTCAAAGCTGTTGCTATAAAGTCGGACTTGGCCCTTCTTCTCGAGAACAAGAACTCGTGTTTGGATGCGCTTTCTTCTTTCATCCATTGTGTCTTCTCCCTCCGCCGCGGCGTCCCCCATTAGCGCGCCCCCCCTCGGCCCCCTCCCTTCCCCGCGACGCCTGGCGAGGCACCGCAGAGGCGGGCTTTTCTTAAGCCGGAGATGGGCCCAGGGGGGGTGGGAAGGCGGAGGGGCTTTTCAAGGTGGCAGCCGAGAGTGAGAGAGACACGGAGCAGGCCTGGGAGAAGAAGTTTTCCTGCCTTGGAAGTTTTCAAACGCGGAGAGGAGGCTGAGCCGGGGAGAGGATGGGCTGGCTGGCGGGGGAGATGCGGCTGGCCACTTCCTCTCCCTGGGGCGGTGCAGGCACAGTCTCTGGGGGCTTCTTCAGAAGAGAAGCCCGGGGAAGGGAGGAAGGCCTGGGGGTGGGGATGGTGTTCCTACCACGTGCCAGGCGCTTGCTGGGATTTTTGAATTTATAGAATTCTCAGGACAGTCGCAGGGAGGAGGTGTGAGTGCTAAGGTGTGGACAAGGGCATGTCCCAGGGCTGGCAAGAGGGGGTTCTGGGATTTGATCCCGAGGCCCACGCCACCACAGATGGCCTGCCTTCTCAGCCACCCTACACCAGGGTGAGGTGATGACAGGGCCAAACTTTGGTGTGGACAAGGAGTGACACTGGGACCTTTCCAGGTCATCCCCTCCACTTCTCATAGCCCAAGGGAACCACCCCAGACACAACCCTCCTTCCTTGGACCCTCACCAGGCCCCCAATCCACCCTGACAGCCACCTCTTTGAATGGGGGGGCAGCAGGTCTCGAATGCTATGGTTCCCTGAGGGGGAAAACCTGGCCTGATAGGTTTGGCTGAATCTCTAGGAGGTCAGAGCAGATCTGGAAGTCTCTTACATAGCATTGCACATTTTGGTGAAGCAGGGGCTCTGGCACAACACCCAGACATGGCAGGGGATCCTGGAGATTTGAGCACCCTGGGAGTACAGAGCCAATCTCACCCACTCACTGGACTCCACGCCCATTCACCATGAGAGAGCAAAGGTGCCTGAACTTTTCCTTCCTTCCCCTCGTTCTATTCTCTGCCGCAGGTGTACAGGAAGGGTCTCCAGAACTCTGATGAAATTGACCTGGGGGTAGGGACAGGGGATGAATGAATGGTGGTGGTGCTTCTCCTGAGCAGTATGAATTTCCAGGTCTCTTTGTGCAGCCCTGGAACCACTGGAAAAGGAGTTAATCCAACCACAATACGTACACATGTTCCTCTCTTGCCCACAAAGCATTTTCCTGGGAGGCTCATCTTCATTGTTCAGTTTCGTTTCACGTATTCTTGAGCAATCATGTATGGAGCACGCAAGCAAGGTTCGAAGCACCTGGGGACAAGGTGATCATGAAGAGAAACAAAATCTTCTTCCTCGTGAATCTTAAACATTGAATGGGAAAACAGATCATTGTTTTAAATGGAGCAAAGGTGTTGTTATTAGCTACTGCCTTAGTCTCTTCAGGATGCTCCGACAAAATATTGCAGACTGTGTGTCTTATAAACAGTAGAAATTTATTTCTTACAGTCTGGAAAGCCGAAAGTCCAAGATCATGGTGCCAGCCCAGCTGGGTCCCGGTAAGGACCTTCTTCCACGTTTGCCAATTTCTTGCTGTCGTCCCGTGGTGGAAGGTGGGTGAGCTCCCTGGGGCATCTCTTATAAGGGCACTAATCCCACTCATGGAGGCTCCACCCTCATACCCCAATCCCTTCCCAAAAATCCCATTTCTCTAAAACCTGGGGTGCTAAGTTTTCAACATAGGAATTTGAGGAGTACATAAACATTCAGCATAGGAACTATGATGTTTCGCCAGCTGCTGGATTTGTTCTCTGCCCTTCTCTGCCTTGCTCCATGCCCAGGCAGGCTGAATCCCATGTACTGTAGCTCTTAGCTCACCAGGGCTCTGATTTCTGGTGGTTTGGGTCAGTAGAGACACTGGCTGGAGTTGGAGGGCAGGTGATGAAGGGAGAGGTCAGGTTACTTCTCCCTCGTTCCCTCCCTGCTTTGGCACTGTGGTTCTGGTTCCTACTAAGAAAACCCTCCACCACGATGCCAGTTCCCTCTGGTCTCAGTGCCGCCCCTCCTTCAGACCTAGGAATGTTAACAGCTTTACTATTGTCAGTCCTTGGTGTCTCGGCATCCCTAGACCCTGCAAACACCATTGTAAATAGTACCCTCTTAAATTTTCTTTAAATCCCAGAAAATGTGCCTTTTGTCCCCCCCCCCCCCCAGACCTTGCCTTTTAACACAGGAATATCTAATATGAAATTAAGACAGAAGAGAGGAGAGGGTGATAGCTGTGCGATTTTGGAGAGGGTGGTCCGGGATAACTTCTCCAAGGAAATGAGATTGAGCAAAGAAATGAAAGTGAGGGGGTTACCGTGTCAACATCTGAGCAAGAGCAGCCATGAAAGAGGCACAGCCTGTGCAAAGGCCCTGAGGCATGTTATATTGATATAGTTAAGACACATCAAGAAGACTAGTATGGCTGAGCGAGTGGAGAGAGGTGAGGTAGGTAGGAGGTTGGGGATGGCCAGATCCTTGGATGTGAGTGAAGTTCTGCAGACAGTGACGGAATTAATGATCCCTTTATGTAGGATCAGAAAACTGAGACTTGGAGAAGGTCAGAAGCAGGCCTGAGGCCACACAGAGATTAATACTGTAAATTGATACATGTAGACCCTCCCCACCATGCTTACTGTTCTGTGATGTCCTGGGGACTGACATGCCAAGGAAGAGCATCGGGGGAAGGTGTCAGCTTGCAGCGGAGTCCACCAAATGGCCATACAACTGGTCCTGGCCACCGGGTTGGGCTTCTAGTTTCTTTCATGGCTTGGCTGCTTGGAACTGCAGTCTGTTCCTTACTTGGCCTTTGTGGTAGGCTGAATAATACCTCCTTCCCCAAATGTGCAAATGTAGTCCCAGATTCCCATGAATATGTTACCTTACATTGCAAAAAGGACTTCATAGATATGATCAAATGAAGGACCCTGAAGTGGCCAGTAGCCTAGATTACCCAGGCAAGCCCACTGATATAATCACTGATATAGATTTGTCTTTTACTAAGGGAGATAGAGGGGAAGGGTGTATCAGAAAAGGAAGAAAGGTAATGCATCAGTGGAAGCAAAAGAGAAAAAGCAAAGTGACAGGAAGAAGCAATCATGAGCCACAGAAATCAGGTGACTTCCAGAAGCTACACAAGGCAAGGAAATGATGCTCTCCTAGAGCTCCAGAAGGAACCAGCCATGACATCTTGGCTTTAGCCCAGTGAAACTGATTTTGGATTTCTGGCCTCCAGAGCTGAAAAAGAATGTTTGTGTGTTTAGGCCCCTGAGTTTGTGGTACCTTGTCACAACAGAAATAATAATTCAAAGTAATACACAATTCAAAGTAATACACAAAGTAATACAAAGTATAACATATACACATACACATACAATGTATTGCTGTCCCAAGAGCAATAGTAATTCAAAGTAATACACAAAGTAATACAGGCCCAAGTCTGATCATACCACTCTTCTGCTCAAAATCCTTCCAAGACTCCTCATTGCAGTGTCAAAGCCAGGGGCATCCACAAGCCACAGTGTGATGTGTTTCCAAAATCCTCTCTGTCCCCAGCCACCTTGTTTCTTGTCCTCCTATCTGCTGCCAGCCTTACTCACTATGCTCCAGCCACACTGGCCTCCTTGCTATTCCTTAATCACCTCAGGGCCTTTGCACTGGCTGTTTGGTCTCTGGTCAGATGCCGCCTTCCTTGATGCCTACTTTGTCTTCCCTCCTCCCCACTTCACCCCACTCATTCCTGACGCCCTGGCATGGGGGGCAGTCAGGCAGGCAGAGGCCCTGCCCTGCCTTGTATTTATCCCCCTGCACGTACTGATCAGTCCCTGTGCCGGATGCTGGACTGACTTGGTAGCTCCTCTAGGTCTTCTTCTCCTCCATACCATTAATATTTTGTACCAGATCAATTCTTCCTGTGTGGAGTCTCCTATACTTTGTGGGATGTTCAGCAGCACCCATGGCCTCTGTTCACTAAATGCCTACAGACCTTCCCTTACCCCGCCCCAAGTTATAATAGCCAGCCATGTCCCCAGGCATCACCATATGTCACCTGGGGGAAAACTGCCTTGGTTGAGAACCACTGGGCTTGACACTCAGGTGCCTTGCATTCAACCACAGACCCACTGAAGGAAATGGTCCATGGCAGTCCATTGTGGTGATTACAATGGAGAAATGCAGAACTTTGCCTAAGGCTGGTCCAGGCTCTGCTCACACACTTCAGGGATGGAAATCTCATTATCTACTGAGGCTTTGTCTTCCTTGAATTCATCACTGTTTGAATCCAAAATCTGTTGATGTCTCCAAAAGACCATGGCTGCTCCCTTTTATAAGCAAAGAAACACCTGAGTCTTGGCCAGTTGGGACAGAGCCCTGGGGAGGTTGTCAGGCCCCCAGGGTCTCCATGACCATCCCTGTGCCTGCATGACCTTGGAGATCCTGCATGACCTTGGAGGTCTAAAAGAGATTTCTAATCATCTAACCTCAGGCCTGTGCCACAAATAAGCAATTGGGGGCTAAAAAGAAAAGATACTTGCTTGAGGTCCTTCAGAACATCGACTACACAGAGAAGACTAGAATCGTGTGTTTAGTCTCTGATCATGCTTCTTACCTTCTCTATTTACCTCAATTACCATGTTTTCCTTCACTCCCAGAACATGCCAGAGACATGCAATGTGTGTGCAGAGGGCCAGGGGCTGTGTGTCAAAGCAAGAGTCCCTGCCCATTCCTCTGCCACACTAGAGACACATGTTGAACCACATAACCCAGTTCCCTCAGTAACTTCCCCACTCCAGACCCTACTGACTTTCATGTTGAGTATGAACCACTTAAAGTAAAAGAATAAACCATTAGACAAGAAAGCAAACCTTTTAAAAAAGCAAATATTAACTTTACTGATAATAAAAGATGTAAAAGAAAGGACATCAGTCCTGGTATACCAGATGACTCAGCTAGAGTAGTATTTCTAAAGTCATAATAATGTGAATACTTAATGCTATTTCAACCAAATCTCTATTGGGATGATGTGGGAAGGGACAGGAGTGTGGGGCTGGAAGGGTGGAGGATCTTCTGTAAGAAATGTAATTCAGCTTTTGTAACCATAAAGTCAACACAGATATCTAAAAACAAGCAAGTGAAAAAATAGCTAAAGATGTCCATTCCCAGCCAAAATGGAGTAACAGGGACTAGATTTATGCTCTATGAAACAATGATAAAACTGGACAAAATATATGAAGCAATGGTTTTTTAAAACATTAAACATGAGGTAGTGAAGGACACAATCCCTGAGAGATGGGGAACAAATGAGGTAAGCCCATACAGAGGATTTCCAGACCATGGCACAGGGAAAGGAAGCCCAGGAGGGAAACAGTGTATTCCTGAGCTGAGGAGGTGGAGGGATGAATTCCAGAAAGAATTAAAGCTCATAGGGAAAATCATGGAAGAGGAGGGAGTTTGCACACAGATCTGCAGAAGGTACCCTGAAGCTGTCATAGGATACTGATCAGCAGGTACATGTAAGGAAGCTCCCCAAGGTGGGAAAAGAACCACCCAGAAAGATTAAGGAGAATAGTATTTGCAGCTCACGTAGGGCCCACAATGATACCTTTTCCCACCAGCCAGAGCAGAAATTCCTCCTAATTCTTATAGCATTGAGTAGAATACTCAGAAGGGTCTTGCCTCGATAGCAAAGAATAATTAGCCCTAGACTAAACATGCTTGGGTCCTGACAAAGGAGACAAAGAGACAAAGAAGTTCATTTCATAATGATAACAGAGTCCATTTATCAAGAGGGTATAGTAATCCTAAACATTTATGCACTTAATAACAGAGCTTCCAAATATATGAAGGGAAACCTGATAGCACTGTAAAGAGAAATAGATAAATCCACAATTATAGTTAGAAATTTCAATGCCCCTCTCTCAAGTATTGATAGAGGAAGTAGACAGAAAATCAGTAAGGCCCTATAAGATTTGTACAGTGGCATCAATCAACTTGACCTGATTGGCATTTATAGAATATTCCATCCAACAACAGCAGTATACACATCCTTCACAAATGCACACAGAACATTCACCAAGATAGACCCTGTTCTGGGCCATAAAACTAGTCTTAAGAAATTTAAAAAGATTCAAAAATATGTTCTTTGACCACATGGAATTATATTAGAACTCAATTACAGAAAAATTATCTGGAAAACCTCTAAATATCTGACAACTGAATGACACACTTTTAAATAAACCATGGACCGAAGGAGAAATGAAGGGAAAATTAGATTGTTTGAAATGATTGTGAATGAAAAGACAAAACAGAAATGTATGAGACAACATAGAGAGAAATTTACAGCCCTTAATATGTATATTACAAAAGAGTAAGGGGCTCACATCAATGATTTTAGCTTCCATCTTAAGGTACTAGAAAAAATTGAAAGAACAAATTAAGCCCAAAGTAAGCACAAAAAACTGAACAAAAAGATCAAAGTAGAAATCAATAAAACAGTAAACAGAAAAACAATATAGAAAACCATTAACACCAAAAGCTGAAACTTTGAGATCAATAAAATTCATAACACTTTAGCCATGCTGATCAGAAATAAAGAAAGAAGATACAAACTATCTTTATTAACGTTGAGAGAGGTGAAATTACTACACATTCTACAGATAATCATAGGCTTGTAAGAGGTTATGATTATGAACAACTTTATACCAATAATTCAATAATTTTCATAAAAGAGACAAACTTCTTATAAAACACAAAGTGACCAAAGTTCACTCAAAACAAATGGATATTCTGAATAATCATATTTATTTAAAAAATTGAACTCTTGTTTAAAAAAAAGTCCTTCTCATAATGAAAACTTCAGACCAAAAATTCATTCTCTGATGAACTCTACTAAATCTTTAATAAGGAAATAATGCCAATTCTACAAAAACTTTTTCACAAAATTTAAGAGGAGGGAATATTTCCCAGTTGTCATACACCAGCACTAGCCTGATACCAAAACCAGAGAGAATATTATTTGAAGAGAAAAATGAAGATGAATATCCCTCATGAGCATAAAGACAAAAATTAATAACAACATCTTAGCAATGTATAAAAAGAATACTACATCATGACCAAAGTGGGATTTAATCCCAGAAATGAAAGGTTGGGTTAATAGTTGAGGATAAATCAATGTAATTCAGTATACTAACAGATTTTTAAAAATATGAACATTTCAATAGATGCATGCCAAACAGTCAGAAAAATCCAACATCAATTCCTGATTTTAAAAAATGGCAGCAAACTGTGGGTAGAAGTAAATTTCCTCAACTTGGCCAGAGTATGTATAGAAAGGCACAGCTAACATCAAACTTAATAGCAAAGTGCTGATTGCTTTCCCCTACAGTCAAGAACAAAGCAAGTATGTCTACTCTCTCATTGCTATTTAATATTATTCTAGAGGGTCTAGCCAGTGTGATAAGGCAAGAAAAAAATTAAAAACCATCTATATTGAAATTGAAGAAATGCAACTATCATTATTCACAGGTTACATATATATGTAGAAAATCCAATGACATCTACAAAAAAACTACCAAAATTACTAAGTGAATGTAACAAAGTTCTAGCAATCAGTACACCAAAATCAATTGTATCTCTACATACTTCACAGAATAATTGATAATTGGAATAAAATATACTATGTGCTAGAGAATATGAAATACTTAATGATAAATCACAACTATGTATAAGATCTGTGCACTGAAACTATAAAATATTGATAAAAGTTATAAATAAACAATAAATTGTTAGAGAGATGTTTGTGGGTCAGAAGAATTAATATTGTTAGGATATCAATTCTCCCCAAATTGATCTATCAATTCAATGCAATCCCAATAAGACAGCAAGTTGCTTTGTGGAAATTTACAAGCTGAATCTAAATTTATACCGAAATGCAAAGGACCTGAAATAGCCAAAACACTTTTGAAAATGAAGATCAAAGTCAGAGAACTCACATTAAGTAATCAATACAGTAATCAATACAGCATGGTATTGGTGTTAAGATAGACAAATAGATCAATCCAGCAGATCAAAGGCTGTATAAACAGACCCAGTCATATATGGCCAACTGATTTGCAACAAAAGTGCAAAGAGAGTTAATGAAGAAAGAAGAGTCTTTGCAAGAAATGATGGAGAGTAATTGGATATCTATATGCAAACAAATGAACCTTGATCCATACTTCTCATCATGTATAACTATTAATCATAGGTTAAAATGGACTGAAGACCTAAAATGTAATACCAAAAACTATAGAATTCAAGGAAAAAGAAAAAGGAGAAAAATATTTTGTGACTTTGGGTTAGATCAGAAATTCCTTAGAAAAGGCATCAAAACCATGCTCCATAACAGATAAAAATTGATTAGCTGAACAGCATCAAAATGAAGGACTTCTGCTCTTTGAAAGGCACTATGAAAAGACAAGACATAGGTTATGAGAAAATATTTACAAGTCATATATCTGATACAGGATTTGTATTCAAAGTACACTAAGAGTTCTCAAAACTTCATAAGAAAGCAAATCACCCAGTCCAAAGAAGAGCCCAAGATTTGAATAGACACTTCACCAAGGAAGATACACAGATGTCAAGTAAACCCATGAAAATATTCTGACCATTGTTAGTTATTAGGCAAGTGCCAATTAAAACCAGGAGATACCACTATGCTCCTCCTAGAATGGCTGGAAGTGAAAAGGGCACACCGAGGTTGGCAAGAATGTGGGACAGCCTGAAGTCTCGTATGCTGCTGGTGGAAAAGTAAAATGGTACTTACTAGTAGGAGTTCGGTAGTTTCTTTAAAACGTGATACACACACCTCTTATATGATTGGATTATTCTACTTTGAGGATTCATCTGAGAGAAATGAAAGCCTAGGTCTGCACACAGACTTGTATGGGAGTGGTCACAGCTGAAAACTGGAAACAATGTAAACGTCCTTCAAGTTATCAAATAAACAAATGGACGTATATCCATGTCCGGATGATAATACGGGGCTCATCAATAAAACCTGTTAGTTGGTTGTTAACCTGACCACATGGACAAAGCATCAAAATTGGGATACCAAATGAAAGAAGCCAAAAAAAAAAAAAAAAAAGAGAGAACATACTGTATGCCTGGATTTGTATAAACTTTTAGAAAATGCAAGCAAATTGGCGGTGACCAAAAGATTGTGGGTCGCCTGGGGATGGCAGGAAGCAGGGGAAGACCAGAGAGAGGGATTGCCAAGGAGCAGGAGGAAATTTGAGGAGGTGATGGATGTGCTCACTATCTTGACCATGGTCATGGTTTGATGGGTACAAGCACATGCCCGAATGTATCAAATTATATGCTTTAAATAGGCACAGTTTATGGTACGTCAGTAACACTCTGCTAGAGCTGTTAAATCAGACAATAGTGGAATATTCCATAGAAGTGTAGTAAATAGTAGAAGAAGGAGTTCTAGGAGTTGAAAGTGGATATTTTGGGGGAGTGGAAACAGAAGACCCTTATTCTTCACTAAACCTTGTAACATCAGATTCATTTGTTTATTAAAAACTATTCATTAATTTTTATTTTATCACTTATATTTAATAATTAAATAATCTAAAATTTAAAAGCACATTCAGTGACTACTTTGATACTTTGACACTTCCTTTTTTTTTTTTTTAATTTTATTTATTCAAGAGAAACAGCATAAGATAGAGCATGAAGTCGGGGAGGGGTAGAGGGAGAGGGAGAAGCAGATGCCCCACTGAGCAGGAAGCCTGACTCAGGGCTCGATCCCAGGATCCTGGGGTCATGACCTGAACCCAAGGCTGATGCTTAACTGACTGAGCCACCCAGGCGGCCCAATATTTCTTCTTAATTAAAAAGAAATTAAGTCCACACATATACACACAAGTACACACACCACTTCCCTTCGGAAAACTTCCCTTCTCTTCGGCCCCCCAAAAGATGTGAAGCTTCTGTTATTTCTCCTCTGGACCATTGGTAGCTGGGCTATGTTTGCTCACTCTGAGGGATGAATTCTACAGCCAGATTGCTGTCCATCAGACTCTGATCGGGCAGCTGCACTAAGGGAGCAGAGGTTAGACCTGGAAGGGGAGCAGGAGCCAGGAAGGATGTTTCTGGGGCCCTGTAGAGTCTGGTGGTAGAGGCTTACCAAGGCAAGTCAAGAACAACTCAGAAATGATGGGATCCCGGACAGCAGGTGGAGCAAAGTAGGCAGGATCCCAGGAAGCCAGTGGACAACAGGTGAAGGGATCCCAGGAGTCACGTTCAGTGGAGCCTGTGCATCCGGCCCCGGCTGATGGGAAAGCCTCCTCCCCTCTCTGGGGTTGCTTGCCCTGGTTTATTGGCTGATGCCAAGCCCCAGTGCCAAGGCACTTAGCAGAGGGGTGGTAAATCACAAGAAGGAAACAAATCAGCTCTGGGCCCCCAACTGCCTGCTTATAAATCCCAGCTCTGTTCCTCCCTGGCTGTGTGATAGACTTGACCTCTCTTCCCCCTCTGTAAAATGGGCCCAGTGCCAGCGCATGACTCACAGGGGTGTTTGCAAGGATATGAGCCAACACGTGTCAGCTGCTGCCTGGTCAGAGTCAGGACCCAGTGAATGGCGCTGTCCCTGTTACCATGTCCGAGCTGCCCACAGGGCCGGGAGCCTGGGTTCGAAACCCAGCTCAGTCACTTGATACCTCACAAGCTTGGGCAAGTTGCTTTCCCACTTGGAGCCCCCAGTTTCTTACCCACAAAACAAAGGTCATAACAGCTACCCTACAAGGTTGTCAGGAAGGTAGAAGGAGCTCCGTGCCTTGAGCAGGGTCTGGCCCAGACTGAGGCTTCAGCAAATGGGGACCATGATGGTTTTCCCATCATTAGCCTCTCAGCTGGGGTTAGGCCCCTCGTGTCCTCCCCATGCTCCACCCCGGCTCTGCAGCCACTCTTTTTTTACACACCCAGACTTACTTCAGTTGTTGGAATGTATAAAGATCTCTGAATTCATGTCTCAAGAGGTAAAGTGCGGCGGAAAGACCTTGGACTTCAGATTTTGATAGACTGTGTGACCTTTGGCAAGTTACTCAACCTCTCTGGGCCTCACTTTCTTCCTCTATCCAGGAGGCATGATTATGCCATCACAGGGCCGTTGTGAGAATTAAGGAAGATAACGTGTGTAAAATGTCTAGCGCACAGTAGGCACTCTACAAACAACGCCACTCCCCAACCCCTCTCCATACTTCTCCCTACTCACTGAGTGAATACAGTGATGCCTAAGACAGAGGCCACTCAGACTTCTCCCCCGCAGGCCTGCCCGAGTGGCGGACATATCTATTATAGATGCCTCCCATCCCGATAAATATTTCAATGCAAATAAATAAAGGATGCCATGGGTCTCTCAGTGAGTGACTCTTCATGGCTCAGTGCACGGAGTGTCTCTCCCTGATTCCTGCCCAAAGTCAAGATATCTCCTGGGATCCTTCACGGGCTTTAGCCGGACACAATGTGTGCCAGCGTGGGGCTGGAAAGAGACAACTAAGCTTCCTCCTTGCAAAAGGAAGGTGAATTCTTACTTTGGGGTGGCCTGGGGGACACTGGGGAATCCAAGCTTCTGTATCACTGGGGCCTACACTTGAGGGACATCCACCAACTCATCCCATCAACTAACCCCAGAGGAGTGACAGGGACGGTGCTCCCACAGGTCCAGCCTTGCCCCTGCCATGAAAAGTGGCAACCAAAGGTATCTTCAAAGGAGTTAATTAGAAGGTAAATGAAGGGTCACCTTCCAGGCTAATGGGTCACGATATCCCACCTTTCCCTCCCAAGGAGGAAGGCAAGAGGCACACATTTGACTCATTCATTCATTCATTCATTCATTCACATATTCAATAACAGGTTATGAGTCCCCGCCATGTGCCTAGGGCTTGAAACACGGTGTTGGAAAAGTGGACAAGTCCCCTCCTTGTGGGAAGCAAGGTTCTAAGATGGCCCACAAGATTCCTGCCTCCCCTCGACTCCCCACAGTTAGATGTCCTGTGAGCACCGGCAGGTCTCAGGAATCCAAAGGGATTTCACCCTGTGATTAGGTCATGCTAGCTAGCAAAGGTGAGGGGCTTTTTTTTTTTTTTCAGGTGTAATTGAGGTCTCAAATAGGTAGATTTGAGTTCATGTTGAGTTCATCAAAAGGGATTTTTGTCCTGAGTGAGCCTGACTCCATCAGGTGAAGGTCTTTAAAGAAGACAAGGTCCATCTTGAAGAAAGAAGAGTTTTGGAGAGGGTGTGTAAAAAGGCCACATGGCAAGGAATGGTTCTAGAAGCTCTAGAAGTTCTAGAAGCTACAAGCATCCCCTATCTCCCCCCAACCCCACAGTCGACAGGCAGCAAGAGAGCAAGGACCTCAGCCCTACGGTTGCAAGAAACTGAGTCCTACCAAGAAGCACAGCATCGTGGTGCCTGCCTGACAACTTGAATGCAGTCTCGTGAGGCTGGAATGGCACAGGGATGAGCCAGGAGGCTATGGCTCTGCTAGTGGAGACCTGGCCAAGGGGCAGGAGTCAGGCAGGAGCCAAGGAGAATCCAGAGCGGGGGAGGAGGAAGCAAATTCTAGGTGGATGGAACAGCATGTCAAAAGGCCTGGTGCTAAGTGGCTGAGCCAAAGCGGGAGGTGAGGAGGGACTTTGAAGGTCCCGCCCTGGCACTGAGACTTGATTCTGGGGACAATGACATGCCGAGAGCAACTTTCAGGAGACTGTACTGGCCTGTGGGTGGACAACAGATTGAAGTGGGCCATGCTGGAGGCTGTGAGACCAGTTGGGGGGCTGCTGCGGGCCCCACAGAGAGAGGAGGTGAGGGCCAGGAATGTGGCAGGTGACGTGATTGAAAAACATTAAGCAGGGGAAGCACATAGCACCAGATGAAAACATGGGTGGCTGTCAAGAGGGAGAGGATACCAGAGAAAGGTTCAATTTTCTGGGTAGATGATGGTGTCATTTGCTGAGATGGGGAGGCTGAGGAAGGGGCAGATGTGGGGGAAGAGGAGGCAAAATGAATAATAATAGAAAAACCCACAAAACAATTGGTGTGAGCCAGGACTGTTCGAAGGTGTTTTGCCTACCTGAACCCTTTTAATCCTCCCTACAACCCAATGAGATAGGTACTATCTTTATTCCCATTTTAAAAATGGACAAACTGAGGCACAAAGCGGGAAAGTAGCTACCCCAAGACTGCCCAACCAGCAAGTGTCAAGGGTCGGATTTGAATACAGCCATTCTGGTTGCCCAGCAGGTTCACGGGCAGAATTGTGAGGACCCCCAGCTGCTGGGTTTCTGGCCCGTGAGGGTGGGATTTCTATTCAGATCATCCCTGAAGCCTGCCTGGGAGCTGAATGGGCAGTGAGATTGACTCCATGACCTGTGGTGATCCTTCTAGCTTCACAGGTCAGGTCTGATTAGAAGTCCTATGGGAGACGAACCCCACCTGATGTGTCCCCAGAGAGACATAACAAGACAAAGGAAATAAAAGGCCCTCAAACTGAGGAGGGCTATCTTGTAGAGGGGTAATAATGGCATGGCATGAGGGGACCCCCAAGGAAGAACAGAAAGTCCCTCTCCTACCCAGACTCTCACACAGACAGACATGGATAGACAGCTCCAAGATGACACCCAGATGACAGGAAAGGAACAGGTCAGAAGGAGCGGGAAATCCACAAGGGGACATCAGAGAAGGGGTCCTAAAGGAAGTGGCATCTCAGCTGTATCTCGTCAACAGAGGGGATTTCAGTAGGCAGAGGAGAGACATCATTCCCAGCTAGAGGTTTGGCATGGGCAAAGGCCCTGAGGTAGCACCTTGATTGTGTCCACCTCCCTCACTAGGCTAGTGTACATCTCAGACACAGGCATCGTGTTTCTTTTTTATCCACTCGACTCTGTTTATTTAATGGACATTGCAAAGGCGGAAAGAGAAGTCAAGATTTCCCTGCCTGGGCTCTTGGAAGTCCAAGTCCATGGGTCCCAGACATGTGTGGGATGGACCCAGCGCCTGGGCAGGCAGGAGGAAGGACAGTGCTTATGTCCTCAGGGCCCTTCGATTATAAAGGAGAGAAGCCTGAGTTTCTGGGCTGTGGCTCTTGTTCCATCTCTCAGACTCACTTTGCTCTGTCCTGGCTTCGCCTTCCGAGGGGCTCTCCCCATGGGTGACAAGATGGCTCTTGTGCTGCTTCCTGAAGAGTTTCAGAGCCCAGTGGACAAAGATGGCATTTCCCCCCTGGTTTCCATTTGGGGTCATCTGACCAGGCTTGAGACCTGCATTCATCCAAATAAGAACCACAAGGCGATGGGAGAGGGGAGGGGTTTTCTGCAGAAGGAAATTATACTGGAGTTAACCACAGAAGGGCAGATGGGTCCAGAACCCCGACAAGAATGGTTGTCCACACAGTGGCTCATTGCTAAACCCTCCCTGAAGCCAAAGGAGTCTTGCTAAGTATGTCCCCAGTGCAGTGACTGGCAGCCTTAGTCCCCCTCTGCTCCCCAGAACCCTCCATGTTGACTCTTTTTGCTTCTATGTATTGGTATCCCTGGAAGTCCCTGAGTGGTCTCTCCCTACCCTCCTTGCTATGCTGCCTGAAATTCAAACCTTTTTGCAAGCATGATAGTGGCTCATCCCTGGTATAAACACATCTAGTACTTACAACAATCCCAGGCTCACAGCAGCCCTGTGAGACAGGTCCCAGTGTTTTACAGATGAGGAAACTGAGGCACAGAGAGGCCAAGTAACTTGTCCAAGTTTCCACAGCCAGCCAGGGGCAGAGCTTGGATTCAAACCTTGATGGTCTGGTCCAGATTCATGCTCTTAACCAGCACGCCACAGCCCCTGTCATTGTTGCTAATAGAATGGGGTCCTAAGTTACAATGTGCACATAAGGACCTATGGGGACACTATTTACCTTGTTAATATTTTCCTACCCAAGAGGATATAAAGTACCGTGGGCCCACAGCACAAACTCATCCATCCACCCACATCCACTCATCCATCCACCCACCCACCCATCCAGTCAGCCAGCTTCCCCTCCTTTCACCTCCCACCCATTCATCCACTCATCCATCCATCCATCAATCCAACCAACCATCCATCCATCCATCCATCCACTCATCCATCCATCCATCCATCCATCCATCCATCCACTCATCCACTCATCCATCCATCCATCCATCCATCCATCCATTCATCCATCCATCCACTCATCCACTCATCCATCCATCCATCCATCCATCCAACCAACCATCCATCCATCATCCAACCATCCATCCATCCACCCATCCATCCACTCATCCATCCATCCATCCATCCATCCATCCAACCAACCAACCATCCATCCATCATCCAACCATCCATCCATCCATCCATCCATCCATCCACTCATCCATCCATCCATCCACTCATCCATCCATCCCTCCACTTATCCTTCCTCCCTCCTTTCCTTCATCGTCCCTCCCTCCATTCCTCCTTCCCTCTTTTCTAACTACCCTTCCTCCCTTTGCTGCACTGAAAAGACTGTTAACTATGCCTTTCCTGTAGCTCGGGTATCCAGAGATTGTTCCCAGTATGGGCTCAGAGTCTTGGGGGTGGCCAGGCCCCTGCCCTGGGCAGGAAAAAGTGCAAGCTCACTTCCTCAAAGAAGGCCCTAGCTTCACACGTCTTATCAGACTCCAGCCTACTGCCCAAAGCAAAAAAAAAAAAAAAAAAAAAAAAACTCCAAAAAACAAAAAACCAAAATCCCCAAAACCTCAGGATGGAAGCAATTTCTGGAAACTGGGATGGGTCTTTCCTTCAGCCCATACCTGCCGCACAGGAGACAGACAGACAGACAGACAGAGGCTGTGACCACGTAAAGATGCAGAAGTGGAGCCCCCAACCCAGCCCGTACACTTCCGGAAACACAGCGAGATCTGGAGCGTCAATTATTTAAACCCTAATTAACATAGCTCTGCATGTCTTTTTGGGGGGCGCACTCAGAACACACAGCATTGTTATCGTGGAAGAAAAGAGAGAATGAAATATTGATGGGGGCCTGCTTTGTTCTCGGCTCAGCAAGAGCAGGCTGGTTGTAGGAAGCAGCTTCCCGCCGTTGCTGCAACTTTAATTAGGAAGGTCGGTGGCTTCTCCGGCGTCTTGGATTCCTTTAATTTCCACAGAGGGAAGCGGCTTCTGAATTTTATTGAACACAGTTGAATTTTTATTTTCAAAAATCAAAACAGAAACAGTTCTTGGCATCTGTTATGAGCGCTGGGTGTTATTTGCTCTTTAGAGATAAAGTTGTTTTTATACGGGGAGAGAGAGCCAGGGAAAACGGGGCCGGAGATTTGTCCTGGGAAAGATACTCAGCTGGGAGATGGTAGTCAGCAGAAAAATAAACTCTACTCGACCCAGCTCGGCCTGGGCTCCCGGCACTCGGGCTGGCCCGAGAAATCCATTTGACAATGAACAAGTTTGAGCTGAGGTTGAGGTGGTGGTTAACTCTTGGGGCACTGGAGTCTGACTCTGGCTCCAGAAGTTTCTAGGGGCAGGAAATCCAGGGGAGAGAAGTCGCCGAGGCCCTAGGTTCTGGGGGAAGGCCACGGCAGACCCCTGGGAGGAAGGGGAAGCGGGGAGTGGGGAGGAGGAACCTGGGGGACGGGGTGGGGAGGAGCGGGAAGGGCAGAGCGGAATGCGGATGCCGGAAAGGAGGGTCCCTGGTGACAACATCAGAGGCCAGAGCAGTCTCTGAATGCTCAGTCCCAGGTCCGCATGGGCTCACCCACTCCAGAAGTGATATAGGAGCTAAAAGTGGGATGGAAGGGAAGGGAAGGGAGGCAGGGAGGGAGGGAAGAAGGGCAATGTATTTCAAGGTCAAGAATGACAAGGAAGGGCATTCTAGGCAGAGGGCACGGCCTCTGCAAAGGTATGGAAGGATGTGAACGTGGATCAGAAATGTACTTGAGTCATGCAGAGGAAGCAGACGAATACGAGGTCTGCCCCGGTGCCAAGGTCTCTGCAGGCTCAGTGTCGAGATGCCAAGCAGACCAAGGGGTCTTGAGCTGGAGCGGCTCAGCCTGATCTCCTGGGAGCAGGGATGTGGGTGCCTAGCACACACCCTCTCATTTAGCTCACGCCCAACTCTGCATGTAGCCCTCAGATCCTCCTTTCTGCCTGGATTATGAGTTGTAAGCGATGGTGGCGTGGTAGCCTGGAATGAAGTCACTTGTGTAGCCACAAGCAGGTCCCGGTTGCAGCTGAGCTCGGGTGGTGTGGTTACTCAACAGATCTGGGGCATGCCTACTATAAGAGACGCTATCAGAGCTCCATCCCCTGCCCCCGGGGGGCCCTTTCCCCATCTTGTACACTGAATTCCACTTCTGGGTGTGCATGCTCTCCCACTAGCCCCCACCTGAGACTTTTTGTTTCTGGAAGATACTCTGCTCAGCTGGAAGTGTCTGGCATGTGCCTCCTTCTAGAGCAGCATGATGGGTGTGGGATACAAAAGCTTTCCCCTCTTCTGCCCCTGGCCAGGACAACTCAGATGCGGGACCCCCTGCAAAATGTTGCTTGCCATGCGCCCTCTCTTGGCCTCCTCCCCTTCCCTGTCCCACTTGCTCGCTCCCTATGGATTGCTCCCAGAAATGCTTCCTAGACATAATTTTCACTTGACTTTGTCTCAGGGTCGGTCTTAGGGAACACGATGGCAAACTGGCCATTGTTTCCTTCCTGGGCCTCACAGTGTTAAATAAGTCACACACATGCATCCATGCACACCACCCATGACCACCACAAAGTCCCAAGCAATAATCTAGTTGCTGGAGAAGCCACAGAGAGCCAAACTGTTAGGAGCCCCTCCCCCTCAAGGAGCTGATACTCCCATGGGGGAGACAGACAACACAAACATTAAGCAAATGAGGTAGTCAGGAAAGTCATCTCTAACTTTTGCCTAGACATGGAGAGAAGTTAGAAAGATTGCAAGCCGTGACAATAACCCACATAAGAAATTAAGGGTGTCCCAGGGAGAAGCAATAGCATGTGCAAAGGCCCTGAGGCAGGATATATTAGGACTGTTCAGGAATATCCAGGAGGCCAGTTTGGCAGAGGCTGAGTTCATGTGGGGGAGAATAAAAGATGAGGGTCAGCGAGGAATGGAGTGTAGGTACTGCTAGGCCCTTACTTCCCACTGCACACACATCTGCTTTTATTTTGAATGTGGTGGGAACCTGCAGGAGGTTCTCTATCTTTGTTTCATGCAGAGTAATTCCAACCCCATTCAGAAGCCCAAGAGGGACCTGGCCTCCCCCAAGTGAACTTGCAAAGAACAGAGCTACCTAGGTGGAGACTGCCATCTCTTTAAAAGTCTTCTTGCAGGGGCACCTGGGTGGCTCAGTCGTTAAGCATCTGCCTTCGGCTCAGGTCTTGGGATCCCTGCTTGCCGGGAAGCCTGCTTCTCCCTCTCCCACTCCCCCTGCTTATATTCCCTCTCTCTCTGTCAAATAAATAAATAAAATCTTTAAAAAAAAAAAAAAGGTCTTCTTGCACCAGCGGCCACAAGAATGGATTTTTCTGCATCTTTTTACACACGTGCGTGCACACAGACACACACCCACATGCTTGAGATGCTGCCTCTTCTTCTCTCACTCCCTTATTTATTCAACAAGCATTCATTGGGCTCCTAGACCCATCAGGTGCTCCTTGGGAGCACACTGGTGAGCAAAAGAAAAACGGGGACCTGCCCAAGCAGGCCTCACATTCCTGGGGAGGGGAAAGGGGATAATAAACAAATGATCAGAAATACATGTAAAACAGACTTCCGAGAGTGCCAGGTCTTCTACAGAAAAATAAAACAGGTGATGGATCTCAGCTGGGAAGACTTAGCCTCCAGGACATGTTTGATAACATTTGAAGATATTTTGGATTGTGATAACCTTTGGGGGATGGGTGCTCCTGGCGTCTAGTGAGTTGAGGTCAGAGATGCTGTGAAACATCCTCTAAGGTACAGAACAGTTCCCACAACAAAGAATTATCCAGGGCAAAACACAATAGTGCTGAGCTTAAGAAGCCATAGATCAGAGGAAAGACAGTGACAGGGAAGAGCCCCCAAAGCCAGAAGGGACTGGAAAGACCCTCCAGTGGAGGAGGTCACATTTTGGCAGAGACACGAAGGAAAATGGGAAAAGCTTTCCAGGCACAGGGAACAGCCAACTGGAAGGCTCTGAGCGGGCAAAGTGTTTGATGTGATCAAGGAATGCAGGTAGACATAGCTCATCCTTTTTAAAGATTTCAGGATAGATTACTTTGAGAATCAGCGACCTCAAGAAACACAGATTTCACCTTGGAATAACTTCTAAACGTCCTCTTCCCCCCAAAACCGAGGTGTCCCTATTCACTGGAAGAGCTGGGGCAATTTCCACCCTACACTGGTATCCAAGCTGGGCATCTTGGTGAGAAAAGGGAACTTCCCTCTAGGATAGAACTCCTGACCCCTTGGACTTGGATCAGGGCCTGGGAATCAGGGAGGGGAGTCCCTCTTGCTCACAACCCTGTCGGGAGATAATTCCTTCCAACTGCAAAATTAGGGCAAGACACCCGTAAAGCATTTTGCACCATGATGATTTGGCTTTCCATCTCATAGCAACCTGGAAAAGTTAGTGGGTCCAGTGACATCATCCCCATCCTCTATTTTTTAGGGGCAGCTGAGGCTCGGGAGAAGCCAGGACTTGTCCAAGGTTTATAGACAGCCAGAGCAGGGGCTGAGGCCAGCCTTGTTTGCCAGCCCTGCTCTGATTTTACAAACAAGGCTCAGCTTTGAGAGCCTCTGTTTCCCAGGCCCACACCCTCTTTGCTGTGACATTTCCTCTTCCCCCCTCGAGGGCCCAGCCTCGCTGGAGGCTTTGATTAAAAATGCACCTCCTAATCTCATCAGAGGCCAGAAACATGCATATATGCAAATCAACATCTGCTCCTCTACTCGGGGAAGGATCTTCCCAGAGTGCTCTGGGAAAAGGGGCCCAGCCCACTGAACTCTGAAGGGAAGGCTCCAGAACATCCGAAAGTCACTTCAAAATCCCTGGGTCCCTGAAGAAAATTCACTCTTAATGTAATTGGAGGTTATACTTGAAGGAGCAAGAGAGGAGGGGTCCCAGCGTGGCGTACCTCAAGCTGTGGCTCCTTCCTAAGCCAGCCTTTTCCACGTTACAGAAGACATGATGGTCTTGTCCCTGGTCTAGGGGAGCCCGCCCCTCTGGCTGACAAGGAAGTCACAGCTGGGGGTCACCTCTTGGCTCTGATCGGTATCTTCTTTGCCAACTGGAAGGCATAGGACACTTTTTCAAGAGAACTACTGTATGCACGCCTAGGGCTCACCACACCAGCTGCTGTAACAAGTGACCCTCCAAGTCTCTCCGGCTTAAGACCGCGAAACTCCATGCAAAGTCTGCAATGGTGGCAGGGAATGGGCGTGAGGCTAGTCCTGGGCTCCGTGAAAACATTCACGGTAGGCTTCTTCTGCCTGGTGGCCCATCCCGCCTCTGGGAGCTGAGCCTCCGTGGAGCACCGCTGGGAGGGATGGTGGGCCAGGCCTGGAAGTGACACGCTTTGCATCATGTCCACACTCCAGTGTCGCCAACTTAGTTCCATGGCCTTGCCTCACTGCAAGGGAGGCTGGGAGATACAGTTTAGCAGGACAGCCAGGAGAAAAAGGAGAAGGTAGAAAGGAATGCTCAGGAGGGGTGTCTGTCACAGCCCTTCTCTCGGACAACTTTGGCATTGAAGGGCCCTCACAGTGTTGACTGGCGTAAGCCCCCTTGGCTATAAGTAACAGAAAGAGCATTGTGACGTTTACTGGTAGAACATTAAGGAATCACTGAACTGGGGTATGGCGGGGCTGCTCTGGAAGGCCAGGGAACAGCCGCCATGGCCATGGGGTCACAGCAGGAATGGTCTCTGGTCAGGAGGCAGGCCATATCCTGGGTGAGGGGAGTCCCTTGTATCTTCGTCCTTGCGTCACGGGTTCCATGAATAGAGTCCCTACGAGTGCACCCAGTGGGCCACATGGAGATCCCACACCTGACCCCCAGCTGTAGAAAGAAGAGAGGACTGACATTTTTCTGGTGGCTTCCACACAGCAGGCAACACGCCTGCCTGTGTCATTCCACCCAAGGTACCCCTCTGAGGAGAGGGGTGATCTCCACAGAGGAATCAGGAGGCTGACTTTGGGAGACCAGAGGCTGGGACCCCAGAGAGTCTGTTACCAAGATTCGAGCTCTTCTTTTTTTGGTGGGCCCCCTAGGGAATGGAGTGCAGAGGTCAGAAGGGAGGCAGAACTGAATTCCCAGTCTTCCCGTGGTTTCGGTGACCAGTTTCCAATCAGTGATGGATGGAATCTGACGCCATTTTCCTTTTTCAAAGCCTGTGAGGCCCCAGGTCTCTCTTCTGAGGCTTCTGCCTTGTCACCGATTCATCTAGGTGAAAGAAATTTACCTTTCAGAGGTGGCCTAAGTGGTGGTGGTAGGGTTACAGAAGAAAGGCTGGAAGGCAGAAACACCTGTTCGAGCCATCACAGAGGGTAGCCTCAGGGACAGCCATAGAACTGGCACTGAGATAGGCTGTTGGCTTCTGTGTTTCTCCTTGCTCCCCAACACTTTGGACCCTATTTTTGCTTGTGGTGGAGGGAATATATATTTGTATGTGATTATATTCCAAGAATGTGGTAGACATGAGCTGGTGTGCCTTCCCAACATCCGTGCAGCCTGTTGCTGGAAAGAAAACCCCGATTCCCTTTGGGGATTCCCCCCCCCACTTCAGGTTATGTGCTCACATGCGGCTCATCTGAGCTCCCAGCAACAGGTGGCATGGGCCTGATCACGTAGAACCCAGCCATTGGTTTAGGGGAGGGCACGTGACCCAGTGTGGGCATGTCAAATGGAATCCCAGAGCAATGGGTCAGAGACCCTCTCTTTCTCTCGTAGATAAAAAGGTAGATCAGCCTAGAGCTGCTGATGGCCATTGTTCCTGACAAAGTATGAAGCAGGCCAAGGAAGACAGATTGAAAGACTCAGAGCAGTAGGTCCCTAATTTGATGGGATGAATAGTGTCCCCTGAAAAAATTCATATGTTGAAGCCTCAACCCCCAATGTGACTGTGTTTGGAGGTCCAGCCTTTCAAGAGATAATGAGAGTCAAACCAGGTCGTAGTGGGGGGTTCCAACCCAATAGGTCTGGTGTCCATTTAATAAGAGTAGAGATGCTTTGCTTGTGCAGAGAAAAAGACCATTGAGGAGTCAAGAAGAGAGTCCTCAGGAGAAACCAGTTCTGCCAGCACCTTGACCTTGGACTTCCAGCCTCCAGAGCTGTGAGGAAGTAGATTTCTGTTGTTTCAGATGCCCTGTCTATGGTATTGGTTATGGTGGCCAAGCTGACCAATACACCTGCTGACATCAATTAATGCCTGGGCCAGCTGTGCCGGACATCTGACAAGCTTATTCTGAAAAATTTCAGTTATGTGAGTCCACCAATTCCCTTTTGTCTTAAGCTAGTTTGACTCAGATTTTCTTTTTTTAAAGACTTTATTTATTTATTTATTTATTTATTTGAGATGGGGGAGCGCTTGCGTGAGAGAGAGACCTCATGAGTGGTGGGGGGAGAGGGAGAAGCAGGCTCTCCACTGAGCAAGGAGGCCAACGTGGAGCTCTCTATCAAGACCCTGGATCATGGCCTGAGCCAAAGGTAGACACTTAACCGACTGAGCCACCCAGGCACCCTAACTTAGATTTTCTTTACTTGCAAATCGCAGATAAAGAAGTCCCCATTATTACAAAATATTAACACTGGTAATCTCAAGGTATTGGATTAGGGGTATTTTCTTTTCTTTTTATTTTACTGCTCTGGATTTTATAAAATGCATTTGGATTACTTCTGTATTTTTTTAAAGGTTTTATATAAGGAAAATATTTGTGTTTTTCTGCCATGCCTCAAGGACAAATGAATTTCTCCTCCCAGATGCCACGAAAGGCCCAGTAGGAGAATGTTAGGGGATAGGAAGATCACCACCTGTGAAGGCCATCTTATGCAGCAGTGACCAGATCCTGGCATGTTTTATTCCAATGCATTTTCACAAAGGCTCAGCCAAGTAGGTCCTGTCCATATCCCCTCAGGCACAGATGAGAAGACAGATGTTCTAGGAGATGATGTCTTAGCTAAGATCATCCCAGGAGTAAGTTGCAAGGTGGGGATTTGGCTCTGGATTTTCCTGATGCCAAAGTTCACTTTTTGCTGCAGCAGATAAACAAACTGATGTCCTGATCACAAAGCCCTGAGGACTGGTGGCGATAGAAGGGGGCTCTTAGGCTGTGATGATGATGCCTAGACTATGTCAAGGTCTCCGTGCTTGGGGTGTGGGAGAACATGGAGCAAAAGCCAATGAGATTTCTCTGAGTCAGTTCCAAAAAACTGATCAATTCAGTAACTACTGTATTGTTTTTAAAATATGTGCATGTATTTACATGTCTGTACATCTGTGTGTGCATATAGATCTTGGTCTGTGTCATAGTTACATTTATATCCTTATAATTATACCTATTGGGTTGAATCACGTGAAATTGACAGTATCAGGCCACTTCTGTTCTATAAAAATGGCTCTTCTAAACACATTAGCTTTATACATATACTTCATCTATAACTACATCTATCACAACACCAAAAAACTCACAAAGACTCCTCCAGTTCTGAATCTGAGGGTTCAGGGGTCTGGCTGCTCTGGGACGGAAAGGAAGCAAAGCCTTGGGGACTTTGGGGTCAAGGAAGCCCAAAGATGGCTGCCCAGCTGTCCTGGCCTCCAAGAAAGCTGGTCCCCTCCCCTCCCTCTGCTGACCCGGGGAGGAGGCCCTCATTAACCCGCCACTGTCCCCTCTACAGCAGAAAGGACTGATCAATAACCCTTTTGCCACTGGCTTGTGTTGATGGGCAAAATAGAGGCAGCTCACAGGGAGGGGCTGGGCCCCAGGCCTGTGTCCCCTGGGGTGAAATCAGAGGCTGCAAGACAGAGCCAGGGCAGAGGGAGGAGGCCTGCTGTAGGCTCTGCTTTGGGCCAGTCTGGTTTCTCCCTTCCTGGCCCCCGGCTTGGGCAAGGGAGCTCCCTCCAGTACAGCCAACCCATGCCAATCCCCTTGAAGGCTCAGTTAGTCTGGCCTCCGGGCGCCCCCTTCTCAGTCCCACAGGCCTCTGGCGGCCCAGCTGAGCCCCCAGCCGCCTCCTCTGGCCACGGGGCTGTTTGTGGAGCCGTCCCAGCCAGCTCTGAGCCTCTGTCTTCCTATTTAGACAAACAAACAAAAGCCGGTTTGGTTACCACGGGCGGGCTGTGAGGCGTCCAACACAAACCGAGGCCGCCCGCCTGGTGTCTCCAAACGCCCCGGGTTCGGTTCAGGCGGTCCCAGGATATTTGCCTCATTCCTGCTCTGGCCTTGTTACCCACTCTCCATGCCTCAGTGACACACCTCCTCCAGCCCCTTAATGGAAGCTGTGGGGGAATGGGGCCTAGAAGAAGAAGGCCGGGGCCCCAAAGTCTCCGGGTCCTGACCGAGACTAGAATGTTCTGATATCCTTGAAGAGCTGGAATGCCCTGCTTCAGAAAGGCTTAGAGAGAGCCTTGTCTGACACCCATTTAACAGATGGGAAAACCAAGGCCAGAGAAAAGTGACTTTCCAAGGTTATAGAGTGTACTGGGGACAAAGCTTTCAAAATCCACAAGCAGGGTCTGGAGTGATCTACACAGTAGAATTTGAGGTGTACCTCCTGATAGATTTTTTTCTTCCATGAGGGCCTGGATATCTTGGATTTCTACTGTTAGAGCCCTATTCCTTGAATCCAGATGCGCTGGTAAAAATCTCCTTGATAATGAGTTAAGGAAAGCAAGCAATGTACAGACAAATGTCTATAAAAGTGTTTGGTATCCTGAGTGTGTGTGTGTGTGTGTGTGTGTGTGTGATTTTTAAAAAATTTTTAAAAAATCACACACATACACACGCTCGGATGAATACTTCTGGCAGTGTATCCAGGAAACTACTAGCAGAGGTGCCTCTGGGGAGAAAGGCAGAAGATACAATTGTTCGAAGACTGACTTTCCACTGTAAGCTCTTCTGCACACTTCTTACTCAGTACATTTTCACTTTGCAGTCATAAAAATAAGGGCACACGCTCCCATCGTCCTCACTGGCTATGAGCAAGTACTGTTCTTGGTGTTTTATAGACACAGATTTCATCCTCCTAATAACTCCACCATGGCGTTTTAATATTATCCCCATTGCACAGACAAGGAGACTGAGGCATGAACAACCTGTTTGAGGCCACGCAGTCAGCAGGAGGCAGGCAGCCCTGAAATTTGACCTCTGATTGCCCAAAGTGCAGACATGTCACGTCTGTATTCGTCCGCCGCTCCATAAACAGTGACTGGACAAGACATGAGAAGGTGCATTTCTTGGGGGTGGAAACAAGGAGGGGAGGTAATCTGCTTCACACAAGCTTTCAGACAACTCAATGACCATCAGACTCACTGGCCAGTGCCCGGTGGGAGAGCGGGAGGTGGGACAGGGCATGAGCCTCACACATGTGGGGTTGGTAGGGAGGAAATGGCTCTGGAGCAGGGGTACAAGGAGGCTGGGGAGAAAAAGGACACATGTCTGCCAAAAACTTGCCCATCACCATTCTTCTGACCAATCACAGAGGGCTAGGAAGGATCCAGGGCCAGCACCCCAGAAGAAGGAAGAAGCTGGTTTTTAGGGACTCATTCCTTCAGCAAGAGCAATGGGAGGGTCTTGGTTCCAGTGCTGCCTCCTCAAATTTCCAACCCTGGAAGAATAATAAATATTAATAGAGTAATAGTAGTAATAAGAGTATTTTGGCAGATTAAAGATGGCTATGGATTCTTTGACATCCTCCTATGGCACGCTGAGGTATCTGGCTCTTCTTGAACCCGGGTGCTCTGTTACTGCTTTGAGGGATCCAATATGGTGGAAGGCCAGGGTGCTTGTTCCCAGGCTCGGGCCTTTAGAGACAGCAGCTTCTACTTCCGGTCTCCAGTAACACTTACTCTTGGCACCCCGAGCCACGTGTGAGAACCCACCCAATTTGCTGGAGAGACCACATGAAGAGGGGTAGGAGCTCAGAGGAGCTCAGCCTTCCCACGAATGTGAGTTAAGGCATCTTGGAACCTCCAAACTGGCCCAGTCACCCACTGAATACCACCAAGGGACCCCAGGCAATACCACTTAGAGCAAAAGAATTATCTAGTAGAGCCCCAGGCAGATTCCCAACTCAGCTCACCATCTCCCGGGTCATGAAAGAGAATATTGACCCCAACCTGGGGTGCTTGGCCTGCCCCCATTATCACACTGTGCTACGCAGGGAAGGCATTTATATTTGGGACTTCCGATTTAATGAAGCAGGCTTTACCTGCTTTTCACCTAATCTTCAGTGAGGGATTAATTACAGGAGTGTCCCAAATTTGTTCATGCTTCTTCTGTCTCCATCCTTCGGTGGATCCCTTCACATGACTTGCTTTGGCCAGTGGGACAGTGGCAGACGTCTCTGATGCAAGCAGAGACTTGAAAAACCTTGAAGCATGGGGGCTTACCTTCTCGTAGCTCTTGAAATCCTGCAACTTGGGCGAGGTGGCTGGAGGATGACAAGCTACAAAAGAGGAAGCCCCAGTTCTCCCAAATATCCCAGCAGGGCCCATCACCAGCCAGCCAGCCCCAGCTGGTCCACTGGCTGACTGTAGATAAGTTCAGCCAAGATGACCCAAATCTGGCCCAGACTAGAAGGAATTCCCAGCTAAGCTCGGCCAAATTGCTGTCATGCAGAACTGTGAATTAGTAGAAAGCTGTTTTTAAAGGTCACTAAATTTGGGGAGGTTTTGTTACACAGCAAAAGCAAATTAATATACCTGCTAACCAAGTATCTGACAAACCCAGGGAAGTCAAAGAGAAATGCAGGGAAGTATTTGGAAACGGCTTCCAGATCCACATCTTCACAGAGAAAAACAGGCTAGTATAGGATCCCTTTCAAGTGGCGGGGGTCCTGATTTGCCCGTTCCCACCATCCTACCCCCCATTTCTAGCCCCCATTTCCCCCTAAGCCCTCGAGTGCCTGGTATATTTGTGACCTCGCTATCCTACAAAGAGCCCAGGCAAAAACCCAGTGTGACTTGTTCATATTTTCTCACCTTAATTAAAAGTCCAAATGGGACTATTGGCAGGTTGGGCCCTCATCTGAAAATTAAGCCATATTCCCATTACTAGGAACATCTAATTAAAACATCCGTTAAAAGTCCATTTAACATTAAGTTAATGGGGAAAGCCAGGAGGAATTCAATTAGATTTTATTTCTGTAAAATTAATATTAGTAACTTTTTAAAAAAATGTCCCCCGTGCTGATTGTTATTCATAAAAGGCTCTCTGAGCCTCAGGATGGGAGTCTTGGAGATCAGGTTGAACTCAAGTGGGATTCTAGCGGAAGACACAAGAGTTGATGTGCTAAGTTCTGGATGAAGAAGAGGGAGTCCTTGGGTTTGCACCCAAATCTTCCCATAACCCTAACCCAGGAGGCTCCAGGCTGGGAATCTGGAGACCTGGGTTCTGGTCTGGGGACTTTGGCCAAGCCACTCAGGCTTTTTTGATCCAGCTTGCCCTTCTGTCCAACAGGAGTACCAAATATGGTTCTGACTTGCTGTATCACGGGTGTGTCTTGAGGCCATAAAATATTGAAGATGAATGAACTTTAAGTGAGAAACTTGGCCCAAAGGAAGGGAGGAGGAAGAGGAATGAGGCTGGAGCCACACCACCTTCAACCTACAGTCTACACTGGGAGACACTCAACCAGAATGCAGTGGGCACTCAATTAATGGCAGCCCTTGTCTTTATTGTATCAGCGGGTTAGATTTGCCAAAGAAACTAGGTAATAAGTTTATTTTTTGGCAAAATAAAAAGCTGCCTGCTCATTTAAAAATGGGAAAAATGGAAATACAAAGGGAAACCATCCTAAATTCTATTGCTAAGAAATAACCACTGTTCACATGACTGCCTATTACTCCCGCTGTTTCATTCACATATACGCTCATGGAACATTACGTAAATTGATAGAAAGATGGACAGATGGATCAAAATGGAAACAAGTTATTGAAATGGACTCTAGCTTTCCCCATTAACTTAACGGACTTTTTACATTAAAGAAGCTGTATACGCTATTTTATCCAAAAGCCAAGGAATATGTTTAACTTGAATTCAATGGAAGAGGAATAAAATTGTGAAATGAAAATATTGTTGAATATTTCATTTCAAGAGATATCCTTTCTTAAAAGAATCATGGTTTAAGAAAAAAAAAAAAAAAGACAAGACAAGACTTTAAAAACATGAAAATCTCAGTCCAGGACAATGGTCTGAAGGTGTCCCCCAAAATTCACTTGTTGAGACCTAACTCCTAAGGTGATGGTATTAGGAGCTGGGGCTATAGGGAGGGTGATGAGGTCATGAGGGCGAACTCTCGGGAATGGGATTATGCCCTTATAAAAGAGATCCTAGAAAGCCTCCCTCTGCCTTGTGAGGACACAACGAGAAGTTAACATCTGTAACTCCAAAGAGGTTCCTCACCAGAACCGGGTCAGTCTGGCTCCTTGATCCTGGACTTCCAGCCTCCAGAACTTCGAGAATAAATTTCTGTTGCTCATCAACCACCCACTCAATGGTATTCCACTATAGCAGCCCAAAGGGGTCAAGCCATCTAAAGGAAGCTGTTGATTCCAAGGAATGAAAAAGTAGCCCACGCTCACCTGAACAGTAAGGGGATTTATGTGTTTACAGAAATGATCCGATCCAGTGATCAGAATCAGGCTGTTCAATGATTTTAAGGGTTTGATTCCTTCTCCTCTCCTCTCTGCTACTCCAGACTCTTGCCCCAGGATGCTTTCTTCACAGCTGGTTGCTCAGATAATATAGAACAGTGACTCACCTACCTCCCCTGCTTTAATTGGATCCTTACAACCTCTCAAAAGAAAGATACCTTAGTTTTTCTCTTCTGTAAATGAAAAAAATGAGGCTCAGAGAGGTTGAGTGACTTCTCAAAGGGGCTGAACTTGAATCCTAAAAAAGCGGTCTGGGACAGATTATATTATGGACCCTGAGGGTTCCCCCTTGGTCATGTGACTTTGCGTTACCTCTCAGTGAAAGAGTGTAGTTACCCCCTCTTTGCCTTCGGGTCCAGTCCTGTGACTTTCTTTGGCCAAGATCATGAGACAGAAGCTGACCATGTGACAGTTTCAGTCTTACCCTTAAGAGGTTTTTCTTTACTTGCCGGAACATTCTCTGGCTAGCTCATGGAACCAAACAGGATAATAAAAGAAGAGGAATAGACTTCACACACATTTCCAGGTAAAACAGAACTGCCCCAAATCCACAGTCTAGATTGGCTGCTTCGTAGAGGAATCACAAACACATCAGCAAAAGTGGTTTCAGTGCACCCCAACCCAACCCTCCCACACATTAGCTAAACTAATTCTTATTGTTACAAGCCACTGAGAGTTTATTCCCCGTCTCCCCCCACCACTTTTTGTTGTTGTTGTTGTTGTTGTTATGCAGCATTATCGTGGCAATAGCTAACTGATACAGTCTGACTCCAGAGCCTGTGTGCTCTCCACTGCCAGGTCACACCACCCCTGTCTGCTGTATACTTCCCTTCCGCTAAATGGAGACCATTGTGAGGAGAGGGCTGGAGGCCGAGAGAGATGACTCGGGTCTGGGCAGTGGGCCTCAGAAGGACTCTGGGGCTGGCAAGGGGCTGTATCTCTCAGGCTCGTCTGAGCAACTAGCCAGTGCTGAGCCTCTCAATTATGCGTTGCTTTCAATCCACAGGGCCTGCAAAAGTCACAGTGCATCGTTGTCAGCAAGGCATACCTCTGGCTTCCTCTGGATGCTTTCTCTTTATCTTCCTCTCTCAACGCTGGGCTGCCTTATACCTCTGGAAACCAAGCTTTTTGAGGAGCTGTTCCAGAAGAAACCTGGAAAAGAGTACGGGAAGGACAAGAGGACAGGGGAAGAAGCTGAGCAAAGCCATGGGCCCCACAAGTGTCCATTCTCAGACTAATGCTGTGGGGAGCTCTGGGGAGTAGATGGCCCAGAGTGGTCCCACCTTAAGGTAAGGGGACTGGGTTTGTGGCCTTATATCACTCATTGACTGAAGTCGGCTTCCTCAGTGGGATGATGAGGGGAACATGGGATCTCTTATGGGTCTCCAGGTGAAGCGGCTCACCTGGTTGAAGATTCTCGAAGATTCTCCAGAGAGGGGCACTAGTGGGCCACTTGACTCCCACTTCAAGCAGCCAGAGTAGATGCTCCTATGCCAATTGCTCTGGCTAACTCCTCCTTATCCTTCAGTTTTCCACATGAACGCCACCTCCTCTAGGAAGCTGTCCCTGTTCCCTCCCTCTTTGGCTGCATTGCTTGGTTCTTCTTTTTCTTCTTTTTTAAAATATTTTATTTATTTATTTATTTGTCAGAGAGAGAGAGAGAGAGAGAGAACAGGCAGGCAGAGTGGCAGCAGACGCAGAGGGAGAAGCAGGTTCCCTGCTGAGCAAGGAGCCTAATGCGGGACTCGATCCCAGGACATTGGGATCATGACTTGAGCTGAAGGCAGCTGCTTAGCCAACTGAGCCACCCAGGCATCCCATTGCTTGGTTCTTATCTAGAATCCTATAGCTTTGACTCCCATTGGACAGTAAACAATCAATGCCCTTGTCCCCTTCAGTGCCCACTCCACGAAGGCAGAGACCAGGTCTGCCTTGTTCACTGTTCAATTGTTAGCATAATAGTGGCTCAATAAATGCTTTTCGAAGGAAGGGAAGGAGGGAGGAAGAAGGGAGAGTAGAAATAAAAGAGATGGGTCCCTACCAAGTACTCTTAGAATGGATCCTTCAGCACTAAGTTTGAGATGTCTGTGAAACATGAACTGAGCCAGAGAACCGACCCCTGGGCCTGAGGTTCTGAGAGTCATCAGTGTCACGTGTTGACTGAACCTGTGACATTAGCTCAGAGGAAGCACTGAGCCCTCATTCAGGAGGACCTCCTGCCTCTCCCAGGGCAGTCCTGCCTACCCCTCCCACCCCCTGCTGGGCTTCTTACAGCCATGGGAACGCAGCCCTCAGCTTTCCTCCCATATTCCTCTTCGTCACCCCACAGATGCAGCTTAGAGCCAGACAGACCTGCACAGACCATCTTGTCTTGCTCCCTTCCTGGACAAATGGGACACTGAGACAGCCAGCATTTGATTCCAGGTCACCCAGCAAGTCAGAGGCATCCCTGGGACTAGAATCCAGCACGCCCAGGGCCGAAGCCTGTGCTGTCTCCCTGTCCCCTCTGTCCCAGGCAGCCCCTGCACACTCTTGGGCTTAACTCTGCAGATTAATTTGATCTTGGGGCAGAATCCTGGGGCAGATGATTCTGCCACTGCACTGTCGTAGGACACACAGGCAGAAGTGTGTGCGTGGCCTTCCCCACTGAGACAGGGGGGGTGGGTGTGTTCCTCTGCTAAAGGTGCCATGGTTTCGTCACCATGTCCAGGTTATAGCTGTAGAACCATCTACAGACATAGGAAGGATCCTTGAGGTCCCAGAGTTCAACTTTCTCCTGGGACAGAAGGTAAACTGAGGCACAGTGCCCTTTCAATGTAGTACCAGGGCTACGACCAAGCTCATCTTGCCTCTTTGGCGGTGGTTCTGTGCCAGATGCCATCCATTGCCTACCCAAACCCATCACTCACGCCCCCTCCCCTTTTGCTAATCCTCCCAGCCAATGAAAGGTGACAGGGAAATATTTGGGATATGGCTTAACCATATCAAATACAAAGGCAAAGCCTCATTAGAAGAAAATCTTTGCTTTGACCCTCTTCCCTCTGCCTTTGATGCACATGGGAGGTCTAGAGAACCACCAGCCATTTGGGGATCAGGAAACAAATGCATGAGGTCCAAAGTCAACATCCCAAGGATGCTGGAACCGAAAGATGAAACAAACCTCGGACCTTGATCACATCATTGAGCCACTGAACCAATGCCCCACACAGTCACGCTCCAGTCTCCCGATGGCTTGTCGTGGGAGAAGAAGAATCCCCTATTAATTTGGATCACAGTAGCAGACTTTTCTGTTCCTTGAAGCTGGCATTCCTGACGGACAGAGACATTTTCCACACTGTTTCATAACTACCCTTTGGGGCAGCCGGGCCACGTAGCAGTGCGCATGTCCATATCGTGGAAACTGGAGTGTGTCTGCCTGGCTTTGAGCTGTCTCTCCCCTCCAGCTCTTGCTAACTCCAGATTTGCCACAAAGACATGCATGTCCTTTGGTCCTGGGCTTGCTGAACAAAGGGGGGTGGAAATGTGTTCTCCAAACAAACACTGTCCCAGCACATCGTGTGGGTCCTGGGTTTGCAGGAATATCAAATAGCGCTGAATTAGGCCACGGTTTGGGAAGCCCTGGCTGCCGCCCCGCTGGTTCTGGGGCTTCGTCTTGGGAGAGCGGTGGTGGGGCCAGCACTGGAGAGGGAGGAAGCGCAATGGGTCGCCATTACTAAACGAAAAATGGCTCCACTTGGGAAAACAATTAAAAAAAAAAAAAAAAACCCAAATTGAAAACAAAACAAAACCACCCCCAGCCATGGGAGACTTTTAGCAGAATGAGAGCTGCTTCAAACAGTCTGTAAGAAGAAAGTGGGGTCGGACATACATTTCCTGTCAGCTGAGTTCTACAGGCTCTCGTTGTCCCTGGAAGCCTGTGGTCCAAACCAGAGCAGTCATGCGTGGGGCACTAGAGCTCTGGGTCTCTGGAAAGCAGGGGACCCAAAGCCCGGATCCCCTCAGAGAAGCCCATCACCCAGGCGCCCCTGCCTTGTGTGGATATGGTACGCCCCTTCTCAGCCTGGGATCTCCTCACCCTGACAAAAGCCGGCTCCTAAGGGGAAGATGGGCTTCTGTCTTGCCTGTTGGAGCCCCTCTTAGAAGCCAGGGGTCCCTCTGGAGCAGTTTGAGCGTCCCACCCTACAGGACTTGGTCCACACTAAAGCTCTAGGTCCTGGTGACTTAACTCTCCTCTGTTGCAACCAGCAGGCCCTAAAAGGTCAGTGGTTTGACACCATAGAACTTTCTTTTTCATTCATATTATGAGTCTAAGGCAGGAGGGTCTGGTCCCATGAGATGATTGACACCTGGTGATGAGGGAATTGAGATCTTATATTTATGCTTCACTCTCCCTAGGACCCTGCTGTCCTCTATGTTAATCCATAGATGACAAAAAAAAAAAAAAAAAAAAAAAGGAAAAAAAGGAAGGTAGTCCTATTTTCTTCAGTTCCTGGAACATAGAAGTTAAATAACTTGCTCAAAGTCCATGGAGCCCAGCCCCAGCGACCAGCTGGACATGTCCAGCTGCATGTTCTACAGGTACCTCAAAAAGGACTTCTCATCCACACCCCTTGCTCCTTCCACTTGTGTCAACACGAGTCTCCAAACCCCAGGGATGCCCCAAGGTCATCTGGAGCTGGCTGTCTCCTCTCTCCCCAGACCTCATTAACTCTGAGCACGACATTCTGTTTTGCCTGCTTTGTTTGCCCCACCCACCCCCACACCTGTGCTCATGGCTATGCTCCCTGCCTTCACAGGGCTCCCGGTTACATTATGAGCCCCCGAGGTTAGCACAGCAAGTCTCCGTGGAGCTGAGCGTGGGGCCTGACACTTGAATATGGAACAATGCCGAAGACATCCGTATGATGCTGGAATCCAGAACGGTGATGCCAGGAAAAGCCTTCTCTCTCCGCCCGAAAGCCCATACAACAGCATGTTCAGGGCATCTGGGTTCCCAGGTTCAATTCCTGCCTCTTTCAGTGACCGTCTGGGGGGCCCTGGGCATGTCAGTTTGCCTGCAGAAGCCTCAGTTTGCACATCTGTAAACTGGGAATAATAAGAGTCCCTACCTCTAGGACTGGTGAGACAAATAATCGAGACAGTGATACGCAGCATTGCCTGAGCACCCAGGACACTTAAAAAACAGAGCGATTGGTACCTGTGTGTTCCAGGTGGTTCCAAACACCTTCTGTTCCCCCTCCGGACCCTAGATCCACTCTCCTCCACCCTGCTCTATGGCTTGAGAAGGGGATATCTGTGGACAGCAGCAAGAGCTTCCTTGCCCTCTTGCTTCTGGTTAGGTTTGGCCAATGGGAGACCCCAGCAGGACTGAAGAGCGTGAGAGGAGAACATGTTGGGATATTTATTCCTCCTGCTTCTCCCCTGCCTCATCGGGTCACCATGGGTTGGCTGTATGCCCTACTGAAGGAGACCCCCCATTTTTTTTTTCAATTCTTAATTTTAATTTTATTTTTTCTCTATTTTTTTCTTTGAACTATATTTAATAAATGATGTTACATTAGTGTCAGGTGTACAACATTGTGATCCGACTTCTTTATACACTACGCTGTGCTCATCCCAAACATAATCACCAGCTGTCTCCGTGCGATGTGATTACAATGTCACTGACTATATTTCCGAGGCTGCACCTTACATCCCTGTGACTGACGGTTGATGAAATGACCTGACGGTTCATTTCATAACCAGAAGCCTGTATCCCCCAACTCCTCTTCACCCACTTTGTCCATCCCCCACCCCCAGCCTTCTGGCTTGTTCTCTGTGATCCGTGGGTCTGTTTCTGCTCTAGTCTGTTTGTTCTTTACACAGCCATGCTTCTGCGTTCTGTAAGTTCCTCCTTTGCTCATACCTCCACTGATATAACCTAGGGTGCTGTCCCATCCTGTGCACCCCCAAACCCGCCTGCTTTTGACATTAGGCCTTTATTAACCTCACCTTCTGTTATACTCTTTGCCTGGCACTGTTTGTTTCCTCCAGAAGCCTGGACCAATTCATTGTCATTAATAAAGTATCATGTGTCATTATATATTTGTCAAAGTCTTTTCCTCATCCATTATTACAATACATTTTCTCTGAGGTGTGGCAAACCACCTTGCCTCGCCCGCCCCAACTTGGCAGAACAGTCAAAAGCTCAGAGAGGTAAAGCGCTTTGCCCAAGGTCACACAGCTGAAAAGTAGGGAGCTGCGTGGGTGGACACAGAACCCGTTAGCAGTTCCTTTGCTGGCTCTTCCTCCTGACTGAGCAGCACTGTGGGGGTAAGAGGCCTGCTTCCTCCCAGGCCAGCAGAGGAAACTTTCCGCCACTTTAATGATCAGAGGACCTGGGCTGTGGGAGAGGCTTCAGGAAAGAGCCAAGAATCAGCAAAGGATTATGGGCTAGAGACTGAGTTTTTAATAATAAATAAACGCCCATATTGGGTCCTTCACAGGGAGAGCTTGGGGTGCCTCTAGCCAGCATGGGGTGCCCAGAAAGCCACCCGCCTTTGGCCCACAGGATTCTTTGCTTATCCTCCAGATGGTCGGTGGAGCAGGGTCTTGGGGGGCCATTTTCAAACCCCAGAGGGGAGGAGAAGTGAATATTTGGGGATGATCCTTTTTTTCATACAAATAAAGAGGCCCTTAGAAGTCATATCGAGTGTCTGAATTTCCTGACCGTAGATTAATCCGCTTTCATGTGAATTATGCAATATTGTCGTGGGGGAAAGGAGCAGCTGGACGTTAGATGGGCATGCTGGAATCAAAGAGGACCCATGCTGTGCTGTTGTCTCTGCAAAGAAGCTCACGGAGGCTGGGCGGCTCTGGGGAGCCCCATCCTCCTCAGGCCCATGTGACCCACGTGTGCCCAGAGGGAGCCCAGGAGGTCAGGGCTAATGGGCCACCTCCAAACTACAGCCCAGTTGCAGAGCTGACATGCTACCCTAGTGAGACGAAAGACCTTCCGATTTTTCAAGAGGAGCCAGAAACCCAGGTTTTTACGGGAAGTCTTCCAATCTTCAAAAACTGGCGACACATTCAGGTTTCTAAAAGACACGACGTGGGCCAAGAAAAAGCCTCTGAGAGTCAGGATGTCAGAGGGGTGTCTGCGTCGAGGCTTGGAAAGTACGGTCTTTTGGACTTTGGCTGAAATTACCCAAAGACCTTGGTCCCTATCCTTTTTCTTCTCTTTTTACCCTCCTCGGATGCCTCTCGTTACCGAATTTGGTTTCCAAGCAGGCTAGAAGGAGCACCGGGCTAGAGGCCTGTCACGGGCTGAGTGTTTGTGTCTCCCCTCATTGCATAGGCTGAAGCCCTACCCCTCAGGTGGGCTTATATTTGGAGATGGAACCTTTATGGAAACCCTTAAGGTAAAGTGAGGTCCTATGGGTGGGGCCCTGACCTACAGGATTAGCATCTCTCCTTATCACTGTGCACACAGCACCCAGAGGCAGGGCTGTGGGATGACACAGAGAGAAGACACCATCCAGAAGCCAGGAGGAGAGCCCTCGCCAGAAACAACGATGCTGGACCCTCATCTGGGACTTCCAGTCTGCAGAGCTGTGAGAAAACAGATTCGTGTTGTTTAAGCCGCTGAACTATCGTATTTTGTTACTGCAGCCCAAGCAGACTCATGTCCTGGGGACCAACGTCTCCAACCCACTGAATGGAGATCGTATCCACCTCTCGGGGTTTTCTGGTGGGATCAGCCATGGCCAGGAAAGAAGCTGGGGATTAGGCGGGGAGTGCTGACAATACCCGAGGACCCCAGCTTCCTCAAAAACACGTAACGGGTATGACTCTGTCTCTATATCCAGGTGTGCTAGGAGGGCGATCTTAGTTTTCCAAAAAACAGCCGAGCCTCCTCTCTTTTGGGTGAAGGCCATACTCTCGGGCAGCTTGTCTCACTCAGGGCTCAGCAGGCAGCCAGGAACTCCTCAGGGTATGTCCAGTAGGGAGGATTTCATTTCAGGAAATGGGGAAATTGTGCAGTTCTGGAAAGGTGGTAGGGAGAACGGGTTGGGAAGGTTACTGGCGACCTTCAGGAACTCTGGACGTTCACGGACGGGGAGCAAGCTGCTGCCGGTGAGCTCAGCTGCACGTGACCCCGGCATGTGTGCTTTTCTGGAAGTCAAGGGAAGCCCGTCACTGCTAGTTCACAACTGGGGAAACTTCCCTCCCCTTGCTTCTCTTACTCAGTGGATTGTAATGTCTATACCTGAGAACTGAAGCATTATTTTACTTTTATTTTTATTTGATTTTGAGAGAGAGAAAGAGAGAGAGGGAAAGAGAGAGAGCTGGGGGGGTGGGTGGGGAGGGACAGAATCCAAACAGGCTCCATGCTCAGCATGGAGTCCTAAGTGGGGCTTGATCTCATGTCAAGAGTCCGATGCTTAACCGTCGGAGCTACCAGGTGTCCCTGAGTCCTGAAGTTTCTCAGGCAATGGTTGGAGCAGCGGCTGCAGCTAGAGCACGGGGCCCCGAGTCATGTCCAGGCTCCCGGTCCAGCCAGACAGCCTGAACTGGGGTCATGACACTGTCTTGGTCCAGTCTTGGCTGGGAGGAACCCCGCAGAAGTATCTGGAGGGTGATTCTGTCCCGAGGAGTTGAGGACGCCTCTTGCTTCGGCGTCTTGCTCGGTTTTCACTGAGTCTTCCGAGGGCCGTCTGCGGCCATGCTCCACTTCTGTGGGCGGAGTGTTTCCCCGCCAGTGTCTCCCTGTGGGACACAACAATCCACAGCTCATCCAGGTGGCTGATTCCAGGGCCAACCTCCTTCTCTCCCCGCCTCCTTTCTCTTCTTTTTTTACTTTTATTTTTTTAAAGATTTTATTTATTTATTTGACAGAGGGGAGGGGTGTGAGCACAAGTGGAGGGAGGCACAGAGGGAGAAGCAGACTCTCCACGGAGCTGGGATCCTGATGCCCGGCTCGATCCCAGGACCCCGAGATCATGATGTGAGCTGAAGGCAGACTGAGTCACCCAGGCGCCCCTTCTTTCTCTTCATTATTTTTTTTTAAAGATTTTATTTATTTACTTGACAGAGAGAGAGAGACAGCAAGAGAGGGAACACAAGCAGGGAGAGTAGGAGAGGAAGAAGCAGGCTTCCCGCTGAACAGGTTAGCCTGACACGGGGCTTGAAGCCAGAACCCTGGGATCATGACCTGAGCCAAAGGCAGACGCTTAACGACTGAGCCACCCCGGTGCCCTTTTCTCTTCTTTATCCCCTCTGTCTGTAAGTCAATATTTGTAGTGGAAGCCACACCAGCCGATAGGGTCAACCCAGCCCTGGATTTGAACCCGTGGCTCTGACTTTGGCCCTCACTAACCTCAACTTACTTCCTCTACCTACACTGGGCGGTCACAGAGCACATTCCAAGGGGGCCGACCTGATGGATGAAGTGCTACCTCCTCTCAGTGGCATCTTCCCATGTTGGGTCCCCTTGAGTGCTCAGAGTGTGAGGGGACACTGTGGAAAGGCAGCAGATACAGAGCAGATAACCTCTGACCCTTTCAAGGAGCACCGTCACCCAGCTCTTTGCCATCATCCGAAGGCCTCTTGGCTCGAGTGGGGCCAGAAGGCTGAGGAGCAGGAACTTGTACAATCTGCTCGTCCAGTAGCATCTCGAACGCTTCATGGGGGCGTGAAGTGCTCTTACATCATAAGTCGCACAAATCCCGCAGCCTCGGAAATCTGCTCTGCCTCATCTAGCCTGGGTCCCGGGCTGCTGGTGTGAGCTGCCTTCCCCGGCTCTGAGTTTAAGCTCATTGTTATTGGATGCTCAGGCTGGGTGTCTGCGTGATAACCCCAGAGCTCGAACACTCAGGCAAGGGGCAGATGGGAAAATCCCCAACATGTTTCTGTTGTCAGATGATGACTAAGCCGCCCTCATCACCACCAGGCCTTGTCACAGCAGAATCGTGTATGTCAGACCAAAATTGGAACCCTGAGGTTATCGCATAGGGCCAGGGGGTAGATGAAGAGTGTTTGCACTGTCACCTCTGATCACTTCTCCTGGAGGCGCGGAGATCCACGGGGGTAGGACTCTGAGACCGATCTTTCCAGCTCCGGCAGAGGCGAGAGGCTGGTCCTGGGGAAGCCAAAGCTCTTCCATGAATTCTTTGCAGAGAGGTTGATGGATTGAGACATATAATTAATATACGTCTCTATATTTATATATAAAAACCCTTACAAATCACATCCCTTGAGCCAGGTCTTTTAATAATGGAAGATGGTAGATTACTGCTTTATTAGTCCCTTCCAAAAGCTTATAAAAATTATCTTTTGCCTCTGGGAAGACATTTTATCAGAATTTATAGCAACTCAGAAAGTCTTGAGATATCAGATTCAGAAACGAAGAAGCTTTCTACGACTCTTTCTGCTGTAGACAGACCCCGGTCTCCGCTCTCCTTGTAAATTAAAATCTCGAACATTATCTACTTTATGAAATAAGACACTTGGCTCTCCTATCTTGAGTCAGCTCTTTAATTAATATAGACTCAAGGAGGCAAACGCCATCAATGCACATGAGTGGCTCTGGAGGGTGGGTTTGGGGGGGGCAGAGGGAGACCTATGGAATCTACAGAGAAGCACATTCAAAGCACACCCCTCCAGGGACAAGGCTCCTACGGGGGGCCACGCAGTCCACTAACGGCTTGGAGCGATTTTCTTGGGCGCGTTCCGTGGCCATGGCGGGAGGGCTCCGTTATTCATCAGCCCAGCTTCTCCGAGGTCCTGCATCTTCCACATATTTCTTGCGAGGGAAAAGCAGACCAGCTAAACAGGGCAGGGCGTGCAGGGACCAGAGCTGAGCCCCAGACCTCCGTAACGGCTCCACCACGAGGTGAATGCAGAAATCCACAGGAGCGCTTAACTTCCAGGGCAATGGGACCCTGCCACGGTCTCGGGGTGCTCGATCCACGGAATGGTCTCCTTCAGTAGGATTCTGGCAAGTTGTGATGCCCTCTGTTTCGTTTTTTTAAGTCATCCTTTTTTATTGTGGTTTACAGATACGCACCACAAATTCATTTCTATGGTTCTCTAGAATATATTCTGTCTGATTTTATTCATTTTTTTCTTTTTTAAAAAGATTTTATTTATTTATTTTAAGAGGGAGAGGAGCCGAGGGAAAGTCTTCAGCAGGCTCCCCGCTGAGCACAGAGCACCACATGGGGCTCAATCTCACCACCCTGAGATCATGACCAGAGCTGAAATCAAGAGTTGGAAGCTTCACCCACTGAGCCACCCAGAATTTTTTTTTTTTCCTAGAATATCCTCCAAGCAATTTTGTGTTTACTGAACTCTTTTCTAGGTATTTCAGGCATGGCTCTTGTGTTGTTTTCAAGATTCCTTTCTGGATTGGACAACTTCTCTAGTCATTCCCTTTTATCATCTCTTACAGAAGTCCACCACGAGTCAGATTAGAAACAAAACTGGCCTCCAGCCACAAATAATTTAGAATCATTAGAATTATTAAACCCCACTGGCCTCAGTGGGGACCCAGGGAGTGTCCGTGAAACCCTGAGCAAGAGCCAGTGGGTGCTGGTGACCTGATCCTGGGCAGGAGGGAGCTAAGCCCCTCAGTCCAGGACCAGCTTCAATCTAGCAGAGAAAGTAACCCAGGTGGGCTTCTGTCACTCACCCCTGTCTGCATACCCAACTTTTTCTTCGGCTTCTTCCCTCTCGCCCAGAGCATGCACAACCTTCGTCCTGTCCCATGGGAAATTTCATGGCCCCACCATCTCTGCTCTTGCTCCCTGTAAAAATGAACTAGTGACACAGAAAATCACTCTGGCAAATAATAATAACAATCCAGTTGTAGGACTCTTTTTACAGCAGGGATGCTGACAGCTTACCAAATATCCATGTGCTCCTCTCCACACCCCAGCCTCTCTGCCGAGGGGCAGAGTTGCGCCCTCATTCCAACCAACGGGCTACCAGTGGAAATTACAAGGGTCATTTAGGTTCAAAGCATCTAAAGTTTGGTGTGAACTCTCCAGACCTCACACCTCTGGGGCAGTGACTTGGGAAGCCATGATTTGAGATGGTGAAGCCAAAAGATAGAACTCTGCATGAGAGAACTCATTCCGTGTTAAGCCACTGAAATTTCAGGATTTTTTTTTTTTTTTTACTAGGGTACATCCTAACCTCATCTGACTCCTACAAGTTCACGGCTTCTAAAGTAGTTTTTTCCAACCACTGTTTAATCGGATCTTCGTAAGATCTCCAGGAGAGAGGCCCTGTAAAGACAACTAACTGGTCCCCACGGGTGTCTGAGACTCAGAAAGGGGAAATGATTTGCTTGATGACTCAGTTTATAAATGGCAAATACAGGAGTCTACACCCAGGTTCAACACTCTGTCCTAACCCACACTTTGAACTGGAGTCTTCTTGCTACAGGTGTTCCTGTTTTAAAGCAGGTGGCTTGCAGAAAGACGACCCACAAGAACCAGTGTGGAAATGTGGAATTAATCCCTGCTTGGCCAAGGAGAGAATAATGCCCGGGGGGTAGATTTGTTGGTGGGGCTATAGGAAGGTAAAGGTGATTTAGGAGGTCCATATAACATGGACATAATGCTCCCTTCTGAGCCACACCAGGAAGATTTTCCATCTGGTCCCCATGTGTTGAACAATCTGTGGTGCCCAGCTCACAGCATCAGGAACTCAGATATCACTTCTAGGGAGCCGGCTGAGGTCGGGGGTGGGGGTGGGGGTGGGGCTGATCCATCCGACGAGAGGTATGGAAGATTCGCAGGCAAACTCCATCTGACCTTGGCCAGCACTGCCCAGCGTCCGGTCCCACCTCCTTCCCCAAAAAGGGTGTCGGGCAGCCTTCCAAGATGGGTTTTATTCCTTTTAATAGAGAAATAGGAAATGAGCCTTAAGAGAAGGTGAGGAATTATTGCTATGTTTAATTGCTCTAAAAATATCTCACCAGGGTTGGCTGTGAGTTCACTCCTCCTAGGTGCTGATCCATGGTTCCAGTGAGAAGTAGCCAGAGGCCGGGTGCAGCGCTGGAAACCAAAACGGCAGATCCAGCTGAGACCTCTGAAAAGGAAGGGCTTGCACGTGGCCAGCCCAGTAGGAGCAGGGCCCATTCACCTGACTTGGCTCAGCCCTGGGCATGGCAAGTTTCCCCGAACAGGACGTGTGTAACCTGCTCTGGAAGGTTCTGCCTCGGCTCCAGTCCTGCCTCTGCCTTAGTCCACAATGAGACCCTGGGCACAGCTCTCCCACCTTCACTCGAAACCCCCTGTACCCCTGTCTGTAAGAAGGGGTTGTGTGCTTTCTTAGGTCCGTTCTGTAGTAGACACCACTGGTAGCTTTCCCAGCACGAAGACAACACAGATACCATTCAGGATCCCTCTTCCCATTCCCAGGTCCAAGACAAGACTTTGGCTTCTCAGAGCCGGTCAGCAGGTGACATTCTGCAGGCTTCTTGCTGCTCTAGAGATGAGCGTTATATCTTGTCTGCTCTGAAACCTATCACCACCTTTGTACCAAAGTCACACTTCCCACCAGCTGCTCCCAGCCAATGACCCCGCGTGGCCAGGGTGATGATTTCCTGAGATGCTGATGCTCAGACTCTATATTACTAGGTCTTGAACCCAGATCTTTCGACTTTCACATGACAACTCTTTTCCCTAAAATGCGAGATCCCAGAAACTGTGACTTCCCCTCCCCCAGCAGTCTTTCTTCAGCAAATGATACACAATTCTTTAAACAAATAGGCACTCACTGATAGAGCCAGTGAGTCACCGAGGGCTGCTAGAGTTGGCCTTCATGCACAAAAATTAGCATGTTAGAAGTTTCTCGAAGACTCGATTCAGCACTTGGCTAAGAAGTCGGGCGACCATGCAGCCGTTGGCAGCTTTGCAAAACGCTACCACATGTTGCCCCAGGCCGCGATGTCCTCCGAGAGAGGTCCAGGCATGGTCGGGGCTGCGTCGGCTGCTCCTGGTCTGTAGTCGCTGCTGTTTTTATGTTTTAATTACGAATCGCTGTTGGTTTGGTTCCCTCGTCATCAGCGCAACTTGTGGCTGGCTGTCGGTTAACCCCACAGCATGTAGGGATGCATATTTGCACCAGCGGAGTGTGGGGCCTATCATTTTCCAATAACGACTAGACTCAGAAACATGTAGGTGTTGCCGTTTGGTTATGAATCACCCCCGTGCCCTTATTTCTGCAGCAGATGGCTGTGTGGACTCCCTCCAGTACTTCCACGGGGCTCCTCAGTGGTATCGCCGCTCTCTCTTTCCCTCCTCCTGCAGTGGCTTAAGATGAGATAGACGGCCTGGGGGCTTTGGTCTGGCTGAAGTAGGCTGTGGACTCAACAGGCGGGAATTGTTCTAGAAGATTCTAGAACTGAGGTGCTAGACTGTGGAGGAGGGGGCAAAGAGAGAAGGAAAAAGTGGAAGGAACGAGGCTCTTGACTTCCACCTCCCCGTCAGTTAGAGACCCTCCATGATAGCTTGCCATCTGAGCTCTTAGTCCTGCGGGGGCTGGGTAGGGCAGGATGGGACCCGGGGCTGACATTCAGCAGGAAGTGTTTATCCCTAATACCTGCTGGGAGGTGACCCTGACCCGATCCTGTATCATTGAGTTAGGGTTTCCTGGTGGCAAGCAACCAACAACAGCGAGAACGAGTAGTTCAAAGACAGACAGGAGAGTGGAGTTAGGATGGGGCTTAAGATAGAAAGAAATACTCCCGGTGCTATTATGGAGATGATGATACTCATAATGGGCAGTCTTTCAGATGTGCTATAAACACTTGATGCATTTTTACTTCAGTCTGACAACAGTCCTATGCGATAGGAACCATCGTTATGCCCATTTTGCAGATGAACAAACTGAGGCACAGATAATCAACTTGCCCCACATCACACAGTTAATAGATGGTGGGGCCAGTAGCCTGCCTTGGGATGGTCCTGCCCCCTGCCCCCAATGAAAGTCACTGCCAGTGAGCGTCCTCAGAACCAACGCTTTCCCAAAGCTTCTGGAACCTTCCCCCCGCCCATTTCCTTCTTGAAGTCTGGAGTCATAAAAGTGTTTCTCTTATTAGTCCCAGGCATCTCACTACAGCAAGTGGTTTCCTTACATCCTACTCACACCTTTGTGTTCCTTTATGAAAACCTCTTCTAATTATCTTATTTTGAATGTGCCATCTGTTATAGTACTACGAGCCGATTTCGGAGAATCCTAAACACCTTCGATCGGAGACCACACCATGAGTTCACGTTTCATTAAGTCAGAGGAAAAAAGCAACCCACGGAACAGTGCCACACTATTGCTTGTAAGGCCAGTGTCAGAGTGTGAAAACGTGGGTCTAAAAACCAGAGAAATAGAGAATGACTCCCACTTCGTGGATGAAGGCATGGCAAAACAAAGCAGATAAACACCTCGCTTGAGTAACCCAGCCAGCTGACGGCCAAGCCAGGGTTTAGACCAGATAGTTTTGTTCCAGATCCCGCACCCTTGCTGCCCCCACGCTGCTCTGGGTGTGTGGAGCAGAGTTCCAGAAACTGCTGTGGAGGCAGGGGGCTTGCAGCTGAGGCCAGCAGGGACCGGGGAGGGCCGGCCCGGACGACATGCTGAGGCCGAAGCTCTGGGGGAGTCAGGCCAGGGCTGCTGTGCAGTTTCGGGGGAAGAATGGGGGCCAGAAAGGGCAGCTCCCCCTGACAGAGAAGCCAAACACTGTCCTGGACAAAGGGGAGGGCTAGGATGATGGCCCAGCCTCCCCAAAGAGGCCCTGGTCCCTCCGGCCTCTGCCTTCCAAATTCAGCGTGTCATCGGTCGACAAATATAGAGTAGGAGAAAACGAAGTAAATGAGTGGCTGTTCGAAGCCGCGGGACAGCTAACCATAATGGGGGTTTTCGGTTTTCTGCTCGAGACACAAACAGCACATTCCTCAGCTGAAATAGGCGGGTGGAGAAACACGGCATCGTCAGACGGGAACACCCCCCGGGCCAGGATGAGCCAAAGGAGACAGAAATAGGCCAAAGCTACCACATGAAGGGAGTTCGTCTGTGTCTGGCCGAGGGGGGTGGGTGGGGGAAGTACCGGCCCAGCCCCGCCCTGCCCCGGGGGCGGCTGTGTCACCTGGGGAGGCTCTGGCTTTGCCCCCAGGAGCAGGCACCCGTGTGCACGCCTGGGATCTGGGTCTATGGCAGCTGGGACAGCAGCCCCCTCCTCAGAGAAGGGCGCTGGGGCGTTGAGACTCGGTGTGGACCAGCTCGCTCCGCCCCCACCAGGCACACGCATGCACATGCCCTCATGGACTCGCCCACATGCACAGCACACATGCCCTCACAGATCCACGGACACCCAGCATGTACAGGCGGATCTGGGAACGTGGGCATAAGGCCACGCACGCACACAACACAGAGGCCCACACAGCTGCGACGTCACACCCACATCCGCGTGCACATCAACACACACCCATGCACACCAGCGGCATGTGGGCACTTGGAGACCCACGAGACCGTGTCTGCTGAGCCTTACAGATACACAAACGCAGGAGCAGGTCTGTAGCACACAACTGCAAGTGCATACACGTACACCTGCCCACACGACAGGTACACACATACAAACACCCACGTGTGCAAGCCCGCACACGCAAGCCCACAGTCTCAGTCCCACTGTCCCTGGCTCCAGGGACCTCCTCTCTCCCTGGGCACGGTCAGCCCAGAGAGACCTGGGCTAAGGCTGCGGTCAGTTCATCTGAAAGAGCTTCCAAGGGTAGGTTCAGGGGGCTCTGGGATGGAGGGTCAGGAAGAAACTACCAGAGAAGTCCAGAATCTCTCTTGTTCCATTCCCCCTCCTCCCAGCTCCCAGCCAACCTAACCTCACTGCATTCCCTGGCTCATCTCTGGGAAGGAGGAAACAGCAGACCGATTCCAAGCCTTCCCTGAAGACAGGGCCTTAGCATGTCCACGGCTTATTGGTACCCCATTTTCTGTGAACCTCCCAGGAGCTGTGGGTCTCTGAGCCCTGCGGGTCTCTACGGTGCCTGTGCTCGGTGCACAAATAAATGAATGAGCGAAGTACAAGAGCTTGGATTGGCATTCCCACTTCGCAGCTAGGAAGACTGAGGCCCAGAGAAGGGCAGCACTTAGCCAGCTATCCTCAGCAGAGCCACACCTTCCTGCTCCTCCTCCTCCTCCTCACACTCAGGCCTGGGCAGTGAGACCTGGACAAGGCCGGTAGGCAGTAGAGTGTCCCTGGAGCCCCATCTGGGCTCTGTCCTGGCCCATCCCCAGGGCCCAGAGAGGGCTGGCAGCTCCAGGACCAACACCTCCCATGGAAGGCTGGCTGCCAACTCTTGCTGCTTGCTCAGCTCCCCTGCCCCCTCTCAAGGCTCCCCCAGACCTCCTTGTGGACTGCAGTTTTCTGGCCCTGAGATGCAGGCTGGGGGAGGGGAAGAGGAACAGCCAGAGACAGAAGGGGTCAGTGTTTGTTTAGCGGAGACCAGACAGGGGTGTGGGGGGAGGCCTGGTGTCTCCCAGGCAGGGCACCCAGCAGACGTGCAGACATGGGTGTCAGATCCACGTGCCACACCCCCAGCCACAGCGCAGAGCTAGAAAAGGCAGCGGCAGACTCTGCCTGGGAGCCCACACTAATGGGGAGGTGGGGGGCATGGTAAGAGACCTTCCGATTGCACTCAGTCGGGGATTTTCCAGGTTTTGTTTTGGAACAACAAAACCTTTTCTCGGGATGATTTTTTTTTTTTAAGTTCTAAATTAAGGTGCAATTTACATTTTGTAAAATCCACCCTTAAAGCATGCAGTCCTGCTAGCTGAACAAACACGGTCGTGTCACTATGACCGGAGTCAAGGTGTAGAAGAGGCCCCTTGACCCCACCAAAGTGCCCCAGGGCCCTCACCCCCTCCCTATAGCATTTTGTCATTTTTAGAATATTCTAGAATTGGGATCCTGCAGGATCTAGCCACTTCCTTCAACAACATAGGTAACCCTGCACTAGGACTTACCCAGGGCACCGGGCACATCAGCCATCACAGCAGCACGTCTCAACGCCCCATTTTTAATTGCTGAGTAGTATTCTATTCTGGGGATAAAGCCGGGGATATTTGTCTATCCTCCACACGGGGACGGGGGGGGGGGCATCTAAGCTGTTGGTACTTTCTAGCTATTCCAAATAAAACTTCTGTGAACACGTGTGTACAGATTTTTATGTAAATATATCTATTTTTATCCCTCTGCGGTAAATACAGCAGGAATTGATGGGTCTGGGATAAGTATATATTTAACTTAACTTTTTTTTAGAGTTTTACGTATTTATGTATGTATTTATGTATGTATTTTAAAGAGAGAGAGAGAGAGCACACATGAGGGGGAAGGGGAGAGGCAGAGGGAGAAAAATCTCACACAGACCCCCTGATGAGTGCAGAGCCTGATGTGAGGTTCCATCCCACCACCCATGAGATCATGACCTGAGCTGAAACCTAGAGTCAGACACTCGACTGACAGCCACTCAGGCGCCCCTATGTATTTAAATTTCCAGGAAACTGCAAAATTTCCGAAGTATTTATAGCACTTTGCCTTCTCGCCCCCCCACACCCCACCCTGCCCCGCCGGCAATGACGGATGGTTCCCATCACTTGGCATCTTTGCCAACAATGGGTACTGTTCCTTTCCCCCACGAGTTATAGGTTGTGTCAAGTGATGTCTTACCGGAAATCCCAATCTACAGAACAGGAAAGTAGAGCTGCCCCGGGCGAAGCCAGGAGACAAAAGTAGGGGGACTCAGAGTCCTGCACTGGACCCTCCCCACTCACGGTGGGGGCTCCCTAGTATCTCTTTGGGGCCAAGGCCAGAAAGTAAAGAGGGATGGCCCAAGGTGACACACCTCAGCAAGAGGGAATGGGGCTAGGACCAGACCTTTGATACCAGGGACTTGACCGTTGGTGCATCCCGTCACTGATGGAAAAGGGGGAGTGGGACCCTCCAGCCACCTCCAGGGGCCTCTCCCCAAAGGGTCCTCTTTGAGGCCAACGACCAAGCTGCCTCTCTCAGGAAGTGGTGGGGGCCGAGCAGCAGGTCTGCGTCCGAACTCCTCTCCAAATGGGGCCCGTCCTCCTCGCGGCCGAAGCCCCAGGTTGTTCTACCAAAGACCATGATTTACACAGTGCCATCTGACACCTCCTCACTTTATCTTCCCACAATTAAGCAAAGCCAGGTGGTGACAAATGGCCCCCACGCCCGTGGCATCACGGCTCCCCGGGACCCTGCTCTCAGCCGCAGGCCTCTGAAGCTAATTCATCCTTCTCTGGCTGCCCAGGTTGGAGTTGATAAATCAAGCGAGTGTGTGAGCCAATTACAAGGTCATCACTCAATGGAGAGAGAGGATTGCCTGGAGTTTCTGAACTTCATATTTTATTGGAAGAGCTGGCAGTGCTGGGCCACTGACCTCAGGAGAAGCACGGCTTCCAATCTGTCAGCACAGCCCACCTCCTGGACAAGGGGAAGCCTCTCCTCAAACTCTACAGGGCTTGGTGTTCAGCCCTCATGGAGGGGGCATGGACACAGGGGTGGCAGGGTCCAGACTCCCTCCACTCCCTCCCAAAGCTACCCCATAGCCCTCTTGCTTTCTTGTCCCTGAGAATACAGCTGAGCATAGCCTAGCCCAATGCCTGGGGGCCGGGGGAGGGGGCTGGATCTTCAGCCTCACACAGATGTTTGTGGAGTATGGTGTCTACAGTTCAAACCTTGACTCCATGTTAACTTTCTGGCATAGGAGATGACATATGATGGGCCTGTGCAAAGTGGGTCCCTGCAGAAAGGTGCTGGGACCACCCAGTCTCCTTTGGGGGTCAAGGCTGTCTTTAGTGGGGGTGGGCAGGCTGGCCATCATGGCTTTGCCCTCCCTTCCAGCCCCTTGATCTCCTGGGTGCCAGGAGAGGAATAGGTAACACCCCTTACTATCAATTCACCCCTATAGAAAAATAGTAATCATATTTCTTGAGTGTGAAGCCCTTACCTTGCTATGTAAGTTGAGATTGGGTTTCAAAAATAAAAACTGGATTGATGATGGCTTGAACCAATGGCTCTCAAGGAGCAGTACCCTCACCCCCACCGTCAGCATCACCCAGGACCACGTTTGGAACAAAATTCTCGGGCCTCACCCCAGGCCGACCAAATCAGAAACACTGGGCACTGCAACCCAGCAATCTTTGTTTTAACCAGCCTTCCACGTAATTCTAATGCATACTAGAAGTTTGAGAATAGCTGTCTTCAGCAAACATAGATGTCAAGTCTCTACCCCTTAGAATAAACCCAGAGGCCATGAGGTATCTCCACCTTTTGGTTCCACCATCTTCAGCACAAGGATCCATTCCCAAGATCACTTTGTACTCCAAGATGGTGGCTGGAGCTCCGGCCATCGTGTCGGCCTTCCAGGAAAGATGGAGAATGAGGCAAGGAGGAAAGAGCAATGGGCTCTGTCGAGGCAGACCCCTGTAATGCTCCCAGGAACTCTACCACCATGATCAGCAACTTTCACTTACATCTCCTGGGTCAGCCTTAGCAGCAAGGGAGGCCAGGAAAAATGATCTTTTATCTGGGCACTTTGTCGGCCAAATAAAGAATGTTGAGGTAGGTAACAAGCAGACACTCCTGTACACCCTCTCCATTAATCTCCCAGCGAATCTCAGGGGGAAATGAGATCACTTCCCCCACCTTCCAAGTGACAGAAATGATCTTCAGAGAGACTAAAGCCAAGTAGTTAGCAATTGCTAATTAGCCTGGGCCAAATGACTTCCTTCTCTTGCCCCCTACCCCTAGGGGCCTCTAAGGGCTGGGCTTATGTAATATTTCCCCTTCTCGAGACCCCAACGATTTACCTGTCCGCCCTCCCAGTGCCAGAAGGTTTCCAAGCCTGATTGAGTGGGGGACAGAAAAGAGAGAGGGGAAGGTTCAGGCCCTCTCCAGAGACAGGGAAACCCCTTCTCTTTCCAGAGGTAAATAGTAAAACTTAATTAGCAGCTCACACTTGCCAGGCAAGTAATCCGCAGGCTTTCAGAGGCATCTGTTTCCATGGGCTCAGAGGGAATCTCGTGAGCTCCCTTCTGCCGGGTGTCGAAGCTCACGCAGCCTCTACCAGTGGGGCTCGCTCAGCTGGAGAGGGCCGGGGCCGGGAGCTTCCTTTTCCAGGCTGCATTCACGGGGTGCTTTCCTGTGAATCCCTCTGACCTAGGCCCCTTGAGGAGCCCAAGGTGTGGCCTCAAACAATACCGCAGTCAGAGCACTAACCACCGGAGACTTGTCCCTCGTCTCCTATGGACCCACTGAAATATTCCTAGAAAATTGGGCCGACTGGGAGTTGGGAAAGAAAGCAGGTTTGGAAACAAAGGGAACACGTCGGGGCCTCGGTTTAGGTGGGGGGTCGGGGGAGCCCCAAAGAGGTGAGCTGCGGTTGGCGAGCGCTGGCAAGGCCCCCTCCTCTCCTCTGAAAGTTCTTCCCTTCTCTCTTGGCCTTTGAACAACTGTAGGCTTGACAAGTCACTCCTTGGAGTTAAGGCCTGACCTAGCTTTTGGGTTAAGACGTGCCCCATTCCAGGGCGACTGGGTAGCTCAGTCGGTTAAGCCTGGACTCTTGATTTCAGCTCAGGTCATGATGTCAGTGTCGTGAGATGAAACCCCACGTCGGGTTCCATGCCCAGCACGGAACCTGCTTGGGATTCTCTCTCTTCCTCTACCCCTTCTCCCTGCTTATGCTCTCTTGCTCTCGCTCTCTCTCTAATAAATAAATAAAATGTTAAAAAATAAAAAGACTTGCCCCATTCCTACCTTGTCAGAGTTGTACATCTAGTCCCCAAGTATACACTGGGAGGGAGCTTGGGGATGTTTTTCTGGATAAGAAGGCTTGAGTCTCTTTTCTGGAAGGATACACAGGATAAGAGACAGACACCTGAATGGGAGAGGTATACGGACCTGGGGGAACAAATACAAAATCAGAGTTCAAGTTTCCCTGCTTTCCCTTACCAATTCTGACCCTACATAAAATTTAGTGCATCTGGGCCTCAGTTTCCACCTCTGTGGAAAATGGGGATGCCCCAGTCATGTGCCTGAACTGTCCTAATCTTTGTTACCCAGTTTTAAGTGGAACCTGTGTATTGCATATATATATATATATATATATATATATATTTAATTTTCTGTATATTGGGGGCACCTGGGTAGCTCATTGGGTTAAATCCTCTGTCTTTGGCTCAGGTCATGATCTTGGGGTCCTGGGATCGAGCCCTGCATTGGGTTCTCTGCTCAGCAGGGAGCCTGCTTCCTCCTCTGTGCCTGCCTATCTGCCTACTTGTGATCTCTGTCTGTCAAATAAATAATCTTTTAAAAACATTTCTGCATATTATGATGTTTTGACAACTTTTTTAAAAAAAGATTTTATTTATGTGACACAGAGAGAGAGAGCACAAGTAGGGGAAGGGGGAGAGGGAGAAGCAGGCTCCCTGCTGAGCAAGAAGCCCACTGCAGGGCTCGATCCCAGCACCCTGGGATCACGACCCGAGCCAAAGGCAGACACTTAACTGACTGAGCCACCCAGACACCCCTGATGTTTTGACATCTTAAAAATACATTTCTGCCTGGGAGAAACTGCTTGTCTCTGGGCCAGCCAATTCTTAGAGGTAGCACAGGGCCCAGCAGGAGCCTGTCTTTGATATGCAAACTAGGCAATCCAGAGCTAGGCCTGTACCCCCACTTTCTGCCCCTGCCCCCGGGAGGCAATATTCCTCTGTCTTGATCAGCCCTGGGCCGGGCGCCCAGCAACCAGAGACCATCCCTACAGCCCAAAGCCCACGGAAAGGATCCGAACTACCCACTCTAGGCTGCTCACCTTGCTGGGCTTTGCCTTTCCCTCCAGCAGCCCCCTCCTGTCTTCTGCCTCTTGGCCACCCTGCTGTCTTTTCCATGTGATCCTACGTGGTATGCCCTGTCTCCTGTCTGTAGGACCTGTGAGTCTAATCGACATTGCTCTTATGATGCATCATTATTTATTATCAAGCCTCTCCCATACCTCCTTTTGTGCTTATGTCCAACGGACCATCTCAGAAAGACTACAAAGCAGCCTGCCCCGAAAGTAGAGGGCATGGTGTCTCTAGGTGCAGCCATCCTGGGCCTTCAGCCGAGGCGGGTCAGGGGAACCTGACGGCTCAGAGGAGAAGTAATCAAGGCAGCAGAACCTGGGTTTGGGGCTTCCTGCTTTTCTGTTCACCTCCGCAGAGACCTAAGGATGGTGGGGCTGGAGTACACGGTTGGGGGATCCTAAGAGTGAACGTCTCCCTACAGGTGTGAGCCTGGTTCCTTCCCACCTTGGCTGAATGCAGAAGCCCAGTGGGGGGTCCCGCCTCAGGCACAGCCAATCAGCTCCGCAGCTTCCACTGACCAGAAGACCCTTCCACGCAGCCCACCCAAAGCCAGGCTCCAGATGCCGATTCCCGGAGGCCAGCCTGCCAAGCCCCAAGGTGAGTGCCAAGCTCCAACTCCCTCCCAGGGCTCCTCTTATCTTGTTCCCCCAATCCCAGTGCCTCTGCCCAGCTGCCTCAGGCTCCCTCCAGCCTCTGGTGGCATGGCAGGATTTTAAAATGTGTGCCAGGACTCTTGACCCCTGGTTATTCAATCAAACACTAGGCGAGATGTTGTTAAGTCAGGATTTGGCCGATGGGATTAAAGTCCCAAATCAGTGGCACTTAAAATACAGAGATTATGAGGATGAGGCTGACTTAACCACAGGAGCCCTTTAAAAAGCAGTTTTCTTCCACTGGCTACTGAAGGAAAAGTCAGAGACTTCCAGAACGCTGGCCTGGGAGAAAGCAAGCATCCTTGCTGGGAACTGCCATGGGGAAGGGAACGTGTCAGAGCCCAAAGCAGCCCCCGGGTCACAGCCCCAAACACCTTTGGTCCAAGTGGTGAGACTCTGAGTAGAGACCTCAGTACACGCCAGACCCAGACTCCAGACTCCAAGACCTATCCGTTAATAAATGCATGCTCTCCAATCTGTTATGTGTGAGGTAATTGGTTCCACAGCAGTGGGAGAAAATACACGCTACCTGGAGCCCCTCTTTCTCCATCACCCAGGCTCTGCCCTCCTTTCCAGGCCCAGGATTAGCCTTCATTTGCAAATCTCCACATCTACTCAACCTCCAGGAGGGCCCAAATCAAATACCAACGGGGCTGTCAGTTTCCCCCAGAATCCACCCGAATGCAGAAGTATCTTTCCACTCCCGTCCCCACCCATGCCCTGTGCCCCATGTTGCAGCCATGTTGGGCAAATGAACATTCTCAGGACGTATCACCCAGTTCTAAACTCTGAGGCCTTTGCACTTGCTGTGCCTTCTGTCTGGAATGTTCTCCCCTTACCCTGACCCCCTCACTGCAAACCCTTCAGCATCGTCATCAAATCCTCACAGAAGCCCTCCTGAAGAATGGAAAGTGACTGCCACCTGGGTCCCATCAGTATTTGTAACTCCTTCGACTATAGAATTTTCCCCCTCTCTCGGGATGATTTGTCTGTCTGCCTACAGGAGGGTGGGAGTTCCTGAGCTCAAGAGGCCTGGTTTCATCCCTCTTTCTGGGCTGGATACAGCCAGCTGCTGCTGGACAGACTGCCCAACCCGACTAACTTCCCCACTGAGCTGCATACTCAATTCTTGGGTCCTGAGTCAGGATTTGGCCATGCAAGACCCCACACCCCTGGTTATTTAGCTGTGTATCAGATTCAAATAGGTCCCCGCTTGTCTGGCCTCATGGAGTACAAAAACAGCCTTCCATCAAGTTGCAGGGGGGCTGGGACAGGAAGGATCCCTGGGGAGATTGCTTGTCTTCCCAGGCCTGAGAACCAACCCAGAGCCCACTGTTGGGAAATGGGCCTTATGGGTCGTCCCACTGTTTCCAGCTCAGCACCAGGCCTGCTCGCCTGAGGTCCACAGGGCCTGATGACATCCACAGCCAAATCCTCGGGATACTGGGGCCGGATTGGAGCAGCCAGTCAAGAAGCATCCAACTCCAGAGATGCTGGGCCCACTGAGGGAGCATGCCTGGTGAGCCCAGTGTGGAACAAGGTCTCCAGGGGAGCAGAGGTCCAGGGCTTGCTGGGGCTAGCCACCCTCAGCTTCAGCAGGAGAAGCTGCAAAGGATCCCCCCTGGAGGTACAATGACCCTTTCGAGTTGCCTCCTGCACAGCCCAGGGCGGGGGGGAACCAGTGACCTGCATGTAGCAACGTGAGCTTGAGGGTCTGACTGCCTAAGCTTTGCCAGCTATTGACGGAGAGACTCAGGCAAATCATTTACTTTCTCTGAGCCTCAGTTAATGTGCCAATAAACACGGAATGTGTAATAGTCACTCCTCAAATGGCCATTGAGAGGAGGAAAGGAGATAATGCATGGGAAATTTAAGCACGCGCCCGGCATGTAAAAAACACCGAATAAATATTAGCAATGATGATGATGATGGTGATAGAGATGATTCTTTGATCCTCTGCTTCAAGAGTCTGGCATCTCCCGGTCTGGCCCTAACAACAGGCTCAGAAGGGAGCTCTCCAGACCCTGCGAAGAGTCCATGAGTCCTTCCAGGGATCGCCAGAGTTCTGAGATGCAGGAGGTGGGCTGGCTTGTAGTGGAAGAGTTTCCTGCTCCCCTAACAACCCACATGTTGCCTCTTATTTCCCAGATGCTGCCCTCAGCTGATGTGATCAGTCCTGGGCAATGAGCTCAAGAGCTGAGTGTTAGCGATGGACAGCCGATGATTCTCAACATTCTAGTTGTTTCCACTGTGATCATGGAGCCATGTTTTTGAGACCGTGCAAGCTGCTGGGATCATGAAGTCAGGGCAAGGGGACCAGGCTCCCTCCTCCTCCAAGAGCCCCTTCATCTGCAGAGGACTATTCATGGGTGACAAACGAGCTCCTGTTGTGTCCAGGCGAGGGTACCTTGCTGCTGCGGCATGACCTAGCCCCTCCGGATCATGACAGGCTGGCTGAGCTACTGGACGCCATGCTGGCCATCGGTCGGTGGGAGGGGGAGGTGATTTCTAAGTGTAATGAAGCGTCAAATGAATGCTTTAAGAGGCAGACCCTTTTAAGAGGAGCCAGCGCCATTTGTCTTCGATGGAGTCTGTCCACTCCCAAGTTCCCAGGGAGGAGCGATAGATGATATCACTACGGGAGGACCAGGAGCCTACAGCGGGAAGGTTAAGAGATAGGAAAAAGGGAGCAACACCAAAGAGTGCAGAAGCAACCCAACTCCCAGCGCAGGAGGCTTCATGGCTTTCCTTTCCCAGGAAAGGAAGAGCCAGTGCTGTCGACCCTCTTCTGTCTTGGGTGATTCTGTAAACAGCTTGTAGGTAAGATGGTAATGGCCTCTACTCTCACTGTTCGATCATGATTGAGGGCATAACCGAGACTTGACATAAGGGGGGCCCCCATGGTCTCCTTTAAAGAGCATTTCCATCTTTAGAGTCAGAACAGGAGATGAGAAGGAAATGCAATCTCCAGCTGTCATTCTGCTACATGGTCGGGCCCCTGACCCCGGGGGTGGGGGCGGGTGGCAGGGGAGGGCACCCAGCACCGAGTCCCCCCACCAGGCCCCTCCTCAAGGCTGCCAAGGAGGGCAGCTCTCCACCCGTGGCCACCAGCCAAGCACAGCTCATTTGCTTCAAAACCTTCACAACAAACACACAAACTCCGAAAGCCAGGGCCCTCTGTCTCCCTCCTCCCCGGGCTGATGGGGAAGCGGGAGGAGGCTGAGGTTATTGAAATGCTATTTTAAACTCCAAGTCAGTGTTAACCAAAACCTTGAGGCTGATTAAACACGACCTTTGGGCCACGGGGCTCCAGCTCAAAAGGCAAACAGCTTCTACCCTCTCAACAGCTCCAGGCTTGTTTATTGGTTTGAAAGCCCTTAAGGGGCCCGCCAAGCAGAGGGGTGAGCAGGGGAAACTTTAATATCTGAAGGGAGAGATCAAAAGCAGTTGACATTTCTGGCAGAGAGCAAGCACGTATGTATCTTTATATGTATAGTGTTATAGCTGAGCAGAAGGGAAAAGGCATTTCTTCTCTGGGTTAAATCAAATCAGGCCACATGTTCTTGATCTTGACTGTGTTGTCTTATAATCTAACCAAATTTAACTGACATTGAGAATTTCTGATCTGAACAGTTAACAAGGAAATTTGGCCCAAATAACTTCATACACATTCTGAACATGAACTTGGTTTAGTCATCAGAATTGATGGGAAAGTGCCCTCCCAGCTCCCCTCCAGGGAGACGGGCAGAGGGGTGGCTGGCGGGTAAAGCTCCCGATCTCTGTCGTCCCTCCTGCTGATGGAGTCACTGGGGAAAGCAGCCCCTCAAGTGAGCAGGCTGTTTCCATGTCTGATCCTGGGGCCCAGGGATTATTTCCCAGTCACCCCAAAGAAGAGAGATGATTTTGACTTGGCAGAAGCATCTACGGGGCCACGAGGTCTGGGAGGATCCGTGAAAGGTGTCTTTGGGATTTGTCCACATGGAGGTTCCTGATAACCTTGTTGAGGGCAGTTTCAGTGTGGAGTTCAGTGGGAGGCAGGATGGCCTTGGACGATAGAAAAGATGCCCCTCCTTGAAGCTAGCCCAGCGCCTGGCACAGAGCAGGTGCTCAGTTAACATTTGCGGAATAGATTTTTTGAATAAATGAGTCTGTGATCAACTCAAGTAGCTGGTAACCGGAGAGCCATTTGCACTCCTTGCTCTTTGCTCATTGAATGCTGCTTTAGTTCCAGAAGGCAATGTCCTCAGTCCCAGGTGATGAGACATGATGTATGTAAGCTCATCATGACAATCCTCGTGTTCTCCCAGCTTCCTTTGTAGCTAGGGATGGGCCGGACGCATGAGCCAGCTCTAGCCAATAAGACCTAAGTAGTCAGTGCTAAGTCAGTGCTGGAGGGGTTGGCGGGGTCTGGGGGTGGGGTCCTACAAAAGCTTTTGCATCTTGGTTAAATGAGACAGATGAAATGTCATCCTTCCCCTCCCCCTTCCTCCTACCTTCAGGGAGAACTTACCATGACAAGTGACTAGTTGTCATTCAAATCCATCCTTTTCATTCTATGCTGCAGAAGTGTCCCTGAGAAGCACCTGCCTTTGTCTCCATCTAGGTTTGGCTACATCCCTAATTCTCATCAATGGGATATGAAAGGTGGCACTGACCCTGGTGGACCAAGATTCCAAGGAAGCGAGTGTGCCTTCTCTGTGTTCCCTCTCTCTCTCTCCCCCTTCACTGGATGGATACGGTTGACAGAGATGAGGCCCCGGGAGAGAGCAGAGCTGCAAGATGGAAGGAGCCTGGGTCCCCAAAGCACCACATAGAGGCCACCAGCCGGGAACCAGAGACACCAGCGCTGAAGTGATGAGAGGTCTACAGGTAAATTGCCATTGTGCTAAGCACTAACATTGGGGGGATTATTTGTTACGGACCTGGCGTGACGCTGATGAATACACTTGATTTCTATAAGCTTGTAAGCAAGTTATTTAAACTCTCTGTACCTCATTTTCTCCTCTGAAGTTGGAGATATCTGTGAGTACCAACCTCCTAGGATGGTCAAGAGAAAGACATACAAAAGGCAATCAGCAGAGTACCTATTACACAGTAAGAGCTTATTATATGCCAACTAATCTCATGACCATTATTACCATTTCTTTTTTTTTAGAAGATTTATTTATTAGAGAGAGAGAGACTCTCGAGCAGATTCCGTGCTGAGCCAGATGCAGGGCTTGAACTCATGACCCTAAGCTCATGAGCTGAGCTGAAATCACAAGTCAGATGCTGAATCTGCTGAGCCACCCGGGTGCCTCCATTACTAGCATTTCTGAATCGGGAGTGGGCTAGATGAAGTCCTTTGTAGCTTTGAAAGGGTACGATTCTCTAGTCAGATCCTGCAAGGAAAGAGCAAAGAGAGGTGTGTCTGAGCCTTTGCTATGTCTCCAGAGGAGGAAAAAAAAATGCCTGCAAAGGGAGGGAGAGATAAAGTATGAGGCTCTAACTTCTTTCCTACCAGATTCTCTGTCTCATCCGCGTGAGGACTCCTGGACCACGTTCATTTCTTAAGCTGATGAAATATCGATTAGAGCTGAGATCCCACATTCTGTAATCAATCTTTCCTCCCCATTTTTGCACAATTCATGCTATGAGACTAGGATGTTTAGTTTTGTTGTGGTTTGTTTCTGTCAAGCGTTCCTGGTACCCTTTTACACACAGAGGGTGAGATGGGAATCATCGGGAGCCCTGGAACAGACCCTCACCTGACCCTGTAGTGGGGTGATGCCTCCTCACTGAACAGAGGGACAGAGAGAACCCCGATGAGGAGGCTGGAATGCAGCATTCCAGTAGTCCAGTCTTGATTCTTCCCCTTCACAGCTCTACTTGGGCCTCAGTTTCCTTGTCTGCAAAATGGGAACCATAATGTTTCCTACTTAAAAGGATTATAGCAAGAGGTAAATGAATTAATGTATGTAAGGTTATTAAAACTATAGCTGGCAATTAGGGGTATGTCCAGCTACAATTAACAAATACTCCTTCTACAGTAGCTTAAACAGGTAAGAGTTTATTTTTATCACCTAACAAAATGTCTATGAACAGGCATCCTAGAACTGTAAGTGACTCATCAGCAACATCAAGGACCTTAACTGTATCCATCCACCTTTTGCTCCACCATCCCTATCACCATGACCTTCATCTTCCATCTTGTAACCTCATAGTCACAATGTGGCTGCTCTTCCTCCAGACTTCTAGCCACATTCCAGGCAAGAGGAAAATGGAAGGAAGAAAGAGAAAGAGGTAGTGCATGGATTGGGTCAGCAAAAATTCTCCCAGAAACCCTCAGCTATGTCTCATGGGCCAGAACTGTGTGTATGGCCAACCCCAGCTTCAGAGAAGTAAAGGAAAGCCATTGCAACCCGGAACACAAAGTGGGGTTCAGGCAGGCAGCACAAAGGAAGAACAGATCTGGAGTGGGGAACCAGCAATTCTGCTTTAGAGGTGGAGGGTCAAAAATTATTAACCCCCTCCTGACAACAACCCCTGACTACTGGTGCCCCACAACTCGGCTGGAGCAAACCATGGACTAAAGCAAACCGAGAGCCAAGTATTAAATAGTTAGCATTTCACAATCACACACTTAAGAAGCAGCTCTCTGTTTTCTCTGCCACAAGCTATTTATAGAGCAGATTTCTAATAAACACAGATTGGCAGCTGGGGGTAGGGGGAGGTCAGCAGTGCACAGACCCGGCTTTATTGATGCCTTGTCAATCAACGGCTCTTATTTTGTTGTTTAATTTTTTTTAAGTGCATGTAAGCACTTTCCCTGCTAATAGCAGATTTATTGAACAGCCCCGCCATGGAGTTCATCTCTCCCGTAGACTGTGGCAGCTGGTTATCAACTTTGTGGCTTCGGGTCGGAGGGTAAATTAACCCCGTATCCGCGGCCCCTTCCAGGGGAATTACAGGGGTCTAGACAAATTCAATAGTGTCCAATAAAAAGTCCCACCTCTCCCACTCTGGGCACCTCACACCGGGCCTCAGCTTTGCTGTCGAAGCAAAGGATGTAATTTGACAAATGGAACTTTCAAGCATGTGGTCATGCTGGCCGTTGCGTTCAGACCGAAGGAGAATCCCTTTATCTGAGAAGTTTGGCTTCTCTTAGAAAGCAGGCTTGCTCTTCCTGAGTGCTCACACTCTCCGCGCTGATCAAAAGAGGTCTCCTGGTTTAAAGCCACATCCGCCCCACCCCTTGGCCTTGACCCTGCCGTTTCTGCCGGGCTCAGCCCCCCTCTTCTGTCTCTCATTTCCCCATCTCCGCATCTCTTATACCCACCCCAGCCAATTCGGTACTCGCTAACCTCCAAACTCACGTGGGCATCTTTCCCACACGTCCCTTGGCCCCTCCACCCATCCTCCTCCCTGACCTGCCATCGCCCCCCACAACTTGGCCACTTGTCCAACTTCTTCCCATTCTTCAAGGCCCATGTCCAAACCTTCATTATTTAAGAAGGTACCTTTGCTTCTCAACGGATGAGACTCAGTTCTTAGGAAGGTCTGCTGCTCCGCGTTAGTGTTTCTGGAAGCCCAGATGACAATGACCAGATGATGTCGATGGTGATGGTGATGACGGCGATGGTGACAATGACGGTGATGATGGTAATGGTGATGATGGTGACAAAAGACAGAAACAGCTCATCTATCGGCTCTTACTAATGTGCCAGGCAAGGAGCTCTTCCTGTAAATCCTACCTTTATAAGAGCTCCAGGAAGTAGATGTCAACATAATTTCCATTTCATAGATGAGGAAACAGGGACAGAGTGAAGCTCGGTGGTTTGCCCAAGGACCCTTCAGCTGGGACACAGGAGCCGTGTGCTCTAAACGATATGGCTCAAGGCCCATGCATGTGGCTTCCTGTCTTTGTGTCTTTGCCCAGTTCCCACCACACATCGCAGCTCAGTGTAACTACATCCCAGAAGGCAGGAGCTCTTGGCCACATATGACGGGCTAGGCTCACCCACTCTCAGTCTACAGCATCTGAGGAAGAGGAACAAGATGAGAAAGGGTCAGGAAAAGTTTACTTGACCCCAAAAAGGTTGCCTGTCAGTTCTGTGCCCAGGGGGAACATTCTGCTCAGGTCTGTGCAAAGACCAGGGGGAAAAAAGTCTTGGCTGGCAACTCTGGCAAAATGAATCCCCAAGGGGCTTGGGATATGGTTCTCAACATTTAAAAGCCCCAAACTACAGATTTTTTGGAAGAGAGATTATCAACAGGCTCTCTAATCTGAAAACAATAGCCATCCGCACAGAGTTTACAAGACAGATTCTCGGAACACAACAGGTTTATGGTGAAGAATAACTCCCCTCCAGGGACAGTCTGGCAGAGAACTTGCCCCTTTCAGTCCGTATGTATTGCCAGCCCTTTTATTCCAGGAAGTGGGGCCACAGAGGCAATCGAGGCCCATTGCCTGGTGTCTGCTGCTCTTCCTCTGGTCTGCAAAGGGATGCCAGCGAAGATGGAAGTACTTAAAAAGCATCATTTTTTATGACCCAGATCAGGAGATTTGACTTAGAAAAAGTATTGTCAACACCCCCTCCCAACTAACTCCCCTGCACCTCACCACTGAAACCAGTTAGCTGGTTGATCTTAGAGTGGACAAAAGAGCAGAGGACTTGAAGAAGCTGAATGTTCTGGAAGGAAAAAGCAAGACTGGCTGGATGGGGAGAAAAAAAGAGGGGACCCAGTACAGTCATTGGTGCCCTCCAGAAGGTCATTCTCATGTGGGATCTGGGAAAGGTAGGTGGCTTTCCTATCATGGGACGGTGAGCAGTTATCTGGATCCATGGCCCCCCAAGCCCACATTATCGTGCCAACCCAGAATTGAGAAGTCATTGAGTCAGACTAGGAGGGGGATGACAGGCCATTTCCTTTTGTGTCAGGGCTGGACAAAATGGCTTAGAGCAGAAGTGGCAAAGCCAGACATGTAACAGAGGCATAGCAGAAGCTCCTCGCAACCCACTCTTGGGGTGGGACTTACCTTTTTAGTGCGCTCTGCCCTCTCCCCTGCTAGGATCGGCCTCTCTCTGCCTCGGGACTTTCTCTAGCCACTGGATCTCTTGCTGCTCAAACAGACTGCACCCAGGACTGGACAAATACTCCATTCCCTCTCTGCTCAGGAGGTAAACTGAGGCACATTCTGCACTGACTCTTACAGCGAGCCCCTGCCAGATTAAATGCTAGCTGCCCACAATAGGAACTTGATTGGCTTTTGTCCCCACCTTGGCCCGTGTCCCCACCCAGGGCACCTGTGTCCTAGGCTCACCTCCTAAGTAAACTACCTGCTCTCCGATCCTGGTGTCATGATCTGCTTTGGGGGAAAGCCAGTCTAAGACAAGGTGAGAGTGGGTAACCGGAGTGGAGGTTAGCAGGGGAGGCAGACGGCGCCCTGCTGGGAGGCGAGCCCAGGCTCCCGGATCCGAGTTTAACAGAGAAACTGAAAATCCACATTTCTCACATGAAGTGCCTGATTTAGTTTGGAAGCGGAGGGATCACAAAATAAAAATAGCAGTAGCTTCCTGGTCAAACCAAAAAAATGCCCATGGGCAACCTCTGGCCTCGGGCAGAAAAGCGAGCCTACAGGGAGGGATGAACAGGCACTTTTCAGGAGGTACGTGGTGGGGGTGACAGCCGGTCAGTCTCATATTTCCTCATAGGACTCTGAGACTTCCAGGGAGGCCAAAGGGACAAAGAGAGCTCCCTGGGGCCTTTCCACATGGCTCCTGTGTAAAGCACTGTCTCCTTTTCCATCTCATCAGGAGTGGTCACTTGGCTTCTCCTTACACACCTCTGGCCATGGGGGACTCACTATCTTTTGCATCATTTAATTCCGTGGCTCGGATGGCTCTTTTAGAATGTCTTGCTCTCTGTACTGAAATCTCCCTCCCTGGAACTCATCCCCATTGGTTGAGTTTTATACTTAAAACAGCAAAATTCAGAGAGGAAGTGCAGAATCAGACTGGGAGCGGCAAGCAGAATTTCCCGGATGGAGATGGTGTCAGGGGTGTCCCTGGTTTGAAAACACAAAATTCAAGTTATGATACTTAAAACCAAAAACTGAAAAATAAATCCTATTTTCCACAAGACCAGTAAGACCTTGGTGATACCTGGCTGATGGGACACCCACAGGGCAGAGCCACAGGTACCCGAACCCCCAGGAGGGACAAGATTTTTATTTTTATTTTTATTGAAAGGAGACGCAGTGTTTCTCAAGACTGAAGACCCCAGTTTGATCCCTCCCTCCGTGTTCTGGTCACAATTCCTTACGCTTCTGCTCAACTCTACTCATCATGTTCTTTTCAAATGGGGCACATGTACCAAAGATCATTGGAGATAAGGTCGAGATTGGGTAAAACTTCAGGGAAAATGTTGTTTTATGTATTTTTAAAATTTTTTTAAAGATTTTATTTATTTATTTGAGAGACAGAGAACATGCATGAGAGAGAGAGAAAGAGAGCACATGAGTAAGGGGGAGTTGAAGAGGGAGAGGGAGCAGCAGACTCCCCACTGAGCAAGGAGCTCCATGCGGGACTCCCAGAACCCTGGGATCGTGACCTGAGCCAAAGTCAGACACCTAACTAGCTTAGCCACCCAGGCACCCCAGGAAAAATGTTATTTTAAGTAACAACTATTTTCAATATTAAAACAAAGCCTGCATTATCAAGTCAATTACACCAGAATAAATTTTTTTTAAATAGTTCAATTTCAAAGACAGCCCTGATACCCCCTTCTATCTTTGTCCTTACATGGCTTTTCCTCTGAGTGTGAGGGGGCTCTCTGCATTTTTATAAGGACACAAATCCTAAAAGATCGGGGCACCATTCTTATGACCTCATTAAACCCTACATCCTTAGAGGCCCTATCTCCAAATACAGTCATATTGGGGATTTAGGCTTCCACGTAAGAATTTGGGGGAGACCCAACTTAGTTTAGTTCCTAGCAGCACTGCTGACCTTGGGGGCCTCAGGGAATGCCCCTCAATTGTGGAGATGATGAATGCACACTTCTCTGCCCTTATTGGTGTTTTGATTGGCAAGTCTGAGAAGTCCTGGGCTGTCAGTGTGTCACCTCCCGTGCAGATGGGGGGGTGACGCCCAGAGGAGGAGCCAAGTAGAGGGGCCAGTAACCTCCCCTCTGCAGGACATGTGTAAGCTGTGTGTGCCTCGCCACACTCCTCTTCATTATTGGTCAAAGTCAAGCTGGGCTGGAGCCAGCTGTGGAGTAATACAGAGGGGACATTTAGAGTTTGGGAAACTTGAAAACCAAACCAGTGGAAATCACCCAGCCCAAATCTGGAACTCTGGCCCATTTTAACCCCTCCAGGTTCCAGACGGTGACAGGTCAGCTAATTTTTGTTTAGACCTCCAAATATTACATTTCTTTCAAAACCTTCTGTAATCCCAAGAGCATGTGGTGACTTCTACAGTGACAATATGTTCATTTATTCATTAATTCAACAAATATTTATTGAGTCTCTACCATATGCCAGGAACAGTGTTTGGCAAATAGTGCTCCCATAGGACCTACTTTAATGACTAACTAAAATCCCGTGTATTATTAGCAAACCCACCATTGTGTGTGTGTGTGTGTGTGTGTGTGTGTGTGTGTGTGTGTGTGTGTGTGTGTTTGGGGCTGGTTTCCTTAAGCAGGCCAGAGGGCTGGCTCTCTTATTTATATCTTTCCTCTGTTGAACAAAGCCATTTCCTCATGGTTTGAGAACATTCATAAATCCTCACCTTGAGTCTATATTAATGAAGTATAATGACTGATGAACTTCTGGCAGTCCGAGTTGGGTTGACCTCAGTGATGCTAGGAAGCATCTTAACTCCATTCAGTCCCAGTCCACCCTCTTCTTTCCCCATCCTCTCACCCCTCCTAGGCAATGCATTGCGGGGGGGGGGGGGATTCAAACTCAGTGTTCCAACAATGAAGATCCAATACTCATAGTTCAATTAATCTTTCCCTTTTTCAATAAGTAATTCACTCAGGTCAGTAGCTCTCAATCCTGATAGCATCTTAGAATCATCTTGGGAACATCTGAAAACTAAAGATGGCCACGTCCCAAACCCAGAGCCCATGATTTAGTTGGTATGGAATATGGCCCAAACATCAGATTTTTTTTTTCTTTTTTTCCAAAAGCCTTCCTCAGTAATGCTAAGTCACAGCCAGTATTGGGAAGCATTGATAGTCATTTCCCCAAGACAGCTTCAGGAGTCCTCTGAGGACCACAGCTGGGCCATGGGCATGCATGAGTTGGACTTACCAAGTATAACCCTGGTGCCTAGAACTTTACTAGATGCTACAAGGAGTAGTTACCTAAGCTCTGAGCCTCAGTCATGTCATCCATACAAAGGGCTTTATCCTTCGCCATGTAGCATCGTGTGTTGAGCTACACAGAGTGAGAGGACTCCAGTCGTGGGACACAATGCAGATGGGCAGGGACTGGTTTTGATCAGGGCAGCTTTAGGGGAGCCACCAAATCACAAGGTCTTCACCCACTTCTCTTTTTATTGCCAGCCCCAAACAGGAGAGAGAATTAAGAGGCAAGGCACGGATGTTTCCTGCATTGAACTGAGTAATAAAGAAGTATTATTGACTAGCTTCTCCTGCAGTCGCTGGGGCCATTTTCGGCCATGACACGGTGAACATCATTTTTCTCAAACTGTTGGTGTCTCGGTGGCAAAGAGCAGAAACCCAAACTTGCACAAGCAACTAAAACGTCAACCATCTGATGATGCACCAGTCAACACCCAAGGAGAGACCATGAAACCGTGCCTTAAGGAGGGACAGGAACCGAGAGCCCCATAACCAGGGTCTCTTTCAAGTTCTATTGCCTTGACTCATGTCTGTCCTCTGGATCTACTTCATCTTCCTTTCTCTGTAAAAGGCAGCCAACCAGCACACCCTGAGCTTTGCTTCCACGGTTTAAATAACACAGAGAAACAGACCAGCATCTGCAAACGCTAGTTCCAAACGCCAGGCAGAGAGAATCTGATTGGCTCAGCCTCAGTCAGGTGACCACGCCTGACCCAATCAGCTACGTCCAGGGCTTGTGCTTGAAACATGGCTGGAAGGGAGAGGGAGCGGCTGTGCTCAGAGAAAGGAGACAAAGAGAGACATTCCACTTGGTGTCCTCTGTAGTCAAGACGCAGGGTGGTTTCTGTGACAAGTCTTACAGATGACCTGAGCGGGTCTGAGAGTTTACTGGTCTCACCAATCATCCAGCTCACTTCAGGGCAGGAAGGCAGGAAGTGAGGGCTCTACCCTGGTGCCCTGACTTCCCTCCTCGCCCTTCATGCAGCTCTTGGGAGCTCTTGGCACAAACAGTCTCCAACCTAATTACCAGCCGGAATTAATCAAAGGTATTCCCAACTGCATGAGCGATGCTAGCCAGGAATGTCTCTGAGCTGAAATTCTTAAAATACTTTTGTTTATGAGCAAGTTTTACATGTTAACTTTTTCCAAAAGCCTGTGAGAGGAGCAGTCCCCACAGACATCTGAGAACACTTTGGCTGTCTTAATTCGCTCATGATGTTTCATTAATATCAATTTTCTTCCCGCATCCCCGCCTGGCAGGTTCTTTTTACAAGTGTTCTAGTCTTCCAACCTCTTGTTTTTTTGTTTTGCTTTAACTTTTTTCTTAGAATTCTTTCTCCATTTTCGAAGAAACTCTCTTAAATCTCCATAAAGTACACATCTTTTGGCTTTAACAGCTCCATTTAAAAGATGGAGGACATCACGCACTTCTTGGATCCCCTCCCCCACCTTTGGAAGCTACAAGAGGGAGATTGGAGGGAAAATAATCTAGAGAAACAGATTTTAATCTTGCTTCTTAATCTTGTCCTTGGGAGTAGTAGTATGGAAATTCCATCTTCTCCCCAACCCTTCCAAATTCCAAGAGTCTTGAGTGAGCACCAACTTCCTTGATCTTCTCAATGCTCAGAGACAGAGGGCCAGTGAGGAGTCCTAACTCACAGCCACCTTGGCTTGGTCAGAAGAAGTCATTGGAGATCAGGTCTGTCTGGCTAGTTTCTTGCCCCGTGACAGTCATTGGTTTATTTGCTCTAAGATCCACTCATTGTCGTTCCCTTTCTCTGTATACCCAAGCTCCTTTGCCAACAGGCTTCTAGATTCAACAATGGAAGGCTCTGGCAGAGTATTGGGGATGGAAGGAGAAGGAAACTCGAGGTATATTTCTTTCTCTCTCCACTTTCTCCTGTGGCATCTGTGGCAGTGACTCTTCCATGGCACTGATTCCTGGGCGGAAGCCCAGCCATGTGTCTAGCTCCCTCTGGACAACCTGAATTTTGTTTTGGGTTGTGACGTCTCATCCTGTTGCCTCTTCAGCCCCAGGACTGGTAGCAGCTTCTTGATGTAGCCAAAGTCTGAGATATATCATCATCCCTTGTTTGGCTTCTCAGACCTTCCCCTGTCTGTGTACTCAATGCCCTCTATCAAATTCTCTGTGCTTGAGCCATGTAGGACATCTGCCCACTCAAAATTAAAGTCCTCTGTCTGCCTATAAAATAGTGTTTTGCAAACTATCTGTTGCAAAGGACCATTTTTAAATATTTTCAGTCCACCATGATTGACACGTAACTGGTACACAACCTGATCCACATGCAATGTGCCCACCAAATGCAACCGTACTGGAAATGATCTATACCCTGTTCAATGAGATAAGTCTACCCAGCATGTATTTAGATGTCAGAGCAATGTAAAATTGCTATAAAAATTTCAAAACTTACTTTCATCTGTATCATTGTCTCCTCACATCTCTTGCAAAGAGTTTGTGAGCTGGTGTGGGAGCATGGGCCATACTTTACGTAACACTGTTCGGGGGTCCTTTTTATTCATGTGTAGGACCCTTCTATGATTTGGGAAGTCTGAATGCAGCATTGGTCATTTTTTCCTTTGGGTTATGCACAATTCCCAGACAGAGCTGTATTTCTCCTCTAGACCATGTTCCCCACAATTTTCCAATGCTAAAATATAACATACTAAAGACGGTGCTTCCCAGAGACTGATTCCTTTTTCAGACAGTTCATTTAATCCTCACAATGGCTTCTTGATGAGGTGCCATTGTTATCCCCATTTTAGAGAATGGGAAAGTAAACCTCAGAGAGAGGTTACATAGCTTCACCAGGATCACACAGCTTAACCCTCACCCAAGTATGTCTGACTCCGTGTCCACGGTCTTAGCTAAGACACATATTTGTTTGATCTATCTTGTGTCTCGGTACTGAACACAGAGTCTGACACAACAAAGGAAATTATGAAGGATCAGAATGACCAAGTGAAGTGATGCCTGGTCTGTTCCTTCTCTCACTGGGGGTAGGGCTTTCCGTAAACACACTGCCATTGGAACCCACTCTTTCCCAGCCAAATCATCCCCATCAATATCCTCCTCAGAGAAACCCTGCCAACCCTTCCAGGGCACCATTCTCTGCTTCCTATGGCTCTGACTGCCTGCGTGTCACACTCTCAAAGTCACGCTGAATGCCATACAATCCTATTGTCCCCAGACTGTACTTTGGAGCACTTCTTGTCTCCCCATGTGTTTAGAAATTCCTCAAGAACAGAGGCTTTTATAATAACAGTGGCTCCTGGCACAGAGCTAATATTTATTAAGTACTTCTTGGCGCCAGGCGTTACTTTAATTAATAATTGTTTTATATTCACAGCAATGCAGGTGAGGTGTTTTTATTATACCCTTTTGAGATATAAGGAAACTGAGATGAAGAGAGCTTAAGAAAGTTTCCCCGAGTCCCACAAGTAGGGGCTGGGATTTGAGCCCTTGAACTGTTGGCCTTCAAAGCCTATACTCTTAGCCACTGTGGGATTCTTGACTTTTCCAGATACTTCCACCTCTGTGAACTAAGTAGGCCCTCCCAGTGACTCAGGGGAGGAAGGAAGTACTGTCTCTGAGAGAGCTTTAGAGCCAGAAAAACAGTTGGAGGGTTTTTCACGTCTCCACTGTGTGCATGAGGACGTGGAGTCTTAGGGCAGGGTGGCTGGCTCACGGTCACCCGGCAAGCCCATGACAGAAACGTGAATGGGTCCCAGGTCCCAGCACGGACATCTCCTGTCTGCACCAGGTGGACTGTAGTCACGTGGATACTCACTTGACCACTGAGCTCCCAAGGGTGGCACGCAGTGTCTTCTGGGAAGCCTGAGAGGCAAGCACTGATTCCAGACAGGAAAGCATAAACACCACAGATCTTGGGAACTGTCTGTAAAGGTGAAGGATTTCAAGTAAGGAGAGGCAGCTAGGAGTACAGATGGGAGGCCTCCCCGGGGAATCAGAAGACCCGGAACCCCAGTTCTGCTGCATGCCCTTTGGCAGGTAACTTAATTCCTCTGAACTTGTTCAAGTGTTCACTCTCTTGAGGAACTTGCATCGTTCTCGAGACGGATCTAGCCCACCAACCCCTTAGCCGACAATGAAGCCTTCAGCAATACAGGGAAGGGCCCATGGTGTGGGGTTGCAGAGAGGACTGAGGTCAGCATGGTCCGGGAGTGGCCAAGAACTGGTTCTCATGGAATGAGCTAGAAAGGTGGGGAAGGGGCGCCTGGGTGGCTCAGTGGGTTAAAGCCTCTGGCTTTGGCTCAGGTCATGATCTCAGGGTCTGGGATTGAGCCCTGCATGGGGCTCTCTGCTCAGCTGGGAGCCTACTTCCTTCTCTCTCTCTGCCTGCCTCTCTGTCTACTTGTGATCTCTGTCAAATAAATAAATAAAATCTTAAAAAAAAAAAAAAAAAAAAAAAGAGAAGTGGGGAAAATTTTTTTCATTTAGTTATTTTCTTTTTCCAATAGCAAAATAATGCTGACTTGGGGCGCCTGGGTGGCTCAGTGGTTAAGTCTCTGTTTTCAGCTCGGGTCATGATCTCAGGGTCCTGGGATTGAGCCCCACATAGGGCTCTCTGTTTAGCAGGAGTCTGCTTTCTCCTCTCTCTCTCTTTGCCTGCCTCTCTGCCTACTTGTGATCTCTGTTTGTCAAATAAATAAAATCTTAAATAATAATAATAATGCTGACTTACCAATGAATATTCTAGAAGTCCAGCAAAGAACAAATTCAACCAGAAAACAAATACCTGTAATCTTAACTTCTGAGCATCCTTTCCATCTTGTTATTGGTCATGTTATTGGTTTTATACAGAGGCAGGGAGCCTGGCAGCGAAGAGTGCAGTTTCTGGGGGTTAATTTCCCTAATGCAAAATCCCAGCCCTTGTTTATACAAGCATGTGACTTTAGTGGGGACACTTTACCTCATGTATCCTGCCTCAGTTTCCTCCAATTTAAGCAGGGACAACAATAGTACTTCCCATAAAAGGTAGGTGTGAGGAAAATCCTCTAAAGGGACTTAGAATAGTACTTGGCACATGGTAAACACTAGACAGTGCTTTTTCTTGACATTTGATTTAAAGTCTTTTCTGATGTGATTAGAAGTTCTTCACAAGTAGGTTTTTCTGAGCTGACACAGTATCCCATTAATGGATGTATCAGCAATCACTTGAGAAGAGTTCAGAAAAACAAGGGAGACAAAGAGCAGGGCCTCTTGTCAGTGGCACAAGCCATATTTCCAGAACTTTCCTTTCAGGGTCCACTTCTCTCATGGGGCCTCACCATCTCCCAAAACATCCATCCCTCCCTCTGCCTCAGACAGATGGCTCTGCTCACACCTCTGGGTCCTTTTCCCCAGTTCTGAGAATTCACCCTACTCCCCCTGCCTGTTTGGCTGCTGACAGATAGAAGATTTCAGGCCAATCATTTTGTAGAAGGCCCTCACTCGGATTTGTTTGATGTTCCCCTTTGATTAAATTCAGGTTATGCATTTTGGGGAGGAGATCAGTTTCATTTTCTACAAGGAAATATTAAATGCATTTGGAATTAATTTTAGTATGATATATTTTTCTTCACTTATATGAAACACCTCCTTTATCACATAGCAAATACTTAATTGTATATAGCTTCTCTTTCTGTGATTCAAAAGCTGGTGTCACACTGTTTTAATTACCATGGCTTTGTTATATGCCCCCAAATGCGGTAAGGAACAAATTTCGGCTTAATGATGATCCTTTTCTCAAAAACGTCTTGGTTCTTCTCTCCCAGGTGCACCTTAAGATCGTATGATTGGATGATCAGGTTCCTCAAAAATACCTTCGGGACTTAAGTTGTTTTAAATGTCTAAATCACGGTAGGCAAGACGGACAAGTACTAAAGCTTTCCATCCAGGAGCATTACATACGGATCAATCAAGCCTTTTGTGTCTTGGGAAAGTCTCATATTCTTTGTGAAGCTCCGGCCCATTTCTTGTCGGGCCGTTTACTATTTTTGAGTCTCTTATGAACGGACTCTTTGTATCTCTTGTTCATTGCTTTTTCTGGCTGATTTCAATTAGCTGATAGGATAACAGAGTGGTTCAGTTCATCCTCCCTGGAGACTGACGACGCAGGGTCAAATCCTAAGTCGTCACTCATTTTTGCGTGCCATCTAAGGCAAGTCATATGACACTGTGTGCCTCAGTTTCCTTACCTGTGAAATGGGGGTGACTGATGGTATCTGCCTCACAGGCTGTTCTAGAATGAACTAATAGAAGAGTGCCCAACACATATGCAGTACTAACCAGGGCAGTTTCCTAAACAAGCCCCTTTCTGACTTCTGCGGGCCTTTCTCATCGATACAGTAGTGAGCGAAGGGGAAGTGGCCAGTAGTTACCCTGGGGAAAAGGGCTTTATTTAACAACTTGACATTGACTCTGTGGTGTCAGGAGCAGTTCTGAAGGGAAACTTCGCTGGGCTTCTTCTTGCTCTCAGGCTCTCCCCAGCCCAGTGCCCTCCTAGTCTCATGTTGCACCCCTCCTGATGGTGACTCTGGCTCCGAGTCTCCCTCCCCTCGGTGTGCACAGGTGGGGTTCTGGCCCTCCTTCCTCATGGCTGTTTCCAGGTGCAAGAGTCCAATAGGCAGCCTATGGCCAGGCCAATCTTGGAACAGAGGCCAGTCATCCTGGGGGAGCACAGGCATCTGATTTTAGCAAGTTGGCTGGGGTAGGAGCAGATCCTCTTTGGAAGGGGTATGGGCCACAATGAGCATAGGCAGCACCACGGGCGTGGGCATTTTAGATGAGGTCACGCCCAGCAGAGCCCAATAATCCATGAGAAGAGATTCTGCGCGTATCCAGGAATGGATACCAGAGGAGGGGTGAAAAGTAAAATATTAGTTAGTAGAATATTCTACTAACTGATATTAGTAGAATAATATAATAATATTATATTATTATTTGGAATGTTGAGTAGAATTCCACTGGAAAGAAAGGATTTCAGCTTTCTTAAAAACAAACAAACAAACAAACGAAAACAAGCACACAAAATACCCTCTTCCTATCCTCTCTGCTGATCTAACTCCCACTTGTCCTTCAAGCATTCCCAAAAAATCCTACCCAAGGAGGTCCTCACCTTACATTCTCTCGAAATAGTTCTCCCCGTCTTTTGGAGAAGTCATCACAGCTTGTAATAATGTATTTATTTTTAGAGGCAAGTTGTTTATCGTCTGTCTTCCTCCTCGGACCAGAGGGGCTGAGCCAAATCCTGGCTCCATCAGTTCTAAATGAGTATCTTTGGAACTTTCCTGAACACCCCCATGCCTCGGTGGGTTTATCCAGAAGAGGAGCTCATACGGTCCTGCCTCGCAGGCTTGTTGCGAAGATAACGGTGAAATCCTCAACGAAGGAGCATGGCAAGGGCGGAGCGCTTTTACTACAAGCTGAATATGGGGGCCGTGATCATCGCCCCCATCACTCGTTTATCCCATCCTTAGCGCTGAGGCTGTGTCCTCGTTCACGGCTGTATCTTTAGCACTTAGCAGGCGCGGTAAGACTCAGGAAATGCTTACCAAATGAATGACAGGGAGAATGAACGGGGGAGTGAACGTTTCTCCGCAAACACACCTGCCCTTCTTCTAAGGAGGCATTTCCTTTGCGCCATTAGGGCTGATCTTTCTTATTTTTCAAGTGGAAAAACACAAAACTTTTCCCCAGGTGAAAACACTTAAACGTAGCCTGTGAAGGAATCCCGACATGTTGTGTGTTCTCAAAGATGCTTTGCCAGGAGACTTTATGGGGAAGCTTTTGAGGTTGTGAGGAAGTGTAATTTTCCTTGTGAAATGTCTAGGTTTCTTTTCTGGGTCATTTTTCATGTGCTTGTCACTTTCCCAGACTAATTGGTAGGCTCCTTTCCCCAGCTGTCTGCGTAGGCTCTTGCCCACCTGGCACAGAGCACTTGGGTGTCGGGGGGAAGTTCCCAGGAAGGGAGCCAGGACGTGTGAGTTCCATGGGGCTTTGGCAAGATCTCTGTCCTTCCTTGGGTCTCAGTTTCCCTATCTGGAATACAAAAAGGTTTAACTCTATAAGCAAACAAAAGAGAGTTCCAAGGCCTAAGGGAAGCCACTGACTCAGTGTTGGGCAAATTCCAATTCCAGAAAGATCTTTTGGCTTTGCACACTCAGCATTTTCTCCTTCCACCATCTATGGGGCTCACAGTCCCACAGTCCCCCGAAGTCTTCGAATGCAGTAACTAGTAAGACAGCTCCTTTTATGGGGGTAATTACACAACCCAGGGCCATAAATCCATGCCCAGGGTTTAATCGGGGGTCCTAGTTTCAGCACCGAGGGGGAGATGGGGACATGCAATTCAATTCTTTTGCACTGAAAGGTTGATGGTCAGCCCCTCAGGAATGGGAGGAGGACCAGCCTTCACTAGAGGTGCTAGGCTCCCACTTTTCCCAATAAACTCTGGGGGATGGCCAAGAAATGCATTTGTTGGCCCCAAGGACCTTCCAGGGGAACCTGGGATGACCTCTCAGCAGGGCAGGCAACCCTGGAATAATGCCCTTGAGCATACTGCAAGAGGGAGAGACTTCACAGGCTCCAGGTCAACCTGCAAATGTGGGCCATTTTTTGGGAGGGAGGGTCAATCTCAGATGTGACATCAAGGAGGGCCACTCATAAGATCCCTTTATCCAGTCTTCAGGGATTTCCTTCAAGTTTCTTAGAGACATGGCCAAAAGGGTTAAGTGAAACAGAAGTTGATGACAGTGGAAAGCTTGCAGCCAGAATGGCCTGGGTGCAAATCCAGCTCCATCCCACTTCATGTCCCCTCGGAAGCTACAGAGAGGAGAACAGGGATCCCTTCTCCTCCTGAAGACTTGCAGCAAGGATCAAAATCAATCTTGCATGTAAAAATGCCCAGCCCATAATAGGAATTCTGACCATGTGTAAACTCCAGCAAAACATGTGAATCCTTAAACAGAAAATGCATAAAAGGAATTTGAGGAAAAGGAAAGAATGCCCTCCATCCCTGGCATCCTGGGAGAGAGAGACAGATCACAGGAAAGAACGATGTCGGTGTCCGTGTAGTGGGCTGAATGGTGGCCCCCCAGGAGTTATGTACACGTCCTAGTCTCTAGAACCTGAGAATGGGACCCTATTTGGAAATAGAGCCTTTGTAGATAAAACGAAGTAAAAATCTTGAGAGAAAAGGGTCCTCCTGGAAAATCTGGCTGGGCCCTGAGGCTGACAACAAGTGTCTGTATCCCCAAAAGGCAGAGTGAGCCTTGACACAAATAGGAGAGGAGAAGACAGACCAAAGAAACGTCAAGAAACGTCACAAGAAGTTGGAGGAGGCAAAGAATGGGTACTCCCCTGGGGTCACAAGAGCATGTAAGCCTTCAGTTTGGACCTCTGGCCTCCAGAACAGTGAGAAGATATATTTCCCTTGTTATAAGCCATCCATTCATTGTAACGTGTCATGGCAGCTGCAGGAAGTTGGCACCACAGCTCGGGCTGGAGAGCCAGCTTCTGCCATCAGGAAGGAGCAGAATGGAGGAGGCTATGCTGGCCCCCAGTCCAGGCTGGGGGAGGCTCCTACTGGCTACCTTTGCAAGGCTCTGACTCCACGTATGTTCTGGTCTCCACTGCCCGACATCCATTTTCCTCTTCTTCTGTCCTCTTTTTGGATATTCTCTCTCCTCCACTCTGTGGGTCTGTAAATCAAGTCCTTTGTGGTCCCCTATGAAGAAGAGAGCATGTAGCCCAGAGCTGTTCAAACAGACCCTCTGTCTCCCAGGACCCAGAAACTTGAGTGGGAAACATTGCAAGGGCAGTGCCCCCAACATGCCTGTTCCATCTCAGCACGCTGAGCTCCAAAGCCCCTTTTACTGAACCACTTTCCCGCCCCCGCCCACCAACCTCAACCTAGGGATCCCTTCCCTCCAGTTTTCCGATCAGTTTCTTTGTTGCCTGGGTCCATCGCCATTGTGATAGCTCATCAAGGAAAGGGAAAGGCTCAGGAGATAAGGGGAGTGTCCTACTTTCCTGATTAGCTGCTCCCTGGCGTGGATAGAAAACTCAAGGGGACACCGGTGGCCTTCATGCTTTATGTTCCTTGTCTGTCCCTTAAAAAAAGAATGTCCTTCTGCATTGTCCCTGCTCACATGAAGCTGTTCCCATGGCCTATGGACGTTTGAATCCACAGTTCCTGGTGCAAAGTAGCATTATTGATATTTCGCAATTGACATATAGAACTTGGAGCACGGAATCTCTTATCCTTGGAGGAGTCCTGGTCCAGCCAAAGCTAGCCACAGGGAAGGGTGAGAAGCCATTTATGGAAAGCCTGAGAAGATCCTACAAGTCAGAAAGGAGACAATCCACTCAGACTACTAAAACTTTAGTCAACCTGCGAGAAATAGAAGAGACTTTAGAATACATTTACTCCAGAATCACAAATGACTAGCTGTCAGGTTGCTTAATCCATGCTCATGGCAGACATTACTAATCAACTGCAGCACTCCCTCCCTCTGAGCCCTGCCATGGTTTCAGAATCCTTCCCCATGCAAGGCTCCACCCAGTACCTACTGATTGAGTTAAATGAACACAAAACCTGTTTATCTTCATTGACCGTGCCCAAATTCCTCCTTTGACAAATGGAGAGACTAAGAAGAAAAAGGACATATTGCAAAGTCATCGAACACATGAGTCATAGATGCAAGACCCACGTTTCCCAGATCCCAGCCCCCAGCACTTCCCATCACCCCACCAGGGCTCTGGGGTGGCTGCCTCCTTGCAAAGTATTCTCTGCCCTTACACTTCTGCTCACTCCATCCAAGCAAGCCCTCAAGATTGTAGTGTTTATTTTAGCGAATGCACAAATCTGGTCTCTAAAGGATGAGCATTAATAAAATATGCCTTCTAACTCTATGTAACAAGGAAAATATAGAATACATTTTCCATTCCCATTGATCCTCAGGCCACTGGCAATCCACCAACAATTGATTTAGCCATTTGATTAGTTTTGGGGGAAAACATTATATTTTAATGGGGTATATATAATCCTAAGTTACTGCTTTGAAGTTGAACCAAATATTAAAATTACCTCTTTTATGGATGCTGGATAGCCATGAAGCTTTATAATTGCAGCCTGGGCTTTTGTAAGGGATTTGAACCAAGGAGGTGATTTCTACAAAGCCAACTGCGTGGTCCTGGTGACGGCCAGGCTAGCCAGCCCTTTGACGAACAGAAAGACACAAAGGACAGAGCTCGTGATCAGCCTTATGTTTGGCCCGCATTTCACAGTTTTTATAAAGCTCAGTGGGAACCCTTCTGGAATGCTTCCCTTCCAAACAGGTCCCAAAACTGTCACTTCTCTCCTCTGCTAGCTCCAGAGTCTAAGACACCACCAACAATTACCGGGACATCTGCATTTGTTTTTTTACTACAGATATTCTTCCTGACCTGCTGCCATCCATTGTCTCCATAGCAACTGGAGAGATTCTTTTAGCAATGCAAATCAGATCGGGTCGCGCCATGGTCAAGCCCTTGCTTAAAATCCACCCATGGCTTCCCATTACTTAGTGTAGTGTTGGCAAATTATGGCCTGGGGTCAACTCCAGCCCTGCTCACTGTTCTTGTCAATAAAGTTTTATTGGAACACAGCGTCCTCCATTTGTTTGCATATGGACTATGGCTACTGAATAAGCATAACTGTCAAGCATGTACAACAGAGAGCTCATAGCCTACAGGGTCTAAACTATTCCCTGTACACCTTTTGACAGAGAAAAACTTGCTGACCTCTGACCTACAAGACAAAATTTAAGATTTTTATTCCTAAGCCCACCAGGCTTTCTGTGATCTGGCCCTGCCTGTCCCTGAACCCTCCTTTGGCACCGCTCTCTCCTCTACTCAGTTATATGATTAGGCCACCCGTTCTTCCAATACCCAATGCTTGGTGCTGCCTCAGGACCTTTGCCTTTGCTGTTCACCTAATGCTCATTCACCTGACTGTCACATGACTAACTCCTTCCCCACCGCTCAGGTCTTCATGAAAATGTCATATCCTCTGAGTGGCCATTCTGGTCCATTAATGATGATCCCCCCAGTCACTCTTTTACTCACTGATGTCTTTAGTTTTCTTCAGAGTGAAGATGAATTAGAATTAGTTTTCCAAACAAGACAACATTGAATGCAAAAAGGGTTTTAGTCATTGTGCTGGGACAATAGATGTGATGGGGGGGTCATCTGGTCACTCAACCCACGGCATCTGTTCTTTGTCTTTATCCCCCACACCAAGGGAATCCCTGAGAGCAGGGGTGGACCTAGGGTCTGGAAGGGTTCTGGCAAGTTTGTGTAGAGACGCTCTCGAACTCCTCACGGCAGCTGTGTGGGGAAAGGGCCGCTGCTGTCTTCGGTCACCGTCCAGCAACTGGCACCAAGCTCAGGGGCAGAAAGGCAACCCTGGCGCCCATATCCTCGCTCCAGCACGCCCCGGCCTCTTGCACACACATTACCTCGAGTGGCCCTTGTGCATCAGTAGTATGGGTCAGTGGCTAACAGGAGCTCCATTTTATAGATGAGACAACTGAGGCTTCACATGGTGAAGAGACTCTCCTCCAGAGGCCTGAACTCAGTCAGACCAGGACTCCATCTCCTCTCACTTGCCCATGGGCTCTTGGGCCCATCAGGCATCTGCCTTCCACCTTGACAGTCCACGGTCCTTATAGGCATTTGCAACCTTCTAGACAAAGAGGATGAGGCACCTTTACAACGACCCTGTTGAGAGACAGGCAGGAGCCACCAGGAGCCAGACCCAGGCCCGTGACTGCCCTCCCCTGCCCTGGGGCCCAGCTCCCAGGCCCATCTTGATTTAGGGCAGAAGCCTGACCCTGGCACTAACCCCCACTGCCGCCCTTGGCCCAGGAACCTTGCTTCAATACCCTGCTCAGGCATCCCAGACCCTCTCTGAAGCCTCTGGACGTCATCACTTCGGGCCTCGCTGTGCCTCTTCCAGAAGACACCTGCTGCACCCCCGCCCCGGCCCCACTCCACCACCGCGCCCGCCTCCGCAGCCCGGCCCTAACAGGATGGCTTTCATCCTCATTCAGATACATATTGTATTGGCTGAGAAACATCAAAGGGGCCGTGTCGTTACATATTCTATTTCTGAGAGGAGAAAAGCAGCCCCTTGCTTTATTAACGTGGCAAATGTTGACTCTTGTAATGAAAAATGCACAAACGCTGGGCAATTTTTGATGAATAGGTAATAAAGAGGAGGGCCCCAAATGGCGAGAATTAATTTCTCTTCGCGAGGAAATGGAGTCCCTGTGTGAGGTCACCCAGCCTTCCAGACAGGTCCACGTGGGTATGGAGACCGTGGAAGGCCAGATGGGGGCCCAGTCCCAGGACACTTGTCGTGTCTAGTAAGAGGGTTCCAGCAATGCCCTCTTGACTTCAGGGCCGTGGTATTTATTAATAATTGCAGTAGTCAAGTCATAAACATCTCAGAAACTGTTAATATGTGTTCAGCTCTCACAGCCATCATCTCAGAGGAGCCCTAGGAGAGGGTACAACTGTTCTCATTTCCTGCGAGTAGAAACTGAGGTCAGAATGACTTTAACAAGCTGCCCCAGGACAAACCATGAGATTTTTGAGCCTGGAACCCAGCCCCAGGAGACCGCTGGAGAGAAGTTCACAAGTGTAAGATGCCCTTAAGTGCATAGATGTTGTGATGGAGGGAAGCAATTGTGACAGTCTTTCTGTCTTATCTCTGGGCCTCACACAGTCCTCAGCACCCAGCACCCATCAACACATGCTTGTTGACCCCAGAAGACTGGTCTTGCCCAACTGAATGAACTCATCGATGATCTATTGACTTGTGCCCTCTCTGGGGTATTGGTTTGGCAGCTCAGTAGTGTCAGGGCTGTAGGCCAGCTTCTATGTGATGCTCTTGGTCTTTACCTCATGGCTACAGATTGGCTGCAGCAGCCCCAACCAACCATCACATCTCCACACTACAGCATCCAAAGTTACTTGCAAGGGCAAGAGAATGTGAGAGAGGCCATTGTTGGGATGCTCTTCTCTTTTAGTAAGATGAGAAAAAAACCTTTCCTAAAAGCCTCCCGGGGACATTTAGATGTAAGTTTGTATTCAACCTTTTCACATTTGATAATGATAACTTGAAGAAAGGTAAAGGGGGGACACTATAGAGCAAGGAACCCCCAGCATCTGACCCCAAATCACAGCAGGCACCTCTGTGGACTGCTGAGCCCTGCAACCCCCCCACCCCAGACCTGTCCACACGAAAGCAGAGAACGGGATTTTAACATGACCAAGATCAGCTCCTGCACCTGCCCAGGGGAATGGTGCTTGAAATAGAAATTAAAGTAACCTATGGAAAATGGAGAAAGGTATTTTCTCTGCCTACCCAACAATCTTTTGTGTTTCTAAAAGCCACCCAGGAGTCCCAGGGGAGAATGGATAACCAGCAAATGAGAGAGGAAGAGGCAGGATGATGAGACTCAGAGAGTTACGAAGGGATGGGACAAGCTTCAGAATGTTCCTACTGCACTGATAATGATGAAGATGATCATATTAATAATACTGTTTGTTAGGCTTCTACTGATGATGTCCCATTGTGCACACTTTACAAAGCACATTTTCTCACTTAAACATTACAGTGACTTATCACAGGAATGGTATTAACCCATTTTACAGATGAGGAGCCTGAGTCTCACAGGACATAAGTTGTCCAGGTCACATAGCTAGCAAGAGACAAAGCCACAGTTAGTCCACTGATGAAAGGTCTCAGAAACCTGGTATGAGGGAAACAGGGACAGGTGGGACCGGTTGTCTTCAGCCTCAGCCGACCCCATAGCCAGGATGTCCCTGGAGTCCTCCAAATCTCCCCCCAGGCCTCGCAGCTGCGGTAGCCCTCCGCCCCCTTTGGAGGGACACTATACTGAGTGTGGACTCGCACTCAGCACTAGGGATTGAGGGTGGGACTTGGGCCTTAGACTAGATCAGAGTTTCCCGGTAGCATGAGTGTGATAGAGCAATAGGGTTCAAACAATGATTTAGTCATGACATCACCCCACATCTGCTGCCAAACCCTAGCCTTCTGGAAGTTGCCATGGCTCCAGAGATGGGCCCTGCTTCCAGCCCCACAAGCCCCTTCTACATGGCTGGCCTATCCCCAGCACCAGGCACACTCTGCCTGCTCAGACCTGAATCCCTCACCTGGATCTGTTCTTCCCACTGCAGCCTGAGTGCAGAAAACCCTCCGGAGCCAAGCCCTACCATTCTACAGCTTCACTCTCATCCTGCTTCAGCTTTTGATTTTAGCAAATGCTGCCAGCTTGCTAGATAGAGCCTAGATATGGCCTTGACTATGCTGGTGCCGACTCCCCACATTCCACAGGGAGTAGACTTTCTCAGATTGTCATGGCAGGCTGTCATGTATGGTTGTGCGGGTTGTGCACTGCACAAAGACTTCCAGCATGAGGGCATGAGCAAAGCTAAACTCAGCCCACACACTGCACATCAAACCATGTGACCTAGCCTGGGGCTGTACCTGCTCAGAGAAAGAGGCATCTGCTCTTCATATAAGACACCATAAGTAAGCCAAGCCACATCCTAGCTGCAGGGAAAGGGGCAACTTTCTATACTATTCACGAACGTGTTATATACACTAGCATGAACCGAGTCACTCTGTGATTTTAGAAGACACTGTTTCAAGTCTCAGTTTATATAAGCTTTGAGACCTAGGAAAAGAGGCATTACCTTTCTAAGCTGCCTCAGTATCTTTGAAGGTCATTCTAATCATCACAACAGGACGAGTGGCTAAAGAGTGGGTCCCGGTTTTCAACAGGCAAGGGAGAAAACAACACCCAGGCTCCTCTGATTTCAAAGACAAAAGCAGACACCACAGCTTAATTATTTTCCTAGCCTGAGAATGATATTTGATGTAGACCCTCTTTTGGACAAGACAGACCTGAGAGCAGAGAGAAAAGGAAATTTATTTTCCAGGAAAACTTGAAAGTATCTGTGGCATCCTGATGCTGTCGCTGATTGAGATAATTCAAGAGCATTATTTATTCATTATCTGGGGGTTTTTGGACTCTGAACTCAGAGGTTTGATTTCCCTCCCTTCCCCTTCTCTCTTCTCTCCCGAATATTTGTTACAGTTGCATTTTTCAAACCATTTACTGTTGAGAGGGTAAGTGGAGTGACAGAGCTCATAATGTGCAAATAAATGGGAACGAAGCTCGTCAGCTCGAGTGGAATGAATTACTGTCGCCAGCGAGATGCCATGATGGGGAGCAGCTGCCTGACGCCGGGTGGGGGCTCGAGCAGGTACGTCGCTGGAGTGGCCGGAATAACACTTACTATGATTTATCAAAGAGCACTTGAAAGCCCCTTGGAGGCTTTAAATAGGCATGAAAAGAGGCTTCGTGGCACTCAGGCCCTGGCAGAACAGAGTGATTAGCGGGCTCAAATGCCTGACCCTGTGTGTGGCTTCCGGACTGGAGAAGCCGGAAATCTTCAAAGGCACTCAAGAAAGATGGCCAAGTGGGGGCAGTTCCAGGCGAGGGGACTTGGAGCCAAGTCCCAAGGAGGGAGGCGGGCTGGGGTTGGTGGGGGGGGGGACACTTCCTAGGATGAGGTGAGCAAGCGGGAGGCTTCAGGAACTCGTAGGTGGTATAGATGCTTCACAAGTCTGCGGGACATGGGGTCTGGAAAAAAGAGGGGGCAACCGTGAGAGTAAGGTTTCTCGGTCAAGTTTGCACATAAAGCATGCATCAGAACTCTAAGCCTGTGGTCTGCCTACTGGTAATGCTTGGAGTCACCCCAAAAATTCTCCCTGCCCCAAGTATTCTCCCCCATTTGCTTGCAATGGTGCCTAAAATGTCCCATTAAAGAGGACTCCTTTAGGACAAACGGCACCCTACTTGCACAGGCTTTTTCATGCACGAATTCCTTTAAGAAACATAGCACAAGATGTCACATTTGAATAAATCCTGGGAGGTGTTTGGACTAAGCTGCAATTTCCCTCCTTTCTGACAGTTTGATATCCATCCCGACGGAGCAGGAATTTTCAACCTTGGCTCTGTTGACATTTTCGGACTGGATAATGCTTGGTGGGAAGAGGGGAGAAGTTTCCAAGTTGTATTGTAAGATGTTTTCAGCCTCTCTCGTCTCTACCAATTAGATGCCAGGAGCACCCATTCTGCAAGTCACGAGAGTCAGAAATGTTTCCAGACATTGCTGCACGGCGGCCCCCAATCCCACTGGAGATGGACAACCTCTGCTCTCCTGTGACACTCTCAGACAGTGCTGGAATGATCTCTTGTGGATCTGCTTCCTTGCTTTGAATTTAAAACCATTTTTTAAAAATTAATGTTTTTCCTGAAAAAAAAAAATCAATTTTAATTGAATTGAACAGAAAAAAAAAAAAAAAAAGGAAGTAAACCTGAAGGAGTTGCTGAGCTTCCGGCTATATGTTTTGTTATGACAAGACCTATTTAAAGTTAAGGAAACAAAAATTACGAAAGCTGAAGGGTTTGGAGTTACTCAGTTTGGTAAGCTGCACACTTGAGCTTTAAGGATGCACGCCTGTCCTTTCCCTCAAGTCTCCACCCATTTACTGGTTAAGGCTTTCATGTCCTCCAAAACTCACATGTTGAAACCCTCAGGCCAAGTACCTCAGAAGGTAAGCTTATTTGGAAATAGGATCTTCCCAAAAGAAGTCTACCTAAAGTAGAAGTTAGCAGAGTGGGCCCTAACCCAGTAGAACTGTTGTCCTTATGAAAAGGGGAAAATCTGGACATGGAGACAGGTGCACACACAGGGACAACACTGTGTGAACATGAAGGCACAGATCGGGGACACCGGGCGCTGCTGGCAAACCACGCCTTTAGGAGGCACCAACCCACCAACACCAAGACCACAAGCTTCCAGCTTCTAGAGCTGTGAGACAAGGCATTTCTGTTATTGGAACCCCTCAGTCTGGTGTCCTTTTTACAGCAGCCCTAGCACACTCATGGAACACTGGATGTTTTTCTTTTAATTATCATTAGCTTTATAGTTTAGGTCAACAACGTGGGCATTCTCTTCTGTGCCCTAATCCCTAAAATCTTCAGTCTGAGCTTATGTATCGAAATGGGGTAAATGGCCCCACCTGGGCGCTCTCCATTACTTCTCATTCCAGAATTCTTCTTTACTTTGACTCATCCCTAAGTTGGCTAGATTCCATGAAGCCTACCTTCCTTTCTTTCCCCTCCCTTCCCTTCCTTCCTCCTTTCCTTCCTCCCTCTCTTCTCCATGTCTCTCTCTCTCTTCCACGAACGATCCCTAGTTCCTACATAATTAAATTCTTGCATGCTTAAGAGTATGTGTTGTCTCTATACTTGAGTGGCAGTTTGGTTGAGCATAAATGTGAGGGTCTTATTTTTTCCTATGAGAGCATCAAAAACATCATTGCCTTATGAATTACAAATTGCTACAGAGAATTTGAGGTACATCCAGCTATCTTCCCCTGGACTTGACCCTCTTCCCCAAATACCTTCCACACCAGAGAATGGCATCCTATGTCTTCCATGTTTATCATCCCCCATCATTTGGATATTTACACTTCGTATTCTCTTCTATGTCAGTGTTATAATGCTCTCCCACCCATTTGCTCACCACTTTCCTGGCTGAAGCTTTGCTCATTGGACATCTGTGTGGTGGTTGTTTTCGGTGGTGCGTTGGACTCTTGTAAAGCTTCTGCCTTCTCTCTGTTTCTTGCCTGAGCTTTACAGTTTGCTTTTTCATCAAGACTCTGATTTTTTTTTTTTTTTTTTTTTTTGCAGAAAGATTGTCTTGCATATAAATCCTTTGAGGCTAGGGATTTTCCACCTCTCCCTCTGTTGCATTGATTCTCTTCGTGCTGTAAGCTCTTCAGCAGCTTTGCTTGGATGTCTTTCCCTCCACCTGATTTTGATTTTTATACCACATTTTGTTTATTCATTCATCCATCGATGGACACTTGGGTTCCTTTTACCTTCCGGCTGTGCTAAGCTACTATAGACGTGCATGTCCACATTTTTCATTGAGACCCTGCTCTCAATTCTACCGTGTAGCTCCCCAGAAGTGGAACTGCTGAGTCTTATAGTAATTCTGTGTTTAATTTTTTGGAGGAAACACTAGACTGTTCTCTGCAGCAGCTGTACCATTTAATATGCCCACCAACCATGTCCAAAGGTTCTACTTTCTCCACATCCCTGCCAATACTTATTGCCCGGGTTTTTGTTGGCTTGTTTTTGTTTGTTTTTAGATTTTGTTTATTTATTTGAGAGACAGAGCACACGCACACGTACCAATGGTGGGGAAAGAGTGGAGGGAAAGAGGCAGACTTCACACTGATCAGGGAATCTGATGTGGGGCTCGATCCTAGGACCCTGAGATCATGACCTGATTCAAAGGCAGACGTTTAACTGACTGAGCCACCCAGGTGCCCTCTCAATTGTTCTTATTTGCTACACAGAAAAGGCATAGCAGGACACATCTCCCCCTTGCCATGGGGAGCTAACAGAAACCACCCCCCTTGTGCATCCTGTCTTCCTACTACCCTGTCCCAGGATCCTACCTGGCCTGGAAAAATATGACCCAGGTGTCATCAGGGCTCTCTCTGGGTGATAGGAGCATAGACCTCCTCTATATGTTTTTTTTTTTTTCCTGTTTTATAAGCTTTGAAAAGTGAGCATAATTGTTTTCTAATCAAAGCTATATGATATAATGATGACATTTTAAATGAGCACAGACTTCTAGCTAAAAATAAAGTCATTTTTCTCTACTCGTCTCCAGTAAAAGCTAAATAAAACAAGCACAATTAAGCCAAAATAAAGATAAACTTGGATTTCAGTGGAGCAATGATGTGTCTACATCCCCAGACCATCTCTCTTTATCTGTAAGAAAACTCTTCAGGTGAAGAGAGCTGGCACAGCTGTCATCATACTGGCAGGGGGGGTGGATCTGCTTTCTCTGAAAATAAGGTTCACCCCCTCTTAAAAAGGCAGGAAATTCTAACACTTGCTACAATATGGATGGACTCTGAGGGCACTACATTGAGTGAAATAACCCAGCACAGGGAGACCAATACTATATAATCCCACTGATACGAGGATCCTAGAGAGGTCAATTTCATAGGGATAGAAAGTGGCACGGTGGGTGCTAGAGGCTGGGGAAGCAGGGAGCAAGGAGTTATTATTTAATGGGGACAGATCTCCAGTTTTGCAAGAGGAAGAATGTTCTGTGAATGGAAGATGGTGATGGATGCTCACCGGTAAAAAAAAAAAAAAAAAAAAAAAATTGCACAAGGGGCTCATTTCTTAATGCCACAGAACTGGACACTTAGGAGTGATTACAATTGTACATTTCATGTTATGTAGTTTTCACCACAGTTGTAAAAAAAGAAAAAAAAAGAAGAAGAAAAGAAGAAAAACTTAAGAGTTGGAGAGAAAACTGAAGCCCAGAGAAACGGGCACTTGGGGGAGGCGGGTATCCCACCACTAAGGATGGCATATGCATCTAGCTGGTGTTGGGTCCCAGGCTGGCTGCAGGAGAAGGGTCTGACCCTCCCTGCCTCCTTGGGGGCTCTCAGTGCAACTGGGGAGTCCAGATCAAAGAACTTGGAATCATCAGGAGATAAAATGAGACAGAATGTGATCACAAGCCACAAGGCAGAAGGTAGAGTAGGGGGAGCAGATTTTTTTTTAAGATTTATTTATTTACTTGAGAGCAAGCACAGGAAGGGGCAGAGGGAGAGAGAGAGAAGCAGACTCCCCTAAGTGCGGAGCCCGACTCGGGGCTTGACCCCACGACCCTGAGACCCTGACCTGAGCCAAAATCAAGAGTCGGACATTTAACCAACTGAGCTGCCCAGGCACCCTGGGGAGGCAGTTTTTCCAGAGATAAAATGCCCAGTGACTAGAATGTAGACTGGCAATGGAAGAAAGAAGGGGGATAATTCAAATCAATGCCATTCAGTGTCATTTTCCGCAGGCTCACTGGGCTCTCTGTGGTCCATGGCAAGGGTCACAAGTGAGATTCATAATCACCCACACCTGGTGGGAGGGCAAAGGCACTCCCAGCAGGGGCTGATGTTGCTTCCTGCTGCCATAAGAATTGAATCTTATGTTTATCATCCATGCTCTAATGTATTCATTCATCGACAAGCGGTCCCTTCATTCATGAAGACAGAGGGAGAGAGAGAGCACTTAACTGGGTTGCAGGTCTAGGAAGCAAAGCAGCTCCTGCCTTGTAGAAGCTAACACTCTAATGGGAGATACAGACATTTGCAAGGTCATCACGTGAAGAAATGTAAGTTTCAACTGTGACCAGTGTTGCGCAGTAGAGTCTCGTGGCATAGGGAGAATCCATGAGTGGTGACATGTAATGGTATCCAAGTGGGACAAATAGCACCCACTGCTATTTCCCACTGGTAGTGGGAAAAAACAGGGCGTCCCAAAAAATCCACCTGCCTAGAGTGGAAACTGGCAAAGCATTTCGATGGGGTCCTCTCTTGTGCCCCAATTGCCTTGCTTGTCCTCAAGTCTAGCCCACCAGCCCTCCCCCCCCCCCCCCCCAGCTTCCCCATTCCCTAGGGAGGCCTTAGATGGGCTCCAAGTTTCTGGAACCTGGAGCTTGGTTCACCTCTCATGTAATTGAGAACACGCTAGCTCACCTGAGCTCCCTCTTTCCCCATCACCGTTGCCTGACTCAAGATTTCTCAGTCTTCATTCCACCTGCTCTGGCTGAAAAGTTTCCTTTTGTCCAACACCAGATACTTATTGGACTTCACCAATTTTGAGATGCGCTTTTTTCTTTAAAGATTTTATGGACTTTGAGGGAGAAGGAGAAGCAGGCTCCCTGTGCGGGGCTCGATCCCAGGACCCAGAGACCATGACCTGAGCCAACAGCAGCCACTTAAATGACTGAGCCACTGAAGTGCCCCCTTTCCCCTCACATTTTAACATCATTGAAACTGGGAGCAATATGACCAGGAGCAATCGCGATATCACTGGTGTGACCTGCACGTGTGTGTCAAAATTTGCACAAGGGGCTTATTTCTTAGAAGGAAAATTCTGAGGACAGTAGTGCAGGACTCTTTTAAGAAAACACAGACATCAATAACTCAGAGCTCAGAAAATCGTTCTCTGAATATGAAGATGGTTAAGGAATATCTACACCAATTTATTTCACTTAGGTTTTCCTTTTTATGTATACAAATGAATGATCTCTGATAAAAATCTATGTTTATGTAAGTGTGAAAGAGCGCTCTCATTACGTACAAAATACAAATTCTAAGTGATTAAAGAAGCATTATAATACTTGAGTTACCAATGACTTTTTACTTTCTTATTATATAAAATAATGATGCATTTTACAATTGACGGAGTCGATGAAATTCGATAAAATGCACTCATAAATGTTAACACTGCTTTTCACCTCCCCCCACCACACCATACATCCAGGATATCCTTTGCTCATTCTTACGCATCTAGATAGAGCTGAATAAAAACTTCTAGAATGACGTGGATGAACAACCAGATACCTGCAAGTGATAATTACATTCTCCAATATCGGCAGAGAAAATGTGTTTGGTTCGCTCAGAAAGTAAATCATCGAGTGAACACACAGGAGGAAGTCTGAGTCAATACGGGAGGATAATTTATTGAAATATTAATTAGAGTCTGTTCTCCCTCTATCTTCTGCTTCAAGCAGGTAGGCGGGCTTTGTAATTCTTGGCCTCTGGAGTCTTAGCAGGGCTGCAAAAGGAAACTGTATGAAGTTGAAGGCTCTTCTGATCCTTTGGGGGAGGAAAGCCATTGATGAGAGGGTATGCAACTGTTGGGAGTGGGCTGGGGGTGCTGGAGTGGGCCTTTACGTGAGAAGCAGGGAGCTGGCCTGAGCCCAGAGAAGCAGTTCATGGAGACTCATCTAGGTCAGGACCTGATCCCCATGGATGCACAATCTCAGAGTTCTAGAGTCTGGACCTTACCTCCACAGCTCCTGGCCTCCCCAAAGGTGTTTGGGTCTCATGCACGGAAGGGGAGCTCCCGGCTTTACAGCAGCCTGAGGGGACTGTGCAGGAGGAGACAGGAGGGGCTTTGCCCTGCATGAAGTCCTTGATGTCCATCCTTCTCAAGAGGTGGGGCAGAGAACTCAATTGATCTGAAGTTACAGGTCCCACCAACCTTGGAGCATGAGACTCCAAGTCAGAACCAAGTGACGGGATATATTGTATCTTGTGCACTTGAGTCTATAAACCGACATCCACAGAGCATCACACCAACAAAATTATTCTCCAGGCTTGGGCAGCTAAGCATCCCCTTCCTTGAGCATGGAGTCAGGGTCTCAGGGAGTCTGAAGTGCTCAGATCCTGCTGGAAGGAGAGCACTTCTGGAAGCCTGAAGGCTGGGGCTCCCCATATGGACGTCACTCCGGAGACAGCTTTAATGGGCTTGCTGTCACGTGTCCCTTGAAGACCAGCCCCCCTGGACGGGGCTGTTTGCAAACTCCTCTCCAAAGCAGCTTCCCTTGAAGAGAGTTGCTACACAATCATTACAAATTGATTGCAAAAGAGCTAACAATCATGATTAAATCATTAAATTCTTGTCTACGCTTCAGAGAGCGGTGAGAAAATTAACTTCCCACCAACCTAATTTTTTCCTGAACATGAAATAATGATTTTCTGCCCGTCTAATTACAAAGCCAACATCTGATCAAGCCAGCATCCAGAGGGGATTATCGCATGCACGAGTATTAGACCTCATTACCAGCTTGAGTGCAAAATTATTACATCTTGTAATTGGATGGTGAGATTTATATACAGATCGGCCCGGTTTCTGTAAGATTGTAATTACAAGCTTCGTTGGTTAGCTACTTATCACTCAGCACAGAAGAGAGGAAAATAAGCAACAGAAAAGGCATTTCATTAACCCATAACCCTATCAAGGGAAAGCCACTGTAACACCCATGTCTGCATTAGGGAGAACAGCTAAATTCACAGATGAAACAATTTATTATACTCTTTGCAAATGGGATTGCATTTTGTTTAACCCCTAATGAACTCTTTGGGTAAAGTGTCTGAACAAACCATTCATTTTATAGACAACTAGGTTCAATACAGTAATTATAAGGGGTAACTGACTGAGATAAATGCTCACCTGCTCAGAGCAGTTGATTAGAGACACAATTGGTGGGCGCTTGGTGCCTGCACAAAGGGCCGGGGGCTTCCTGGAGTGGCTGGGAGGGAGCAGGATCCTGCCTGGCAAATCCACCGGACTCGGCGGAAACTCCGCTCCTGCGTTCGTTAAGCTTGGCTGGATTTTGCGAGGTTTAATAAAGCCGCAAGGACGACACAGTTTAACAATTTTAGAGGCACTGGGGTGGAAAGCAGAAATTTAAATACAGCCTGATGAGGGCTCCTCTCGAGCTCCAGATGCGCAACCTAAATTAAATGTTACCTTTTCGCATGTTTATGGCACAACAATGGGCCTCACGCAAAGTCGGTGGCGTGGCAGGGGTGTGGAACTGAAGGAGGGTGTGACGCTCGTGGTGGGTTATTTTTCAGCCTACTGACCTGCAGCACTCTCTGCCAGGAGGCAGCAAACTACAGCTAGTGTCTCCTGCTGAGCGCGGTGTATTTCCAGACATGTGAAATCTACATGACGCTCAAATTTCAGTGTGCATAAAGTTTTATTAGAACACAGCCACGTTCCTCTGTTTGTATTGCCTGTGGCTGGCTTCCGCAGCCAAAGCAGAGCGGCAGAGCCAGAAATATTGACTGTCTGGCCCTTTAGACCACGTCTGCCTTTGCTTTTTTTTTGTATTCCAGCACCTGGCCCAGGACCTAGCACATACTCAGTGCAGTGTCAGTGTTTGTTGAATGAATAAGTGAGTGTGTGGAGGAATGGAATAGGAATCAGCAGACACGATCTAAAGGGCCAGATAGTCAATATTTCTGGCTCTGCTGAAGAAGCAGGAAGATGTTGATTTAGCTGAAGCTCCATCCTGTTCAGGTCTACTTCCCCCCAGGACCTGTGAAGACTCAAAGAGAAAGTGGAACAGGTGATGGATGAGACTGGGTCCCAATTTCAGTGTTCCAATCCAACTGTCTTTGAAGTTAGTCTTCCCCTGGACTTTTCCACCTTATGACCCAATAAAGTAGCTTCTGGGCTTGAACCTGTCTATTGTCACAACAGAAAGAATGCACCTAAGTTGTACAAGAATAACTATAAAAGTAGGCAGAACTAAGTGTCATGTGCATGGTGTTAGGAGAGATTGCTTCTCCCAGAGACTCAAGGAATCCTTCCTGGAAGTGGTGGACTTGGCACCTGGGCCCAGAAGACTGTCAGGGTTTTGATAAATAGAGAAAGGGAGTGACTGAGCTCCAGGCTGGAGGCTGAGCATGGGCAAGAGCAGGAGAGCAGGGAGTATGCAGGAACGCAAGAGACCAGTCAGGACCACATCAGGCACACTGGTCTCTTCTTCTGCACCACTTCTAAGTAGCTGATTCTCAGAACACCAGGATACATGAACCCCAGAGCTGGGTGTTCATCTGCATTGGGAGGTTGTGAAGGTCACCACCACCCAGAGATGACAGCAGACAGACTCTAGTTGTCTACAATGATCTTCTCCTCCTCATGTCCATACCTTGGTCTACTCCCCTTCCCGAGAGTGTGGGAGAAACCTTCACTTTGCTTCTAACCAATAAGCTATGGCAAAAGCAAAGATCTGTATGCTGGAAACTATAAAACACTGATAAAAGCAATCAAAGAAGACCTAAATAAATACAGGTAGGCTATGTGTCATGATTGGAAGATTCAGTAGTTTGAATGTGCCCATTCCTACCAAATAGATTTATAGATTAAATACAACTCAAATAAAAAATCCCAGCTGGAGTCTTCACAAGAACCCGCAAGCTGATTCTAAAATATACATGAAGAACAAAAGGAACCAGAATAGAGAGATATAGGTCCGGCCCCTCTTGCCTTAACTCTGAAGGACCGTCTGGTTCCAGAGCCCCCCATTAAGTGATCCGAGGCCTCAGTTGCAACTATTTTGTGGGGCAGTTTCTTCTGCCCAGTCTTCCCTTTCTCACCTCCTCACAAGGGGTATCTGCTGGGACCAAGACCTACGGGGATGAGCCTCCACCTTAAGACTCAGTTTCCAGGGAATCCAACCGAATAAAGTGGATTTCAAGCCATTTCTTTTTTTTTTTTAAGATTTTATTTATTTATTTGACAGAGAGAGATCAAAAGTAGGCAGAGAGGCAGGTGGGGGTTGGGGGGTGGGACGAGCAGAAAGCCCGATGCGGGGCTTGATCCCAGGACTCTGAGATCATGACCAGAGCTGAAGGCAAAGGCTTAATCCACTGAGCCACACAGGCATCCCATCAAGCCATTTCTATAAAGAAAAATGTTGACTGCTTACGGAGTAATTTGATAGTAAAAAGAAAACCAGACTAACGTGACACAGAAAGTGTGTCATTGGGTCCCTTTAGGAATATTATCTACAAATTTATTTCTGATTCCTGACAAAGCTTAGGGGGAAAAGGAGATTTTAAAAGGTATGTGTATACTATAGGATTACATTTAGGTAACATTGTTCAAGTGACAAACTTGTGGAAATGGAGAACAGGTGCATGGTTGCCAGGGGCTAAAGAGGGGGTGGGAAGGGCAGGAAGTGGATGTGGCTACTGGGGGAACATGAGGAACCCGCATGATTAGGGGAAATTTTGGTATTTTGACTACATTGCCATCAATTTCCTAGTCGTGGTATTTCAAGATGTTGTCTTTGGGGGAGACTGGGTAAAGGGTACATTGGATCTCTTTGTATTATTTTATTATTTCTTCTAATGGCGTGTGGACCTACAATGGTCAGAAAAGTTCAAGTTTAGTTTAAAAAAGAAAAAAGAAGAAGAATATGGCAAAGGGGATGGGATGTCACTTCATGGTTAAGTTACATAAAAATATGGATTCTGCCTTGTTAGTGAACGGTTCCTATTGTTTTCTAAGCCTGCACGTGTTGCTGAAGCAAGCCACCACGTCAAAGAGACCCATGTGGCAAAGGACTGAAAGTGGTCTCTGGCCAACAGCCAGTTAGAAACCAATGCCCTCCATCTAGCAGCTGCTAGAAACCGAATTCTGCCAGTGATCAGGTGAGCTTCGAAAAGGATCCTTCCCCAATCGAGGCTTCAGATGAAACCCCAGTCTGGCCAACCCCATCATTCAATCCTGAAGCAAGACCTCCAGCAGCTGGATTCCTGACCCACAGAAATGGAGAGACAATAGATGTCTATTATTTGAAGCTGTTCAGCTTGTAGTAATTTTTCATACATTTAGAGATCGCTAATGTTTACACCAAAACAATCAAATGCTGGAATTTTGAAATTTCATTTTGTTCAAGATAATACAAGGGAAAGAAGGTGAATGGAAGGAAGCTTCAGGAAGGGGGAAAGGATGCTGAGCTATCATTATTCTGGAGTTAAATTCAATGTTAGTACCTCTTGAATTTTTCCTTCAAGGCATCATTCATGTCAAAAGAGCATGCTTAAATATCTATACCTGTGGTTACCAAATTTTAATGATCAGGAACCACAAAGAGAAAAAAAATTGAACTCTCTCTCTTTCTTTCTCTCTCTCTCTCTCTCTCTCTCTCTCTCACACACACACACACACACACACACGTCTGTACAAATATGTATAATGGACAATATATTCTATATGCTTTTTCTTCATTGTCAGCCTCTCCCCATGAGAATGTCAGATCCATGAAGGCAACATAATTGCATTGCTTATTACCACAGCCCAAGGGCTCTAGATCAGTGACTGGCTGAATAAAGGAATGAATGTATATGAATGCACATATAAAAATAAAAAACAAATTTTGAAATGATGAGAGGAAGATAAAATGAGCAGTTATTTTTAATATTTTTCTGATTGTGAGGCTGTCATGCTATCATTAGCTAATTCCTTATAGCCTACTATCTTCTATTATTGTGTCAACAATAAGGATGTTTTAAATTATGTTTTTGTAATTTCAATTGGTTTGAACCCAAGTTCTTTCAGATCCTATTAGATAACCATCGTTTTTATCTCAGGCAATGGGTGAACAAAGCCCTGTGTAAGGAGAGGGAGTGACAGCCTGACTCTTCACTTCTACTGGTATTATTATTATGAACTTTAATTGTGGTGTCTTCATGGGAATCTTCTTCAGCCACTTGTCCTTTGTGTAAAGGCTGATTTAGTTAAATAAGATAACATCATTTATAAATCCAATTAAATTGTTATGTGGAAAATACAACTCCTTAGAATGTACTGAAAGAAAAAAATATCTATCCCTCCTCATGGTGACAACCTCTCTTCTCAGAATTCCTTGTAGAATATGTAGGACATACAATCTGTGACATAAGACAGAGTGAGTGCCAATCTGTAAATGTAAAAACTGTTAAAGTTTTATTTATTTCCTGAGTTTTAGATTTTAAAAATAGATTTATTTAAGGATTTGATCCTATTACCAACAATCTATTGTCTGTCCTGTATCAATACCACACTGTCTTTTTTTTTTTTTTCTTTTATTTATTTGACAGAGAGAGACCACAAGTAGGCAGAGAGGCAGGCAGAGAGAGAGAGGAGGAAGCAGGCTCCCTGCTGAGCAGAGAGCCCGATGCGAGACTCGATCCCAGGACTCCGAGATCATGACCTGAGCCGAAGGCAGCGGCGTAACCCACTGAGCCACCCAGGCGCCCCAATACCACACTGTCTTGATTACCATTGGTTTGTAGTGAGTTTTAAAATCTTGAAGAATGAGCCCTCCTAGTTTGCTTTTTCTCAAGATTATTTTGGCTATTTGGCAACTCTTGAAATTCCTTATGAATTTTTAAATCAGCTTGCCAATTGCTATAAAGAAGTCAGCTGGAATTCTAATAGGGATTACAATGAATTTGTAGACCAACTTGGGGAATATAAACATTTTAACGATGTTAAGTCCTACAACCTATGCACATGGGATATTTTTATAATTATTTAGATCTTATTCAATTTCTTTCAACAATGTTTGTAGTTTTCATAGTGTAAAGTTTTCACTTACATTATTATTTTAATTATTTATTAAGTTACTGCATTTTAATCTTTTTCATTATCTAATTATTTCATTTATGTTATTCCTAAGTGCTTTATTCTTTTTGTTGTTATTATAAATTGGACAGTTTCCTCAATTTCATTTTCAGATTGTTCACTGTAAGGGCATCTAATGCAACTGATCTTGGCATACCGATCTTTCACCCCGTAACCTTGCTGACTTTCAGCAAGAATGTCAAGACCATCTGAGGAGCACCTGGGTGGCTCAGTGGGTTAAAGCCTCTGCTTTCAGCTCAGGTCATGGTCCCAGGGCCCTGGGATGGAGATCCGTATTGGGCTCTCTGCTCAGCAGGGAGCCTGCTTTCCTCTCTCTCTACCTGCCTCTCTGTCTACTTGTGATCTCTGTCTGTCGAATAAATAAAATCTTTTAAAAAAAAAATAAATAGGGGCGCCTGGGTGGCTCAGTGGGTTAAGCCGCTGCCTTCGGCTCAGGTCATGATCTTAGAGTCCTGGGATCGAGTCCCACATCGGGCTCTCTGCTCAGCAGGGTGCCTGCTTCCTCCTCTCTGCCTACTTGTGATCTCTCTCTCTGTCAAATAAATAAATAAAATCTTTAAAAAAATAAATAAATAAATAAATAAATAAATAAATAATTTGTTAAATTTTTAAAAAAATAATACAATGTAAAAGACCATCTGATGGGGGAAACAATAGTCTTTTCAAAAATGGTGCTGGGACAACTGGTTAGCCACAAGCAAAAGAACAAAATTGGATCCCTATGTCACTAGATTTTTAAAAATTAATTCAAAATAAATCAAAGACCTAAATGTGAGAGCTAAATCTATAAAACTCACAGAAGAAAACATAGGAGTCAACCTTCATGACCTTGCACTTGGCCAGGAACTCTTAGATATGACACCTAAAGCATGAACAACAAAAAAGAGAAATAAATAAATTGAAATTCAGCAAAATTAAAGATTTGTGCTTCAATGAACAACCATCAAGAAAGTGAAAAGACAGCCCACAGAATAGGAGAAAATATTTGCAAATTCTATACCTGATAAGGGACTTGTATTTAGGATATGTAAAGACAAATATATAAAGACTCACAAAGACAAATAACCCAATTTTTTGTAATGGGCAAAAGAGATGACCAAACACTTCTCCAAACAATGTTATACAAATGGCTAATAAGGACATGAAAAGCTACTGGACATCAGGAGCCATCAAAGAAATGCAAATCAAAACCTCAGTGAGATACAACTCCATACCCACGAGGAGGTTATAATAAAAAAGTCAGACAAAGAAGAGTTGGTGAGGATGTGGGAAAATCACAACCTTCATAGCCTGCCGATGGGAATGTGAAATGGTGTAGCTGTTTTGGGAAACAGTCTGGTGGTAGAAGACCACGTGTTACATGATTCTGTTCATGTGAAATAACCAGAATAGGGAAGTCTATGGAAAGGGAAAGTGGATTAGTGGTTGCCTAGGGCTGTGGGAGGTTGAAGGTGTAGGGGCTACTGGCTAAAACCTATCTTTTGAAATGACAAAAATGTTTTAAAATTGATGATAAAAAGTGGCACATACCTGTGAATATATTACAAGCCACTGGATTGTCTACCTTAGGTGCATGAATTGAATAGCATGTGAATTACATCTCAATAAAACTGTTAAAGTATTTAAATATATATTCTTTCCTGCTGGCTTGAATATAAACATAATGGCTGGAGCTTGAGCAGCCTCCTTGGGCCATTGAGGAGAATCATGATAATGGAGCAAGATGGTGGAAGGACGCTAGATCCTGGTCACCATGCAACCTCACCCAAGTGCTTGACTTCTTATTTCTGTACTTCTATTCCATGACAGAGAAGTAATCTTCTACCTTGTTGGGTCTTTAAAATGGTAGATATAGAAATTCTGATACTGTCTTTTCATATCTGATTGAATAATACTGTTTTCTTCCTTGTTAGATTGCCAGATGACTTGAGAAATAGGGTGAGTCTAAAGGCAGAGCCCAAAAACCACAGTAGCTGTTATGCCATTCCCCAGATATTCCTGGCCCCTACATTTCAGGCCTATGGAAGGATTTCTCTTCCTGCTCCTTTGTGGTTGGATGGGACAATGGAATTCACAATAAGAAATACACATTCTAATCCAACCCAATATACACCGATGTACTTGACCACATAGAATCTTGATACAGATCCTTATCTTCCCGATGCAATACATACGATTTTTCTATTCTGTCCAGTGTGTTTCTTTTCTGCCCCATTTATTTTAAATATTGATCTTGACTCACTAAATTCATTTTCTTACCCACTGAAGAGTCGTAAGCTGTGGTTCGAAAAACACTGCTGTGTGTAGCTTTTACAAAAGATGATTTAGAATGTACACCCACTGACAAGGAAAGGTGTCCAGAGTGTAACACTGAGTAAAAAAGAAGGTTAGAAAATAGAATGAATAATATTGTCCCATCTAGGTTAAATGCGTGTATGTGTATGTGCCTGTATTTCATCCAAATAGAAAAATAGCCTGAAGCCATAGATGACCAAATAAACAACAGGAGTCCTCAGAAGTGTGAGAGTGGGGATTTGTGGATGATTTCATTTTCTTGTGGTTTGTCTTCCAGCTTTTTCTATGGTAAGCATCTATTACTTGTATACTTTAAAATAGATTAGTTGCCTTTAAAAAATCAAGAGTAAGGGTATACAAAGTCTTGTCTAAAATGAGTAAATGTCGTTGTTTTGATCCATAGCAAGAACCTGAGAACCCGGGACGCCTGGGTGGCTCAGTTGGTTAAACAGCTGCCTTCGGCTCAGGTCATGATCCCAGCGTCCTGGGATCGAGTCCCACATCGGGCTCCTTGCTCGGCAGGGAGCCTGCTTCTCCCTCTGACTCTTCCTTCCACTCTGTCTGCCTGTGCTCGCTCTCACTCACTCTCTCTCTGACAAATAAATAAATAAAATCTTTAAAAAAAAAAAAAGAACCTGAGAACCCCACTCTGTTAAAAAAAAAGCTCAATTGTAGGGTCCTGGGTGGTGCAGTAAGTTAAGACTATGACCCTTGGTTCAGCTAAGGTCATGATCTTGGAGTCACGAGATCGAACCCCACATTGAGCTCCACACTTAGCACAGAGTTTGCTTAAGACTCTTTCTTCCTCTCCCTCTTCGCTTTCCCTGTCCAAAATAAATAAATAAATCTTCAAAAAAAAAAATAAAATAAAGCTCAACCTCATGTGGACTTAGGTCTCAGCTAACATCCAGTCTTAAGTAAGGGCTGGGATTAGGTTCTGGTCTCCTACAGCCTGCAGTGTACCAAGTAACTTCCTCCTCCCTCCCTCTCTTCCTTCAACCCTCCCCTCCTTTTCCTTTTTCTCCCTCCCTTTCGTTCTTGCTTGCTACAAACACTGATGGAACATGCCAGGCACTGGGGATTCGCAAAGGAAAAATAACAACTCAGGCATAGGGAGGGCTGAGCTGAATTTACTGGTAGGCACAGCAGGGAGGACCTGATCCAGCACAAGGGCTTCGGGTCTATGCGACGGGGCCCTTGGGGGGAAGAGCTGGCATAGGGTTTTTATAGCCAAGTAACTCAAAAGGTTTCCTAGCCCAAGTTCAGCTGTGAGCATCTGCTGAGCAGCACCATCTGTTTTCTGAGAAGACCTTACCCCATTTTTTTGCGGGAAGGGACCCTGACCACCTGCCCTCCTGCAATTTCTCACACCCTCCAGGCTCATTGTCAAGCTCATCCTCCTTTACATGAAAGTCCAAGAATCCTTAGAATGGAGAGGTAAATGAACAAGGCTGAGACCAGACTGCTGTCTTCAGGAAGCTCACATTCTAGAGCGAGAGTTAGTAAAAACAGGGGAAGTTCTTTGGGTTACAATAAGTCTGTGAAATAACAAAACCAAATACTGTGGCAGAGAGAACTGGGTGGTACTTTAGTGCATGGGAAATCAGGGAGGACTTCTTGGAAGAGGTGACATTTGGAGTCAAATCCCAAATGAAGAAAAGAAGTCAGCCTCAAGGAAGAATACATTGCCAAGGGACTAGCAAGTGCAAGGGCCTTACAGGAACAAGATCTTAGTTTGCTCCTGGACCCCAAAAAGGCCAGCTGTCTTGAATGTGAGCCAGGCTGCACGCAGGGGCTCCAGACAAGGGCAGACAGGTCTACCCTACAGGCTCTGGTGGATCTTGCTAAGAGTTTGGGACTTGTTCTGAAGTACAGAGAGAAGCCAGTGAAGGAAAGTGGCACTTTGTCAAAAGAGGACACCTCCTGTCTGTTACCATCCACGAATGCCACGAATGTCACAAACACCCCAGTATATTGCACTGAAAAGGACACAGCATCGTTAATGCAGGATTTTTGCCCCGATGAGCACATGTTAGACCGGTGCTCTTCAAATGTCATAAAACACTGAGGAATTATCATAGGTAGGAAACTCGAAAACCCTAGATGTCATGTGGAAACTGGAATTGCATCCTGGGACATTAATGTCCTAATGTCAGGAGAAAAATGGATCAAATTTGAGTAAGGTCTATAGTTTGATAAATAGTTTTGTATTCGTGTGAATTTCCTAGTTTTGATCACTTACTATGACTCTACAGGCTGTTAACACAGAGGAAAGCCAAGGGAAGGGTCTATGTAAACACATACTATTTTGATAACTTTTTTAAATCCAAAATTATTATTATTATTATTATTATTATTATTATAGAGAGAAAGTGCATGCACAAGAATGGGGAAGGAGGCAAAAGGAGAGGGAGAGAGAATATGAAGCAGACTCCCAACTGAGCATGAACTTGGACCCGGGACTCTATCTCATGACCCTAAGATCATGACCTAATGTGAAATCAACAGTCAGCCTGAGTCACCCAGGCACCCCCCAAAGTTTTTTTTTTAAGTAACTTTTTTTTTTAAAGGGGATTTTATCGTTCTTTCCAGCTGTAGAATGAGCCCTGTGCTCACACCTGGTTCATGGCAAAGTGGCTTGGTCCACACCAGCATTGCTGGCTGTGGTTTTCCACATCAAGAGCCTGGACCTGGGGCCTGGGCTGCTGGTCGCGTCTTGTTTTCACTGCCTCCCACCCTCTTCGCCCTGCAGCCACTCCAGCCAGCGTCAGTAGGAGATGATAGCCCTGAAAACCAGACTCTCCTGGGCACACGGTGCTTACCGCCGATTGACGTGCAGGCCTCGGGAAACGGTCCCAAAACCAGCGAACACGAGCCCTCTCCTGGGGGCAGGTGGTCAGCTCGGCCACGTCTGCAGGGCTGTGTAAGATGATGGAGCAGTGACAGTCGGGGCGGGGCTGCGGGTCAGGTGAGCCCCTCTTTTTCTGGAGCGACAAGTCATCTGTGTTCTTGGAACACATGCTGAGTTAATCCTGCCCATCGTGACGCTTGTGGCTTCTGACCGCACGTGAAAGATGGCCAGAGGTATTTAAAACTGAACTTTTTGCCCACACACTTTAAAGTCTCCACTTACCCACCCAACAGAAAACCATGTGTGTGTCTTAATGTCATGCGTTACCTTGATGTGTTTCTCTTACTGACAAAAATGAAAAGAAACACAAAAACACTACTAGCCATGCCCATTTGTGGTTGCCTTCTCCCCACATGCCTGGCCCTGTGTACGCGTTAGCTCATCGAATCCTCTTCAAAAGCCTCTAAGATGATTATCGTGATGACCCCCACAAGCAGAGGTTCAGAGGGGCTGGGGACACGGTTCGAGGTCACACGACTATCATTTGGCAGAGTTAGGGTTTGAATCCAGGTCCATGGGAACCCAAAGCCCCAAGTGTTCTGACAGGTGTAAATGTCCTTGGTAGGGAAAGGCAGGAGACTGGGGGCATTCAACTGGGGTTCAGAGACCCACTCCCTATAACCGTTCAGACCAAGGATCCAGCCTCGGCCTCAATGCCCCAACCTCTGATGCTAGTGGGGGCAGGGTCATCAGGGGAGGGCGGTGGGGGAGACCATCCCTATACCCCCTCCCAGCCCCCCTCTGTGTGCCACAACAGCCAATCAATACTGGCTTACATTTTATGAGACAAGGAGTTAACTTGTTCAATTATGGGGGAGACAGCTCTATTCTTTCGTAACAAGTAATCTGAGTAGGAAAATCGATCCTGAGAGGCTCCATGCACGCTGGCTAATTTTATATTATCCTTAGCCAATGGGCGAGCGCAGAGTAATGGAGTTGTTGTTACAGTTCATTATGGGAGGGGGATCAATAGTGGGGCAATCTGAGGCTCAACATCACAGCTGTAGCAGTAAGGGGGGGGCGCAGAGGGGGGGCTGGGAGTGCAGAGTGGGGAGCACCACCTTCTTATGTGCTCCCACCCCAGACACTGCTGCTTCCCGCCGCAGCCCCTCAGCAAGGAACCCCTCTCGGGATGGAGACCAGGGGACTCCCCATGACCCAAGCCCTGGTGTCCCACAACAGCCAGGCTCCGGCTTGTTGGAAAATGAAGGAAAGCAAGGCCTCTGTCACCACAGCCTGGCTGGTGACCACCGCATTTTCCCTGCTGTCCTTGCAAGTGGCTTTTGGACAGAACCCAGGTTTGGCCTGGCAGGGAATTCTCCTTGGCATCTTGATGGCCCCAAACGCTCATTCCTGGTTTTCTTCCTAAATACACGGCTGGCATAGACAGGCTGCCTCTGTCTTCTGTGTGCTCAGCAACCAAGAGAGGCTGTCCCAGCTCCCCCTGGCCCTCGGGCAGGAATTGAATCTCCCTGGGGCAGTGTCTTCACTTCTCGGCCTGGATCTGACATTTGGGCTGTTCCAATTTTCTCCCTTGCAACAGCATGGCTAGTGCTGAATCAGTTCTTTGTAATCCCAGCTTGCATGGACCTCTACAAGCATTTCAGCAGCTGGGCTTCTGCAAAGGGCAGGTACCCTGGCAGCCTCTTTGTCTATAAGAGTACCTTTATCACCTGACTATTTAATTTATTCACAGGATGATTTCATATCTATTATGTGTGAACCCATTATATATGTGTTATCTTAATCACCCCTTGGAGTGTTTCCTACTAAGTGTCCCAATATACAGATGAGTAAACTGAGGCTCAGAAAGGAAAAGTGATGTGCTGAGGATGCATAGGTATTAAAAGTCAGAGCCAGGATTTGAAAGTCAATCTGGCATGCCTCCAGCTCTGAAATACACTCCACAAGGCACTCTCGGAGGTAGGAACTGTGTGCCACGGCCTCAAGACCCTGAGGTGATCTGTTCTCACCCTTCAGAAAAGCCTATGGACAGTGAGGGAGGGAAAAGGTGGAGTGGCTGAGGGGGCTGAGGAGTGTTCTCAGAAGGACAACTGTTTGCCATGAAAACCAAATATCATGTTTTAAATAATAGCACACATGGAATAATTACCATCTTTGTCCTAGACCAGAGGTCAGCACACTGTGGCCCTCGGGCCAAATTCAGCCTATGTGTTTTTGTCAATAAAGTTTTATTGGGACACAGACATGCTCATTTGTTCACACATTGTATAGGGCTGGGTTGTTTTTGTTTTTGTTTTTGTTCTACAACAGCTGTGTTGAATAGTTATGACAACAACTGAGACTGTATAGCACCAGAGCCTGAAATATTTACTATCTGGTCCTTTACAGAAAATGTTTGCCAACCTCTGCCCTAGAAACAGCATTTCTGTAACAATGGTGGCTGGACTTTCTAGGACAGCTGCAGAATAGTGAGAAGGATTTCATCCATTCAATCATTTGTCCACTCAGTCAGTCAACAAATATTTTCCCAAGGGACAACCATGTGCCAAAACCCATGCTCAGTACTAATGATTCAACGATGAACAAAGAGTCATGGTTCTCTCGCCAAGGCACTTACCGTCTCGTGGGAACACAGACATTCAACAAATGATCACACAAACGTGCGGTGCTAAACTGAGATGAATTCTGTGCTAGAGAAGGTGAAAATCTATTAAACCCTATCTTCTCTTTCCCCAGAAGCAGACGCAGAGATAAGGATTCAAATGCAAATAGCTTATTTGGAAGATAGTTCCAGGAAGTTCCCCGGGGGGGGGGGAGCAGGGACGAGAGGCAAGGCAGGGAGGGACCCCACAAAGAATGCGTAATCAAGCAGGTGCCCCCGTGGCCCTCTGAGGACCTCAGGAACACTGTGGGGAATGCTCCTCAAGGTTATCCCAGCCAAGGATAAGATGGCTGGGGCACCAACTCCCCATCTGGCGTTGGTTGGGGGGTGCTCCCTGGTCCATGAAGTTTCCTGCCCTTCCTGCTTATCCTCACTTGGTAGACCTGGGGTAACAAGTGATCCCTAAGCAGGCTGCCCTGTGCAGGGGTGAATACAGTGGGGACGAGGGTGTCTGGGGTGGAGGGGGCACCTTGAGGTAGAAGGGAGCCTTGGGAAAGAGTATCCCTACAGAGGGAGGCTGTGGTTCCTGACCCAGGCACAACAAGCTGCTATTTCCTTGGGTTCCCCAGCACCCTTTGCTTTAATTAAAGCACCTAATTAAGAAGGTGTGGTCAGTCATCAACTTGGAGGGAATGGGTCATGCCATATCCATGATTTTGTCCCGAGAGCCTGGTTCTGAGCCCGGCACACAGCAGGTCCACAGTGAATGACGGGTGAGCACCTTCCCGGTGCTTTCTGCAGACAGCTCCTAAGGGTTCTGGGGCTAGATACTACAGAAGCCCTGCCCACATTTAGGGCAAAGAGGTGGAAGGAGCTCAGCCTCAGGAAGGTCATGTGTGCAGAGGACATGACCTAGGTATTGGATTTTATCTAATCACTGAAGTTGCTCTGTGTGTTAGGGCAGTGGTTCTCAAAGTGAGGTCAAGGAACCCCCAGGGGTTCCCAGAGCCTCCCCCTTATGCTCACAGTAATACTAAAATATCCTTTGCCTCTTTTTATTGTCCTTTTCTCATGAGTGTATAGGGGAGTTTCCCCCGAGACTATTTTACATTTACAAAAATGTAAAACAGCACCAGGCGTCATTATGGTTATTTTGAAAATAAACTAATGAATACATATTTCTTTTTTTTTAACTTCTAACATGGTAAAATATCAATAAGCCATCTAAACAAAAAGTTTTGGGTTCCTCAGCGACAATAATTCTTGAAGCGCCATGGGGTCTTAAAACCAAAAAGTTTGAGAACACCCATGCTTGGGACTTCTTCACCATATCAGGGCTCATGGGGCAGAGGGCACAGCTAGCTGTGGAAACAGTCACTTTCCCAGCTGCCCTCGTGTCTGGGAAGTGACCGTATGACCTAGGCCCACCCAAACCGATGCTTCTTTGCCTATCTTTGGAGGGGGATGCTTGTGATCCCAAGTAGGGCATAGAGTAGAGAGGTGTCTGGCATCCTGATCAAAGATCAGCTGAGACCACAGGGACTGCAGCAGTGACCGGGTTTTAATAGCAATAGCGGTGTCCTCCCTGGCCTGGGCTTGTGGCACGATCCAGCTACGCCCTGGCTGCTTCCTGGCCCTCCTGCTCTGAGCCATCATCCCAGCCTTTCCCTTCAGGCTGCCTGCCAATGCTGTGTGAGCTTGGGCAACTTGCTTGTGTTCTCTGTGCCTCAACAGACATAGTATGATAATAAGAAAGTATGGGAAGGACAGTAAAGAATCAACGAGGTAACACATGCCAAGGGCTCCGTGCCTGTGTCAGCAGCCACTGAGATGGGGATGATGTTAGAACCGGTGACAGTTATTGAGAGGAATCACTGTCACTGGTTGTGCAGTGGAGTCACGGGGAGCCCCCTGAAGCCTCACCCCTGACCTTGGTGCTCAGTGCAGAGGAGAACGTGGCCCCAGACAGGAACAAGCTTCCAATAATTCGCCTCCTTAAATTGGGCATGATTGGCTTCTGTTGCCTGCAGGACTGAGAGCAGAGATGGATCTAGTGAAAGAGGCCAGGCTCTATCACATTCTGGAAGTCTCCATTGAAGAGCCAGTATTTGAGCATCTGTTGTATATTTACATAACGCTCTCTCTCATATCCACGCACTTCTCTATTTAAATAAATTTGCATCGAAAGGGTTTGATGTGCTAGTTCTCATTTTCCCCCTTAACTCTCTTTAAAGTCATAGATAACTGTACAGTAAAAACTCCTTGTCCCCGCACCCCCTAAAATCCTTTCCTGTACCATGAGTTCCCTGATCCGGGGAAATCTGCCCACACATTCTCGACTCCATGAACAGGGTGGCGGGCCGGGATAGGTGCATGGCATCAGGATGGTGTCTGAGCACTGACTTCCTCACCACGAAAACGAAGCTACTTTGAAGATGTCTCATGGGGACTGGAGAGAGTCGAATCAGGGTGTCCGACCTGGGTCCCGGCACCCAGTAAGACCAGGACGCGGCTTTCCTTCTTGCAGACCAACAGGTTTCAGGGCGAGGTTCTGGCCTTGCGGCTACGATGAGATTCCAGCCCCGTTCCTGAAGAAACAGAGGAGCTGGTGAGCAGAAAGAGGCGGAGCTGGGAAGCTCAGTGTGGGGAGGAGGGAAGAGGAGCGGGAAGGGAGCACGGAGAAGGAAGGGAGGAGGGCAGGACTCCCCAGCCTGCCGCCCTGTGCGTCCTCGGCTCCGCCCCTTCCCCTCGCCACCCAGCATCTACTCAGATCTTGGCTCCCTTTCCAGAAATGCGCAACGGTTCACATTTAATTACTTCATAAAAAAACTGGAAAGTAGAAGAGGAAGAGTTAAATGGTCTCCTAAAAGGAGGAAGCTGTAGCTAATCCCAATTAGGAGGAAGTCCCAGGCTATTGAAACGCTACAATCCAATTACATCAGGTAAAATGAATTACTCCGTTAATGCTGACTTATTATGAAGACACCTTCTTATTGCTCTCATTAATAATCTTTAGACATCATTTTAGCGCATATTGGCTGCAATAACATTTCTATTAGCATCATGGTGGAGCAGGGCTGACAATTAAAATAAAAAATAAATCAACCCAAGGAGCGAACAAACGTAATTATAGTTCAGAAAGAGTTTTATGTGTATTTGATTAGTCAGTGGAACAGTGCCTCCTTTCTTGCCTTGAATCTGTGTTAGCCCCAAACCATGCAGAGGGCTGCGGTGGGAGCAGAGGCTGAGGAGGTGTGCGTGAGTGAGACAGACAGACAGACAGACAGAGACAGAGAGACCGAGAATATAAGGCAGCTTGTCTGTCAGGGAAACGGTCACCCCCGTTCCAGGCTCTCCGGTGTAAGCTCCAGCTCTACTCTGGACCTCTGTCTCCCTGTTTCTGAAACTGGAATTTTGGAAGATTTATCATTTCTGGATTGTATCTCCTATAGCCCAGAGCTCTATAAAGTTTTCCTGCTGCAGAGGATTGAAGATCCTAGACACCCTGAGTGCCAGGGGGCAGAAGCCTAAGAAAGAGAAGAATTGTTTTTGCCAAAACAGCTACTGTATGCCTGAAGCTTGGTTCCCCCAGAGCAGGGGTCCTCAACTGGCCAGTCTGTCCCCCAGGAGATCGCTTTGATTGTCGTGACCTGGAACGGCCTTGGGGAGATGCTACTGGGATCTTGTGGGTAGATGCCAGTAATCCTACAATGCACAGGACATTATGTGACCCCAAGTGTCAGTATGGCTGAGTTTAAAAACCATTCTCAGACTGCACATTTTTGCACGACTGGAATCAGATTTCCAGGGCAGCCTTAATGGAAAGCAAATCTCTTTGGCCTCCTTGGTGAGATGATCTCCACAAAACACAGAATGAAACGTCAGCAGAAGAATACAGTAAACTTAAATATGGTAGCTATTAAATTCTCAAGTAATTGTATATTTATTCTCCAATTATTCTATATATAGACACATATTAGCCTGTGTCCCTCAGTGCCCTTAGGTCCAACCACCTACTCAGGCCTTGGCTCTCTTTCCAGAAATAGACACACATAAGTAAATGTCAAATACACACACATACACATACACTGCCTCATATATATGCATACATAAAGCTTCATGTACATTACATACATATATAATGTCATACACACACATACATACATACATGTGTGACTGTGTGGAGATACTTGTAACCTAATGACCTTCTAAGGTAGTGTGAAGCAAGAGGTAAGATACTCTAACGAAAGTAATTACAGATCAATAAAAAAACACAGTGAGAAAGTCCCTGGGGAAATTGCCAAGTCGGGGATTTTGCCTGTGTCTTCTGGAACACGGAATTTGCTAGAAGTCCTTCAGAGGTTTCCCAAACATTTCACTTAAAATTATTTTTAAAACATAGTTCTAGCTATTTTTAAAAGTAATTTTTTAAAAATCCCCACAACTCTCCAGATGCTGGATTCCAAATTTAATACCCGTAGGACTACCAAATCATTAACTAGGGCTGACAGGCAAAATCACTCGGGGACAGACCCTGAAGTTAAGCTTCTCCTTCCAGCTCTGTATAATTAAAGAGCACCCAGAATTTGTAAACTGAGCTATTAATAACTACTTATCTGAGGGGATCTGGGTCTTCTTCTTCTTTTTTTTTTTAATAACATTTTATTTATTTATTTGACAGACAGAGATTACAAGTAGGCAGAGAGGCAGGCAGAGAGAGAGAGGAGGAAGCAGACTCCCCGCTGAGCAGAGAGCCCAATGCGGGGCTCGATTCCAGGACCCTGGGATCATGACCTGAGCCAAAGGCAGAGGCTTTAACCCACTGAGCCACCCAGGTGCCCTGGATCTGGGTCTTCTTGACACTCAACAAAATTCAGGATGAAGCTGGACGCAAGACTAAAGTAAAACTTGGGATTCTCAGCCATTGTTTCTCCTTTCAAATGGGGGAAGGAGTCAGTCCATCAAAAGAATCTTACTATAGTCCTTGATTGACTTTTAAAGCTTAAATGTTGCATTTTAACCTTGTGCTAGTTTTTGATTGTTGTAAAACCTACCACAAACATAAAACAACATATGCTTATGATCACAGAGTTTCCCGGGGTCCAAAGTCTGGACCCAGCATTGTTGGGTTCTAAGCTCAGGAGCTCATGAGGCTGACATCAGGCTGTTGGCCACAACTTGATTTAGTATCTTCTAGATTCATTCAGGTTGCTCATGGAAGCCAGTCTCTTATAGTCATACGCCTGGGGTTTCTGTTTTCTTGTTGGCTGTTAGGCGAGGGTTTCACTCTCACTAGATAACAGGTTGTCCTCCTTTTAAGAAGTCTGATGTGTGTAAGAAAAGACTGATGAAAAAGGTTCCAGCCTCTGGCTGATGTGCTCTCCCCCGTCTTCTCCCCCACCAAGTTCATCCTTATAAACAACAGAATCTCGCTTTCAAATTTCAATGCTTTAAATTTATATTTTCAGGCTGTAACCTTTTTTCTCACAACAGAGTTTACATGCTTTGCCCAATTAATGCCACTTGGGCCCATACTGTCCATGTAAACATTTTTAAAAACTTCTCTGGATGAATCACCCTTTGCGGCAAAATGAAATTCCCCAAAATCTAGCACCTGAAGACCACAAACATACATTGTGTCGCACAGTTTCTGAGAGTCAGGAACCCAGCAGTGGCTTAGCTGAGTGGTTCCCGAGGCTGCGATCACACTATTAGCCGGGGATGCAGTCATCCGAAGGCTCAACTGGGGCTGGTGTATTGGTTCCCAAATTCACGGCCTTGGACATTGGCAGCAGGTCTCAATCATTTCCTGGCCACATGAGCCTGTCTGTAAAATAGAATTATCTGTGACATGGCAGATGGCTTCTCCCAAAACAAGGGGTCTGTAAGTGATCTGTAAGAAAGAGAGGATATGAACCAACAATCAAGACAGAAGCCAAAGAACCTTTTTTAATGTAATCTTAGCAGTGACAACCTGTCACCTCTGGCATAATTTAATGATCATTCAAGTGCAGATGTGGGAGGTAAATGCAGGAAAGTGTGAGAGCCAGGAGGCAGAGAGCATTTGGGGCCATTTGGAGGCTAGCTGTCATGCTCCCTGTGCCTCACTATTCATCTGTAAAATGGAGTTAATGATGCCTCAATAAGTTGATATATGTAAAAGCCATCAGAATCAATTCTGACATGCAATAGACATGAAATAAACATTAATTTTTTTTATTGTCACTATCAATTTTATTTGGCGAGTACATTGCAGAGTACAGGGCTTACAAACTTGTAAAGATCCTATAAAAAATTTAGACAAGAATAAAAATTAGATGCACCAAAATATGAAAAGAGAACTGCAAAATAATAATTAATATGTGGCAGACCTCTACTCCTGGCTATGAGTTTATAGTAGATGACTTTCCCACTGAGAGTAACTAGAAACACTGGATAAACATTTTTTAAAAATTCTGTTTGAGGCCTTCAGAGAAATACCAAGTGGTGGAGACCTAAGGGACCATGATCCCAAAGAGAAGTGAACTCATTGAGGAGAGCCTGAAGTTCTCCACCATTTTTCCCCTTGAGGCATCTGCTTGTGCGTAAGTGGTAGCAATGGAGAGGCTGAGACTTAACCTCAAGGAATTGCAATACCGGAGTGCATTAAGATGACCTGAAACTACTCTAACTTCCTTCCAGAACCTTCCTGAGCAAAGAAAACAGCAGCCAGAGCCTCTACAATTGTTTATACACAGTATCTGATAATTCAATAAAAAAAAATTGCCAGACATGCCAAGATGCAGGACCAAAAAAATAAGAAAATCAATTGGACAGACTCACAGGTAATCCAGATATTGAAGCTATCCAATCTGAACTTTAAAGTGACTGTAATTCCAATGTTAAAGAAAAATAAATTTTCTAGAAAGAATTCTAATTCTGAGGAATTTAACCAAAGAACTAGAATCTGTATGTAATAGGCCAAATAGCAACTCTAGAGGTGAAAATATGATAACTAAAATGAAGAACTTAATAGATTTATCAGACTAGACACAGCTAAAAAGAGGATTGATGATCTGGAAAGTACATGGGTAGAAAATAGTCAGTCTGAAAATATCCAGTAAAGAGAGAAAAGGCAATATTTGAAAAGATAATGCCTAAGAACATGCTAAAACTACAAAAGACATCAAGAGATCCATCTAAGATGAGCTGTGAACCATAAGCAGAATTAAATATTTAAAAAAAAATTTTTTAATGAATACTAAGTAAAAAACACCATAAATAACTGTTGAAAGCCAAAGATGAGAGAAATAATCTTAAAGGCATCTGGAAAGATATATAGATAGATTGATAGATAGAGATATGGGTATAGATATATATATTCACACACAAGCATACACACACACATTATGTCCACCCAGCCAAATGCAACTCAACCAAACTCTTAGCCAGTTATATTTCACTCACATTAGATGGATATTGATCTTGCCTTTTACTATCTTTGATATTAAATGGCCAGACCATTATCAACTAGTATAAAACCTACACTCTGCCAAGATTCAGATCCATATTGGTGGACCCCAAGTCCAATGATGTCACTGGTATTCTGTGTCACCTCCTGCAAGCCACTTTGCCTGTCTTCTCCCCACTTCCTCACCTGTCAGTTATCTATTGTACAAGATGGTTATAAAAAAACAAGTCACTGCACATTGAAAGTGCTGTGTAAACTGTAATTCATGCCTAATAGGTAAGATTCCTCTTCTCCAGGAAGCCCTCTCTGATACTGCACCTCTAGAACTACTCTTGGCCTTTAGGACTCTTCCCTGGCATTCTCACTGTACTTACTCTTACCATTTCTGCACCTCTGTACTGAAATTATATTGAATGCACTAAAGACATTTCCCCACTAAAGACAGACCAAGGTGGCAGGGTGAAGCCATAAGTCTCTACTCACAGTGTCCAAGCATCATTTTCAAATTAAATACAGGCTGGCCAAGTCACAGTGTTGTGGCCCTGTCAACCCTCTTCAGGGTTTACAATTCTGAAATTCTGGATGATTCCTAGGCACTGGGCACTATGCGAGAGTTTGTAAACATGTTCTCATGTAAACCTTCACAACATCCTAAGGGAGATACTGATGTTATACCCATTTTATAGCTAGGAAAAGTAAAGTAAAACATCCATCAGCAGCCAGCTGGAAAGTGGAGGAGACAGGATTGGAGTCTATGTCCAACAGACATGACTCTCAGTCATTTTGTTCTTGTATGTGTTGTGGGCCATCCCCTGTGACCTTTAGGGAGAAGTACATACTTTCACATCCTCTTTGGGGAGGTGGGTCCTGAAATCTGCTGAGGACCACACACAACTGAGGTACCCCAGAGACGGACTGACCAGGACCTCTCCCGGCAGCCAGTTGTCGTGCCTATGTAACTTCACAGGAGCCCAGAGCCTGAGGCCCTCTAAATGAATTCCCCTTACTCCATGCTAAGAAAGAGGAATCAAAAGCCTATCTCTTGTTCCAAAGCTTGAGGTTAAAGAAAAAAAAAATCCCTAGCCACAGGTAGTTAAGTGATTATAAACTGTAAAAATAAATCAGCCTGATATAATTGCTCCAAGGAAAAAGATGACCAACCTCTTTAAAATGTCCATGGTGCCCTCTTTCCCATCTCCATTTGGCATCCTCTAATTACCTTCACATTTCATTTCCATCAGCAAGATGACCTGTATTTCCTTCAAGAAGTGCTGGGGAGGGGCCGGGCTGAGGAGCAGGGCCCCTGGTGATAAATCAGGCTCGCCATTAGGAGTGAAATGCTCATTTCGGCAGCGCTAAATGCAGGATTTATAAAGATGTCTCCGCCATCCCGCCCAATTGTGGACACCATAATAAATTCATGAACGGGTGCCAGGGTAGCACACTTCATTATGTGCGAGGCTCCTGGCCATTAATCTAGCCAGGCGGCGGGCAGGATTCCTGGGGAAGGGAGACAAATTTATGCGGCCCAAACTTACTCATTCCATTATGGATTTAATCGGCCCAGGCTCCAGGCTGCACAGAGGCGAGGGGACCATTTTTTACACTTTGGATCAAGTGTTTGTAACTCCCCGTTGTGTCTTATTTCTTCCACAATAACGCCCTAATTTTATCCTTCACACTGCTCTAGGGAAAGACTTTCAGAGACCCTCACTGCTGCCACTTACTCCAGATAAAATATTTATACAATCAATTGACAGAGACCATTTTCCCTTAAATGTTCTATTAACATGGAAATGCTTATATGCAAAATGGGCCCAGGAGCCTCTCTAGACTCTTAACCCTTTAGTTGGCCACAGAGAAAGTTGGCAAAGGGGGTGGAGAGGAGGGACCTCTTGTGTGTTGCATGCATGTGTGATGTGTGTTCAGTGTGTACAAACACAGACACCTATGGGCATTCACACTCCATCATTTCTACGATGAAGGATTAGGAATTCCTTTGGCCTCTCCTTGTAATTAAACACCAGAGATTGCCTGCAAGTCTCCAGATCTGCCCCATTCCCATAGTGCCCTGCCAATATAAAGATTTTTTAGTTTTCCTAGTGCCTACAGTGAGACTGGCAAATGCTTGGCCTATGGGCTACCACATCTTGCACATATGTTTTTCTAGCTAAGCCCAGATGAGGCCTCAGAATCCTTCTTAACACAGGCAGAGAATACCAATGAGTCTTCACTGATAAGGATAACAAGAATTGCATCACTTATGGAGTACTTATGATGAGCCAGCAGTGTGCCTGGTGATTTACATAGAGTAACTCATTTAATCTCCTTGACAAGCTGATACGGTAGGTACTGTTATTATTCCCATGTTGCAGATGGGCTGGGGAACAATGAGGTGGGGAAATGTGGCCGGAAGCATGGAACCTGTGAGTGGTACGTCCCTAATCCAAGCAAACTCTGGAGTGCAACATTGGAGGCCTTCCCCGATTCACTAGACTCTTTCCCTAAGCAAACTACTGATATTGCTAAACAGATCACACCTAAGGAGGCATCTAAGGGCATCCAAAGAGAGAGGAAGAACCTTCATGGCCTGCAAAGCCAACACTTGTCCTTCACATCAGCAGACTACCAATGAGTACAAGACCTGATATTATGGCACTTGGGACTTTTTGACCTGAGACCCAATTCTGACACCAAGGTAACAAGAGACCTTGGGCCATTGACTCCATTGCAAGATCCCACCAGAGCAACATCAACCACTTCAGCAAACATTTACAGGACCTACTGTGTGTCAGGCACATGCCAAGCCTGCACCTAGCCAGGGGTGGAGACACAAGAGTGAGTAATGCCTGCCCTTTTCCTTTGAGGAACTTAACACCTTTCACAGGAATAAATGGCAATGAAATGGTAGTTAAAGTAGATAACCTATCAATACCAAGAGTTAGCCACTCAACCAGTTGAGCCACCCAGCCTCTACCTTTTTTATTTTTTTTGTTACAATTTGCTAGTGGGCACCGTGGTTCTTAAGCCACATAAGCTAAATAGTTCACCATAAAAACAGATTTCTCTGGGTTGTATTGATGTCCGTAATACTTAACACTAGTCTAAGTACTATGCAGAGCTGGGCTAGAAGAGAAGTGAGTGGTTATAACCCCTCGAAATCATTTGTCCTTTCCAATGTTCAAAGTTGAGTGTTGGTTATCTATTGCTAGGTATTCAACTATCCCCAAACTAAGTAGCTTTAAATATTACTTTATCTTGCTCAGGAGTCTGTGGGAAAGGATTTGGGTGGGGATCAGCTGGACAGTTCATCTCTGAGTCACAGCATCATGTCAGCAGGGCTGGAAGGTTCGTTTCACAATGTCTCTCCACTATCATGCCAGTGCCCCAGAGAATGGCTAGAGGACTGGGCTCCGTGGGTGAGCCCATTGTCCACTGTCCAAGCACACTGCCCATGTGGCTCAAGCCTTCTTCACATGGATCAGGGAAATTTTACTTCCTGCGTGGCAGCTTAGGGTACCAAGAGCGAGATAAAAAGTAGAAGTTTCCAGGGGTTGGGAACTGGCACAGAGAATCTTCCAACATATTCTAGTGGTCAAGCAATCACAGAGACTCCCAGATGCAAGGGCAGGAAACGTGGCACCCCTTTCTCAATGGAAGGAGTGTCAAAACTCATGGACATCTTTAATCTGCCACAGTTCATTATGTGTGACTCTCTCTTCCCTTAGGAGAATCCTAGGGGAAAATGATGCAGAGAAGATGATAAATGTGGAGAAAGTAAATGTGGGGTTTTTTTCCCCCCAGGAAACCCCTCAGTCCCTCATGAAAATAGACTCCTGGCAGGTGCCTCCCTAAAGCTCGCCAAACTTGTCTGAACCCCTCGGGAGCTTGTGGTTCAAACACAAGGTAGAGCTCTCTCTTGAAAGCTTAACAGTAAAAACTTAAATTTGTTTTCAAGAAAGAAAGAAAGAAAGAAATGAAAACTTTCCAAATCATAAAAGAAGATAACGGGAAAAAGGGGGGGGGAAATCTGTGGGGATTATAACAGAAGATCCGTGAACACATCATTTAAAATGGAAAACACAAAATAAAATGAAAGAAATGCAAACATGTATGCTCGTTCTGAAAAGAAATCCACGTTTCCCCAGGCAACACCAACCTGTGAGGGTACATATAGGGAGCCAGATATAATCATTATCTAGGTGTTTGCTCTTGCCTCCATGTGCAGGGTCCTAGCTCCCAAAAATGTACCCTTCAAGTTGCCAAGTTCTTGTTGAAATCCCCCCAGGGAATGGTTGGTGGGCTCATTACCAAGTCCAACCAGCTCCCAGATTACATCCCCTGGGCTCTAGTGCTCCCCACCCAGGCAGCCCCCAGGTCCAGTTGGCATTTCAGCTACTCCCCCTAGACCAACAGATACACATCATGGCCCTTCAAGTGCCTGAACTACATGGTGGGTGTAGCATAGGTGGAAGATGGTTTGCCTTTTCTCTTTTGGGTACCATGTGACAATCCTGCCTGTGGGACTGCACCCCACAGAGCAGGTCACAGTGTTAGCTCCACCTTCTGGTTCTCTCTTCTCTCTCTCTCTTCCCCTCCTTCTCCCTCTTTCCCATCCCTATCCCATTTCCTTTCCATCTCTTTCTATCACACAGGGCCTCATAGCGGGCTACAATAGGGAAACTCATAAGTAATAGAGATCATTCTGTCCTAAATAGAAAACACTTTTCTTCTCCAACCTCTAGGGATTTGCCTGTGGGTCATTTTTCCCCAGCAGTTCTTGGCTCTTCCTGTGACAGAGTGTGTCCCTAGGGCATCCCTCTGAATGCATGTACACCTGAAAGACTGCAGGTGGGCCCAGATTCTTCCATAACTAACCATAGCCCCATAACCATAGTATATGCAAATGACTTTAAATCCCCTATTAGAAGACTCACAGATGGGAGTGAAAGGAAAACTTGACTACATTCTACTTCCATGAACTATTCCAATAAAAAATGAGACCAAAAGATCTAAAGAAGGCCATATATATATATATATATATATATATATATATATATATATATATATTTAAACAGCAAGACAAATTCATGTAAAAAGAAAGCAAAAGATAATCCCAGTCTTGGAATTAGAGAATGTCATTTCATTATGACAAGAATAAAATCCCCAGTGAAAATATCATAAAGCTATATGAACCTTCAAAATATTTCAATGTTTTGGAAACATAGGGAGGTCCCAACAGAGATGCATTTATGAGAAGGTTAACGACCCTCAGATGCCTTTAGTACATCAACTGAGAAAACATGAATAATACAGTTACTAAGACTAAAGATATATAGTATATCCAACTTTGTCCCCTATAAATACTTTTTCAAGTGTTCATAGAACATTTCAAAAGCTTTCCACGTACTGCACCATCAAGAAAATGTTGATGAAAAAGAGTTTACAGGCCAAATTCCCCGTTAGAACTAAACCAAATGGACACATTTCTAACAACCACAAAGAAAATACTAGAGACTTGGATAATAAATAAATAAGTAAAAAAATTCTCATAAATAGTTATTGAGTCAAAAGGGAAATAAAACCTTCGGTTACAGACTATTTAGAAAATAATAAAATGAGAACAAGACAATGTTCTGTCGAAGCCCGTGGACTCCTGCCAAAGCTACACTTAGAGAAAAGAAACATAAAGCAATAAATTGTTTTATTATTAAACAAGAAAGAATCAAAATAAATGAGTTAAATGTTTGTTTCCAGAATTGAACAAATAAACAACAAAATAAGTCAAAGGAAAGCTGGATAAAAAATTAAATAGATAAAAACAAAACAAAACAAAAGGATTGATTTTAAAAAGTGAGGCACAGTATAAATGTGTAAGGTGACTCATGAAAGCTGTAAGAAAACAGACCTTATGCCAGCAAATTTAAGAATAAAAAGGAAAGCAAAAATAAACTCAAATAAAACTGGAAATGAGAAAGGGAATGTAACAAAAGATAAGAGCTGTTTAAAATAAAATAATGAAGGAAAAATTATAAAACATAACAAAATAAAATGAAATAATGAAGTCCTTTTTAAGTATAAAAGTAAAGGAGGGAAGCATAAAGAAAAAAATATTAATAGACTACATAAACCAGAAAAGTTTCTGTACTTCCAAGAAATTAAAGATCAAAAGCACATGACAATCTAGAAAAAAACATTTTCAATATATATAGTCGACAGATCTAAATTAATAAGGATAATAAGAGCAGCTGACAGAAAAGGAGAAAAGAACATGAATAGGCAACACAGAGAATAAGAACTATAAATGCCCAATACATGCATTAAAAAAAATGTTTAATCTGAATAATAATGAAAAAAATAAGACAGCCAGACAGATATTTGGAAGGTAACAGCCAGAGTTGATAAAAGGTATAGGCAAGCTGGCTTGGAAATAAGAACCAAAAAGCTTTAAAACATTCACAACCTTTGACTTCCCACCTCTGTTTCTAAAAATACATACAGAGAAAATAACCACATATGCATACATAGTTACAAAGCTGTATATGCTAGCATTATGCATCAGAAAACATAGAATTAATAAATTTCTAACAATAGGAAATTAGATAAATAAATTATGACAAATCCTTAGCATAAAATATTATACAGTGCTTAATTACATTTTTGAAAAATAAGACAGTCTCATGTTTTATTAAACAAATATGGAACCACCTAGACAGAAATTTTATAGACCGCAATGTGAAAACCAACTTGAATTCTACGTGACTTTTATTTTTTAAATTTGCTCTTCTATGTATTTCAACTATTCTAAAATTAATGCATATTTATCTTTGGAATCAAGTTAGATAAATATTCAGTAAATTTGCCTGAAAAATCTCAGTGAAATGGACATGTTCTAAGAAAACATAATTGATCAAAACTGATTTGAGACATTTCAAAACTATCAAAAAACTGCCTTTGAAAAAGTCTTCAGAGCTAGATTGCCTTATTGTGAATACCTTCACACTTCCAAGGAGTCAAATTACTTCCATACTGATCATATTTCCAAAGTTGGAGAAAGTTAAAAAGCTTCCTGATTCATTTTACAGTATAGCAAAATATGACACAGATAACACAAAAATCTATAGCCCAATCACACTTGTAAATATGGGCTTATAAATGTTTTCTAAATTAAAAAAAAAACTAACAAATTGAAACCAGCAGTATGTTAAAACGTAAGTAACCAATATGACTCCAAATATTAGTTATCTCAAGAATTAAACAATGGGTTTAAGTTAGTAACATTATTAAGACAGAATTTTGCATCAGTGCATCAAAGGATATAAAACCATCCAATCATTTCAGTAGATGCCAAATGGGAATTGGATCAATTTCAACATCCAGTTCTTGGTAACCTGGAAAGAGAACCATACTTCTTTATTGTGTTAAAGTCTGGTATAGTAGTTAAAAACATGTGTTCTGGCATCAAAGCTCATGGATATGAATCCTGCCTTTCTCAACTTGCTTAGGGACAAACAGTATAATCTTGATTACGCTGGAAGTTCTAGCCTTAACCAGACTTTTTTTTTTTTTTTTTTTTTTGCAGATGATATGATATCTACCTAGAATATCCAAGAGAAAATATACATGATACTCTTGAGGTTGAGGAAGAAGTACTTGGGACCTAGAGAAAGACACCAATTTACTTTGCATTGAATATCCCTTTCTACTGCTTGAAAACTTAATCTTTTTTTTTCCCCTTAATCTTGAACAGGTATGATCTGTTCAATTAAAAAGAAAGGTGGAACCAAACTGGGAGAGTCAACAGCAGGTTTTCAGGATAACAGGTATAATTTGGAAAATTTAAGTAAGAGGAACAATCTATAACTTAGATTAAAAATTAGTATATATGAAATACTTGTGAATAAAATGAAATGATTTTGTGGCATTTTCTTCAGAGCAATTTAATGGAAAAAATGTGTGTATGAGTCTGTGGGGGGGGGTGTCAGTGTGTACATGTGTGGACATGTGTCGGTGTGTGTATGTGTGTGTCAGTGTGTGTGCATGTGCATGCATGTAGAGTGGATAAGGATTAGGCAAGAACAAATAAAACAAGAGTGATCATGTGTTGAAAATTTTTAAAACTAGAAGATGGACAGGTGTGAGTTCCTTATACTGTTCTCTATAAGAAGTTAAAAACCAAAGAATAGGACTTTAGAGAAAACCTAATAGTGTATAAATTACAGTTCCAAATTAATAATTGCAAAAATATGTTGTACTTTATTTGATTTATTGATTATTTGATTTATTCACAGTTATTTCTATTTGGCATAATAAAATTACTTGTTTAATTTGGTATGTACAATTTCAATTTGAAAAATAAAGATTTTGAAAAATAATCTAAAACAATGAACTGAAAAATTATTAGAAATAATTAAATTAAAATTTAATGAAAATCTAGTAAGGTAGCAGAGCTCATAACAAAATGTATAAAATAAAAATCTTTCTTAAATCGCAGCAGAAACCAGTTAGAGAATACTATTGATATAATGACACCAGACACAAAACAACAAACCCATAACATACTTAAGAATAATGTTTACAGTAAGTTTACAAAACTCTATATTAAAATACTTTATGGAGATACATAAAATAATTTGTAAACAAAATGAATAAGATGCCATGTTTCTGGATGAGAAGATGAAATGTTGAATGGATATTGATTATTTCTAAATTTAGTAATAAGCTGCATACAATTTAAACCACATCCCACTGAGTTTCTCTTGAGAGTGCATGGTGGGGGGCACTACTGGATTCCATGAATCAAAATGTTTTCTGGATGAACAAACAGATAAAATTATTCAGGACATATTTGGACGGGGAGGGGAAGCAGCAAAGACTGGTTTACTTGACCATGTATTAAAATGCATGAAGGGGCACCTGGGTGGTTCAGTCAACTCAGGTTCAACTGAGTTGGCCTCCTTCAACTCAGGTCATGATCCTAGGGTTCTGGGATCAAGGCCCACTTCGGGCTCTCTGCTTGAAGGGAAGCCTGATTCTCCCTCTCCTGCTCCCCCTGCTGTGTTCCCTCTCTCTCTCTGTTTCTCTCTGTCAAATAAATAAATAAAATCTTTAAAAAAAAAAAGTTAAAAAAATGCATGAAGGATATTATCATTAAAACAGTAAGCTATGTCTCAGTCAGCACAGACCAGCTTCCATTGTAGTAACAAACAATCCCCAAATAGGAGTGTCTTAGAAACAAGAATTTATATCTTTCTGAGGCACATCCATTAGAGGTTGTCTGGGGTTTCAGCTCCTCCTCTCCTTTCCCCAGCTGATGGAATCAGTGATGGAGAAGAACAGAGCTCTGGAATGCTTCCCCCTGGCAAGTGAAGTTTCCAGCCCAAAAAAGAGCTGCCTCATGTCTCCTCATATTTCATTGGCCAGAGCAAGTCAAATGAATCCAATCACACCTCAGAAGTATGGCTGCCAGGTAAGACAATTGAGTCACATTCCTGGAAGCCAGCAAGCCAGAAATATTGGTGGAAAGCATTAGTAACTACTACGGATAATTGCAAAAAAAAAAAAAAAAAAAAAAAAAAAAAAGAAGAAGCAGCTAACCCACAAACAAACTCTATTAAGTAGAAGAATACTATATGTGATGGTACCATGTCAGGGTAGAATTAGGTAATAAAAACCACTGGGAAAACTGGTTGCATATTTGAGGTAAAAAAATGTTAGTTGTTTTTTGTTTGTTTGTTTGTTTGTTTTTACTAGACTTATAAATAAACTTCAGATGCTAAATAGCCAAAAGAATCCTTAAAAAGATAAAAGATACTATATACATATATTTATATATATATACACACATATATATCACATATATATATAGTTTTTCTATCTCTATCTTTATATCTCAATCTTTGATATGTTAATCCTATTTATATGATTAACATGAAAACCTCTTTGTACATGAGTGTATATACATATACGAATCATATTTATATATAATTAAGATTTTTAAAAATGACTGACCTTAAAAGCAGTAGGATAAAATCCAAAAGAAAAAGAAAGGATTTGACCAAATATATTAAAATGTCTTCCTGTAAACACACATAAATACATGCATATATACATATACCTAAAAAATCAAACAGTAGACTGGGGGGAATATTTATAACAAATATGCTAATCTTAATTTGAAGGCTAGTATAATCTAAAGAGTTTATACAAAAGAAAAACAGAAAAAATTCCCCCAAAGAGGAATGAATGAAGGACATGAACAGATAATTCACACAAGAAAAATGTACAAGTAACAAATCATATTTAAATATTCAAACTCACTAACAAATACAAACTTTAAACAAGATATTATTCTTTTGCTTATAAAAGCAGCAATTTTGGGGGAAGCCTGGCTGGCTTAGTGGATTAAGCCTCTGTCTTCAGCTCAGGTCATGAACTCAAGGTCCTGGGATCCAGCCCCACATTGGGCTCTCTGCTCAACAGGGAGTCTGCTTCCCCGTCTCTCTCTGCCTGCCTCTCTGCCTACTTGTGATCTCTCTTTCTCTCTGTCAAATAAATAAATAAAATCTTTAGAAAAAAACAGAAATTTTTTAAAATTTCCATTTTTGATGACAATTCAGAGAAACTGGTCTTCATATTCCTTCCTGATAGAAGTATAATCAATAGTTGTTTTTCTGAAATAAATTTAATAATAATTGTCAAGGATCATAATAATTCTCATAACCATTGAGTCAGCCATTACTCCATTATGAAGTGTAATTCTAGAAAAATCATCATCCACATGCAAAGAAAACTTACATGTAAGTTATGCTATCACATAACAATTGCAAAAAAGGAAAACAAAAAAACCTGGGGAAAAAAATATGTCCAACTATAGCATATTTATTAAGTAAAGGTTAGCACATCCATAGTGTAGTATATCATCATGCCCTGAACTAGCACTGCTTATAAATATGTTTAAAGACACAGATAAAGGGCAGCTGGATGGCCCAGTCTGTTGAGCAACTGACTCTTGGTTTCAGCTCAAGTTGTGATCTCAGGGTTGTGAGATCAAGTTGAATGACAGGCTCCATGCTGAGCACGGAGTCTGCTTGAGTTTCTCTCTCCCTCTCCTTGCCCCTCTCACTTGTGTCCTCTCTCTCAAATAAATAAATAAATCTTTAAAAATAAATAAATAAATAAAAAGATATAGCAACACACAGATCCTAGTGTTAATTAAAAAAAAAAAAAATGAGGGCTGCCTGGGTGGCTCAGTGGGTTGGGCCTCTGCCTTCAGCTCAGGTCATGATCTTGGGGTCCTAGGATCAGACCCCGCATCGGGCTCTCTGCTTGGTGGGGAGCCTGCTTCCCCCTCTCTCTCTGCCTGCTGCTCTGCCTACTTATGACCCCTCTCTGTCAAATAAATAAATAAAACTTTAAAAAAAAAAAACAGTGAATCATGAATTCAACTTCAGAAAAATGTAAGGGAGGAGTCCATATGGCATTAAATAAAAAAGGTCTATCAGAATATCCATTGTGGCTATCTCTGGATTATAGGAAATTTTTGTCTTTTTCTCTTTCTTTGTCCTTTTTTTTTTTTCTGTAATAGGCAAGAATTGCTAAAATGATCAGAAAAATACATTTTTAAGCAATGAGGGTATTAAAAACATCTCTTTTTGTTTAGTTTAATGAGACTTTTTAAAAAAGATTTTATTTATTTATTTATTTGACAGACAGAGGTCACAAGTGGGCAAAGAAGCAGGCAGAGGGAGAGGAGGAAGCAGGCTCCCCACTGAGCAGAGAGTCCGACAGGGGGCTCCATCCCAGGATCCCAGGATCATGACCCAAGCTGAAGGCAGAGGCTTTAACCCACTGAGCCACCCAGGTGCCCCTTAATGAGATTTTAAATATTTTTTTAAATGTTCTTAAATGTTTGCCCTTAACTGTGGTAATCCAAGATACAAAAATGTTTAAGGTGCAAGGAAGGTAATGATGTTGGCAAATGTTACCTTTCATCCCTTCCTGTACCTGCGGCAGACATCACAAATCAATCCCAGCACTCTTCTCCGCTAGAAGCTCAGCAGGCACAAACACTCTGTGGAGCCACTACCAGTCAATCAATTCAAATAATTTCTCGCTTCTAATGTTGAAAAGAACTCTGAAGTGCTCATCATGAGACAAGGATTCTCTTTCTAGATCTTACACCAACTCAATCCCGTTCATCCCTAATCTGAGCCTCAGAACCCATATGTGCCCAATGAAGATTACAGAAGACCAGCTCTGGAAAAATTAGACCACCTGTTCCATTTCTTAATATCACCATCAGGCTCGTCTACCCCCATAAATACCTGCCTTTTCCCAAGTGGCCTTGCAACATTATCATGATGTGTTTATGGACATTTCCTTGAGCTGCCTAATGTCCATGATGCTTAGTTAACATTCTCTCTTCCCTATGGATCTGGGTTTCTCAACAGTGGCACTGTTGACAGTTTGGACCTGATAATTCTTTATATGGGGGCCTGTCTTGTGCATCTGAGAATGCTTAGTGGCATTCTTGGTCTCCTCTACCCAGTCGATGCCAGGAATGTACCCCTACTCATGAAGATCAGAAATGTCCCCAGACATTGCCAAATATTCCCGGGGAGGGGAGATGGAGGGAAGGATGCAAAATGGTCCTAGTTGAGCCTGCACACTCTTGCAGATCCGTCTTCTGCGTAGGAAGAAATTCATTCCTTTGGATTCTGAGGTTTGCTGAAGGTCATTCCCTCAGTAGGATTGGGGATGGAAAAAGGAAGGGAGAATGCTTTCCATCTGTCATCCAGATCCCTCTTTGGAGACAAGACCCTGTCTCTGAGGTCTGGAGTAGAGATCTGGGGGTTGCAAACCATTGTACTCCACTCTGGCCACGGTGCACACAGCACAGTTGCCTGGAGGACCAAAGCCTTCCATGAAGGGTGTAAATCACCATTCTGGGCTGCCTGGGCACTTAGCATAATGGAGTGATTGACAGGTGGATATTTACACTCCACTGACTAAATGGGCAAATCAATCAGCCGGTGGCAGGGCAGAAAGAGGGCTGTGGGAGGAATGAACAGGCGGCAGGAGAATTGTGACCACTCCCCATGGGTACCACGGAAGGTTCTGGTAAGACTTCAAAGAGATTTGTGCTTCAAGGCATTTATAAGTCTCCCTTCCAGCTCCATGGCTCCCCCAGTGGTCATCTTTCATGGGCAAAACAGCCACTCCCCCATCTTCAGATGAGAAAACGGAGACCCAGTGAGGAAAAGAGATGAGACCAACCGCTGGTGACCAAGTCACCTTGCTGACTTACGTTCAAAAGGTTTAGTTCTCCAAACGAAACAAAGGGAGAGAAAAAAACATCCCTATTTTTGTCAGAGCCATGATGATTTCTAACTTTCAGTCCATCATTTTGGGCTGAGGGGGATGTAACTCAATTAAAGACAGAAACATTAAAGGCACAGTAAAACCATCACATGTGCAAAATTTATAAGGGTATTGATTAACACCATCCGTAAAGTATTTACCTTAATCAATAGGAAAAGGTGATTTAAATGTTTAGGTGTCCCCTGTACTTCTGTCAGCCAAGCCTTCCTTAAAAGCATGCATTTTATGTGATACACCTCTCCGTTTCCTCAATGTGCACCCCTTCACCAAGTTCATTGCCAGAGTGGAAGCCCTGCCCTCTCACACCACCAAAAAGATGCCAAGGTGGAGTTTGGGGTTGCAAGATGGCTTTTTGGGAATCAGCACCTGGGAAGACAATAGGAGAAAACAGGATTGTGCACATGAAAGTCCAAAAATGCCATCAACAATGAGCACTGACCCTCAGTGGTATCAGGCCTGTGCACCCCTACCTCACCCAGGTGCCCACTGTACCAGGAAGGGCATGACCTTGCAGGTGGTGGCTCTCTGTGGCTCAGCAGACTCTGAGGGAGCCAACAGCTGGAGACTGCCAGCCGACCCCGTTTCTCACAGCCAGGCAGCAAGCCCATCCCAGAAAGCAGCCTGAGTGGCAGTGCCTCACAACCCGACCAGGGGAGGCTACCTCCATGCATTCATATGTCAGAGTGCTGGGAATCCTTGTTCAGAAGAGATGGTGAGTCAGAGGCCATTTTAAACCAAGGTTGACTTGATTGTTCCTAAGACACTCCGAGTCCCACTGGGACTCTGTGGTGACATGATTGAGGTGTTGAGGTGTAGAATCTTCTAGACATTTCAGTATATTTGGAAAAGACATTTGTTCAGAAGGCAGCTAAATCACCTGAATTCTAGCCCCAGATGGAATCTTCTTTCTGGGTAATCTTTTTGGGTTTTGGTCTTTATTTCTTTAAAAAAAAAAAAAAAAAGAAAGAAAGAAAGAAAGAAAAGAAAAGTGTCATTCTAGAATAGTTTTTTTTTTTTTTTTTTTAACTTTCCCAGTCACTAGAATGCCCTTGTGGGGCACTTATTAAGATCAGTTTCCAGGACCCTACCTGAAATATCGGGGGTAGTAGCCTAGGAATCGGACGTTTTCATCAGAGCTCCTGATGAGCCTTAGGATCCTGAAACTAGATTTCCCCAAAGCCAGATATCCAGCAGCAGAATCCTTGGTAAAGTTTTAGGAGGTGGAGATTCTCCAGCCCTAGCCTGGAAGATTGTGATCATATTTGGCATTTAAATGTGAAGAGTAATAAAGATCATCAATACAATAGACCCATTACATTGAATGGCCCTCGTCCTTGACCCTCCTTTTACCCCTGTGCTTCTCCTGTGACTTGGAGTTCCTCCCCAAAAGGCAGAGTGCAAGGTTCTGAGAGAGTCTCCTCCTGGGACTTTTTTGGCCACCAGAAAGAAAAGGGAACAGTGATTCTCTACCAATTCCTGTGTTTGGCCTCCAGGATTTCCTACCTACTCACTTGTTTTCCTGCTATGGCCACCAGAAGTCTGTGCCTGGCCCAGAAGGATGAGAGACACTTGAAGCAGATCTGCCCAGCTCAGGTGTACCAGCCGAGCTCAGCTAGAGCTGGGTGCCAGCTGATCTGCAGATATAGGAGTGCGCCAGCCCAGATCAGCCAACTCCAGCTGGTCCCCTTGACTTATGAGAAAGAAACTCACCATGAGTCACTAACATTGTATGATTGTCATACGGCATGGCTTTGGACCCAATTCATTGATACAGTCAACAAAATAATAGCTAACAGTCACTGAGCTCTTACTAATTGGCAGCTACTGTTTTAATTGTTCTGTATGGATTAGTCATTTAATCTGAAAAGCATCCAGGAGATGTGGCGACTATTAGTCTCCCCATTTTACAGATGGGGGAACTCAGGCTCAGAGAACCGAAATAATTTACTCAAGATCCCACAGCCAGTTGGAGAGCTGCAGGAATCTCAGCCGACCTGGGATCGGGGGGTGGGGGACGGGCTACTGAGGGGTCATTGGTAGGGCTGAGAAGCAGGAAATGAAGGAAGAGAGAACGTCAGGAAATATTTTATTATACTATGGGTCTGAGTCCAGAGAAGAAGAAGAATGATTGCCATGATTATAATTATACCACATTCTTGGGCAAAAAGAAAGATGAAGAAAGTCAAAGGTCGATGGTCACGGTGGACAGCAGACATACCGCATTTCCCTTTTCTCAGATACAGATGATGAGAAGGGCAGGTGGGTGTAGATCAGCCAGGCCCAAATGGACAGGAGCCCTCTTACGGACAGAAGCCCCTCTCTGTACGTGGGAGTCAACCCCCCTACTCACAATGTATTGAGTTCCTCTGGGCTCAGGGCTTATAGAAAGCAAGTCTTTTGCTAAATTCCAAGGGAGTTAAATCAATCCAGTTTCTTTCCAAAATATCTCACAGGTACCCGTTAAGTAGGATAAGTCAAGTAACAGAGTCCTTTGCAAAGTGTGTGCTCTCTGAATCTGGAGCAATACATCTACTCTACCCCCGGGGGGACGTGGGAATCTCATATGTTCTTGATAGTGTCCCCTTTTTCGGTCCCCTCTCTTAGCTAGCTTCAGGGACTTTCCCAGAGCCTTTCCTTGGGCCTAGATACTAGTTGGGCGGGGGTGGGGGGGGCCTCACACTGCCCAAGGCTGATGACAGCCTGCCTGGTGCATCCTGGCCTCTGCCTCTCAGCCCCACCTCCCTGGAAGCTGGTACTCTGGGCCTGGCCTGGCCTCCTCCTCTTGCTGCCGGCAAGCCCTATGATGGTCAGGCCCCAGCACAGTGCTCTATTCTACAGAGAGGCAGTACTCTCTAGAGAGTAGGAGCCTGGACCCAGGACCCATACCGGGTGGATTTCCATCTTAGCTCTGTTGTGTGCTGCCCTTGGGCAAGTTCCTTCACCTCTCTGTGCCTCCATCTCCCTATCTATAGGGTGGGGCTCATGACAGGGTCACGCCATAAAGATTGGGTTACTTCATGCAGGGTGTTTAGAACAGTACTTGGCACAAGGTAGGGTCTATGTACCTATTAGCTTTCTTTGCTTGGTCAACCCCATTCTCTCCCCTACTTCCTTTCCTCCACCTGGGAAAATATGCCCGGAGAGATAGGATAGGCTCTATACGACATTGGAAAAGGAAACTCAGCAGGTGGACAGACAGACCCCATCAAGGGTTAGGCCAGGGGGATGGGATGACAAAGGCGACACCCCCAGCCCACCCCACCAGAGCCATGACCAGAGAGGGATTTCGAAATTGCCTATCCTTAGATCCCAAGGTCGGCACCTCTCACTCCCCATGCCCGCCTCTCGGTGGTTTCCCTTGGCCCCTCAACCAGAGGCCCCCATCACCCCTAGGTCTCCTTCCTCCTGCCTCCTGCCTCTCTGGCTTCGCCTCAGAGTTGCTGGATCTCCTCTCTCTTTAAATCTATTCTCTCTATTTGAAATGCGCCTTTAATGTAAGCCACATCAAATCCTTTTGGGAAGTAGGAAGCATAGACATCATAAATAAACACATTTGGATTAACTGGGGAGCAGGCCAGGGAGAAGACAGAATTATAGAATATTTTTTAAGTGGATTCAGTTTTATTACTCTCAAGTATTTACAGTGACTCGCCGGGCGCTGCCATTTCAATGAATCTAACTGCTGACAAATTATTTCTAAGTTGAGGTCCTGCTGGGAACGCTTTGTTGACTGAATCAGAGGACAAGCTCCCATACTTACTGTAGGCCAGCGGTTGTACTAATTACAAAGGAACCCTTCCTATTCACTGTAAGTAGGTTGAAGCTGGACCTGCCTCTCTCCCAGTCCTGTTCACACAGAGCACCCCTTAGGGAACCCTGACTTCATGGGCTCAGCCAAGGCCCTGCTCAGCCAGGACAGTTCTGAACTCAGATTCGGCCATCTGTGGCTGCGGTCAGTGCCTTTCAATGGTGCCCTTGGCTCATTTCCTTTTTTTCTGAGCGTCTCCCACCAAAGCAGGATGAGAGATGGTGGGGAAGTAGAGAGACTGCCACCACGTTTCTACGACATGGCTCACCCCTCTTCATTCACCAACAGCAAGGGACTGACCTCACCAATCACAGTAAGCTCCCAGGCACTGGGGATCCAGCACTAACCAAAACAGACCAGACAGGGTACGGGTACAAGCAAGTATACGATAAGATGATCTCTGAGGGGAGTGAATGCTATAGTGCAAAGGAAATAGGGCAACAGCTTAAAACAGGGAGACAGGGGAGGCTCCTGGCCACATCGGGGATGAGGACAGTGACCCAGACACGGATGGTGGGCTGAAGGAGATAGGAAGAAGTAATAAAGCTGAACTAGTACGGACGTAGTATTTGCTGCATTTGATGATGGCTTGGATGAGAGCCAGGAGTAAGAGGGATGAAGGCTGACTCTTGAGTTTTAATCCTGGGGGCACCTGGGTGGCTCAGTCAATAAGTTTCTCTCTTGGGCTCAGGTCATGATCCCAGGGTCCTGGGATCGAGCCCCTTATTGGGCTCCCAGCTCAGCAGGGGGCCTGCTTCTCCCTCTCCCTCTCCCTCTGCCACTCCCCTTGTTGTGCACTCTCTTTCTCTCTGTCAAATAAGTAAATCTTTTAAAAATTAAAATAACGAAGTTTTCATCCTGCATGCATGTACGTTTGATACGGCCATTGATCAAGTCAGGCAAGGAGGAAGAGGAACAAGTTTAAAGAGATGTTGGAGGCTGAACCATCTCCCGCCTCCCAGATTCACATTATTTAAAGTCCCAACTTAACCCTCAGTACCCCAGAATGTGACTTTGTTTGGAGACAGGATCTTCACACAAGTCATCAGGTTAAAGTGCACTCATAGAGAGTGTCCGAATCCACAGTGCCTGGTGTCCTTAATGAAAGAGATTAGGACACAGACGTGTACAGAGAAGGATGACCGTGAAAACACACAGAGAGAAGAGGTCCATCTATCAGCCAAGGAGAGAGGCTTCAGAAAAAAGCAACCCTGTGGACCAACCTTGATCTCAGACATCTAGCCCCTTGGACTGTGAGAAGATAACTACTATAGGTTAAACCACTTTGTTACAGGGACCCTAGCAAAATCATACAAGGGACACTCAAGGTGTCTGACACAGGGGCGCAATTCCAGAGGATGAGATGAACCCGTCGCGTGTCCGTCCCAGGAACGTGAGGCTAGGACCCAGGCTGCTGGGATAGAGCTACATGTGCACAGCCAAGAGGAGGAAGGTCGGGCACACTCCAGCAAATCCTGGATGTACAGAGATGTGCGCAGAGGCAGCCGCCGAGATGCGCTCTGTGGGAGGAAGGAAGGATGGAGAAGTTGCCCAGAGAGCCATAGACATACGATGCATGGAACCTCCAGGGGACAGCACTGCCTTGCTTTAGGACCATTTCCGGTTCTGTGCAGTGTGAGTCCTGAGCCACAGAGGTCCAGTTCTCCCTCCCCAGCACCCCTTTATGTCCCATGGTAACTTAGGGGACTTAACATCCCTTCCTTGTCATCAAGCCCTTTGCTGCACAGTTGGCAGTGACCTCCCACTCTGAGTGGGCTGTGCCTCCCTGCCCTTGACTCTGGACTCGGTCCTGAGACTTGTCTGGGGGATGTTAGCTTGCAGTAGAAGCCTTAGAAAGCCCTTGAGCGTTTCCATGTGTGCTGGTGTTCTGCAGCTCTCCCGGTGGCAGGGGAGGCACGCGGAGCACAGCTGAACACCCCCTACGCTGCCAAGCCCAGACCATTCTCCATCAGCTGTCCTGCAGCCGCCCCTAGGGCCAGAAGCACTATGTTGCTGAACCTCACATCATCAACCTAGACTTGTCAAACAAAACTGTGCTCCTTCTTCCAACGAACTGGTGTTTTAGGTGGTTCGTGAAGCAGCATTGTTCTGGGGACAATGACCTGTCCATGTTCCTTAAGATGCACTCAGAGCCTTTGGGTTAATGGCATTTTTTTTTTTTTTGCTAGAATTAAGGAAATCAAGCCATGTCTGCCTACATCAATAAGGACCCTATGGAAAGGAGGCCATCCATACTTCCCCGCACGCAGGTGTCTGCAGACAGGGCAACAGCTCTGGAATGTTCTCACTTGCCTGTTATGCCTCAGATTGGAGAGGGGGAAAAAGCAGAGTCTGGAGCGGGAAGAGCCTTCTAATCACAGCCCTTGAGGGAAAAGAAATATTTAAATATTTTATCAACTTTCTCTTCTCTCTCATCATTTAAACAACAATAAATGTAACATACCAATTTACATTACGATCCTTTTATTACATTACAATCAAATGCCAAGTGATTAAAGATTTAGGAAGAGATGTTCTTAGGAAGGCAATCATGAGGGCTAATGGGCCGGGGTGGAAAGACTGCGAGGGGAGGGGAGCCTCAGTGAAGAGACCCCATCAACAAAAAGGGGTGTCATGGAGGCCATGAAACTTGAAGTGATTAAATGAATAAAAGGGGGGTGCCTGGGTGGCTCAGTAGGTTAAAGCCTCTGCCTTCAGCTCAGATCGTGATCCTGGGATCCTGAGATCAAGCCCAGCATCGGAGTCTCTGCTCAGCAGGGAACCTGCCTCCTTCTCTCTCTTCCTGCCTCTCTGCCTACTTGCGATCTCTGTCTGTCAAATAAATAAAATTATTAAAGAAAAAAAATAAATGAGTAGAAGGCAATAGCGTAGCCCCAGAGAAGGTACAGAGACTGTGGAGCTGGGTTGTGAGTCCTGGCCTCGCCTCAAGTTCACCTAATAATGCCAAGCCTCAGTTTCCCAGTCTCTAAAATGGGCATGATACCTAGTATATGGTATTTTGGGGAAGGCTCTTATGACATCCCAGAAGTTAAGCATCTCATGTGCTAGTTGTTCTGCTATTGCTGTTGCTAATCATGTTCTAATTATTATTTTCTTTAGCAATGTCTCAAATTCTTGAAATCCCCAGAAGTGTTCTAGGGCTATTTGCTTTTAACTAAGATGGAATCTGGGATGGTCACTCCAGACTCATGCCTAATCTAACAGGCCATTTATCATTGTGCCTTGTGGGAAACCATCCTGCAACTCTTTGACTGGTCCTTGGAAAACTGTGACCAAAGTCCCATGGACTTGGAACCATCAAGTCCCAGAGAGGACCCGAGGCCCAGCCCTATCCACTCACTGCTCAAGGGTGTATGTACAAGCTGCCATCTCAACGTCTTATAAAATGAGGGTAAACTCACCCACCCATAGCAGCAGCGAAGATCAAATGGGGTAATGCATGAAGGGGTATTGAAATCAAATTTAAAAAGAGAGAGAGGGAAATAAACAATACAAGACTCTCAATGATAGAGAACAGACTAAATAATGTGGTTTGACCTTGTCCAGAAGGGCATGACAGCTACGTGGTGGGTGTCGTCATCACCCCCTTCTGACAGATGGAGAAACCAGAGCCCTAAAAAGAAACTAGTCGTTGGGATCCCACTGGTGCAGGTGGGGCTTGAGCCAGTGTTGTCTGAGTCCAGGGTCTGTGCTCTCGACCCCCAGGCAGTGCAGCCTCCTGGAAAAGAGATCCTTTGCCTTTGCTACTGGTAAATTAGGAAAAGCAGTGAGTTCATGGGACAGGAACAAGCATACAAATTTTGGCTGTCCCTAATCAGATGTATGTCTTAGATTGCTTTTAACACTCCGTTTGCCCCTTTATAAACTAGGGGGTGCTCATTCCTGTTTGGCTCTCCTCCAAGGGTCATTACAGGAGCCCCAAAAGAGACCAGGCATTTGAAGGTATTTTGCAAGCTGAAGAATGCCAGGTGAATAGAAGAGAATGTGAGTCCAGTGTGATGCCCAAGACTGAGGTTGAATGGCCATCCTGGATAAAAGTGATGTATGTGTAGCTGGTAACTGTAATTGCTTCCACACAACTAAGAAGCAGATAGCATTGGTTTCCAAGTTTAAAGTCACACTCACCAAGCATTGCCCAGCTACGTCCCACCAGGCTGCCCCCCAGCTCCCCAACTGGAGTTGTTTGACAAGACTGATTTCCTTGGAGTGACTCTGAAGGTCGGATATTGTATTTTTCACTTGCAAAAGACAAATCTAGAAGGAGAATGGGCTTCAGGCATGGTATGACTCAGGCTCAAACAGTATCAGCAGGATCCATCTCTTGATTCTGTTCCCCAGGGGTCAGTTCTGTCCTCAGACATGACTGGCCATTCAAGCTCCTATATTCCCCCTACCAGTTCATAGGAAAAGAGATTTCTTCTCTGAGAGCTCAAACATAAGTCCCCGTTTTGAGTCAATTTGGTTCTAGCTGGAGCCCTTTGAGTCATGCCCCCATCCCTAAACCAAATAACTTGGCAAGAGGGATCCAAAAAGCAGATTGGCTTGGCTTTGGTCACAGCCTCCTTCCCTAAAATGGGAAACCCATGAACCAAAAGTAGAGGAGGGTGAGTCTCCCTAGAACCAAATCTGAGTGCTTTTGCCTCAAGAAAAAGTTATCGGAGACAAACAAAAGAAAATTTACAAAAGATACACCTCTAAATCCCTCCTCATTGGCCACTGTAGGCAGGTGATGGAAGCCTACAGAAGCAGCACACCAGCCCCTGACCAAGATCTCCCTGGGCCAGCAGAGACCCTGTTCGGGCAGGTGAGAGCTCTCCCCTGGGAAGGGCAGAGCAGAACCTGCCAAACCCAGGGGGAGGGCTCCAGCCACTCACAACAGCCTGCTAGTAGCAGTGGGACCGAAGAGGGCCCCAGGGCCGCATAGTCACTAGAGGGGCAGACACATTTCCTGGCCTCTCTGAAAGGTAGCATTGAGCAGGAGAAACAGAGTCTGTTTTTCCTTATTGCTCTGTCACTGTAATCCAGAAGCAAACACACCCTCAGATGCCCTCTTGGTATCTTCTCAAAGCCACTATCAGTCACTTTATCTCCTCTTTGGGATTTCCTGTTTCTTTTGCTGGAGAATGTGTGTGTGTGTGTGTGTGTGTGTGTGTGTAAGTGCATTTTCCCTTGAGACATCATGACTACTCAGCTGCATTTTTCAAAGTAAAAGATGTCCGAGCTCCTGGGTCCACAAGATGGTATGGTGTGGCATACACACGTGATTTGTTTTTTAATGTTAGTATTTTGTGTCTATTTAAAAATGGGCCATCTACTGCTGTGAGAAGAGCTGGTATTTCCTGAGTGCCTCCCAACAACTTCCCAACAGCTCTATGCAGACTGTCCTCTCATTAGCCTCATTTTATACAGGAGAAACAGAGGAACAGAGAAGTTAAGTAACTTGCCCCAGGTCACACAATTATTAAACAGTAGCGCTAAGACACCAACCCAGGCAGTCTGGCTCCAGAGCTAAGCTCTTAACTAGTGCATGAAACCTGAGATTTCACAGACATCATGTTAGTATATCTAGTACCCTATTATAGCTTCATTAAAATATCAGAAGTCAGTTTAGAGGAAATATTATATGAACAATGAGAGATGTGTGTGGGAACGTGTTGAAACTTTTCTGTGTGATGAACAGTATTTGGGAAACCCTGCAACACTGCATAACTTGGTATTGAGCTTAAACCCATGGACTCCTAGGGAGTGGACCAGTGGCCTTTAAGGGAGCCCCTGAACGCTTGAAATCATGCATAATTTTGTATGAATATGCGTATTTTTAGGAAGAGAGAGTACATATATTGTCTTCTTCTTACCTTAAAGGCGGTTCAGACCAGAGCTGCTGCTAATGTAAATTACGCTTCAGGAAATTTAGAAAAGATGCTCCTTGTGGCGTTAATGAGTTAGAAAAAGGTGCCACTTCCTCCAGGAAAGCATGAGATTTCTGGGCAGAAATTGCCTGGTCATTACCATGGATCACCTGTTGACTAATATTGGATTAAGAAGTACTTCTGAAAGTGAAGTTAGTGGGGCAGGGGGTGGGGGTGGTTCGTAAGGGAACATGAAGGCACTTGGACAGCAGGGGACTTTGTCAGAGACTGGAGACTTTGTCTGCAAAGGGGCCCAGGGCTGACGGGTGTGGCATTTGGGGTTGGGTCTCAATGCTACTGTGTCACCTTTGGGGAGTCCCCTTTCCAGACTGAGCTGTGGTCCACATGAGGGTCTCTAAATCAAGGACAGCATCTGCTACCTCTCCTGCCAACTTGGAGGAGTGTTGTTAGGATTTCATGAGATCAGATCATTGAAGGAGACAGGATGTTCTAGAGCTCTCAAGGGATTGCATCAGTCAATCTGATCTGGAAATCCGGGTACATTCCAGAAGCTCTAATCAATGGAATTTAGTGCCAAAATGTTAATACAAAGGTGGCAGAGAGCTGAAGAGGCAAACAGGGGAGGTGAAGCGCTCACAGGTGTCAGTAACAGGGCGGAAAGGACCCTGGTGGGGTTGCCAGAGCCTGGGGGATGGGGTCAGCAGCTGCCCAGGCCAGAACTGGAGCCAGAGACCTGATAGTCACCCAAAGCAGGACTGAGGGAGGGAGGGGAGAGAACCTGGCTTCTCTCCTCTTATCCCTTAGTCTCCACCAATATCACCATTGGCTCACCAGAAGCCTGTTGAAAGAGGAGACTGGGAAATGTAGTTTTCAGGGGAAGGACAGGAAATGGAGCAGGTCAATGGCTAGCATGCCCTGCTTAAACTTCTTCAGCCAGGACTACGTTTTTAGCTGTGCAACTCCACATGGAACTGAATTTCTAATGGTTGAAGTTGATGATACCAAGCAACTGATTAGACTAAGCCTTGCAGAAACAAGTTGTTCTTTGAACAAACACTGGCTGAAGGCTCACAGTATATAAGACACAGCCCTAAGCTCTGAGAGCTACACATGCTTACAGGATTATAGTAGGCAATCTACTAATCTACTACAAGATGACTTCCCAATGATCCCCATCTCTTTGTATTTGTGTCCTTGTGTAATATCTTCCTTTTCAGTTTGGGCTGGACGGATAACTTGCTTATAACAAATAGAATATGCAAAAGTGATGAGGTATTGCTTGAGATTAGGTCATAAAAGACCTAATCTCCATCTTTCACACACTCTCTTATTCTTCTCGCTTGCTCTGATGAAGCAAGACCCATGCTGTGCCCTGCTCTGGGGAAAAACCATGTGGCCAGGAATCAAGGTCACCTCCACCTAACAGTCTACAAGGAACTGAATCCTGTCAACACCAAGTCAAAGATCTAGATCCTTCCCCGGGCAAGCCTCCAGGTGTCAGTAGCTCCAGCCAACATCTTGATTTGCAATCTCTGAGAGACTTTTGGTGAAAGAGCCCTGTTTGGTTGTACAAGATTCCCAACCCACTGAGATATTTGATGCGTATTTCTTAAAGATGCTAAGTTTGGGGTGATTTGTTACGCAGCAACTAATAACAAATACACAGGATGCTTCACTTTATAGTTTATATAGGCTTTTAATAGGTATTCTCATTTGTACCTACCATAGATCTTGCACAATTCACATTTCTCCCATAAAGGGATGAGCCTCAGAGAAGTTAGCTGATGTTTCAGGGAGGTTAGGTCACAGACCAGGAAGTAGTGAGCCAGAAGACAAATCCAGCTGTGTCTGACCAACCAGAAGCAAATGCTCTTTCCATGAAACAATATTACCTTGAAATGCTCCTGGGACAGTGCTTGACCTGACAGCTTGGGCATACAGAAGACAAAAAGGAGCCATCAAAAAAGGTTTTTCGAAAAATGCTGATATATCAGAAATGCATTGAGTACTGGGAAAATTCAATGGGGAAGGATAGCTTTCTCAGTGAATGGTATGGGAACCATGGGATATCCATAGGCAAGAGGAGGAAGTGCTACCATTTCCTTAGATCGTACAAAAAGTTAAATTCTTTTAAGTAAACTTAAAAGTTAACTCAACATGGATCACAGACCTAAATATTAGCACTAAGTCTATAAAGCTCTTAGAAGAACTCATGAGAGCTCTTCTCCGTGACCTTGGGTTACACAGTGGGTTCCTAGAGAAGATATGAAAATCACAAGCAGCAAAAACAACAAAATAGGTAAATCAAACCCACCAAAATTAAAAGCTTTTGTGTTGTCAATATTACCATCAAGAAAGCATAAGGACAAATCAAAAGAATGGCAGCATATTGGCAAATCAAACATCTGGTAAGGGACTAGCATCCATAATATATAAAGAATTCTTGCAAGTCCCATCTAAACTTAATTAGTGGTGATGGTTGCACTGTGAATATATGAAAAACACTGATTTTTATGCTTCAAAGGGGCAAGTTTTATGGTGGAAGAATCATATCTCAACAAAGCTATTTTTTAACAACTGACTTTTTAAAGATTTTATTTATTTGTTTATTAGAGAGAGAGAGAGCACACATGAGAGAGAGTGAGAGCAAAAGAGAGAGAAGAAGAGAGAAAGCAAGCAGGAACAGAAGTAGAGGGAGAAGCAGACTCCCTGCTGAGCAGAAAGCCCCATGTAGGGCTTTATCCCAGGACCCCAGATCATGACCTGAGCCAAAAGCAGATGGTTAACCAACTGAGTCACCTGGACGCCCCTCAGAGAAACTAATTTTTTTTGATTCATTGAGAGACCCATACATTGAAAAGTAGTTATGCTGATAAATTGTATATGTATTTTCCCAAAAGAAAAAAAATGCATTGAGAAATATTAGGAGAAAACTTACCCCCTCTAAGAAGTGAAGCTCGAGTCCTTTTGCCTTGAGTTTGGGCTGGATTTAGTGACTCCTTTCCAAAGAACAGAGTAGGAAAAAGAATAAGTATCAATTTCCCGTGGAGAAACCTGAGAGGTACCACCTTCACCAAGTGGTAACGGTTAATATCACTGGTGAAAAATAATGTTGATGCTATATCTCCCCGATATCACGTGATGAGAAGAGTATCTCACCTCTGTGATAGTCTTCACCAAGACCCAGAACCCCAAACTAATCATGGGAAAATATCAGATCATTTTAAAGTGAGGAACATTCTACAAACTTCCTGACCACTGTTCCTCAAAACGGTCAAGGTCATACGAAACAAGGAAAGTCTAAGGCTTTGTCTGAGACCACAGGAAGCTACAGAGTCATAACAACTGTGACCTGTACTGGTGGCAAATGGCAATGTTCTGATAAAATCTGGAGTTTGGCTAGTTGGGATGTACCAATAGTGGCTTCTGAGTTGTGAGCAATATTCCACTGTTGGGTCTGATGCTACCATAAGAGGAAGCTGGATGAAAGGTCGACTAGAACCGTCTATATTTTCTTGCAACTTTTCTAGAAATCTAAAAGTATTCCCAAATCAAAAGGTTTTAAAATGGGGGGAGACCATAGCTTTATGAAACATCTCCACACTTAACCATTCTACTTTTAATAACAAACAAGGTGGGGTAAGCAGTCCTATTTTTGGACCTCAGGAGCACTGGGTGGGTTAATTTTGTCCTTAGTTGACCATACGTTGGAATTATTGGTCTGGACAAGACTCACCTGGTTGTGTTTATTTGGTTACCTGATTCCTCCCATTAACTCCCATTTCCCTTTTGCATGCCCTTCTACCATATATCTTTGTTTTGTGTGTGTGTATATATATGTAATTAACATAAATGGCATCACGTTACACATTTTTGTGAACATTACCCCATGCATCAAAACTCCAACCCCACCACTGTGTGAATACCTAGTCTGTTGCTTCCAACTGTGTCAGCATTCTCAATTTTCCCAGGAATGAGCCCCAGATTTTTTCTAAGTCTCTACCTCCAGAACATCTAAAGCAATGAATGTCCTTTTGATATCCTTTGCAATGACCTGTGTGGGAATTTCATGGGGCATAGACGGGGTCGCTATGACGGGGCCTTACCTTGTACGTATACTGAAGTTGACCAAATGCCGCCATATTGCTTTCAGAATGATCTCGTGGCATGCCAAGATGCTCTCTTTACCCACCCACCCATCCCCCAGTTCCCATCACCATGATGTTTTCAATGTTAGTACCACCATAGATCAAATTCTGGCCTTGAGGAGTGATGGGGATGATAATGGAAAACAGTATCCTAATATTTCCTAAGGTTCAGGAGCCCTTGTTGTGGACCACATACTGTTCTAAACTTTATGTTGGGGGGGTGTGGATTTAATTCTTGCAATAGTCTCTATAGTTAAATACTATCTTTAGTTCCATTTTACAGATGAGGAATGAAGGATCAGAGAGGTCAGGTGACTTGCCCAGGCTCACCCTAATATAACCATGGCTGGTTATATATATATATACCCTAATATAACCATGGTGGTGCATGGCTCAAGACAGCCAACTGGTCAACCTTTCTTCTGCTTTTGCATCTCAGTCCTGAGAGCTTTTGTGTGTCCAATGTCCAAGCCAGCCTGCTCCCCTGCCTGGCCACATGGGCTTGAGGTCCCTGAGCAACATCGGTGTTCATTCTGAGGCTTAATTAAAACATGAACCACATTTGGAATAGTATCAGCAACTCAGTCCTTCCTGAATCCAACTTAGGCATCTTTTCAGCCCTAAAGGGGTCACATGCTAGGTGCTGGAGTGATCAGAAAGTTGTTCTGAGGTCCCCAAGATGAGTGTTTGCCGCCTTTTTCCCAACTCATGACGCTAAGAAACCAAGACCACAGGAAGACATTGTTGTGCAAATTCCAGGGGGAGGGAACACTGCCCACGCGGGCACCGTGGCCTCACGTGCCGATCAACAGTGCGAAATCATCACACAGCAGGCACGTCCAGCCAATTGGGCTTATCGGCTGACAAAGCGGGGCAGGAAGTCTTCTTTTCCTCCTGGTTGTTTTCCTGCCCCATGGAAGAAGTCAGTTCCCATTTTTTATCTCTGGGTTCCCACCAAGCCATCTCCGTGGGGAAGGAGTTCTGACAGAAAGCAGTGTTAAGCTATCTCAGTCCCTGGAGCCCAGGGTCAGGCCAGACTGCCCTTGAGGCCAGGCACATAATCAGATTTAAAAAAAAAAAAAAAAAAATCAAACGCAAAAGTCCAAGAGCTTTTTGGCAACTAGGAAAAGACCAGTCAAGCCTGGCCCAGTCATACTCTCTTTCGTCTCTATCCCCCTCATCCTCCCTACAGATTTAAGAAACTTCCCACCAGGCTCCTTAAGTGTCTCTCCACCAGAGGCAGAAAGTGGGGGGGGGGGCGGTTAGGGAGAGAATTAGCCCCAGTAGGGACAGTTTGAAATCTCAGTTTCCCAGCCCTCGACAGCAGCATTGAACTGATACTAATTGTACACTGCAAAATAGTGTCCTTATCAGCTGCATCTGCCTTACCCCTACTTTCTCCTACCAAGGAGATAAATTACTGGGCCAGATAAGGATCCAGCTTTCAGGGTGATCAAATGAACGCCAGGAGTCCTCAAGATAGGAACGGTTTGTGAAACCCCAGCTCCTGCCCACTTGAGTGAGCCAACTAAGAGGGTGCTGTCTGCCAAGAATGTAATGGCCACATGGATTGTTGGCCTTTCTACCACCAGCCCACCCCCAACCCCTGCTACATTACATGAGGGTAAGGGAATTTGCTTTTAAAGTATCTTTTGCAGTCCCTTCTAATAAATCACTCAGCAATTCCTGGTGCTTGTTGTGGGCCGCGGTGTTGATCCATGCTGAAAGGGCGGGCTGGTTTCAGAGCTGGATTTTCCACCAGGCACGGCCCGAGCATGGTGGGTGAACCACAGATGCAGCAAAACAAAGATGGCGGCTTCCAAACCCAGGAGCGGGGCGGGGCGGGGCGGGGCGGGGGGTGGGGGGTGCGCTGCCTCAGGGCTGGCACAGGCTCTCTCTGACCTTAGCCGGGATTTCATGGTAAACTTCTGGAATGGCCGCATGGATTCCCCAGGCCATGATTCAGAGCCCGTCTTCTGGGGCTGAACATTCCAGTTAGCAAATTGTATTTAATGGTGTGGAACCTTCAAGGCCCCAAAAGCAAGATCTGTAAGAGACAGAAATCAGAGTTCTAAGAAAACTTGCTCCACCCCTGCGGGACAAAACAGGCTTTTTTTTTTTTTTTTTGGTCTCTGTGTAGTACCACCAGCCTGTGTTTAGGGTAGGTCCGCGTAAAATGTCTCAAGTGTTGGAGTACGTAATACTTCCCCTTTGGGGCACTACCCTCCGTGAGGTACTAGCTCCTGTCAGGTGGTGCTATTACAGTGATGTTTGCCTCAATGTCCTTCTTTTTTATTTCAGTCATCTACTCACTCTTCATTCAACCTTGTCCCTGGGTGTAAATATTCCCCCTTTCCCCTTGCCATGTGTCCCTGTCCGGATTAGTAGGCAGCTATCAAACCATGCCCCCCGCCCACACCCTACCCCACCCCAATCACCACTTAGCCAAACTACATACATATATATTTAGCTCTTTTAATCTTTTTTCTCATAAGGTTCTAATTTTACATTTTCCAGGGTATTTTGGATTTGGCAGAATAGCCTTCGTCTGTGAAGAGTAGAACTTAATTATCAAAAGCTGAACCGGAGTGAGCAATCCATCACCGAGTGACACATCCTTGCCTGTGTTCATTTGAAAAACATTTTTTTGTGGCTCTTGGAAGGGGGAGGTGGTGGAAAGCTGTCAGAACAGGAAGAAGAAAGAGAGAGAGAAAGAAAGAGAGAAGAAGGGAGGAAGGAGGAAGGAAGGAAAGAAGGAAGAGAGGAAGGAAGAGAGGAAGGAAGAAAGAAAGAAAGAAGGAAAGAAAGAAAGAAAGAAAGAAAGAGAAAAAAAATGAAGGAAGGAAGGAAGGAAGAAGGGGAAAAAAGGGGAAAAAAAAGTTCATCCTGGCACACACCATCCCACAACATAACCACACAACGTATCAGACTATCACAATTTGCAGGATGAAGAATCAGGACTGTGCATTTGGCTCCCGTCTTGCCTTTCTTGTTTTTATTTTGTTTGCAACTGGATCTAAAATGTCTCCTAGCATGTGAAAGTTAGTCATGTAAAATGGCTCTTACAGTAAACATCATCTTTTTGACAAGGTTTGCATTATAATTAAGGCCCGTCTCAATAGTTACCCAACTGTCAAGTTCCACTGTTTTCCTTAAGAGGCAGGGTTTTTTAACAGCCAGATAAATGCTCTCCGGGGCCCAGCCCAGTGGCACAGTGACACCCAGTGGCCATGTCGGGTCATGGCCCCACAGTGGGGCCACACAGGGCTGGACCCGAGGAAAGGCCAGGCCCAGCGGGTTTCCAGGGGAGCCAAACTGGCATTCTCTTGCCCTCTGAATGCTGATGAGATTGGCCAAAAGGGAGCCAGTCTTGAAATGGGGAGAACTTGTCCTGTGTTGATTTAAATGAGATACAGCAAGGAAGAGTGCCTAGCCGAGGGCCTAACAACCACTGGTTCTTACCTACCTCCAGGCAGTTCCAAATTCCACGCCCAGAAACTTCTCTCAGCCTTGTTCACCCCTCACCCAGACCAGTGACGAAACCAGTTGGTCACCGGGGGTCTCCAGAAACCTTTAGACAATGGATTTAAATACTTCCTCTTGGGAGGGAAAGATGGCTTTGTCTGTCAATTGGTGTTGTAGACACTCATTTAAATAATCGACCGATAAAATAACCATCTTTGCGGTACAAGGAGCCTGTGGACTGTCACCCCATCATTGCTTAGTCGGGTGCCACTTTGATCCATGATATGACCTCACATTGCAACAGGGTGAGGTGGCCTGTCTCCCCTCTGCAGAGGGCAAGCTTCCCTATCGGTCCTGGCCCCGGGGGCTGATATTTTCCGGAAACAGGTATGTGTCACCTCCCTCCTCAAATCAATCCAGGTTCCTTCATATTACATGCATCGAAATCACTTGGTCCAGAGTAGGTTTTGTTGTTATTTTATTTTTTTCTTTTTTAGCTTGTTATACTTACTGAGCATAACCAAAGGCCTTTCCTACTGCCACATGAAGTCCTGCTATTTCCCGCCAGAGGCTGTTCCACTCTGAGCCGATTGAGTCCCAGGGCCGCACCCTGAATGCCAGACGCAGAAACGGAGATGGTGGGGGTTGGGGGGCAGCTCACGCCTAGGGGGTCCGATGCAACAAAATGCTAAGCCCCAGAGACCAACACGAGTGTTGGGGGTGAGGTACCTCTCAAATCCCAGAGCCTAAGTGCTCGTGAAAATTGCAGTGATAATGAGCAAAACATCTCCTGTTTTACTGAGCATTTACTTTCCGCCAGCCGTTTTTCAAAAATTTTATGTATGTTAACTCACTTAATTCTCATGATACCATTACAAGGCGGTGCTATTGTCATCACTTTAGGAAGCTGAAGCACAGATTAGGAAACTGAGGCACAGAAAGGTTCATTCTTCAGCAGAAGGATACGTTCTGACTAAAGAGCAGCATTGAGCTCCCAAGTTCACACCCTAGCTGCCTGAAGGTCACAGCACATTGCCTTTTATGCAGTCGGTCGATGAGATAAACATTTCTGTCCTAAATTAAACCTGTAAATCCTTACCCCGTAACTGACTGGCCCATCACCCCTTCCGCCCATTCTATGGATTTTCATGTAACAAGATGGGGAAATAGCCACTTTAAAGCTGGAGAGACTGGGAGCCAGGGTTGTGGACGCTGATGGCCCAGGAAACACAGGCGGCAGGGAGGGACTGGGACCTCATGTGGCTGATTCTCAGTGTGGTGTCCTTGACCCCATGTGCTTGCCAGGGTGGCACCCGGACTGCAGTAACTTCATTTACACAGCATATACCTAAATCTCTGTTCTCTGCTCTTGGAGGGTAGCATCGTGGGACCCTGGGGAACATTACAAGGCTACTCCTCTTTCCCTTTCTCTGGGTTTCATTGCTACCGCAAATGAGAAATAATTATCATGTTGAAGAACAGCACTGTGTTTGCCACAGGGGCCTCAGGGAAGCTGGGCAGGAGTGCTGGGTTTCATGATGAAGCTGGGAGGAAGTTCCACTTGGGGGCCAATGCAAGAGGGACCTGGAGATGGTGGCCTTCACTGCACAGGCATCTTCACTGCCCTCCACATCCTCATTACTGGCCTCCATGACGTGTCTGCTCCCTGGGGCCATCTCTTCTAATCCCACAGTCTACACAGCACTTTTCCTGCTGGTTTCCCTTCTCTCAGCCTCTCTCCCATTCTTTCTCTGGCCATGAGGACATTCATCTATGCTACCTAGTGCTGCTCACTGAGACTTTCTCTTTCTGTAAGCATGTCTCACATCATTCTATCTTCCAAAGCCTTCGATGACTCCCCGCTGCTCACAAAATGAAGCCCAAGCTCCTAGACCCAATCCTAACTTCTCACTCCCTTCCACTTTCCCCCAAGCTCAAGCCAAACCAAACACAAACTGTCCTGCCCTTGAGTCTTTCCTCCTTCTGCAGGACTTTTGCACTGCCCAACCCCAGGAGGCCCATTTTCATCCGAGGTAATGTGACCAGCACCAAATGGGGTGGATCAGTGCACAGCCTACCCAGCTGTACCTGTCCACCTGGTCATCTGGATCATATACACCACCACGCCTGTTTCCCTCCGTCTGAAACAGGATTCCTCAATAGCAGAAGTATTGACATTTACAGCGAGATCATTCTGTGTTGTGGGGAAATGTCCTGCACATTATATAATGTTTAGCTGCATCTCTGACCCCCTCTCCTCCCAGCGGTGAAAACTGAAAATGTTTCCAACATTTTTGAGAATCCCATGGAAGGCAAAAATTATCTCTGGTTGAGAGCCTCTGCTCTAAAACCTACCCAAGTTTGAAGCTTTACCCCCAAAGCCACCTACTCCACACTACTGAGAGAGTGTACACCCTTGCCCGGGTGACCCCCAGAACTGTGCACCCTGCTCCACCCACTTTCTACTTCAAACTAGACACATGTCTCCTACCAGAATGTAATCTCCTCTGGAGCATGTTTTCCAACGGCATATCCCTCCAGGACTTACAGGCAATAGAGGGGAGGCAATCATTTATCACATAACGGATAGCAACAGACAAAAACCAGTCTGCCATGCAGCCTTCCCGGTAGGAAAGAGAGTTTCAAACATGCCTAGTGACGGCTGCCATGCCTATCACAGAAAAGTATGGCCTGTTGCTTGGTTAAAGGCAGCAGAAACCTAAAATTTTACCAGAAACTCCGACTTACATGTAACCACTCTGCTTCATACTAAAACAGAGCTTGTTTTAACAAATGGGTCCAGATTTAGTCCATTAACTTAAAATAAGCGAAAAACTCTAGGGTTTGATGAAATCACACAATAAAATATCATTAAGCACTACAGCCTGTCAAGGCAGATGGCAGGTTTGAGTTGAAAGTCAGAAGACCGTCTGAAATGAAGCAAAACGCACAACGGATGGGACGGGGGGGCAGCTGGCTTTCATCTGGGGGAGGTCGTCAGAGGACTCTCCCGTCTGTGATGTAAATGAAGAACAGAGATTCCAACAATTTAACTGTCATCGGCAGAAATGCTTCGACGGGCATGGCCACAAGCTCCGACCCTCGGCTCCAACTCACAGTTCTTGGCCTGCCTTATGAGAAAGAGCCATGGGGCAAGGAGATGAAAGAACCAGGTCAAGCCCCTAGAAGCCAGAAAGTTCTTGCCAGTGTGCCAGGCTGGGGGCAGATGGGCAGCTGGGGATCCCCAGGGGCAAGACAGGGACCACCTCCACCTCTGATGGCCCCAAAGTGGGCAGAGCTGAATGTCAGAGTGAGTGGACTCCATTCTGTTTCCTCGGGGTTTGGGAGCTGGGGGCAGCCTTAGGACCCTCCCCTTCTCTTCTTTCTCTATCTCTGTTTATCTCTCCAACTCATCTTCTTCTGTCCTGTCTGTGTCCCTACTGTAGTCTCTGTATGTGCATCTCTCTCTCTGTACAGCTGTGTATGTCTCTCTGTACCTCGGTCTCTCCTTCTCTGTGTCTATCCTTGTCTGTTTCTCTCCTTTTCTCTCTCTCCATCCCTCTGACTCTCTCTCTTCCTCTTCCCCGTCTCTCTTTCTGTCTCTTCTCTGTCATTCTTTGCTTCTTGTCTGCTGCTCTGTCTGTCCTCCTTTGTCTCCTGCTTTTGTTGCCTCTTTCTTCCTCCTGTCTCTCTTTCTCGCTCACACACCAAGACAGTCATCCTAAAATGAACTAGTTCCGGGGCGCCTGGGTGGCTCAGTGGGTTGAAGCCTCTGCCTTCGGCTCAGGTCATGATCCCGGGGTCCTGGGATCGAGCCCCGCATCGGGCTCTCTGCTCAGCAGGGAGCCTGCTTCCTCCTCTCTCTCTGTCTGCCTCTCTGCCTGCTTGTGATCTCTGTCTGTCAAATAAATAAATAAAATCTTTAAAAATAAAATAAAATAAAATAAAATGAACTAGTTCCCTTGAGGTTCCTCGCCATGCTCCTTGAGACGCCAGCAGCACAGCAGAATCAGAAATCCAGCTCAAGATGTGCAACATTGGGCTGTGACTGTTCTGTGCTCTGGCGTCTCACCACCTGACTCCTTGACTCTGCACATCTTTGTTTAACAGCCGAGTTTGTGCAGGGGGCGGGTTTAATGTCTTCCCTGCTAGGGTCCGTCAAGGTTGTCAAGCATTGTCCTGATACTGACGTTCTGACGTTCCTCGCGGTGCACCTGCAGCAGACGGTGCCCATCGCTCTTACCCCCAAGCCCCACGTCACTCCTTCTGAACAAAGGGCTCCGGGGAACTCCAACCAAGATCAGAACAAACACAGAAGACACAAGAGACAGAATGGATGCGCCATCCCAGACCTAGACGGTAAAGAGCTCCAACTCATTCGGAAGTAGCCCAGCCACGCCATCATGCAATCATTAGGGCAGCAGCTACTGTGAACACTTGACCCCGGGCTCTGTGCTTTACTGTGGACTCAGGTAGCCTTCATGGTCTATTATTAGCCCCACTCCTCAAATTTGAAAACCGAGGCTCCGAGAGAAAAATATCACCTTCCCAAGTTCACCGAGATGGCACGTCCCCTGGCTGGGGCACAATCCTAGCACCAAATGGGACTGTCCTTCCTCCCATTTCAGGAAGAAGATTCTGACGTTCATATCACATGCCCATCCCAGTGCGAAGCATAATCCCACAAACTCAGAATCCCATGAGGTATCTACCATGCCTACCACCTCACATCGAGCAGATGAGGAAACTAAAGCCCAGAGAGGTTAATTCACCTGCCCAAGGTCACACAGCCAGTTCAGCGGCAGAGCTAGGGTGATGGGCGGCAAGCAAATTAATAGATTCCAACTGGCATCTCTAAATTTATATTTCCGCCTCCGCTGAGGTCCCCACCGCTGCAAGTAATCCTGAAAATTCGTCATGAAGCTTTCAAAACAATTTATGCAAACAAACCTCAAGTGGGGCTATTTGTATTGGCAGCCTATCTCACTTAACCACCCACAACAAGGAACAGATGGCCAGAGCGTCGGACTTGCTTGCAAAGAAAACAGGAGGGGCAAGAGCATCGGAAGCCTCCTTCCTCCCCCCCATGCCTGCCTGCTTTGTGACGATTACAGGCTTGGGCTTGTTTATGCCTTTGATTCCGTTGTTATTTTATGTACTTGTGAAACCGACCCGGCATTTCATGAGACAAGTTTGTTCAAAGACCATTTGCCAACCATCTTCGGTTACCAGGAGCCTGGCTTTCAACACTGAACTTGGAGTCCTTTCCCGACTGAGCCTTCTGGAAAGGGGCACAGCAGGAAGTGGAAACAGCCTGCAGATGTTGGATTAGAGATCGGCAAAAACCATCCAGACAAATGGTTGGAGAGTCATATTTACCTGTCTTCCCCCCGCCGACCCTCCGCCTTTGTTTCAACTGGGTGTTTGCCCCTTGAGGTGGGGACGAGTCCTGGGCTGAGAGGGAGATCCTGGATTCAAATCTATCTTTTACCAGCTGTTCTGATATCAGATGAGTTGTCTAAACTCTCCGAGACTTCCGTGAGCTCACGAATGAGGTCATGAGTACCTCCTTAGCAGGCTGGCTGTGGTATTTGAATGGTATTTGGATAATGCATATATCTGAGTGATTTGTCCATTATTTGTTTTAACCCAGAATAGTCGGGTGGCTGTCTCCGTCATAGGCCAGTTAATCAACCAATAAATTTGGCAGGGCATGGGTCATTTTCAAGATGGGTCTGGAAAAGAGTTAAAGAGACTTAAGTCAGGGTCTCCATACAAAAGAAAAAAGTGTCTGGGACTGTGGCCAATGGTATTTTCCAAAGATTGCTATGACAGTACCTGCCATCCCAAATGCTCTTCTAGTGTGTCTTCAACACTCTTCCCACTGAGAGGTGAGAAGTCTCTTTCTCCCCTTTGAACTTGGACAAGCTTGGGACCAAAGGTAAGGTGGCGACATGGGACATCCAGGCCAGCTCCTCGTAGACGATAGTGCTTCTGCACGGTTCTCCTGAGGCATTTGCCTTTGGAGCCCTGAGCTGCCTGGTGAGAAGTCTGATGTTGCCATGATGGAAGGAAGCCCAGTCCACACGCAGAGCTCGGATGTCTGTGTCCAGCCAATAGCCGTCATCGAATGCCAGACGTGTGAGTGAAGATATCTCCAGTTGAGTCCTGCCCCAGCCAAGAAGTCACTGCCAGCCCTCGGCGGGGGTTGGGGGAAGCCTGGAGGCTCCTGGGGGCAGAAATTGTCTGTGCCAGACATCTTGGCACAGTTGTACCCATTCCTAATTCCTGCCCCACACATGCTATCGACAGAACACAACGATCGCCTTCGGGGCTAATCGGGGGGCTAATGGCAGCCACAGGTAATGCAACAAGAAAGCAAAGTGAGACGTAGACCCATGAAACGTTCATTTAGAATATATACTGCTACGTGTCCTAGAGAGTGGTCAAGACGGGAGCTGAAAGGGGGGAAGAGACGTGTGGGCTGGAGGTCAGGAAATAGTTTCTGAGGCAGTAAGGCAAAACTTAAGCCTTAATTAAATGGGTATTATTTGGATCAGGGAGCACAAGGTGAAGGGAGTTCACTTATTAATAAAAGAACCCATAACTCAACATGTCTATAATGATTATAGTAATAACAATTATAGTAATAGCTAATGATGTGGGGTGATCATTTTAAATACGTACCAATTATTGTTTTTCTCTGGTATTTCCGTTTACCCTCTGACCCCTCCTTACCTTTTCAGTGGCTCCACCATATGGCATCCATTGCCTCAAGGAAAGGATGTGAAACCAAAAGCAGAGACAAGGTGCTTGTGAGACCGTTGCCTGTGTCCCACATCTCCCTTGAGAAGATGCGAAGAGTTGGAGCCATATTTGTTCATATTGGCTCAGAACGCCAAGCTGCTTTTCTGAGATCAGATCAATAGCCCCTTGGGGCGGAGATGCTTCAGAGGAGCGTCGAAGAAAGAAAAGGAGAGCATTTAGATCTCCGGAGCTGCAGGAAGGGCCTTCAAACTTGACCACCACCCCCATCCCACGCTCAGGCAGGGATGTTTAAGGAATTCCAAAGCTGAAAAGCCCAGTGTCCCTGTTCCCACTTCAAGAGCAAGACTCGAGCCCGGTGGGAGAGTAGAATAAAGGGGTGCGTCCAACCGAACAGGACACACACCTTCGCAGGGGCTCCTGTAGCAAGCTAAGGACAATGGGTCCCTCCGTGGAGAGGTTTCCAGAAGCCCAGAGATGTGAGGGGAATGTAGAATGTCTTCTCAGGAAAGAAGGCGATCCCAGCAGTGACAGGTGTGGACACATGACCAGAAGCCAGATGACAATAAAGATGACTCAGCGGGTGCCGAGAAAGATTGATAATGGTCACCCTCACAACACATATGGCTCTTCTAGAACGTGGGTTCGTACTGACTTAGGAACTTGAACGGAAGGGAGTCCCAGGGTGGACAACAGACACCTGAAGGAGGTGCCGTGGAGCATGTGTGAAGAACAGATTCTCCGGAGTCCCGCAGTCCAAGGTTTGAATCCTTGCTGTGCCACTTAGAGGCTGAGTCACTTGACTCACCGCCCCCACCCCTGCCATGCCCTGCTGGAACAAGGACTTGTCACCAAGGAAAACAGACAACATGAAACTGACTGGTTTCTAACTTTTGCCTTAAAATTGAGATCGAACTGTTTAGCAAAGCCAAGAAATTTACACCTGTTTTCAGTCCAGCTACAGCAACATTCATGGAGTTTCACCAAATGGAAGGAACATCGCCAGGCTCTTATTTTCTCCTGGCTCCTTCCAAGAACTCTACAAGATGGGTTCCAGCTTCGTTTTTTCCAGAAAGGAAGAGGGGCCCAGAGACGTTGAGTAACTTGTCTCAAGTGACTCAGCCTCTAAGTGGCACAGCAAGGATTCAAACCTTGGACTGCGGGACTCCGGAGAACTTGTTCTTCACACATGCTCCACGGCACCTCCTTCAGGTGTCTGTTGTCCACCCTGGGACTCCCTTCCGTTCAAGTTCCTAAGTCAGTACGAACCCATGTTCTAGAAGAGCCATATGTGTTAAGCAGGGTAGGCTAGGTTATGCCACAGTAGCAAACAACTGAAAATCTGTGTGCCTTGGGGCATCTTGGGGCATCTCAGTGGTTTAAAGCCTCTGCCCTCGGCTCATATCATGGTCCCAGGGTCCTGGGATCGAGCCCTGCATCAGGGTCTCTGGTCAGTGGGGGGCCTGCTTCCTCCTCTCTTTCTGCCTGCCTCTCCACCTACTTGTGATCTCTGTCAAATAAATAAATAAATAATCTTAAAAAAAAAGAAAGAAGGAAAGAAAGAAAGAAAGAAAGAAAGAAAGAAAGAAAGAAAGAAAGGAAGAGAAAGAAAATCTGTGTGCTTTAACACAATAGAAACACGGTGTTTGGCTCATACCGCACACCCCCTGGAGATCAGCATGAAGGTTATATCCATCCAACTCATTCATGGGTCCCGGCTATTGCAGCCTCCTATTCTGGAGGGTTACCAGTTACTCATGTAGGAGAAGGAAGCAAAAGGTGAATTGCACTTTGACTCAGAATTTCTGTCCAGAACGTCACAGAAGGGGTCATGACACGTGACACGTTACTTCTGCTCGCACCGCATTGGACAAGGCAAGTCAATGGCTCCATTGGTAGAAGGTGAGAAAATCCAGTTCTACCACATGCCCTGATGTAGGAGAACTTGACGATGATGGTGACATCGCTAAGAGCAACCCCATGTGACAACTCCATTTATCGTAAAATGACGCTTAATGATGGAGGGGAGAAATGGTATGATGCAGCCTCTGACGAGCTCCCCAGCAGTTCAACCAACTGACACGACCACAGTCTGCTGTGACTAATTTTAAATGCTTCTCTTAAAACCCCCTGAGTACCCAAACCCAGGTGACTTCTCACCAAGTGTCAAAGCTATAGGGACAATGAAGCTTCAATGATACTGTAGAGAAGTCTGAGGTCCTGGGAAGAAAAAAGGGTGGTGAAGGCTTAGCATCTCTTCCCTCCTTCTACAGCCCCCCCCACTTCAATATATTTCTAAGCCATCTCTGCTCTGGGAGGGACCCCTGACTCCTCCTTGGCCGTCTGAAAACCAGACACATTTAATGTCACGTTCTGGTTTGGAGTGGAGGACACATTTTCTTCTGATGTCCTAAATGTACCACCTGTCTCTTGGATCCCGTCTACATTCAGAGCTCATGATCCAGGGAAGCTGCAGCCATAACATACCTGAGACAAGGAACACTTCTCAGCGTGGCTTCTGACACTCCCATGGCCCTTCAGAGCCGCCAGAGGACCAGCAGGTCGGGAAAGCTGGGACTGAGGCAAGAAGCAGGGCCTGAGCTCAGCGATTACAACTTCTCTTGTGGATTTTGGTTGCATCTTTAACACCAAATGATAATTAATCCTCCGAAAGGTCTCAGATGTTAATCCCCCAGGAAATCTTAATTAACCCTTATTAGGATTAGTTCTAAATCTTGGGAGGAAATAACAGACACATCCAAGTAATGTTAAGTTGTGAATGCATTACCTTTCTTACAAAGAAGGGGCTCACCACCCCTTCATCCATCCAACCAGCCCTCCATCCATGCATCCAACCATCTATCCATCCATCCATCCAACCATCTATCCATCCATCCATCCATCCATCCATCCAAACATCCATCCATCCATCCACCCACACACCTACTGATTCAACAATAATTAAATGTAGACATGGTTCTGCCTCATGGAAGTTACACTCCAATGTAGACTGGGGGAGAATGGGCAGCCCTCACATAATCACAACAATATGTCGTTACAAAGTGACCCATAAAAGGAAGGTACGTGTGGATCTGGGAACAATTAGAACTAGTGTGGAAGACATCACTAGTGTTTACCTACACCTAGCTTTCTTCTGCCTGGGCATTCGGGAGATTGTCGTCTCAGATTGTGGGGAACATGTGACATGTTCTGGCCAATGAAACGTGACTTGCTGACACACCTCTCTATGATTCTCCAACCTCATTCCTCTTCGAGGCAAATGTGTTGAGAAGGTGTGGTCACAAGAAGGCAATGACCCAGAGTTACCATACTGTTGAGCAGGGTTCTACAGAGTTGCCTGGATGCACAGGGGACTTGGCATGACTGAGAAATGAACTTCAGCTGTAATGACCGGCTGAGATTTGAGGTGGTCATTACTACTACGTAGCCTAGCTTAGCCTGACTAATGCCCTAGGGCAGGGCAGGGGGTTGAGTAAGACATCTAAGGAAGTGGTGGTTCAGTTGGAATCTCCAGGATGAGTAGGAGCTAATTCTACAAGAGAAGGTAGGTCTCCTGCACAGGGTCACCTACTGCTACTCCCCTGACCTCCCGTGTCCCAAGTCAGGTCTCTGCCCAAGCTGGTACCAAGGAAGAGAGCACAGCCCAGAGAGATGGGCCCTGCAGTCCTGATGCCACAGACTGCAAAATAAGCCCAGGGGAGGCACTTCCAAGGGGAGGCACTGTTCTCCAATGAAAGCAAAGCTGACCATCAGCAAGACATCAAAAACTGAAACTTCTGGGGGAAAAAAAAAATGGAGGTGGCATGGCTGTTGTAGTTGAGAACATGGTCTAGAACCACACAGCCTGGGTTCACATCACTGACTATCTGTGTGACCCTGGACAAACTCCTCGACCTCTCTGTTCTCAGTTTCCCCATCTGTAAGATGGGAATGATAGGGGCGCCTGGAGGCACAGTCAGGAGCATGTGACTCTTGGTTTCTGCTTAGGTCATGATCTCAGGGTCATTGGATCGAGCCCCCTGTCCGGGTTCTGTGCTCAGCAGGCCGTCTGCTTGAGATGCTCTCTCTTTCCCTCTGCGCCTCCTGCTTGGGCTTGCGTGTGCTCTCTCTCTCTCAAATAAATAAATAACTCTTTAACAACAACAACAACAAAAGATGGGAATGATCATAGTACCTACCAGCTAGACTTTTTCTGGGGGCTACCTGAGTTAAGGGACACTTAGAATGGTGACTTATACATTGCAGGTGCCTGGTGAGACTCTACTGGGGAAAACAGAAGAGCCAGAACAAACAGCAAGCCAGCCCGGGCTCCACAAAATGGTCCTTTCTCCAATCCGGGGAAACCGTGTACCAGAGAGGAGCTACCTGCTGACTGTGCCGGCTGCTCTGTCACTGAGTGAGGTTCTGAAAGCAGATTCCACTTAGATGAATGTCCCCTTTTCTTGGGGAGAACAGAGAAGACAGGAGGGAAGAACTTCTCCCATCTATCAGTCCTTAAGTTTCAGCCAGTAGAAGCTCCTCTTTTAAAGCTTTAATTCTTTCTAGGATATTCCAATCAGCATCCTTCTTTTGTTTGTATACTTCCAGTGACAGGGAACTCACTACCTGAAAGGTCAGCTCGTCCTCTATTGGAGCACAAGGTTTGTCCACTAGCTTCTGCTCATTGGGCTTAACTCTGCCTCCTGAGACCCCATAGACAGAGAGTGAGCTCTTATCAACCCTCCACTAGCAAGTAGAGCATGAAGAGGTAGGCCAGCAGCCAGAGCTGATAGGAGGGGGACCTGGATGCTAGCTGACCTCCTGTCATAGGAAGCATGGAGATGTTGAAAAACAACAGTGACCTCATCAGCTTTCTACTTGAAAAGGATCTCTTTGGTGGTGGTGTGGCAGATGGACGGCGGGGGAGTGCGAGTGAAGGCAGGGGGCCAGGTGTTCAATTACCGCTCATTAATGAATGTTGAACACCTCAGAAGGACTTGCCGGCAGCAATGGCTGGTGATAAAAAGGCACTTCTTCGTGGGGCTCCCTGAGCCGCTGGGCTCGCTCATCTCAAAGCTCTCATCCCACTGTGCTGTAATTATCTGCCTACCAGTCTGTACCCCTCAGGACAGAACTCCCCAGCTGCAAATCATCCCCAGAGCTTACCCCCGACTCCTGTGCCCAGGAGAGTGCCTGAACCATGGCAGTTTCTGGAATGACTTCACAAACACTAGTTCTTCCGTGGCTGTTGGTATGACTGACACCAGGACCGCAAGAGCTGTCCTCCATTACAGTGGGAGGGATAGAAGTTAGACCATAAGCGACCTTTCCCAACAACGAGGAGTACATAGGTGACTCAGAAACAACCCACCCATGGATTGGCAGTGATGATATGATTTATCATCTAGCTGGGGTGCTTTTGATGGGAACAAAGGCTGAACAAAGTGGAACACCAGGATAGCAGGTTTAAGCTGGACAGACGGGGATCATGAGCGCCCCTGACTTTCTACTCCTTAAATCTATTTGTCAGCTTGAGGCCATTCTGTTAAGGGTACCATTAAACTTCCACCATCAACCCTCTGACCCCAAAAGCTCAAAATCTTACCTCTTCTGTCTTCCCTGACTCCTCCCACTAGGCAAGTCCACTCACTTGCTTCTCGATTTTCACCAGATGCCTTCTTTCGTTTTCTCCCAATGGCACCGTCATCGGGGCTCCACTGCCTTCCTCTTGGAAAACCACAGTGCACGATTAACAAAACAGGTGCGTTCCCAGCTCTGAGGTCTCCTTTGATTCCTGTGGACTCAGCTGGACCGAGGGGCACCTAGATATCTGGCCACATGTTTTTCCAGGTGTATCTGTGAGGGTGTTTGGGGACGAGATGAACATTTGAACGGATAGACTGAGTCAAGCAGACTGCCTTCCCCAGTCATCCAATCCACCGAAGACCCAAATACAACACAAAGGCTGACCCTCCTCCGAGAAAGGGACAATTCCTCCTGCCCGAACTCGTCTTCAAGCTGGGGCATTGGATTTTTCCAGACTTTGGACTTGAACGACAACATCAGCCCTTCCCAGGTCTCCAGCTTACCAAGTGCAGATCTTGGGACTCACCATGCCATCCTCCAAAGCCATGTCATTCATTTCCTTATGATAAGTCAGTCTCCCTCTCTCTAGCTCTCTCTCTCTCCATAAATATCCTATTGGTTCTGTTCCTTTTAAAATGTCATTTTATTTAAATTCAATTAATTAATATAAAATGTATTATTTTCAGAGGTAGAGTGCAGTGCCCTCCTTCCATCACGAGCCCGTCACCCAGTTACCCCATCCACCCACATACCTCCCCCCAGCAACGCTCAGTTTATTTCCTAGACTTAAGAGTCCTTTACGGTTTGTCTCCTTCTCTGATTATTTTATTTTTCCCTCCCTTCCCACATGATCCTCTGTTTCGTTTCTTCAGTTCCACATATGTTCTGTTTTTCTGGAAAACTTTAAGACAACAGCTATGTCCCAGTACCCAGCACGAGTGCCCATTTAACAAGTGCCAATGCTCACTGAATGTAGGACCAGATTTAGAAACTGTTGGGGCCCTGAGTCTTATAAAAACCTAATAAAAGGATCTCCAGTTCTCTATACACAATCCAAAATATAAATACTAGTTAGACACAAAACACAAAATACATATATACATTAAAAAACATTTTAAAGTATATTTAAAGATTATCAGATTATAAGATTCAGGAAAAATCTATTGAAGCTGAACCTTGGGTTGGGGTTGGCGGAGTAGGGAGGTTTCCCTACTTTGCTCACGCCCTAGGCACATACTGAGTCTACAGCCGGGTGATCCCAACTGAATGAATGAATGAATGAATGAAGAATGAATGAATGAATGAATGAAGAATGAATGAATGAGCATACACGTGTCTCGGGTAACGAAGAGAAACTGACATGCAAAATGCACTTTCCTATTCTTTCACCTTTTTAAATTTGATCGTTAGCGGATTTCCAGCAGGGAATTTTTTTTTTTCTTTATTGTGGTGCTGGTTCCTTGAAACTTGCCCTTTAATTCCCGTGATGCAGCAGTTTAAACTAATTAGCTTCTGGGTAGGACTCCTTCCCAGCTCATCATCTGATCCCGAAACCCGAGCTTGCCGCTTGACCCCTCTGTGGGGCTCCGTGCAGATTCTCCACGTAGCAGCCTCCCATGTTGGGGAGGACGGTGCCCACTGGGGCTTGGACAAATTAGGCCTTGGTTCTGCTCTCTCCTTATTCCAGCCTGCCAGCAAAATGAGCAACCGTTCCCTCGGAAGTCCTGACACCCACAATGGAGCCAGAGAGGGAGCCCAGATCTCCAGGTAGTTGAGCCTCCGTAGGGCACCATCTACCCTCCAGGGAGCCTGGGCTGATGCTGGTACGTGCGTTCGTTTCTGTCCTTTAGGAGTAATTCATCATCGTAGATGACAGAAACTCCTGCGTCATTCAACCATTCTGGGCTGTTTAAAAAAAAAAAAAAAAAAAAAAAAAAAAAAAGATCGAGCCTAGTCTGAATCTCCTACTTTTTTAATCAGCCCAGAGAAAGGCAAAGAAGAAACTCTTCCTGATCAGGGGCTGTGTCGGACACCCACTGGCTGCGAACTGGGTGAGGTGTTCCCAGGCAGTTTTGATTTTTGCTGTTTGCTCTTTTCCTCGGCTGTTTGGAGCACATTCTATGCCTCAGGCACTCCTTGGAGATGTTTAACTTCATCCCCTCTATGAGGCAGATGATGTGGGGCTTTGAGTAGAAGCTGTTCTGGCTCGGACCCGGCATTTACTCACCGTGCCACCTTCTGCAAGCCCCTTAACTGCCCTATGCCTCAGTTTCTCCTTCTGTGGAATGGGGAGCCACAATAATAATAGTGTGACCTACTCTGTGAAGCTCACCCACGCAGCCACTTAATTCCAGCCAAGTGATTAAGATCGGGCCTGACCCTTTAGTGAGAACCCCCTGTGCCCAAATGCCTAGCGTCCCATTGTTCAAGTAAGCAAGTGGAGGAAGCCTGGGGCGGGGAGGCCATTTTCCCAGGGTCACAAAGCTGCAGAGTGAAAGAATCCAGACTCCACCCCGGGCCTGACTGATTTCAGTCGTCCAGCTCCTAACTGCTGCGGCTCCCTGGTTGAGAAAATACAGAGGGGAGCCTTGCCTTGGGTGATTCAAGTTCTGCTTGATCAAAAGGGAATAACAGATCTAACATGTCACAGCATTAGACTTGTCTGATGGGACACTATCTACATGACTGTTTGCTGGAAACTAATATTCTTCTAAGAATTTACCCCTTGATTTTATGTCTTTCTCCAGGTGTTTGTTTAGTTCGTTCTTTCTTTCTTTCTTTCTTTCTTTCTTTCTTTCTTTCTTTCTTTCTTTCTTTCCCTGGGTGGGATTAAAACCTCATATTTCCACTTGTTGTCCCTTTTCAGTATAAAGTTAGACATTGCATCTGTCCAGAGTCCCCGATCCCCTGGTGCGGCATGCGTGGGGGTCTGGAGGACACCTGGTCCCGAGCCCGTGTTTATGCATGGAGAAACTGAGGCCTGGAGAAGGCAAGGGACTTGTGATGGGTCCTCCAGCCTCGTGACAGGTTGGACCCCAGGATGGGAGGCTGAGTCCATGTGGACTCTCAGGGCTGAGACACTGAGCCACGTTGGCCACCTAACTTCACCCACAAGGCCCCCCATTATGGTGGCAGGTGCTGCAGAGCCCAGGGTCCATCAGACATGGTAGAGAACTCACTGGGTTTGTCTTTCGAGCAGTCCTTGCTGGAACGATACCGAGGGATCAGCTACCGCGTCGGCGAGTGACTGGGCAGGAGGCCACTGGAATAGGGAGAGCCAGGGCCTCGGGGTCTGACCTTGATCCTGGGGATGGTGTGAATGGGTCCTGAGATGCCTTCTATTTCTGGGATTGATCACTTGCTGCATACAGGTAGCCTCGACATCCAGATGTCATCTTGGGTCCCCTGAGTCTGGGCCATGTCCCATGGAGGCTGAGAGAGTCTTTTCTTAGGTAACCTAACTAGCTTTGCTCCCCTCTGCTCACCCCCACTTCCCTCTGCCTATTTCTACCCACCTCTATTCACCCCGGCTCATCCCCACTCCCCTCTGCCCACCTCTGCTGCCTCTGCCCCTGTCTGCCTACTTCTTCTGGCTGCACTGATCTGGCTGAAGCAGGTCTTTTTCCAAAGAGAAAAACCTGGCTCTCCAAGGAGGCTCTGGCGGTATTGGCAGTAGCTTCAAGGCTGGGCACACAGGAACGAGCCATGATCAATTTCATGGCAGGGGTGCGATGGAGGAGTCAGGGAAAAAGTCGGGGTCCCCCAGGAGGAGCAGAGCTCTGTGCAGAGTGCCTGTCCCATCCTCTTGTGACTTGGTGACTGAGCAGGTCACAAAGAGAGGGAAAGAGTCCAGGTGACCTGTGGCCTGAATTCAAGCCAAACCAAGTAACAGTAGCTAAACAGCAACAGCCGGCTCCCGACAGTGTTCACGGGGTCCCTCGCTTCATGTCAACTCAGTTGGTCCTCAGACCTGCCCCAGGGGGTAAGCACGACCGGGGCCATGTTACAGACAAGAATGCTGCGGGCCAAGAATGTGGCCCCAAACGGCCTAACCCCTTGACTCCCAGGCTACACCCCTCATTCATGAAATTTCACACAGAGGGGTGCCAGGGACAGGGGTCTGGAGCTTTCTGACACCCAGATCAGCTCCAGAGGGAGAAACCAGCCTTCCTCCACCCACATGGGCTGCAAAGCCAAAGATGGGAGAGAGGACGAGGTTTGCCCACAGCTCTTCTCTGGATCAGAGACAGAAAACATGGACAAAAAAAAAAAAACATGGATCAAGCGTAAACTCAGTAGTAAATGGGGGGCATTTGGCTCTGGCACGCCCCACCTCCATTTTCTGGCCACTGCGTCTTCCAGCTCCTTCGTTCCTGGGGACGGAGCAGCAGCAGGCATCAGGGTGTGAACCCCACCCCCACCCCCGCCACCACCGCCCCAGGTTCTGGGCTCTTGCATTCAACACATCAGCTCTCCTGCTGTTTAGCCCCAAGACCTCGAGCACATGACTTAACTTCTCTTGGTCTCCGTGTCCTCGTGGGAAATGCATCCTATTACTAATAGTGTTTGCTTCATGGAGGCATTTTGAGGATGACCAGGGGCAATACAACCAAGGCTCTTTGAAGGCTCTCCCCGAGACACAGTAGGTCTCGCTGAAGGTTGGGTTATTGTTAGCGCGCGGGAGTCCTGAGTTCTCGTTTTCTCCGTTGGCAAGCCCGCCCCACACCCACCCCGGCCAAGACCAGCTGAAACACTGAGATGTGCTTGACAGCTCACAGTCCTTCTTCTGGACTCATTTGCATAAAAAAGCATCTCGAGAGAAGAGGGCAACAGTTCCCACCAAGGAGCAACTTGGTAATAGCATCAAAAGCCAAGAACCAAAAACACTGAAAAGTTATTCTGGGGTGTGTGTGTGTGTGTGTGTGTGTGTGTGTGTGTGTGTGTGTTGGGGGAAGGTGCAAATGTCCATTTCGTTGCGCTTCCAGAACTACACAAACCTCCTCTGATTAAACGCAAAGCTGGCTCTTTCCAGAATGGTCCAAGGAGCAAGGACCTTCTCTGCGAAGGGCCAAACCCGAGTCTTCAGGAGGATACTTGATGAGTCTAAGAACCCAGGGTGAGGAAGTCCCGAGATCGGAGCAGGGTCCTGTAGGAATCTGCTGCCAGGGGAAGGAAGAGAAAGAACGAGCCCTGCTACTGGGCTCTACCTACCAGCTCAGGTGCCCGGAGAGAGAAAGACAGAATCTCTCTTACCTGTGGCATCAGATTCTGCATTTTAACAAGATTCCCGGTGATTTGTATGCACATGACAATCTGAGAAGTACTATGTAGAATGCTGAGCCCTGGGGCACCTGGGTGTCTCATTGGGTTGAACTGCCCGCTCTTGATCTCTGCTCAGGTCATGATCTCAGGGTCCTGGGATCGAGCCCCATGTGGGGCTTTGCACTCAGGAGGGTGTCTGCTTCAGATTTTCTCTCCCTCTCCCTCTGCCCCTCCTCCTGCTCTCTCGCTCTCTCTCTCTAATAACTAAATAAATTATTTAAATTAAAAAAAAAATCTAAAAAGCTGAACCAGGTAGACTGTCAGGAGAACTTAAGAGGAGTCAGTATGAGCCCAGGCATCAGGTCCCATAATTTGGTGAGAGTGGCGGCTTATGGGTTGAAGGAATCAGGGGAAGAAAACCAGGAATGTTTCAGGCTCTGGATCTGGGATGAAGGGCACGTGACTGGATAAACGTGAGGGGTCAGGAGGCTGTGACGGCCCCTTGGCGTGAGAACGGGGTCTCCGTGGGGTTCCCAGCAGCTTCACTGCCCCGCTGGAGTCGCCCCACTCTTGTATTTCCCTTCAAACCTCTCAGAGCACAGAGCGTCTCTCCCCAGCGACAAGGCAGGGTGGCCTCACAAGACTGCACAATGAACCCCCGCCTCCCCCTGATCCCCTCCCCCAGCTGGCTGGTCCCAGGCAGGCGAGGGAGCCCTCACAGGTGAAAGCCCCCAGGGAAACTTCCCTTCCCCCAGGATGCAGGGGACTGCAAGTCCCAGCCTGGCTGGGCTGGCTTCTCTCCTCTAGGCTTCTTTCCCACCCACACTATCACCTCCAACCATCGCCACTCACCTCCCCACCCCCAACCCCCGGCCCCGAGCTGCATTGCACACCAGACCTCATGCTCAGGATTCTCATGAAGGTCACATGAGAAATTTGGCAGGAGCTCTGAAAACCGCCATGACTCCCCCCACCACTTGCACTTCTAGGAATCTGCCCTCGTGGTCAAGACCACCGGGTCTCCGGAGCTACTCGAAGGTCCACGGAAGGGGGATCTGGGCCCAGAAGTGGGGTTCTCCACCATGCTTCAGCACAGGTGCAGCAGTCCTGTCCCCGCCCTGAAGAAAGCCCTGGTAAATTAGGAGAGCCAAGACACGGTAGAGCGCAGACACAGTGTCATTACACAGTAAAACAACTGGGGATTCATTTCAGGGTCTGGAAGGACACACTCAGAGCCAGTTGACCTTGGTAGAGGTCAAAGTGGTGTTTCTTATCTTTTTTTTTTTTTTAAAGATTTTATTTATTTATTTGACAGAGAGAAATCACAAGTGGGCAGAGAGGCAGAGAGGCAGAGAGAGAGAGAGGAAGAAGCAGGCTCCCTGCTGAGCAGAGAGAGCCCGATGCGGGACTCGATCCCAGGACCCCGAGATCATGACCTGAGCCGAAGGCAGTGGCTTAACCCACTGAGCCACCCAGGCGCCCCTCTTATCTTTTTTTTACCGCCCCTTGATGTCCCAACCATGAAATATTTGTACAGATACACAATACATCTGTTCATATAATGTATGTGTATCTGTGCTTTATACAAAAAGAATTAGATTTTCTTAGACCCTCAATTGTGCCCCTTTGGGGGATGATATCCGCCCTGTTGAGAATGCGTAGGTAGAAGGGGGCTAACGTACACATTTCCTTGTACTGCCTTTTTTTTAGCATTGGGGGCTATTTTTTTAAAAAAATATTTTAAAATAATCTCTACACCCAAGCCCACAACCCCACAATAGTCACCCTCTCCACCTATCAAGCCAGCCAAGCACCCTCCCCATTATTTACTTTGTGATTAAGTTTTTCTTTTTCTAAAAAAAAAAAAATGTAATAGCAGAGGCTTATATAGCACTGGGTACATGCCTTATGCTACTCTAAGAACTTCACACATTTTAAATCATTTAACCCCCATTAATAGTCTATGAAGCTGGTGCTGTGTTATCCCCATTTTACGGATGAAGAAATTGAGGTTCAGAGGGAGTACATCACTTGCCCAAAGACACAGTTAATAAGTGATAAAGCCAAGATTCTAACTCTGGCAGCCTGGGCCCAAAGTGGACATTCTTGATGAACTAGAACTGTGTGAAAGAAACGGATTAAAAAAGAAAGAGAAAGCAGAATGGGGATGGGTTTTGTTTGCAAATGGGTAAATACAGAGCAAAGTACTTTTCGAACTTGAAGTGGTTTGTAAACATGGGATTATCTTTTTATGATGATTGATGTGGGAATTATCACCACTACAGTCACACAAATAAAACCACTGCCAAGCTTGGGGATTTCAAGCTGACAATGGGGGTGGGGACAAACCCACAAAAAGCAGGGGTGCAGAATAAGAGAGCCTCTTTAAAGGAGGATGAGGCAGAGCATAAGCAGCTCTGAACAGGAACCTTGGGGCAAAATATTTGGCAGGTGCACGTGGTTCTGCCGGCAGCCCCCACTGGCAGCCCCTTCCCTGCTCGACTCTCTGGAGTGTCAGCCCCTCCACAGGGACCACTCACCTAGCTGGGGAGCATGAGGAGATTCCCCACAACACCATGCTTGGGTCCATGCACAGAGTAGGTCCCTCTAGTGGAAATGAGGAGGGGGGGTCCCAGACCCTACACATTCAGCAGTACCCTCCTCCCCCCAGATACTGTCTTTGGGATCCAAGGAACACAATTCAAAAAGCACTCATCTAGGGGTCACTGGCTGGCCCAGTCAGGTAAGTGTCCGATTCTTGGTTTTAGTTCGGGTCATAGTCTCAGAATGGAGGGATCAAGCCCGGTATTGGGCTCTGGGCTCAATGGGGAGCCTGCTTGAGATTCTCTCCCTCTCTCTCTCTCCCTCTCCCTCTTCCCCCTCCTATTTGTGCTCTCTCTCTCTCTCTCTCTTTTAAACTGCCTATCTAGTCCAGAAACTCTTATTTTGAGGAAACTGAGGCTCAGAGAGGGAACATCACTTGTGTAAAGCCACACAGCCAATTGGCAAACAAGTTTGGAACACAAACCGTGTCTCCTGGCTCTGTGGTCACCAAGGCCAACTGCACAATATGACTCTCCTGGGCTTTGAAAAGATGCATTCGTTTCCTTCTTCCAGGCCACTTGGATAGAATGGCTTATCTTTATAAATTCTATCAAAATTAATCAGTCTGACCTGATTAGAACCCAACGGAACCTTGTCCCCAGGATGAAATGCATTAGTGTTTCTCTTTCATGGAGCTCTTTTAGAATAACCTAGCGCAAAAATGAAAATGGAAAACTGGATAGAATTTCCAGGCATCCATAATGCAGACGCTTGGTACCTTTGAAGCTGAAACTGCTAAGGGTCTCATAAGAGATGGATTGACCCCCTGCTGTCCGGTCTCTGAGGTGACCCTCAGCTAGACAGGTTTGCTACTCCAGCCCTGAAGTGATCTGCCTGCGGTGAGACTCATAGACATCAGAGAACCCCTGGAAATCTATGTCACCAGTGGTGTGCAAGTCCTTTCTCTCCCCCTTCCTCTGCCCGAATTCTCCATTCATTGTGGTTCTCTCCTGCAGGTCCCTGACCCAACCTCAGAATCTTTGTTAATACAGTGGTCTAAGCAGCCCTTTCCAATCAATCAGGGTTGGCCTTCAAAATGAAGTGCACTTGCTGTTTATTCTCAATCTTGTCCAGCATCCCCATTTTACAGATAAAGAAACAAAGTCTGGAGTTGCTCATTGCACCAAGCAACCCCTGGGTCTTAAGAATCCCCAGAGGGGCACCCGGGTGGCCCAGAGGGTTAAGCCTTTTCCTTCGGCTCGGGTCATGATCTCAGGGTCCTGGAATCGAGCTCCGCATCAGGCTTTCTGCTCAGCGGGGAGCCTGCTTCCCCCCCCCCTCTCTGTCTGCCTCTCTGCCTACTTGTAATCTGTCTGTCAAATAAATAAATAAAATCTTAAAAAAAAAATCCCGAGAGATTAATAAAGATCAGCCAAGGTCACAATTTTGTTCTTATGTCTCATATTATTGACCTCCCTGTTGGTTTAGAAGGTGACTCAGACCCCCTATCACCCAACTCTTGGCTCTATGTAACCGCTTCTGCTGCGAGGCTGTGATTACAGACCCCAAAACACAAGGCCTCGAACACAATCCACCATCACTAGTCCTTAAGAATAGCCTCAGACAGATGTTCTCGACGAGTAGGTGCTTTTCCTCCATGTTGGGATTTGGGAATCTCACCTCTTTTTGTTGTGTGGCCCTATCAACTCCTGGGCAAGGCACGGTCTTGTTGTAATCGGCGTGCAGCCAGCGGAAGGGGAATGGGAAGACGGGAGAGTGAGAGGAACATGTTGCTTCCACACATCGTTGGCCAAAAATAGCATATGTTCATTTCTGCTCGCAGTCCCTTGGCTGAGATTCAGTCACACGGCCACGTCTCAGTGCAGGGGGTACTCAGGAATGGGGGCTCGCTCTGTGATCGTGGTCGCGATGGCAATGATGGTGATAACGAAGAGAGGATGAAAAAGAGAAGGAAGAGGAGGAGGGGGAGAAGGAGGGGGAACAGGAAGAGGAAGAGGAGAAGGAGGAGGGGCTTTGGTGCACAGCAAGCAATCTCTCCCAGAGTGCCCACAATCATGAAGGACTCAGTGTGACTCTCTCCTCTGTCATTTTTCCTAGTTGGACCCCTTCCCCCAGCCCCATTCTAGGTTCCACTTCCCGGAACCTAATCCCAACCACTAGGTCAATGTCCGCCACTAGGTCAATGTCCGCCAGCATCTAAATGCACGATTGGCCCAAGTCACACAGCAAGATGGGACTGAGTCATGACTCCAGAACCACCATGCTCCAAAGTTTAAGTGAGATACACAGGTTTTTAGGAGTAAATCTCCGACACTTACAGTGTTATAAATAAGGCATGCTCAGCCGGTATTTACATGAAGGAGGTATGACTTTTCTTTTCTTTTTTCATGAATCTCTGTGTTATCTTCAAACTGGTTTCCCATAGCCACTCAGTCTTCAAAAGGCATGAACTCACTCGCAAAAGTAAAAACGAAGATGAATATCAGAACAGAAGGAAAGCATGATATCACCTTTAGTAGGTGCTCAATAAAAGGGCTTTTATTCATTTAAATGGAGTCATGGTGGCATCTGTTCTAAGTAAATCAGGGCACCGGGAGCAAAATAAAAACGCAAAACATTTTGCAAGTTTTCATTTTGCTTGGTCTTAAGTACCTCTCGTTGTTTTTTCCTTATTTCTAAAACCATATTCTTCTATGATTAAAAAAAGTAGATAATGGATATAAACAAGAAGAAGAAAATTAAAGTAGCTCATAACTCACCAGCCAAGAATGGCCACTTTTAACATATTGATGGGCATTGGGCCAGATTTTATAGCCCTAAAACTTAATAAAAAAGGGGGGGGTGGATAGGGGCTTTTAAGAGATTTTACCTAATTAGGCAAGTGACCGAGTCCTATCCTGCTTCTTGAGAACTCACTAATGTTTTGCAAGCCACGCTTGATGAAATCTTTGGGCAGCAGGGCCAACGCGTGACCTGCATAGATTCTCAATATGCTAATTTTTGTTTGGGTTTCTGAACAAAACCCGTCTTTTAAAGGAAAATTTAACAGATTTGAAACCAGAAACCCTGTCCTCCCCAGAGGCATTAAAAAATGCAAACTGAAGGCTTCCCATGTGTGGAGGTTATTACTGATTTCCTTCCAAAAACAGGAGAAGTGTTGCCCCGGCCGAAACGCTTGAGGTCTCAGAGCCAGAAACTTGTTTGCTTTCCGCGCACTCATTAACCACGGTGTGGGATCCAATAACTGCTCTAATTTCCTACTTTAAATGTTTTTCTTTCCCCCGCTTTTCAAAAAATGTCTTTTTATGTCGCCCGTTGGCATATCCGTAGTCAGCCCCTCACGCTGCTGGGCTGGTGACTGTCAGACACAATAAGAGACAGAAATCACCGCGCATTACAGTAGCATTAGTGTTGAAAATGGAAATTTAATTTCCAGAAATGAACCTCGGCGATAAAAGCTCCCTTTGTTGCTGTTCAGATCAGAAATGAATCAGGTCTGAAAGGAAGCTAACGTGCAATTAAAAACATCTCAAAGAGGTTTTTGTTATGTGTTAGAACAGATGCGCTGGAATGGGGTTTTGAACCCGGGGTGGGACCGGGGCGGGGGGTGATGGGGGGAGGGACTGGATAAATGTTTTTGATGAGAATGAAGATAATCGTAATGCCTTACATGCGTATGGTGCTTTTGGCCTTGGTGACATATTTGGATTTTCACGGGGACCCGGCGGAAGCAGGGCTGGAAGCAGGCCTAACAGAGGCCTTCGATGCCCTGCTTAATATAGTTAAAATGAGGGAAAAGTCTCCAGCTTCCAGAGAACCATGTTACCTGATGTTGTGGTGTAATGGAGGCATATTTTGAAATATTGGCCCCGGGGCCTCCTTGATCACTATTTTGAGCCACACCTGCCTCCCCTCCTCCCACTCCCCAGTGCTCACTCTGACAGCAGCAGCGGGCCAGCCTTCTAGATGATTGCCCTTGGGATGCAGAAGGGAGAGAGAAAGAGAACATCCTTCCGGTTTCAAAACAGACATTGGCAAGTCAAGGCGAAAGCAATCATTTGAAAGCCAAGTTCTTAAGCCCTTGAAACCTGAGGTCTTGAGGTTTGAATATTAAAAGGTGCAGCCCTAAATGTCAGGAACAAGGGTTTAGGAGCAAACAAATTCAGCCAGAGCCATCCCCCCAGCCCGGTGCAAGTCAAGATCTAAGGGGGCAATAGGACCCCCAGAGCGGAGGGGACCCCAGAGGGGAATCCCTGTGGCTCGGTTCCTGGGTTGAAACAAGGGAGGCAGCACCCCATTTATTGTTTCCTGAGGAAAATATAAATCAGCTGAATTTACCCTTAATTGACTACCACTGCCACATCTCAGAGCCGCCAAGCAACCATGGTCCGTCCAACACTTGAAGCTGTTACAACCACCCAACCAATTCTGAGAGAAGAGAACGAATTGTTCTAGACCTCATACCTGAAGAACTAAAACTTGGCCAAATATTTACCTTTTTAAAATTAAGTCATAAACGTTCCCAACGAAAATGGGAGAACGTTTCTTTATCCCCTTGGAAGGGCGAAGATCTTTCTAATAATGACTCAAAGCTAAGGTGTCACAGAAAATTGACAAATTTGATTAAGTAAACAAAAAAATCTTTGCAAGTTCCAAAAAAAGAAAAGAAAAAGCGCAATATAAATAACAACCATGTACAGGCTAGATGAGCAAAAGATCAGCCATGAGAGAATAGTAGACAAGAGTAGTGAAAGTAAGTTTTATTGAAAGTGTATTGAGCAACTGTTATTTACCTATCAGATTGGCAAAAGTCCAAAAGCTATCTAGTATCTACTGTTTTGAGGGCAGTGGATAACACGCATGCCTCATACATTATTGTTGTAAAAAGAAATTCTACAACCCTTGTCAAGGGTAAATTGGCAATATTTATCAGAATTACCACTGTGGATACTGTCCCAGCAATTGCAATTCCGAGAACTTATCCTAGACTTATAAACTCATGGAGAGAAGAGACACACACATGAAACTATCTGTTCAATTGCAGCTTGTAATCGCAAAAAAGTAAAAATGACTCAAAAGTCTATATTACAAGGAAATGTAACGTGTTGGTAAAAAAAAAAAAAAGAACTAAGGAATTATTCTATGCACTGACATAGAAAGATTGTCAAAATATATGAAGTGAGAAGGATGATGGTGCAGTATTTTATGAGAAGAAGAATGGGATAAGAAATTCATACTTTTTTGAGTGTGCAGAAAAATATTTTGGCAGACACACAGAGACAGATAAAAATGGATGTTGCAAGGGCAGGGGGAAATAAAGGGAACCAGGCAGACTGAGGAAAGGCTGAGAGATAAACTTTTAACTGTATTTTGAAAATTATACTCTGTGAATATATTGTTGTCCTCTCTAGTACATTTAGCATAATCTAGTTCCTCTAGTACAATACATTAATACAGTGTATTACAAAGTCAGTAAAGGGGTGCCTGAGTGACTTAGTCTGTTAGGCATCTGCCTCTTGATTTTGGCTCAGGTCAGGGTCTCAGGGTTGTGAGATAGAGCCCCACGTCGGGCTCCACATTGAGCATGGAGCCTGCTTAAGATTATCTCTCTCCCTCTGCCCCTCACCACCCTGCTCATGTGTGTGCTTGCTCTCTCTCTCTCCCTATCAAAATAAAAATAAAAATAAAAATAAATCAGTGAAAAATCCTTTAGGAAAAATGAAGTTTTATGTCATTAAGTGGATGATGGATGAAGATATAAATTATAATAATTTACAGAAGACATCTTGAAAAGCTACATGTTTATACAACCTGAGTTTGTGGCCAGTGAAATTCATATCTTTTACAGCATTATGTAAAAAAAACCAAAAAACAAAAAACAGAGTAGTAGGTTTTGGTAGTCAAATGTAATTGGAAGCTATATAATTAAATTTAAAGGGAAAAAAAAGATTTCATTAGGCAAAACTTTCTAGAACCTTAAATAAGCTGAGGGACAGAGTGAATTTCCAAGGTGGAGGGAAATATAGAATGCAACATGGTCCAACATATTTAACCCAGAAACCTTTTCTCATGGAGTATTTTTTGGAAGTACTGTCTTATCTGAATCAAGGATCCAAATTCCTGCAGTCTGGATCAGAGATGTCTCTTTCTTTAAGAACACAGTATCATCTGCCTTTAGAAGGAGGTAACTATAAGAGAGTAACTAATACCAGACTCTCCCTTTCACTAGCAAGAAAACGGAAAGAAAACAAGGACACAAATCAGCCATCTTCAAACACTGAACAAGACAACGTGGAACTGTGTGATCTTTAAATAGTGTTGCCAGATTTAGTAAAAGAAATACAAGATGCCCAGCTAAATATGAATGTTAGATGAATAATGAATAATTTTTAATATAAAGAGTTCCCATCCAATATTTGAGATATATTTATGATAAAAAAATATACACTGTTTATCTGAAATTTGAATTGAAGTGGGTGTTCTGTATTTTATCTGGCAACTCTCTGAAAGCAGAAAGATATAGGAAGTAAACCCACCTTAGCTTTCTACCTAGAGACACCTTCTGACAACAAAGCAGGAAGAGTGAACAAATTAATAATCAAATATATCTGGAAAATCTCCTATTATCTGGAGATTAAGCAACACATTCTAAATAACCTAGGAGTCAAGGAAAATATTTGGAGAAAACTTAGAAAATGCTTTGAATTATATGACAATGAGCATACAACATACGAAAATACGTTGCCTGCAGTTATAGCAGAGTTTAGAGGGGAAAATATTTAGCTTTATCTGCTTATATTAGAAGAGCAGAAAGGTCTAAAGCTTATGTTAAAAGCAAGCAGAATAAATAAGACATTACTCCCAAAGGAAGCAGAAGTAAAGAAATAAAGATAAAGAAAGAAAGAAAGATAAGACTGAACATCCATGAAACAGAAATATGCAAACAGAAAAGGAAAATTAATGAAACCAAAAGTTGGGTCTTCAAAAAGATCATTAAAAGATCATTAAAAGTCATCAATTTCAAGCTAAACCACTCAAAGAGGAACAGCTGGAAGGAAGACAGAGCAAAACAAATTGCTAATATTATGAATGAGAAAGGATACATCACTACAGTTTCTACAGACATTTTAAAAATAATGGGAAACATTAATAATTTTATGCAAGTTGACAGTTTAGATGAAATGGTCAAATAACTTGAAAATATCAATTAATAAATACATAAAAGATGAAATAATATCTAAACGGCCTTATAGAGATAAGACATTATAGATATAAGACATTGAACTTAGAATTTAAAATCATCCCACGAAGGAATTCCAGACCCAAGTAACTTTACCACTTCTCCCAAACATTTAAGGAGGAAATAATACTAACGCCACACAAACTCTTTCGGAAAGTAGAAAAAGGACTATTTCCCCACTCATTTTATGAAGTCATCATTATCCTGATAATAAGGCCATTCAAAAAAAACAAAAAACAAAACTATGGAACAACACTCCTAAGGAATACAAACACAGAAATTCTTTTTTTTTTTTTTTAATTTTATTTATTTATTTGTCAGAGAGAGAGAGAGCAAGAGCAAGCACAGGCAGACAGAGTGGCAGACAGAGTCAGAGGGAGAAGCAGGCCCGCTGTGGGACTTGATCCCAGGACACTGGGATCATGACCCGAGCCAAAGGCAGCTGCCCAACCAACTGAGCCACCCAGGCGTCCCCAAACACAGAAATTCTTAAGAAAATGTTGGCAATTGAATCCAGCAATAAATAAAAAGTGATAATACAATATGACCAAATAGAGTTTATCCTAGGGATGGAAAAATGGTTTAACCTTTGAAAATCAGTGTAATTCAGCATATTAACAGAATAAAGAAAAAAAATCCTATGGTCACTTCAATAAATTGAGAGAACACATTTGAGTAGATTCAGTACCCTTTTGTAATAACAGCTCTCCACACACTAGGAATAGAAGGAAATTTTTAAAGGCATATATGAAAAAAACTACAGCTAAAGTTATACTTAATAGCAAAAAACCAGACGTATTTCCTGCAAGATCAGGAACCATTCAAGTTCTCGCTTTCATTCAATGTTGTGTTGGTGATTCTAACCTGTGTACTAGGACAAGAAAATAAAATAAAACATGTACATGTTGAAAAGGAAGAAGTAACATTGTCTTGATTTAGAACCCTTTTCTTGCAGATAGCTAAGAGGCTCCTTAATTAAAAGAAGCCACTCAATTCTCTGTACCCCAGCCTCCTGTCCAGCTAGACCATAGGCGTGTTGCTAGAGAGAGCAACTGGCAGCCTTAGCCTGACTTTATATATGTATATGAGTAATTGTTAAAACTGTAAGGCATGGGGATTCGTGATATCAGTTATCTACATCTATGGTTTTGCGAATTGTTTCTTAATGAAACAACTGTTTTTCACTTGACATCTCTTGATTTCTATTTGGGTGACAAAGCATTAGCCTCAAGAGCCACTGGAAGAGTCTGCTGAAATTAAGACCTAGCCAAAATATTTACTTTCTGTATGACCTCAGGCAAGTGCACTCCCCTCTCTGGGCTTCAGCATCCCGAGTTAAAATGAGATGGTGGACTGTATCACTGGTTTTAAATTTTTCACGTGGAGCCTTTTGCTCCCATGAGGTGGTTTTGCAGAAACTGCTAGTGCAGGTCAGGGATGGGGGTAGGGATGAGACCAGACTCATGAAAGTGCCCCTCACAACAACTCTGTATTTTTCTGCTTCATCTCCCGCAGTGTGTATCTCACAGTGTGGTCTTTTCTTTGTTTTGTTTGATTTCCTTCCATCTCCTTCACATGGACCACTTTTTACCCCCCCAGTTGATACTAAAGCAGAAAAAGTTTCCTGGTTTGGGGGTATATTTGGTCTGCTTTAAAGACTAAAGAATGAGTGAAGGAAGGAAAGGAGAAGCCAGAGGGTGATTCAAATAGAAGAAGAAGTTGTTCACAGAGCAATTTCCTCCAAAGTGGGAGGGAGATGACGATCCTTCTGCCCATAGACTAGAAGGAGGGAGAAAGAAATTCAGCCCACAGCTACTCTCCAGTATAGACAGCAACTCCCACCATGTAACACTCCCTCCCCTAAGATCCCCAATATCTGCCACCCATGCAGAGTCCTGAACTGAGGGTAGAGAACTCAGATACCCCCTGTGGGCACAAGAACATGAAGGGAAAACCTCAGCCCATTCCCAAGTAGCCCAGATTGGCAGATTGGAAGCAGTTGGAGATATGCCCTTGAGCCCAGGCAGATGTCAAATATGAGTTGATATCGAACTTTCAGATATGATTTAATTTTGAAAGGGTTCCCTGGTCCAGATGATCTTGATGTTCTGCACAATGATCTAATTGAATCCTTAAATGAACTTACCCCTTGACAAAGAGAATATAAAACCAGAGGCATAAGATTCTGTTTCTGAAATTTTGATCTGTTAGGTTGCCCAAGTTCCTTTTCTCCTCCCATATATAAAGGTGCATAAGAAAACGTGCAGTATTTCCTCAAGTAGTTTTCTCTGCGTGTTGTTCCTATAGAATAGTCACCTTATTATCCAGGTCTCTGTTTTCACATGTGAGCATTAAGTAAACATTAAATAACCTCAGAAATTCTTCCCAGCTCTGAAGCTTTGCCAACTCTAAGAATGTTACTACTCATCACTTTACTAGAATAGATCTCTAAATTTTAGAATTTATGGGTAGAGAAGCAGTACATATGAAATAAAAAAGAAAAATGGAAAACTGGATGACAGATTAACACCCTTAATATGTAAAGAGCACCTACAAATAAATGGGAAAGATATGAACATACATATAAAAACATTGTCAAAAGACAAAAGAAGGCAGGCAAATGGTGTACAGATATGGAAAAATGTTTGGCTTCACTACACATCACAGAAATAATTTTTTTAAGTTTTATTGATTATTTATTTGAAAGAGAAAGAGAGACCACAAGTGGGAGGGGCAGTGGAAGAAGAGAGAATCTCAAGCAGACTCCAAGCTGAGCGTGGAGCCCTACACATGGCTCGTCCTCATGACCCTAAGATCACCACCCAAGCCAAAACCAAGAGTTTGACACTCAATCAACTGCACCACCCAGGCGCCTAAAGAAATACTGGGTTTTTAAATAATATATTTTTAACTACTAAAAGGCAGCATATTTGAGGAGGTAACAGTATAGAGTCAGACAAGCCTGGGTTCAAATCAGTGTGCAACTTCAGACATATAATTTAACTTGTGTTTTGTTTTTGATTTCTTTTTAAAATAGACCCAATACTTAAATATACTTCATCTAGTTGTTAGCACTTAGTAGTGTCTGACATTACTGGAAAAATTATAATGTGAAAGGAAGGTTTTTAAAATAATAGTGATAACTCTCAGTATTTGGAAAGATACTGGGAAATTTGTCAATTTCACTATTGCCAGTCCACCGAGAAACTTACCAATGCTCAAAAACCTGAAGAATGTACAGAAACTTTCTACCTAACAAAGCCCCTTGCAAATACGAATCCTAAAATAGAACAAGTGACATGAACTAGTGGTTATGACATGGACATTAATTACAGCAATGTTTAAAATGCAGACACTTTGGAAATAAACTAGATAGCCAAACAATATAGAATTGGTGACATCAATCAGTCTATCCACGACAGAGATTTTCTGTGTGACCATTAAAAAATCCTATGAAGGGACGCCTGGGTGGCTCAGTTGGTTAAGCAGCTGCCTTCGGCTCAGGTCATGATCCCGGCATCCTGGGATCGAGTCCCACATCGGGCTCCTTGCTCCGCAGGGAGCCTGCTTCTCCCTCTGACTCTGCCTTCCACTCTGTCTGCCTGTGCTCGCTCTCGCTCGCTCTCTCTCTGACAAATAAATAAATAAAATCTTAAAAAAAAAACAACATCCTATGAAAAACGTGTCATCCCAGGGGCACATGTTCACAACCTACAAGTGATAAAGGCCGATTACATGTCAGTAAGCCCAGTATGATCTCAATTCTGTTAAGAAAAAGTATGGAAGAAGAGAGAGGGAGGAAGGGAGGGAAAGAAAGAGGAAAAGTGGGGGGGAGGAGAGGGGGAGGGAGGAAGGAATGAAGGAAGGAGCAACAGAGGGAGAGAGGGAGATCGGGAAAGAGAGCAGAAGAGAAGAAGGAAAATCGCAAACTACAGCCAGAGATACGTTGTGCAGGTGAGTTTTGGTTATCTGTATGGCCTACTTCCCCGGAATTTAATGACTTAAAGCAACTTACAAGCTATTATTGAATGTGGTTTTATCATTGAATGTGGTCAGCCTTTCAGGCAGAGCTCAGGTAGGAGGTGTTTCTGTTCCATGCGCCATCAGCTGGGGTCCCTCCGTGGTATTCAGCCGCTAGTTGGGTGCCCTGGAGGGAGGGACCCAGGAAGTTCACTCTCGTGCCTGGCCTGTCGGTGGGCTAGTTGGAATGCGGGTGCAGCCAGGCCCGCCCCTCTGCGTGTGGTCTCGGGGTTTCCCCATATATTCTGCCTCCAGCTGTCCAGTCGGACTTTTCACAAAGCAGCTCGAGACTCGGAGAAGGGGGAAGCGCCCAGCGCCCAGGGGCAGCCTGCCCCCCGGGGTGGCATAGCGGTCTCCCCCACCGCACGCCATTGGGTAAAGCAGTTCCAGACCAACCCCCATGCAACGTGAGGGGGAAGAGGATCCCCAAATTTCCAGCCATCCTCAAGGCACCGCAATTGCATATTCAAACAGCAAGGAAGGAACCAAAGCACGTTATCCTCGAAGAAGGAATTTAGTTCCGCTGAGGCTTCCCGCCTCATCTCTTAACCAAATAGATGATGGCGAAATAAGCGCGTCCTCATCTGCAGGATGGGGTCTGTAATTGTTATGAGAGAGGGCTTTCCCTTGCGACTGGGAAGGAGTCTTTGTCTTTCAAAGCCCTGTGCACGGCCTAAGGAGGCAGCATGGGTCCAGAGAAAAATGCCAAACAGATCCCTGGGTGCGGAAGGTCCCTGGTCCGTCCGTCATCCAGCTTTCAGAGGTTGCTTTGATGATACAGAAAAGGATGCAAATTGCGATTCCAGATTTCAGGGGCCCTCGGGCCGGCTTCCTGGGGCTGCTGCATCTCATCCCGTGAAACACCCCAGTTCCTGCCCGGCAGCGCCGCTGATGGAGGGCTGAGAAACGGCTGTGCTCTGATGTGGAGACAGGGCCTTCCAGCCCGTCTCCCCCAGAATGCACGCGTGTCCTCAAACCTGGCCAACTCGGCCCATGGCCTATGACCACCACCCGCTCCCCGCTGCCCCGCCAGGGCATTTTCACGTGAGACCCCCGACCTCGTTCCTGAGTCACAAGGAAGGAGCGATGCCCATTCTCTACTGGATCATAGCTGCTTTCAACCTTTGCACCAACATCGGAGTCCGCATCCATTTTGCTCCGCGACCTAGGATCTGTCTGACAAATGTGACTTGGAACCCCGGGCTTGTGGAATCCAACCAAAAATGCAGAAAACACAAGGGGGAAGGCTGGCCCACCACCAGGGCAAGCAGCCTTTGAAATCTAGGAACCGTGCAGAGGCAGACCAGGCTCGGAGAAATCCATCCCCACTGAGAGGCTCCTGTGAGTGGGGTGGGATTTCTGGACATCGGCCTGGCCTCTGGTTCTCACCACAGACCTGGAATGCATGTTCTCATCTGAAAAGCTTCGGGAGATTTTCCCTCCCAGATGTTAAACACGAAATGGCAGAGCTGATAGAGACAGACACAGTGTGACTTAGGTTTTTGCATGTGCCGTGATGCTCTGCTAGAGGGGGTCCTTGGGGGTGGGGGTCCTTAAAGAGATATTCACAAGCCAACCCCCCCCATCCTTCCAAGAAGAGCCCATGACCCTCCCAACAACCAGCATGCACAACTGTTTTTAATTCCAGTGAATTGTTTTCTTTTATCATTCATTCTGGCAGTGAAAAAAATACCCCTTTGATATCAAAGAAGGCAGGCCTACTAGAAAGTATTATTAGATTAGTAATCGCGGTGGTAATACATTGGACTGAGCTAGAGTTGATGGAGTGGACTCTCCTGGCCCCAAGCACAGGGCTGTCAGCTCTACTTAACTCTTGTCTTCGTTCTGCCCTGGGTTATAAGTCCTTATGGGTCTGTCTCTCTCCCGGCTGGAGTTGTCAGCACCTGGAAGGCATAGGCCTCTTCTTGTTCACAGTTACCTCCCAGCCCTCCACGCCACAAAGCATAGAGTGGTGCTTAATCAATGCATCAAATAGGATATTCAGGAAAGCCTCAATTAGCTGGAAACCTCATTGAACTGAATTTTATAAATTACCCTCCACTCAAAGGAGGACAAGAAGAAGGGGAGGGGAGAGCTCAAGGATTAGAGCTTTCTGCTCTAACAGAGCTTTCTGCTCTGTGCTGGCTTGTGTCTTTAAAGCATCTGTAAGAGCTGGCTTCGGGTCTGCTCTGGTTCAGCTCAGTCTCTACACCCTGTATCTCCCCCTCCCCAGGCCCGGAGAGGAAGTCTGAAGAAGGCCTGATTGAAACAAGTTCCTCTTTGTCCCTGAACCATAGTGGGGCGGGGACAGGGAAATAGTTTCAGACATTGAAAGGCATGTTATCCTGGGGCTCCAACATTCATTCATTCACTCACTCATTCATTCATTCATTCATTCATTCCACGAGCGGCCGTGCATCATTTACTATGCACACTGCTCCCGCCGGTGGGAATGTAACTCGCAGCCCCCTTGTCCTAGCGAGGAAGCCGAGCAGACAATAAACAAGGAACCCTAAACAAGGATGCTGTGTCAAGTGACTCTAAGTGCTGCAAAGAAAAATAAAAGAGCTTCAGGGTATACAGGGTGGGGAGAGGGTTCCCTCAGGAGAAGGGGCTAAGGAAGGCATCTCCGGGAGGGGGCGAAAGCCACAGGTGACAGGAAGAGAGCTTTGGGCAGAGGGAAAGGCAAGTGCACCTGGGGAGAGGTCCCGATGGTTTGAAGGAGACCCATGGGTTAGCCAGGCTGATTTGCATCGCAAAGCACCACTCTGGCTCCCGCCTGGTGATGGACCAAGGGGGCCAGAGTGAGAAAGGGAAGAGGGAAAGGCAGGTAGGAGGCTCTGGGCTGCTGTGATGCTGAGCAAGGTGTGGGGAGTCCTCGGCTACCTGATAGACTTCCCTGGTAGAGCCAGCGGGATTTGGGTGTGTGTGTGTGGGGGGGGGTGTGCGCGCGTGCAGGGGGAGAGACAGAAGCAAGGGTGATGGCAAGGTTGGAGCCCAAACACCCGGAAAGCCAGGGTGGGACGTGGAGGTGTGGGGTGGGACAGGTGAGTTCATTCATCTGTGAATCTAGGCGCCTTCCCTTATAAAATAATGAGGCTATTACTGACCTTGAGGGGCTGTGGGTTGAATCGAGAGCATGGGTGAAGGCAGATTTAAAACCTAGCAGCACTCTGTAAAGGTATCTTTACTCCCTCATCGTTTTTGTGAAGAATTGGTGGCACATTCTTCTGGGATCTCTTAGCTTGTGGTTCAGAATCATCGCTCCTTTCAAGGGGACAATCAGAATTACAAGAGCTTTCATGACTCTACCTGTGAGGGGGTCCTATGCCCAGAGTGGCAGGCAGGCACAGGTCTCAGAGCCCTCCAGACAGGTCTCGGGTGTGCTCCGTGGAGACCTGGAGGCTTGGCAGGACACGTGCAGACATGGGCAGATAAGGTACACATAGGAGAGGCACTGTCCTGTCTTACAAGTATCTCTGACCTTAGGGGTTGAGACCTGACCTTAAAGAAATAGTAGTAGGTTTATTATTATTATTAGCATAATATACTGAGATTCACCCTAATTCTCCCTAGAAGAAAAGTGGAGGGAAATGAAGAAATTGAGTAATTGAGTCCTTTTATGGTTTCTATATTAAAAGTGATATTAAAGTGATTTTACAAGGCAAAGAATATTGTTTCATAAGTTCACTGTTTTGTATTTTATTATTATAAATATAGTAGACTACATATTGGAATCGTAGAAAATCATAATTTCTGGATATTCAGTAATGGTTGACTAACTCTTCCAAGAATATAAAATGACACAGCTTTAAAAGTCATATGTGTTGGGGTTAGGTTAGAGAGTGTGACTCTTGATCTCAGGGCTCTAAGTTCAAGCCCCATGTGGGGTGGAGAGATTACTTAAAAATAAAATCTATAGGGTGCCTAGGTGGCTCAGTTGGTTGAGCAACTGCCTTCAGCTCAGGTCATGATCCTGGAATCCTGGGATGGGCTCCCACATCGGGCTCCAAGCTCCATGGGGAGTTTGCTTCTCCCTCTGACCTTCTCCTCTCTCTTGATCTCATTCTCTCTCTCAAATAAATTAATAAAATGTTTTTTTAAAAATCACATGTATGTATATATGTGTATACACATATATACGTGTATAATACATAAATATGTGTGTGCATGTATACAGATATCACATGTCTATTATATATACATACATGTAATGTACCCATACACACATATATGTAATATACACATACACACATTTATCGGTGAATCTGAAAAATAGAAGAAATAACTCAAACTCTAATCAGTCATATGGCCTGTGGTGGGTTTTTTCTTGTTGTTGTTTTGTTTTGTTTTTAATTTATAAAGTAAATATTTACCGGCCACTGTCCTTGCATCAAAAGGCCAAGTTACGCTCTTCTCTTTGCTGTGAAGTTCTGAATTACCCAACTCTACCACTAGGGGGTAGCATGTTCCATTACTTTCTTCAACTCTCATTTCCACCTGGATCATGGGCACATCCCACACAGTTTTAAGAGTGTCGAGGAAAGAGTTGGAGACGTGTCTTAGGCGCCAGTTAAGTTCAGTGGGTCTCTTTACCATCCCCATTTGAAAGATCAGGAAACTGATGCTCAGAGAGGTTAAGTGATTTACAGGAGGCCACACAGCTGGAATTATGCAGCCAATGCTGAAATTGAGTTCTAACTGCAGGAACCAATTTGCTAACCACAATGCTAAATACCTCTCTGTGTCCAATGAAATTATCTCAGTCTACTGTCAAAAAAGTCCTAAGGGATCGGGGGCGGGGGAGGGGGCGGGGGTCCAACTACTTAATGTGATTCTTGAAAAGTTTTTGAAAACTACAAAGTGCTGTACAGATATAAGGAGTTTTATTGGTAATAAAATTGTATCCTGTCTGTTCCAAATTGCCCTACAACATGACACACTCCTTGAGAATGGGAAGCCCTGCTTTTCCTTTCATTTAGGGCCCTGCTGCTGGTGCCCAGCACCCACTGGGCACCCCACACAGGCTCACTGAAGTGTTCATCTGAATTTGTCAGCTCTATGAAATCAGAGAAGCCACAATTAATTTGGTTGCACTGTATTATTAATGTTGCTGAGATTGATATCAATGCTGAATGCCAGAGACGCATTCCAGCTGCCTGTCTTCTTGAATAGGCAAAGAAAGAGAGATGAAACAGTTTCAAGTTTCCCCAGCGAGGCCCTGCCTAGCACTGATTCATGACTTCTGTCCAGACTCCATACCAGCGTGTGCAGCTGACGCCAGGCGCTGCTTCTCACCAGTGGCATCTATGGCAATGGCTGACGCTGTGGGGTGGCTACTGGATGGCAGGCACCGTGCTAAGCATTTTTCTTGCATGGACTTACTTAGTCTTGCCCACCACCCTAGGAGACAGGAACTACCAAGTACGATCCTTATTTGATGGCTGAGGCTCAGAGAGGTTAAGTAACTTGCCCAGGGTCAAACAGCTGTACAGCATCAGAGATGTGTTTCCAAGCCTAAATTGTTCATCAAGACACTTTCTGACCTCTGAACATCAAAGAGGAATCAACACATGTAACTGACCTGTTCGCCAAAACTCTGGACACACAACAAGAAGCTCATGATCCAAAGAAATATACAACCCCTTAAAAAAGCCAAGGGAGGGAAAACTGATACCACAATCAATCAGTCAATCAATCAATCTCACTCTCCATGAGGACACAGATATTTCTTTTGTGTGTGGATGACTAGATACATTGAGCCCGGAGCATTCTGTATGAGCACCAAGACCGTGAAGCAGAAAGGTGGGAAATCGCTCTCACTTCCACAAATAACAGATTAAAAAACAAGAGGCGTCATTTGAGTTACTGAGTTCCAAAGTATCTCAGGACACGTTTACCGGGGAGCCAGGCCTCCGCACTCTTGGGAAACAATGCCCAGGTAATTATTTTAAATGAGCATTAATTATGTCATTATTAGAAATGGGGGAGAAAATGCAATTTCCTTCTGTCACTTCTTGATATCTTAACTAGAAGAATATTTGCCGTGCTATTATAACAAGCGACTGTTCGCATAATGGTGCCCAGGCAATAATACAGAGACATGTACATTTTCATATGAATATATCATGCCTAACTAATGAGATTGCTCATTTCATAACTTCAGTTCCATTTTTATTATTTCATAAAACTGGAAGTCCTTATCCATTTTATGAAAAACACCAAACCTTTGTGAAATTCATTAAATAAGCATAAAAAATTCATTAAACAAGTGAATTGCATTCAGGGCTGCTTTGATGCAAATGCCCTTTAAGCAATGTAAAACTCCATATTGATTTAACCTTTCATGTTCTGATATTTCCATGTGGATATAAAAAAAAATTCTTTATTCAGGGAATGAAATTAAGTGCTGATCCCTTGATCTCCAGCTGGGCAAGATAGATTGGTCAATTTAAGTAGTGCCGCTGATCAGCAAACAACTGAATTTAAAAGTATTAAGGCATGTCGATATTTTAAGTATTGTCACCTGCACATCAAGCAATGGGAAAAAAAAATTATTATTCCAGCTCAATTAAGTTGGTGTTTGCTGTCAAGCTGACCTTGAAAGGGCTAGCCCATTGGGCCATGGCTTCGTGCCCTTGGAAGTTGACAAGGGCAGCAGTGGCAAGGTGTAAGACACCAACAATAGCCTGAATATTTTGAATGGTGTGGTCAGAGCAACCACAAAATAATTAGCCTGGAGATGCCGTCCCATTGGGGTTTGTCCCCTCATTAGTGAGGGACATCCAGTAGAACAAACACGAGTTCAGAGGACAAGGAAGGGGTTTGCCCTTCACCCAAGAAATGCTTCTGGGAGCCCTCATTAGGCAAAGAGCATGAGACAGCTTTTAAAGGACTTGAAGGCTCCGTGGACTCCTGAAATGCATTGAGTCACTCATTCATTCATTCAAACGATATATATCGGAAATCTACTCTTTGTCAAGTAGATGCTTGCGGCTGGGAGTATAAAATGTGAATGACAGTATGGCTCACAGACCGTGAGAGGGGTTTTGCAATGAAGAAGCTGTTCTCGGGGGTGCCTGAGTGGCTCAGTCCATGAAGCATCTGACCCTTGATTTTGGCTCAGGTCATGATCTCAGGGTTGTGAGATCGAAGCCTGCATCAGGCTCTGGGTGCCGTGCGGAATTTGCTTGGGATTCTCCCCCTCTCCTTCTGCCTCTCCCCTCGCTCATGTTCTCTCACTCTCAAAATAAGAATAAATGTATCTTAAAAGGGGGGGGAGGGGAAGCTACTCTCTTAAAAAAAAAAAAAAAAAAATCTGGTCCATACTGTTAGAGGCCTGAATTGAATCTCAGCTCTGTTATTTACCAATTATGTTGTGTGGCCTTAAGCAGATGATTCTGTCTCTCTGGGCATCAACTGCCTTGTATTACTACTTCATGAGGCCATTGCACCAACTAATGAGATATTACATATGAAAACCCTCAGCAGAAAGGATGGAAAGCAGAAAGTGCATGATAAGGGGCGATCGTGACCACCATCCTCATCACTACTGTCATTCCAATCCGAACTTCTGATGTTGCAGATAACAAAACTGTGATCTGGAGAACAGAGCTCACACAAAGACTGGGGAGCAGATTGGGATTGAGAGGAGACTTTCCCATGCCAACAGCAGCCCCCACAGCCTCTGGAGCTAGAACCTCCATAATCAAAAGGACTCCTGACTCAGCCTGGCTCCTGTGACTGTAAAATCCAGGGCTGGGTCTGTTGAGGCTTCAGGTGAGGCATGATCCAGGAGCCCAGGCTTGTCACTGGGACCCGGCTTCTGTCTCTTGACTTCCCTGCTCCATTTGCTTGGTGAGGACTCCAACAGCAGCCAAGCATTTCCTCTCCCAGTCCCAGGATGGCTTTCAGTGTCTTGGAAAGCTTCCTGTTTATTCATGTCCCCCGACAGGAAGAAAGAGAATCTTTGTCTCAGCCCTCCCAGGTGAAACCTGAAAACCGGTATGATCAGAACAGCTGAAGTCATACATTCCCACCCATTAATACCTGGAGCCAATAGATGGAATGGGCTGACTGGCTTAGCCTGGCCTTGCTCACATTAGGCAAGGGGTGCCATCAGCCCACCCGGAATCACAGAAATCAGGAGCTGATGGGAAAGTGCAGGACAGTAGGAAAATGCTGGAGATAACACCACAAATGTCCTCACACAAACCCAAATTCCACACACCACTACAGGGTGAGGATTCTAGCATATCTAACTAGTAGTCATAAAAGCAATGATGGCGGGGGGGGGGTGCACCTGGGTGGCTCAGTGAGTTAAAGCCTCTACCTTCTGCTCAAGTCATGATCCCAGGGTCCTGGGATAGAGCCCTGCATCGGGCTCTCTGCTCAGTGGGGAGCCTGCTTCTTCCTCTCTCTCTCTCTCTTTCTCTCTCTTTTATTTATTTATTTAAATAAATAAAATCTTTAAAAAAAAAAAAAAGAGCAACGATGGGAGCAAGAGAAAGTCTGCATTCTTTCCGATGCACACTGGAGTGGGAGCTTCACGAGGGCGGAGATCGCATCTGACCTCCTTTGCCAGCTTCTCTCCCCAGGGCCTGGCTCTGTGTGTTTGGGGCCCTTGAGTCATGGTCACGAGATCAGATGACTTGGCAGGAGTCTGAAGCCCAGCCCTACCACTTACACATGAACTCTCATGTGTAAGAGGAAAACATCAGGATCCACAGAGCCTGTGAGAAACCAGTGAAGGAATATCTGTAAAGTGAGTAAAAGAAACCTGGATAGGAATCCTTTGAAAAATCTTATGTATTATTATTATTATTATTATTATTATTACTAATTACTGGATACTGCCAGACCCCCATCTATACCTTCAGTGATATTTCACATTGTACATGTTCATACAAGGATGTCACCACCTCCAGCATACCCTGCACCTGTCTTGATCCACACCTCTGTCACTGAGGTACCCCTTCTCCTCAAGACCCACAGCAAAGCCACCTTCTCTGTGGGCCTTTCCCGAACACCCAGCGCTGGAAGCATCCCCCTTTTCTTTACACTCCCCCAGACCTTTCTCTCCCCTCTCTTTAGGAGCCCTTGGCCCATAGTATTGTTGTTCGCCTCTTACTTTGCTAGAGGCACTCAGAGAATGTTCCAGACAGCGAGCTCAGTTCTGCCTATAGCCCAATAGCAGTACTTGGGTCAAACACATGGGGCAGTGGGGAGGGGACCTGGTGTTGGAATCAGGGTGCAGATGTATCTGAGTGTGCAGAGGCTAACATCCCAACTCGAACTGGTTAGCAGAGTGCCTAGAAAGAGAACGTTAATGGTATGGTGGTCACAATGGGAAGCTCAAGATCTTGGTGGAAAGATTCGTCCATACTCAGGGACAGTTAAGATTTTTGTAATACCAAAGGACTCGGGAAAGTGTAGAGATGCTGTGCCAAGCAGAAGAGAACAGGACATACATTCCCTGGTGCCGCCAGAGTCCCCGGCCATGGAGGAAAGCATCTGCACAGAGGGAGGGCTTACCAGGTATAGGGAGTTCCATCCACCATTCCCAGGGTCAAGAGGAGACCCCTTCTGGCCCTCAACTCTCCTGACCCCTCTGCAGGCTTTTGCCCCTTCCCTACTCACCCATAGCATCACATTCCTGAACTGAGAGAGTGGAAGGAAGGCTGATTTTCCAGGCGCAAATCTTAGAACCTGAGTTCTTACCATGCATTTACTGAAATAGCTCGAGGACACCTTGCTCTTTGGAACAATGAAGAAAGTGAACCACAAAGAGGAATGAAGTGACTTGTTCCAGGGGAAGAGTTAGTGACGCTGCTCACAGGATTCCGGACCCCAAGCCCTCCTCCTACAACCTACAGTGCCCTTTTACAGTTGCGCACGATTGAAGGAAGGGGGAAAACAGTTGAACACACAGACAATGGGGTTACAGCTGGACCTGGTACACAGCCAGTCAACGCTGAACAGCGGGACCCAGGGGTTCACTCTCCGCGTAGACTTACCTTCAGCAGGTAGAATTCACTCTGTCACGGCAAAAAGAATCCCCCAGGGGAGGGACTGTGACTGAGTCACAACTTCTGCATTTTGCATCTGTGGTTTTAGCCGGTGTCCCGCGCTGGTACACTAAGGGCAGCCGACAGGTGCTCCGTAAGAAAGGAGCTGTTTGAGCCACATGGCTGATGTGGGTAGAAGAGTTTTAGGAAGGCACTAAGCCAATAGGACCATAGATGTCTAAACAGTAGCCGAAGTTCCAGCTCCCCCACGTGCACGATATGCAGAAAGGATGAAATATACACGACAAGCCTCCAACATTTAAAAAAAAAAAAATGATGAGGTGCAAACAGTCACCAGGGTTATTTGTCATCTTTAAATCTGCTTAACGGAAAGTATTCCTGCTCGCTGCCAGGAAGAATAAAGCAAGAGATGGAAAAGACAGAACCGCACGGAGAAATGTATTATATGTATGAAATGTATTATATGTATGTAATATATTTATGTATATACACATATATATGTACACATATATGATGATATGTACAGCTTCTGCAGCTGGCAAACATGTTGAAGGCAAGGCATGGCCAAAGAAGCAGGTTGTCTGCATGGAATCTTAATAACTATAAGATGCAAAGCCCCTGCTGGCATTACTCGTCCCTCTCTGCCGTTAGTGAGCTGTGTGACTTTGGACAAGTCGCTCTCCCTCTCTGAGTCTTCACTTCTCCCTCTGTGATTGGGGGCAAGGGCAGCTAATAAGCAGTGATTTTTAAATGATGTTCTGCTGAGCCCTTAGGCATCCTTCAAAAGCCCTTGGAGGAGGAGGGTTGGGCGCTCAGTGGGTGGGATTCTGAGCCTCCCCTCCCTCAGCTGATCCCCACCTTAACCAGAGCATTCTGCTTTTATCTCTTTCATAATCAGAGTTCTGCATAATATTTTGAGGGAAGAAACAGCTCTGAGCAAAAAGGAAAATGAAAACCATTCTGCCGACCGAGCTCGGAGGCCTTCCAGCTCTCACATCCCAGCAGCCCAGGGAGATAATTGTCTTGGTTTCCAAGACCTTTGGCCTCTTGCAAATGATTTGGGCACCAAAGAGAAACCACACCCAGATGCCCGTCTGTGTGCTGCCTGCTGGGGGTACCAGATGGCTGGACCCCCCCACCCACCCCCACCACTGCGCCATGACGACACGAGCCTCCCCCTCCAGAGTGTGAAACCCATTGCAAAGAAAGGGCTTTCTTCTTGGCAGGATCTCCCCCGCCGCTGCCTCCTTCCTGCCTTTACTGTTCACGGTCCCCCAAGAAAGTGGGGGCCTTGTCAGTAAGATGGGGAGTCCTTCTCTCTCTCTCAGCCAAGTGGTTTCACGAGTAGTCTCTCGGTGTTCGTGAGATTAAAACAGAGCTTGTAGAGGCCTGGGTAAAACTATCTATTCATTTGAGTTCATAACAACCGCTAACAAACACTATCGTCTCCATCCTGCTGATAACTGATGCCTTTCGTGACGGACATTTGATTGTAAAGGCCGTTGGCAGGACTTGAAGGCATTTCACTTAAAACCATTATTAGATTTCGTTTAGCTCTCCCTTGACACCCCTCCCCCCCAAAATAAGGCCTTCAGGTACCTCTGAGATATTTAAGTACACGTTTCCTTAAGAGACCACCCTCACACCAAAGGCAAATACTTTAAAAGTTGCTTTGTAATATTAAAAATGAGAGAGAAGGAGAGAGAGAGAGAGAGAGAGGGAGGGAGAATACGCGTGAGAGAGAACCAGCTAGGTTTTCCATGATTACTAATTTAGCAGACTCTCTGTTATGTTTTATTGATAGTTCTAAACATAAATTTGCCTTTGGTATACTTTGCTGCTGATGCCTAAAATAAGACATGTAAGAACACATAATCCTATGCCTACGGCTTTTCAGAATAATGTACAAAGGCTCTTTGTGGCAACCCAAGCAAGAGAGATTTAAATGGAGAGGAGCGGGGTTTAGGTATTTCTTCAAATTTGGGCAGAAAGCGAAGTCGCTTGCCGCTCGCCGGTGTATCTCTCGAAATCCCAGCGTTCATGCAGTTTTAAATACAACATTTCTTCGGGTTTATTCTTGAATTAGGAATCGTGATCTCGCCCACATTTTATTATTTGCAATCGGAGAATCCTGTGTGTGTGTGTGTGTGTGTGTGTGTGTGTGAGGCCCCAAGTTCACAGGAGAAAAATAATACATATTGCAACATTTAAGAGGCTGGTTATTTATGACTGCAGCCTGGTGAGGGTACCGGCGTAATATGTGTCACGAGATGCCTTTACATGCTCAGAGAAACACAAAACTTCATGCACAGAGCCCATAAAAAGCAATCCCTTTAAAGGATCTGCTGTCAGTGTCCACCCCCCTCCCCGCAACCGCCCTCCGCTCTTCTTCTTCCTTTTTAAATCATGAGGGGCCAAGGGATAATCAAATCTATATATTTTATCTTCCAAATACTAATGGGCTTGAACACGGGGTGGAAGACGGGACAGCTGATTAACAAGGAAGGTCACGATGTCATCCGAGGCACGATTTATAAAGAAATAATCTCGAGAAAATATGTTATCCGTAAGGAATGCTGCTGTGAGCGATCTGATAGCATCTATAACGAGAGGTGTCGACAGCACGGTACCATCTTCCTCCCGGTGGATACCCTGCATTTTCACAAATGACGCGTTCACGCGCAAACCGGTGGGTTTTCTGCAGCTCGCCAGCCGCTGCAGACCCGGGCGGTCGGGAAGACCTCGGTCTGTGGTCCATCAAGGCGAAGGGCAGACTGTCTGCTCTCCTGGCCTCGTTCTGCAGGCAGCAAGACAGGGCAGGCGCGGAGAGATCCAAAGCCATCTCTTAGTATTATTTTAAAGGAGACAAAGTAGCTAATAGTGTGCTCTAGGCAAACACACTCTCGGAGACAGATCTGCTTAACTCCCTGGTATCCTGGAGCACAAAGCATTTTAATAAAAAAAAGATTTTGGCTGCTGCTCCGGTCTGAATCACCGACCTCTTTCAGAGATATACGTCCTCAAAGAGAGGCAGCCGGTGGCGTGTCTGAGGTTCCGTTGAGCTCTGGGGCCTCGACTCCAAGCTTCCTCGCTGCTCCCACCCCACCCCGAAACTCTCCCTCAGGCCCTAGGAGGCCAAGTAGAGAGCAAAAAGGAGGCCTCTTCTCCGTTCCCCTCGCAGCCACGACTCGCCTTCCCCAGGCAGGCGAGCCCCGGAGCTCCCCCCTCGCGCCGCTGGCCCAGGCTCCAGCTTCAGCCTGGTCCAGCCTCTACCTCCCCACCCCTCCCCACCCCTGCCACATGTGGGGAGCAGACTCCTGTTTCCAGCACTAGGTTTTCTGCACTGGGAGCTCTGAGTTCTTGTCAGCACCCTTTCTCAGGAGCTTTTTTAAGCTGCTAGCAGGCTGAGAGGGAAGGCCCGAGTTCCAAGGGCCCTAGATGTTTTGCCTCTCTCATTGCAATCAGTGTTTCCTGTGCTCCCGCAGCTTGCAAGGTGTAGGTCGGACAGCAGTGAGATCAGACCACGGAGTCCAAAGGGAGAAGACAAAAGAGAGTCTGCACGTAGGCTCATCGGTTCCTTCACTTGTTTTGAAAGCGCCTCTATATGCCACACCATTTCCTACATGATGGGGTGACATGACAGTGAATGAACGTGATTTCTAGTTTCCTGGGAGGCACCTAATGCCATAGGAACATAATAAATGTAACAAACAGGAACTAGGAGATAAAGAGGGGCTCTGGGTTTGGTGGTGGTGGTTGTCGTTTTTAAGTAGACCCTTCTCGTGATGCGTATCAACCCAGTGCTATTCACAAGGAAATCTGGATAAGTCACAGGAGTGCGGAGGGTTCCTCTGAGAAAGGTCAAGAAAAAAAGGTGGAAAATGATATATTTAAGAGTAAATTCTTTGTGGGCGGAGAGGGATGCCTGGCTGGCTCTGTTGGAAGACCATGTGACTCCTGATGTCCCGGTCGTGAGTTCAAGCCCCACGTTGGGTGTAGAGATTACTTTAAAAATAAATAAAAATAGGGGCGCCTGGGTGGCTCAGTGGGTTAAGCCTCTGCCTTCGACTCAGGTCATGATCTCAGGGTCCTGGGATCGAGTCCCACATCGCATCGGGCTCTCTGCTCAGCGGGGAGCCTGCTTCCTCCTCTCTCTGCCTGCCTCTCTGCCTACTTGTGATCTCTGTCTGTCAAATAAATAAATAAAATCTTAATAAATAAATAAACTTAAAAAGGAAAAAAAAGGATAAGTCATTTTAACCCAAGGACCCTTTGTTTGCTGGACACTGTGATGATCTGGAAGTTTGGGGCTAACTAGTTAAGCCCACCAGTCAGGGAAGTAAGAGGGATGGAGGGGAGGAAAGAAGACAGAACAAGAAGGTAGGCTGGAGTCTGGTCACTTCTGAGACCCATGAACACATCCTGTGAGTTCATAATTTTAACCGTTACTAACTTTTTTGCTGATCCTTGCAAGCACCTCGGAAGCAGATCCAGGACAAGAGTGAGGTAGCTAGTGCGGCACGTTTAAGGAGATGCTCACTCTCGGGGTCCTGCAAGTACAGTCAGCACCTGATGATGGGTTCCCTCTTAAATTCTGCACACCCCAAGGGTTCTGATTTCATTGGTCTAGGGATGGGCCTTGGCATTGAGATCGTTTCAATCTCCCCAAATTATAATGTGCGGCCAGTTTTGAGAACCACTGATGTTAGGCGTTAGTTGGACAGTGAGGGAGTCAAGGCCAGGGTCCCTAGCAAGAACATATGGAGTCAGGACAGCTAAGATCAAACAGCACTGACACCCTGTTCTGCCACTTAGACCGGACCGCACTGACATTCTGCGTTGCAGGCTTTGCAAAAATGACTTCTGCAAAATGTCCTAAAATAAGGCAGTTAGCCGCAAAGCATTTGTCACCATCACGGGCAAGGGGCCATGAAGACATAAGCCCCCAGATGTCAGCAAAAACAAAGACCATCAGCACGTGGACATGAACCTCATAAGTAGACAGATACATGACCAAAGCCGTGAAGGGTACGACTCAGCACACCCTGATTGCTTACAACAATTCCACCAAAGAGCTGATAAAAACCCCGAACTTCAAAACTCCAAAGTCAAACTCTCTCGGGCCCCCCTCCCACTCTGGGAGCTTTGTATTTTTGCTCAATAAACTTTGATTTGCTGCCCACCACACCACTCTTCGTCTAGTCAACCTCTTTGTTCTTCCAAGTGGCATGACTGAGACACAAATCCTGTAAGAGCTGCTTTCCCCAGGCAGGGCACCGTGAGTAGAACCGTTAGTGATCAAACATTAACACTTAAAGCAATGATAGATGATCAGATTCTTTGTATGCACTTGGCTCTGTCGTGGGCAGCTTTGCCAGTTTCAGATTTCCCTTTTCTGCGGATGCAAGGCTGCTCCTGATCAGCACAGCCCTTGGGAGAACTTGCAGACCCTAGCTCACTTAATTGTGGGGACAACTCTGAAAAGCAGGTATTCCCATCTTCATTTTATGAAGAGGAAACCAAGGCCCAGGAGGTTAAGACCCTTGTCCAAGATGCATGCAGAAAGGAAGTGGGGTGTAGTATTCTGCCACGAGTTAGTCTTTTTTCAAAGCATGTGATCTTCACCGCCCACCAACTACACCGACTCTTGCCTAGGCAAGTGGCCACCTGTAATCAATGACAAACATGGCTCTGTATCTGTGATCTGGAAGCAGTTTTACTTACAGAAGTCTCTTGTCCTTAACCTAGGAGAAAATCAAGCCCCTGTTTGGCTTTTTACCTCTAGTCATCAGAATTGGCAAGTATCCGGTTCTATAGGCCAAGTCTGATTAAAGTTGGATTTCCGTGTTGCTTCTGGCTGTGCGACAGGTCCTGTGATGCCCTGCCCAGGCCTCCAGCTGATGGCAAGTAAGGCAAGGGGGATGCTAGGTCCGTGTTAATTCTCCACACCCCAAAGCCCTCAGCCAATGGCAGCTGCCACACAGAAACATGTAAGGAACTGCTTACACCAGTCCTTGGTATGACAGGCCCCTTTGGCTAATGGTCACCAGACATGCTGGGGAAATGCCTTGAAAGAATAGTGTTTGGTTTCCTGAAAGGCACAGAGGATGAGGGCACCAGAACAAGGACAACTCCAGTAAGGGTGTCTTTCAAAGTCAACACCACCCCCCCAGGGAATACAATGTCCCAAGATCTCTGTACACTTGAGTTGAAAATAGGATGAACTAATGTTGGAATCATCACGGTTTGCATTCTCCACGATGCCACAAGCAGCCATGGAAATATCCATTCCTTCTGTCCCTGTGGACAGCATCACTCTTTGCTCAAGATTTTTATCCCTCCCACCCCCACTGTCTACTAAGCCAAGTACAAGTTCAGCTTCTTCACTTACTGGCTACATGAACTTGGGCAAGACTTCAACTTTCCATAACCACCATTTCATTGTTGATAATATGGGGTTAATAAGAATAGCAAGTATTGTGGTAGATGGATTACAATGTGATTTTGTAGCAGCTTCCTTTCAGAGGAGGAACCTAATCTGGGCCGGCCAAGTAAAATAGTGACTTTGTACCAGCTCTAAATCTAAGCCTTGGAAAATTTGCATTTTCCTGCTGCTACCTCAGCCACTTGTATGTGACCAAGCCCAAAACAGCCTGCTGAAGGGATAGAAAATTATGCAATGGAACCTGTCTGGCTAAGGCTTTCTTAGACCAGATCCGCAAACCTCTCAAGACTCATGGTAAGTAATAAATGATTGTTATTTTAAGCTACCAAGTTTTGGAATAGTTTGTTACACAGTGATAACTAACTGATACACTACGTCATCCAGTTTTTATGGTCATTAAGTGAGAGAATGTATCCAAAGTGTTTAGAACAGGGTAAGTGCTCAATAGATACAAATTATAGTGATCGGACTAATCCTAGTGGCACCAGCTGAAGAAAATACTCTAAACTCTCCTGATGTTCAGCATACGCCATACCTGGATTTGAGCCACACTGAGATATTCTCCATATAGACTTTGCACGTCTCACATCCCAAATACGATTATACTCTTCCCCTTACCTAGAATGTTCTTTATTGCATTTACACTCCCCTGAATCATCTCTAACCTTGGATCCCTAGCTGAAATGCTACCAGCTCCAAAAAATGTATTGCTGGAGATGGAGGGGATTGGGGTGAGAGGGTGATGGACATTAAGGAGGACACCGATGTGATGAGCACTGGGAGTTCTTTTTTTTAAGGTTTTATTTATTCATTTGACAGAGATCACAGGTAGGCAGAGAGGCAGTCAGAGAGAGAGAGGGAAGTAGACTTCCTACTGAGCAGAGAGCCCGATGCAGGGCTCTATCCCAGGACCCCAGGATCATGTACTGAGCCGAAGGCAGAGGCTTTAACCCACTGAGCCACCCAGGCACTGGGAGTTCTATACAACTGAAGAATGACTGAGCTCTACCTCTGAAACTAATAATACACCATAAGCTAATTAATTGAATTTAAATAAAATAAAATACATTTTTTAAAAACTTAAAAATTAAAATTTTATTAAGATTTTAATTAAATTAATTTAATTAAAATTTAAATTTAAAAAATTTTAAAAACCTTCTGTGTTTGAAATAAACAACAGTGATGCCACATTGCTTTCCTCTTGTATGTCTAATCCTTAGCTCATCTGACTCTCAGGACAAACTGGTTTCATTATTCTCTGCTTCACAGCAGAGGTTAAATGGCTCGGCCGAAGACATTCAGTTAGCCAGAGGCAGAACCCAAACTCCAATGCGGATCACCTGCCTTTTAACACAAGGCTTTTACTGTGGGATACGAATTGTCCTAATTGACGTCATAGCCCTGAGCTTATATTTTCATGCGCCACAGAAATTCACTTCAATTTTGTAAATGGGAGTATAATGTTTATATTTAAGATATGGTAAAGTACAAAAGAGCCACAATCAGGTACACGCACAGGTGCATGCACACAACAGAGGGACATTAAAAAAATCCAAGAACTTGCCTTTAGTTCTTTCCTCCCATGATTTCCTGCCATAATTCTCCGTGTGGGCAAGTGGGCATGTGCCACGGGTATTGCTGTAATGACATCAGAAGGTCACGATCTAGTGACGGATTTACTCCGTGCAAAATGAAGATCATATTTCTCACATAGTGGTCTTGGCTGCAGAACAAAGGTGTCCTGGTAAATCCAATTTTCTGGCTAATAAAAAGTGACTACCTGGAATATTATACAGTCGTGAGGAGCAATGAATTAGAAGTACTCCCAAGAACATCAACAGGTCACGAAAACAGAAATGCTTCATGAGAAAAGAAGCAGAAAAGGCCAAACCCTCAGTACAGTCCAATTCACATAAATTAAACAAACATACCCAGAGCTACGTAACACCACTGACAGCCCCCATGAGTTTATCAGGGGAACGGGAGTGGAAATGGAAATCATCATAAAAGGAAGAAATAGGGGATCAGTCTGCTGAGCATCAGACTGTGGGTTTTGGCTCAGGTCATGATCTCAGGGTGCTGGGATAGAGCCCCGAGGTAGACTCCGTGCTCAGCTGGGAGTCTGCCTCTCCCTCCTCCCTCCTTTTGCCCCTCCCCCTGCTTATACACTCTCTCTCTCCCAAATAAATAAATAATTTTTTTTAAGTGGAAAAGATAAAGTTAATAAGAAGGGGCTTCACCTGGGGCATTGGGAGGCTGAGTCAGTTAAGCGTCTGCCTTCAGCTCTGGTTCTGATCTCAGGCTCCTGGGGTCCAGCCCTACATCAGGCTTCCTCCTCAGTGGGGATCCTGCTTCTCCTTCTTCTGTGCTCTCACTCTCTCTCACTTTCACTGTCCCTCAAGTAAATAAACAAATAAAAATAAATAAATAAATAAATAAAGAGAAGGGGCTTCAAACAGTGATGATAATTGGCTAAGAATTGAAAAGGGTGAGTCGCCTAAACCCACGGCAGAGGTCCAAAATGTATGACTTAAAAAATAAATTAATTAAAGTAAAATTTCTGTATCAACTAAACGTGGATTTAAAATACACAAATACCTCAGCTGCCCTCACAAATATTTCTCCCAAACCTACTTTACTGGGAAAAATCATTTTCTCTGCCTACCATCCCATAAATACATACAAAACACGTTTTATGGTCCAGCCGTGGGGAGTATAGCATAATGTAGAATCTCAAGGAACTGCTAATATTTATTGAGCACCTATGAAATGATAAGCTCTGGACAAGCTGTGTCACATATATGCTAAGTAATTCTCATAACAGAAGAGCAGTTATTTTCTCCTTTTTAAAGATTTTTATTTATTTATTTGTCAGAGAGAGAGAGAGCGAGAGCGAGCGCACAAGCAGACAAAGTGGCAGGCTGAGGCAGAGAGAGAAGCAGGCTTCTTGCTGAGCAAGGAGCCCGATGCGGGACTTGATCCCAGGACCCTGGGACCATGACCTAAGCCAAAGGCAGTGGCTGAGCCACTCAAGCGCCCTATTTTCTCCTTTTTAAAGATAAGGAAGTTAAGACTCACACGTCAAGAAGTTAACCCAAAGGCATGGCTTGAAAGTGTCAGAGTTGGAATC